>NC_139954.1:12476659-13129159 GCF_963454915.1 Gymnoscopelus microlampas | reverse complement strand
TTGGATAAGATTTGGTCCGCAATCCCGTGCTGTATTGATGTTGGGTACCGTAGGAGAGATGACAGGCAAACGTTGATCAAAATAACAATTCTTTAAATAAGTAATGCAGATGTTTAACAATAATTTAACTCTTGAGAGCGTAAAATGAAACCAAATGGACCCGTAAGGGTCCATTTGGTTTCATTTTACGCTCTCAAGAGTTAAAGATCTATAATTGTTCATTTGGTTACCCAACTCTCCATCATTTAGCTAGGGACCACACTTGGAACCCACTCAAGGACCACTGGTGGTCCCTGGACCACTGGTTGAGAACCACTGTTTTAATGAGTATATTACGACAAGTACTTGTACTTTAACGGTACTGAACATTCAGCGAAAATAGCTATATCTAACAAGCTCACGTTAGCATGTAGATTAGCTTTTTTTTTTTCGGCGAAGAGATTTAGTCTAGAGGGAAATGCTAGCGGAACCTAGTATGTATAGAGCCCATGGGAACACATGGTCAACTATAGGGGTTTAAGTGGTTAATAAGTATATCTATTCCAGGGGGGTCCCCCAGCAAAATGAGTTAATTCAGTGTCACAATCATTTTAACCACTTCATCAATTCATACGTTGGCTATTGAAAAATAGCAGATATACAAGCTCACTTTGTTGCTGCCGTGCTGCGAGCTTGTAGATCTGCTACTTTTGAACATTTTTCAAAAAAATCTTGAAAGTGTCGTGGAAAATGTTGAATACTTGAATACAACTTTTTTAACACAAATCTTCTCTTCTGGGGGTCCCTGGCACAACACATTTTCAGATGGGGGGGGGGGGGGGTCCACGGCCAAAGCCAAATATGTATCACTTTAAGGGGTCCCTTGGCACGAAAAAAGTTTGAGAACCACTGTTTGTAGGCAGAGAGCAGAGAAAGCACTGGGGGCCAGATTCTGTGAGAGAAACAAGCAACCCGGTCTAGGAAAACCAGCCCCAAAAGAAGCGACTATGCGGGCCACATGAGCACTTTAACATATGCATCAGCTATTTGAAAATAGCAGATCTACAAGCTCACGATGCGTCGCGATGCGACGCATCGTGAGCTCGTAGATCGGCTATTTTCAAATAAAACCTTGCGGGGAAATTATAATAGGCAGATCTGGCAACCCTGACTGGGGGTCCGCGGTGGGAGCAGTGGGACCCCAGCCAGCCGGCATAGGGGCCACATCTGGTCCCCAGGAATGGAGAAGTCTGGTCCATTTCTGGATATGGTTACTCTCTCTCTCTCTCTCTCTCTCTCTCTCTCTCTACGCCTCCCCCTCATTCCTGTTCTCTCCCAATCTCAGATTCCCTGACCTTGCCTCGCTCTCTCTCCCCAATTTCCAGTGGTGTAAAGTAATTAAGTACATTTACTCAAGTACTGTACTTAAGTAGACTTTTGAGGTATTTTTTTTTACTTTACCGGAGCATTTCCAATTTTCAGTCCTTTTACGTCCACCCCACTACATCTCAGAGGCAAACATTGTACTTTTTACTCCACTACAATTATTTGACAGCTTTAGTTACCAGTTACTTTGCAGATTTAGATTATTATCACTAAACAATGCATTAACCCCATTTATATTTCGGCCATTTTAAAATAGCCGATCAGCCATTTGAAAATAGCTCACAATGCGTCGCATCGTGACGCATTGTGAGCTTGTAGATCTGCTATTTTCAAAACATTTTTATACATTTTGAACTTGACATTCTGCATAACGAGTACTTTTACTTTTGTACTTTAAGTATATTTTTGATACAAATACTTTTGTACTTTTACTCACGTAAATTTTAAATTCCCGACTTTTACTTGTAACAGAGTATTTATCCATTGCAGTATTGATACTTTTACTTAAGTAAGAAATGTGAGTACTTTTTCCACCACTGCCAATTTCTCTTGGCTGCTTTTTTCTCTCGCTCTCTCTCTCTCTCTTTCCCTCCAGAGAGAAAGAGAGAGAGAGAGAGAGAGAGATCAGACGAGGCGAACCACCAGCAGGCTGTAACCACTGCAGCTAAATATACCTCCTGTCTGTCTTACAACCAGTTTTTACAAGAGCTGTGCTTGCTCTTCTGTCATTGTGGTTGGATGCCTGGAACACGGGTGTGATTCCCAACATGCCTGATCATGTTGACGCTCAGCAAAGTGTGTGCGTGTGCGTGTGCGTGTGTGTGTGTGTGTGTGTGCGCGTGTACACATGGTGAATGCAAATGGTATGACAAACAAATCAGGTTTGCCAACATAAATACATACATATATACATACAATATATATATGCGCGCGCGCACACACACACACACACACACACACACACACACACACACACACACACACACAAAATCCCCAGTGTTGATTCATTATTGATTCACAGATTCCAAAATATAAAATGGATATATTTAAACTCCATTTCCAGGCTTGTAAATTGTTCTATAACTACAATCATATTTTACATTTAACGATTGTGTATTTATTTGAGAAAAAATCAAGAATCAAAATCAAATAGATTTTTGTCAATTCCCAACCCTTAGTAAAAAAAGAAAAAGACTGTTAAGGGCCCAGTTAAATTAGCATTTATAGTGGACACGCGTCTGATACAGGTGATAAGAATCACAGTATGGGAAAATGAACCACTGCACTGCTTTGAATTGATACTGAAATCTCTAGGATATGCGTGTGTGTGTGCGTGTGTGTGTGTGTGTGTGTCTACTGAGTCATGTGTGTGTGTAGGTGAGAAAAACAGGAAGTGTGACTCATCTTCTCCTCTGGTCTTTAGGTGAGCACCACTTGGCAGCCACACACACGCGCACACACACACACACACACACACACACACACACACACACACACACACACACACACACACACACACACACACACACTAATCACCTGCTTCAATGGAACGAACACACACACACACACACACACACACACACACACACACACACACACACACTAATCACCTGCTTCAATGGAACACACAAACACACACACACACACACACACACACACACACACACACACAGTCTCACACACACACACACACACACACACACACACACACACACACACACACACACACACACACACACACACACACCCTGCTTCAATTGAAGACACACACTAATCATATATCATCTGCCTCAGTGGAACACACACACACACGCGCGCGGGGTGGTGCGAGCGCACAAACACACAGTCATAAAAAATACACCTATATTTGCCGGAGAGAGAAGAAGAAGCCATGGAGTAATGATTTGTTTTGAAACCAGTGACTCATGGCTCATGACAAGACACCACTGATGATGACAGCACAGAATAATAACATGGCCCTGGCCTCACAACACAATTACAATTCACTGCAGAACAGACAATACGACCTCCATCTGTCATTATTAACTCTTTAAGACCGGGAACGCATCTGTGTGTCATTTTTTAGATTTCTTTGGCTATTCAAAAATAGCAGATATACAAGCTCGTAGAAAAGTTGTGCAAATATATATATATTTTTTTTTTGGCGGACATTTGTAACTCAAATCTTTGCTTCTGGGGGTTCCTGGAACTAAATATTTTACACATGTTCGCTTTAAAACATATATAATCCAAGATTTGCCGCGAATTTTCACGATTTTTCAAAAATAGCAGATCTACAAGCTCATAGCGCGGCACTCGGTGCCGCGCTATGAGCTTGTATATCTGCTATTTTTGAATAGCCAAAGCAATCTAAAATTGACACACAGATGTGTTCCCGGTCTTAATGGGTTAAGTGGAGTTGTTTTTTAGATACACTTTAGTTGGTGAAAACCCTGAAATGATGCCAAAAATCAGACATATTTGGCCATTCACTTTCAAAAACACATACAACCCAAACAGAACATTGGCTGGCCAAAACTATCAGACATTGCAGTGTGCATCACACACACGCAGGCACGCCACACACACACACACACACACACACACACACACACACACACACACACACACACACACACACACACACACACACACACACACACGCGCACACACACACACAAACGGTAACAAGACACTGCCTATGTGCTGTTAAATAGCGGTGTCTGCTTTTGGCTGCAATAAAGAAGCTGTTATTATGTTGAACAAATTAATGTTTCCCTTGTGAGCAAAAAACAAACAGCCAAATAACTGCTGGCAGCCAGAGAACCATGCTTTGAGAACTGTAACACAAAGGAGAGAGACACAGAGAGAGAGAGAGAGCGAGAGAGAGAGAGAGAGAGAAACAATTGATTTTTTTCGGAATTGATTCGTTTGCCTCCCCTTCCCCCTTAAAAGGGTACATTTCCTCTTAATCGGTTGTCCTGGCAATTATTTGCCGTTTACAGCTAAAGCATTCCAATTCATATACCATCATCACAGCCAAAACCTTTCATATTTCAGACAATTCTGCCTCAAGGGAAACATCTTTTCATCCAGTCTGGTTTCAGGAGAGACAGACAGTCTCATACTGGTTTCAGGAGAGACAGACACCAGTCTCATACTGGTTTCAGGAGAGACAGACAGTCTCACCCCCAGAAGTTAAAAATGTGCGCTTTAAAAAATATATATCTATTTAAAGATATGCACACATTTTCAAGATTTTTCAAAAATAGCAGATCTACAAGCTCATAGCGCGGCACTCGGTGCCGCGCTATGAGCTTGTATATCTGCTATTTTTGAATAGCCAAAAGGTTAACATTATTTTGATGCTATATTAACACATTTAGCTGGGGACCCCCTGGAACCCCCCACAACAAGGACCCCTGGGGGTCCCCGGACCCCACTTTGAGAACCAACGCTCTAAAAAGGGGATGTGGATGATTTGAAGGAGAGGGCCTGGTATGGACACGAAGGGTTAAAAGGAGGGTGGCCCAGTGACCCACAGCCTCAGGTGCTCTTGGCAGGAGTGGGTGGTGGTGGGTGGGGGTAGAAAGATGCACACGCGCGCACACACACACACACACACACAACACAACACAAACACATACTACAGATGCTCTAATAATAGCTCATTGCCGTGTTGTGCCCAGTGAAGTGGCAACACCCAAACAACTGGCCAAGCCCTAGACAAACCCCTGGGGGGGTTTCCTGGTTGGTTTGTCTGGCTCCCATGGCCAGTCATCCATGCAGCTTCAGAATAATAATAAACCTAGTAGGGGTGCAACAGTTCATCTCTGAGTTGCCAAGAACGAGTTATCACGAGTTTAAAAACAAAACAAAAAACAAAACAAATGTTCAGAACCCAAGATATCGTGATCCGAAGATTTTCTGCTCCTTTCATTTCTTGTTTAACGTATTACTTAAAAAAGGCTGTATCTCGGCTCCTGTGTATACTTTTTTTTTTACTATGTATTTTTGGCCCATTTTCAAAGGCAGACAATGAATGTCAACGAGGTCGCGATGACCTCGTTGACATTTGTGAAACCACACAGTATAACCCTCAGTGATTAGCAACCATCAGGGGATCGATCATACTGGAGATAAATATTCTGTGACTACTTGAAAAAGGTAAGAAAATTAAAAAAAAATCGCTGGCAGTGGGCAAACGTGGCCAGAAATAAGTCTGGCAGTGAGAGAGTTAATCTACCTCATCGTTTATAAATCACTTTTTTTTCTATCGACTAGTCACCCCATGGAGACTTTGAATTCATGGATTTCTTTTTTTTTTTTGTCGCATTCCTAAGCCAATCATTTGATGACCAGCGGACCAGTATAGGCAGCGGTTCCGGTAGGAGACACAAAGTATGACTCTACCGGAACCGCTGCCGGTCATCAAATTATTGGCATTTTGGGGGTGGACTATCCCTTTAACAAAAATAATTCATTTTTGGGGGGTAAATTGATTGCGTTTCTTCAACATAAAAAAAATTAGCAAAATTCACAATGTGGCGCTTTATCAGCTTGTAGATCGCACACACACACACACACACACACACACACTTTATATACATATAGTATATACTGTATATGAAGCGAGTGCTAAACATCTGAAGTCAGTGTTGCCAGATTCTGCGAGAGAAACAAGGAACCAGAACTAGGAAAACCAGCCCAAAAGAAGCAACTATGGGGCCACATTGAGCACTTCAACATATACATCAGCTATTCGAAAATAGCCGATCTACAAGCTCACAACGCGTCGCGAAGCGACGCGTTGTGAGCTTGTAGATCGGCTATTTTCAAATAAAATCTTGCGGTGGAAATGATATTCAGCAGATCTGGCAACCGTGTCCGAAAGTGTGTGTGTGCTTTCTTTGCTATAGCCGATGATGATGGTCTATTGTGGTGACGACCTGCGATGCCCTGTGTTGAGGGGCTGTCAGTGAGCTGTCTGTGTGGAGGACTTTTAACAGAGGTGTTGGTAACCTTGTAACAGCTCATCATGTCCTCCCACTACTCCTGCCCTCCCTGCCGACTCTGTTTTGTCTCTCCATCACCTCGCTCACTCACACACACACACAGTTCGATCAGCGTCCTTCCACCACTAATGAAATGCATTTAGAAGAGAGAGAGAGAGGAAAGACTTCAAAGGCATTCCTCTAGCTGAAGTGGGAGCCTCCTCAATTCCCCGGGTTCCCCTCCAGTCTCCTTTTTTCAGCACAAATCCTCCCCCGTGTTCAAACCCCCAACCCCCCTATAGCCCCCCCGCCCCCCCATCCCATGCCATCGCATCCCTTTCTCCTAAATCAACTCAATATATTCCACACTCTCTTCCCCCTGGCTTTCTTCCCCCATGGCAAAGCACCAGTGGTGGACAAAGTACTCAAATTCCGTACTTAAGTAAAAGTACCAATACTGCGTTATAGAAATACTCTGTTACGAGTCAAAGTCCAGACTTCAAAATGTACTTGAGTAAAAGAACGAAAGTATTGGCATCAAAATGTACCTAAAGTACCAAAAGTATAAGTACTAAAATGTTTGAAAATAGCAGATCTACAAACTCACAACAAAAGTACTGGGAATTGGAAATACTCAAGTAAAGTGCAAATACCTCAAAATTGTACTTAAGTAAATGTACTGCAAAGCACCTCCTTTCTGAAGCCGAAAAAGAAAAAGTCATAATCTTATAGCTTCCGCTTGGCAAGACCGAAAGCAAGGAGATCCATGACAGATTTTGGACTTCAGAGGAGAGGAGAGGAGAGGGTTATGTTTGCTGTTCCTGTGGCCTTGAATCCGAACCCACCTCCACAGCCTCAGGCTCTGACAACCTCCAGCATCATAACAGAGCTTTTTTCTTGTATCACACTTTTTTTCCAAACACATACTCCCCCCCCTCTGACTGTCAGGGGGGGGGGGGGGGGAGCAGGTGCACTACAGGGGCCACAGTGCAGGGGCCACAGTGGACAGGGGCCACAGTACAGGGGCCATAGTGGACAGGGGCCACAGGGCAGGGGCCATAGTGGACAGGGGCCACAGTGCAGGGGCCATAGTGGACAGGGGCCACAGTGCAGGGGCCACAGTGGACAGGGGCCACAGTGCAGGGGCCATAGTGGACAGGGCCCACAGTGCAGGGGCCACAGTGGACAGGGGCCACAGTACAGGGGCCATAGTGGACAGGGGCCACAGTGCAGGGGCCACAGTACAGGGGCCATAGTGGACAGGGGCCACAGTGCAGGGGCCACAGTACAGGGGCCATAGTGGACAGGGGCCACAGTGCAGGGGCCATAGTGGACAGGGGCCACAGTGCAGGGGCCATAGTGGACAGGGGCCACAGTGGACAGGGGCCACAGTGGACAGGGGCCACAGTGCAGGGGCCATAGTGGACAGGGGCCCCAGTGGACAGGGGCCACAGTGGACAGGGGCCACAGTGCAGGGGCCCCGAGACCCATAATCCAAAACACTGCAGAAGCCTCAAAGAGTTTTGCACACATGAAAGTCCTGCTTGTAGAAAGCAGAAAGAAAGAAAGAAAGAAATGGGGAATACGGCTGGAAAAAGGAGGGAGGGGTCTGGTGGTGGTCTGGGCCTCAAACTGACTAGAAGAAGGAGCAAAGGGAGGAGGACAAAGAAGAGGAAAAATTCTGTAAGAGTGAAAGGAGGCAAGGGCTCCTCCCTGGAGAAATCCCTTGAGCCCAGACTTTCTGTGTGTGTGTGTGTGTGTGTGTGCGCGTGCGTGCGTGCGTGCGTGCGTGTGCGTGTGCGTGCGATACAGGGAATGTCCAAAAAGAGAAACAGGGGGAACACTGAGGAGTAAGAATGTAGGATGAAGAGAGAAACAAAGAAGCACCTTCAGAGTTATGGAGGTGAACCGGAACAGTGCCGCCCCCCCTCCGTCCCGCCCCCCCCCGCCCCCCCCCCACACACACACACACTTTTTCTCTCTCTCTCTCTTTTTTTTCCACAATAAGCCAGCACATTCCCGGTAATTAGGCAGGAATTTCTTACATGTGGGTCTCTCTGACGTCAATCCTGTACCTTCCCAGAGTTTGCTTTCTCTTCTCCCCGGCCGGCTGAATGTTTAACGTAAGGCCACTCTTGGCAGGGCTCCTGGACCTGGGTGTTAGGAGAGGGTGGGGTGTCTTTGCTTGTTTAAAAAGGCAAGCAGGGAAGAGCACGGCGGTGACCTCAATCCCAGCGTTTGAATCTGTGCTGCAGTCTATGACTGTGTGTGCGTGTGTGTGTGTGTGTGTGTGTGTGTGTGTGTGTGTGTGCGTGCGTGCGTGCGTGCGTGCGTGCGTGCGTGCGTGCGTGCGTGCGTGCGTGCGTGCGTGCGTGCGTGCGTGCGTGCGTGCGTGCGTGCGTGCGTGCGTCAGACCTGAGCCAAATTGTGTTTTGTATACTTTTTTATGGCTTGCTTGGGAATACCTAATTGACAGATGGGTGGGGTTTACCACAGCTTTAACACAACACAAGTCTATTTGGTGCACTTCTCTCTGTCATGTACAACTTACCTGGCACAATCCGAACCGTCTCGCCGTGCCAAACCACAGCCATCTAGTATGGTTCTGATTTGTGCGCGTGTGCGTGCGCGTCTCCAATGAAATCTTATAGAATATGCTGGCTTGCAGGTTACTCTGACAAAAAAAATAAATGTGTCTGACCCGGACCGCTGGCCTTGCGGTCCGGGCACCTCGGCTCATAAGTAGCCTGACGGCGCACCGCACGTTCGAGTCCCGTTCCCGACGGTCTTTGCTGCATGTCTCTCCCCCAGTTACCTGCCCATCTCTACTGCAAACTATAAATAAAGGCAGAAAAAGGCCCCCAAAATATCTTTAAAAAAAGATATGTATACAGTATATATATGTCTGAGTTGTTCAGACAGTCAAGAGCCCATGTGGACATTTTTGCTCACGCAAAATGTGTGTGTGCGTGTGTGTGTGTGTGTGCGTGTGTGTGTGTGAGAGCGCATGCATGCATGTGCATGTACGGATTTTGTATGCATGGGTAGAAATGATGGTCCCATGTTAACGGACGTTTCAGGGTTCTCAGTCCCACCAGCCACGTTAAGCAAGCAGTCGTATCACATTCAAAATGAATGGGAGACGAAGGGGCACCCTGGTACCTCAGCCTGTCAATGCACACTGACCACATAATAAAAACCACACTACTACTACTGTCCTGGGTTCGATAACCCATCTCAGGACCTGTGTAATCCATTCCATAAAGTGGCCTAGGGATAGAAGTACCTGCCCACCACCAAGGAGTTTAGAGGTTCGGATACACCGTGGTGCATCCGGCTTGCTACTAGGCCCGTCACAATTATTACACAATCGTCTAATCGGCAATTCAATCAGAAACACTCACGTCAAAGTAGATTTAACCCATTAAGACCTGGAACTGTGTCATTTTTAGATTTGAGCTAAAAAGCATTATTTTACACTTTGGGCTATTCAAAAATAGCAGATATACAAGGTCATAGTGCAGCACCGAGTGCCGCGCTACGAGCTTGTAGATCTGCTATTTTTGAAAATTTGTAAAAATGTGTGCAAATCTTTAAATATATATATTTTTAAAGCGAACATTTTTAACTCAAATCGTTGCTTCTGGGGGTCCCCGGAACAAAATATTTTGATGGGGGTCCGCGGCCAAATACATATACATTTTGGGGGTCGTTGACATGAAAAAGATTGAGCACCACTGATATAGAAACATACGTTTTTCAGAAAACTGTTGGGATTTAGGAGACATGTAGAATCGGCTTCAGGTCTCAATGGGTTAACCATCTATTGCAACAAATGGAATACAGTTAAGCTTGGCGCTAAAGCTCCGCTCTTGGAGATATTCCCTGAATTGTGCCGAAGCAGCCTGCTAAGCATATATTCAGGGAATGCTAGGCAAATCCCCCATAGGGATACAACGTCAACAATACATTGACATATTAGTTTGAATTAGCAGAAATACATGATAATCACAAGTATTTGAGCCTATATGCCAGACTCTAATCAAAAAGGTGGAGGCTGGGGTGGAGGAGGAGCTAGCAGAATGCATTGGTTCAGCAACCAAGAAAGACCTAGTGAATACGAAGCCGTATTTAAAGGAACCTCTTGGCTATTGCGTGAGCTGTGATTGGAGTATGAACGTGTGATGTAATGACCAGCAGTGCTGTGAATGGGGAATAGAAAGCTGATGTACAACAACATTCATCTGACTTTGGCGTGCAAGACGTCCGTGTCCTGCATTAACTAACGCTATACGCTTCATTTATTTGAGATAATCGCTATAATCGTTTCCATGTTGAAAGTGACGCGTTGTAATTTTACATGTATAAAATGATTAAATATGTCAATAATGTCTTTGTATATTTTAACCCATTAAGACCTGGAACTGTGTCGTTTTTAGATTTGAGCTAAAAAGCATTATTTTACACTTTGGGCTATTCAAAAATAGCAGATCTACAAGCTCGTAGCGCGGCACCGAGTGCCGCGCTACGAGCTTGTAGATCTGCTATTTTTGAAAATTCGTGAAAATGTGTGCAAATCTTTGAATATATGTATTTTTAAAGCGAACATTTTTAACTCAAATCTTTGCTTCTGGGGGGTCCCTGGAACAAAATATTTTGAAGTGGGTCCGCGGCCAAATACATATCATTTTGGGGGTCCTTGACATGAAAAAGATTGAGCACCACTGATGTAGAAACATGCGTTTTTCAGAAAACTGTTGAGATTTAGGAGACATGTAGAATCGGCTTCAGGTCTTAATGGGTTAAGTTATTCGTCATATCTGCCCTGTGCAATTTTTGATTACGAAACCTAAAAGGCAAACAGAAATTACATTTGTATTCATAATGCTCCAGTAATGTTCAATGGCCAAACACACAATTAAATCGTTAATTGCAATTATTTGCCCGACTTAAATGTGTAATCATGACAGCCCTATAGAAACTACCTATACAAACACAACTGGCCGTGCTCAGGCGAGGGAAGGCGGACAGGTAGGGTGGTCTTTGTCACCACACGTACGTACTCCTACGGGCTGGGATGACTCCTGTCAGTGAGGAATGTTGAACGGGAGGAGTAAGACGGGGGAAAAAAAAAACGAAACAAAAAAAACAAGAAATTATCACAAAAGATGTTAAACAATTCACATAAATAAAAACCCTGTTTAGAGCACTGGTTCTCAAAGTGGGGTCCGGGGACCCCCAGGGTACCAGGGGGTCCCCCGCAAAAGTAGTTAATATAGCGGCACAATCACTTTAACTTTGGCTATTCAAAAATAGCAGATATACAAGCTCGTAGCGCGGGACCGAGTGCCGCGCTACGAGCTTGTAGATCTGCTATTTTTTGAAAAATCTGGAACATTTTTGCTAATCTTTCAATATATATATATATATATTTTTTTTTTTTAAGCGAACATTTTTCACTCAAATCTTTGCTTCTGGTGGTCTCCTGGCACAAAACCTTTTCAGATGGGAGTCCGCGGCCAAATATCTATCTATCAATTTGGGGGTCCTTGGCACAAAAAAAGTTAGAGAACCACTGGCTTAGAGTGCATCTCTCTCAGGGTAGATAAACTATAACTGACAGGTCCATTCTCGTCCAAATCCATGACTAAGCCCAAGCCTTGCAGCTGTAACCAGACTAAAATGCCTAATCTATGCCTCAGTCGTACTATGGTAACGCGTGACGAAAATAGCCAATCTACGAGCTACAAGTGGCAGGCTGTTGTGACTTGTGAGCTTGTAGATCGGCCATTTCCGGCACGCGATGACACCATCGTACGACAAAGTATAAATCGGGCTTATTAACCCATTAATACCAGGAACTGTCATTTTTTTAGATTTGAGCTAAAAAAGTATTATTTTACACTTTGGGCTATTCAAAAATAGCAGATATACAAGCTCATAGCGCGGCACCGAGTGCCGGGCTATGAGCTTGTAGATCTGCTATTTTTGAAAATGTGTGAAAATGTGTGCAAATCTTTGAATATATATTTTTTTAAAGCGAACATTTTTAACTCAAATCGTTGCTTCTGGGGGTCCCTGGAACAAAATATTTTGATGGGGGTCCGCGGCCAAATACATATAATGTTGGGGGTCCTTGACATGAAAAAGTTTGAACACCACTGATATAGAAACATACGTTTTTCAGAAAACTGTTGGGATTTAGGAGACATGTAGAATCGGCTTCAGGTCTCAATGGGTTAAGTGACTAATTGATGCAGAATGGTATAGGACAAACTTTTGACACACGTCATGTGATGTGCTCGCTGTGTTTTTTCATATATACTGCACATGACGGAATGCAACAATCCTCTCAAAAAGCGGCTCAAGAAATGACTCCGCTAAGTATGGCAGGAACAGACCCGCGGCGCCGACCTACGGAGTATTCTGGGGCCTCTGCAGGCTACGGTGCATAAAATAATGTGCTCACACAACGTCACAAGTTCAATTCCACCTCATGTGAACTTGGTCACAAGCTACTATCTACTATCTCTCCCGTTGTTCCTGTTTTGGTGTTAAATGAAGCAGAAATTTCGAGTTTTTGAAAAAACGTATGTTACTATGTCAGTGGTTCTCAAACTTTTTCATGTCAAGGACCCCCCCAAAAAAAATGTATTTGGCTGTGGACCCCTATCTCAAAATATGTTGTTCCAGGGACCCCCAGAAGCAAAGATTTGAGTGAAAATATTCGCTTTAAAAATATATATATTCAAAGAGTGTAAAATGATGCTTTTTAGCTCAAATCAAAAAGTGACACATACGCGTTCCAGGTCTTCATGGGTTAAAGTGGTTTGAACCAAATTACATTGCCATCCTACTGGTAGGGGTAAAATAAAAATAATGTTATTATTTCCAGAATTGGGGTGAGCCAGAATATCAAAGTACATAATTAGAAAGCTAAGAAATCACAATTTACAAAAGAAATCAAGTGGAAATTTGGGGCTACGGGTGGCAACTACCAGAAATGGTCATGAGGTCACCCAAAAAAAATCAGTAGGGTTCGTCCTGTGATCCATCATATTACGATATTTTGTGTGCAAAGTTGTCATTTTTTCCCACGGTTGGCACTAGAGGAAAGGGCATGGGAGTCATTCAAACAGGGTTCATGTAAGCACTCAGCTTACAGCAATGCGGCCAGTCGATTTTGAGATATCTTATGTGGTCGTGGACATTTGGAGCAAGGGAAAAGGCCATGATGATGTCTCCAAAAAAAATCTGTTGGCTTCATCCTCCGGGGGAGCATGAAGCTGCACCACGAATTCCACAGCAATCCAGGGAGTGTTTTTTTAGAGAGATCTTGTTGGGGATCAAAGTGTTGGATGGAAGGGGGCGTACGTACTGTACACCCACCAACGGACAGACCCACCGACCAACATTGCCAATGCTTACAGCCAGTGTGGCCAGATTCTGTGAGAGAAACAAGCAACCAGGTCTAGGAAAACCAGCCCAAAAGAAGCGACTATGGGCCAAATGAGCACTTTAAAGGGGCTACACCATGAATTTAAAAAATATATATTATATATAAATGTTGCCCCCTAATACGTTTTAAACAGGTTGTAAGCCCAAAAAACATCCAGATATTTTTTCTCACAATCTGACTGTCTGTCATTCCAAGCTTTTTCAGCTGCAATACCAAAACGTCCTATTGGGCAGGGGGGAGCTACTGAGCAATTCTGTCTGGCCATCATCAATGCAAAATCAGGGCAAGTGACATCACTTGCCCTGCCATTTTGAAATGGCCTGTTCAGACACGCCCATTCAGGAAATCCATGAAATGAGCATGAATGACTGAATGTTAAAAAAATATATTTTTTGGGGTACAAGAGACACTGGGGAGCCCAAAAAATACTAAAACCCTAAAAAAAAATGAAATTCATGGTGTAGCCCCTTTAACATATACATCAGCTATTTGAAAATAGCAGATCTACAAGCTCACAACGCGTCGCGATGCGACGCGTTGTGAGCTTGTAGATCGGCTATTTTCAAATTAAAATCTTGCAGGGAAATTATAATAAGCAGATCCGGCAACCCGGCTTACAGCCTCGCCGCTAAAAAAAAAGAAAAGAGAAAGGAACTTTGCAGCTTGAATCAACAATGACAAATCCCACGGAGTCTTTTTGACAGCATTGAGCCTGTGCCGCACCACCGAGCTCAATGTCCCAGCAAAGCCTTATATATGTGTGCAGCAAGCCATCTGGCCTTTCAGCGCACCATGAGTAGCAGCTGAAACCGAGACAATAGCTGAAATGCGATCAAAGGGTGATCAGGGAGGTTATGTGTGTGAGAGGCTCAGGCACTGATTTATACTTTAGTCGCTTGGTGGTGTCGTCGTGCTACCAAAAATAGCTAGATCTGTAAGTCCACAACGTGTCGCGCCGTGACGCGTCGAGTGCGCTTGTAGGTATGCCTTTTTTTTTTTTGGCAACGCGCAACGCCCGTGCGCAATGAACTATAACGAGGCATCGTTATCCCAGGCGTGCATGTATTGCATTAGCCCAGTAAGACCTGGAACTGGGGGTCATTTTTAGATTTGAGCTAAAAAGCATTATTTTACACTTCGGGCTATTCAAAAATAGCAGATATACAAGCTCATAGCACGGCACCGAGTGCCGCGCTACGAGCTTGTAGATCTGCTATTTTTGAAAAATCGTGAAAATGTGTGCAAATCTTTGAAATATATACATTTCTAAAGTGAACATTTTTAACTCAAATCTTTGTTTCTGGGGGGTCCCTGGAACAAGATATTTTGCTGGGGGTCCGTGGCCAAATACATATCATTTTGGGGGCCCTTGATATGAAAAAGATTGAGCACCACTGATATAGAAACATGTTTTTCAGAAAACTGTTGAGATTTAGGAGACATGTAGAATCGGCTTCAGGTCTCAATGGGTTAGTTATCATCCGTGTCTGCCTCAGTCTACGTGTGTTCGCGTGGGCCTGTGTCTTTGCGTATGTCAGTGTCTGTTCCCACACGCACGAGTGTGTATGTGTGTGTGTGTGTGTGTGTGTGTGTGTGTGTGGGAGTTTAGGTCTGTGCCGCCGCACTGATGTCACGTAAACCGCGCAGGAGGATTATGTGTAATAATACTCAGTCACTCGGGCTTTAGCCGGAGTTTGCCGTGGGATTACCTAGCCATCTGATGCTGAGTGGATTGCACTGTCATTATGATTATGAATATCATCCGGCACAGTGGTGGGCTCTGCTTTGTGTGAATCGCGCATTTCTTTTTTTCACCAAGTGCCATGTCTGTCTGCACAAATAGCCTTTTACACAAGCCTCCAATTGAAGGCTTGTGTAAATGAATACGATCTGAATAAGCCTGAAGAGGCAAGGACTGTGTGTGATTTATCTCGACTTTCTAGGGACATACTTTGGAGGTTAAGTATATCATTCTCACTGTGAGCACACACACACACACACACACACACACAGGCATGTGACAACCCATGTGGTGTCCAGAATATACCACAAGGAAAGCAAAACCAGACAAAATGGTTAGAGGTTACAATTAGTAAAAGATCCATGTTGGAGTCAGGGTTAGGATTAGGCATCAGGATTTTGACACCATAAGGATACATTTCAGTACTTTTACTTTTGGTACATTTTGATACCAATACTTTCGTACTTTAACTCAAGTAAATTTTGAATTCCAGACTTTCACTTGTAACAGAGTACTTCTTTGCAGTATTGATACTTTTACTTAAGTAAAACATTTGAGTACTTTTTCCATGTGTGTGTGTGTGTGTGTGTGTGTGTGTGTGTGTGTGTGTGTGTGTGTGTGTGTGTGCGCGTGCGCGTGTGTGCGTGTATGCAAGTGGTAATAGGTAGCTTGTCTCATGTCTATAAGTCATTCAAGTTTCACGCACGCCTGTGTGCGTAGTGGCGCCCCCTGTCCCTGTGGCTGACCGTTGACGACTAATATTGGCTGTGTGCCAGGCCAGCCAGGGAGAGCCACTGTAAATGACACCACTGTCATTAAGGTGTCGGATCCCAATTTCAAAAGCCTCTCGGTGTTGACACAACAACATTAAGTGTATGTTGCCAATAGGGAAGTTCCCTTAAGGTTATGGATTCCATAACCTTAAGGGAACTTCCCTATGGAAGTGAACGTGTGAATTACAACTCCTAATATCTGAGCACTTTGAAAATGAAGCGATGATGACAAAAACAGGAAAGTTCTGTTTCTCTTAACCCATTAAGACCTGGAACTGTGTCATTTTTAGATTTGAGCTAAAAAACATTATTTTAAACTTTGGGCTATTCAAAAATAGCAGATATACAAGCTCATAGCGCGGCACCGAGTGCCGCGCTACGAGCTTGTAGATCTGCTATTTTCGAAAATTCGTGAAAATGTGTGCAAATCTTCTGAATATATATATTTTTAAAGCGAACATTTTAAACTCAAATCTTTGCTTCTGGGGGTCCCTGGAACAAAATATTTTGATGGGGGTCCGCGGCCAAAAACATATAATTTTGGGGGTCCTTGACATGAAAAAGATTGAGCACCACTGATATAGAAACATACGTTTTTCAGAATACTGTTGAGATTTAGGAGACATGTAGAATCGGCTTCAGGTCTCAATGGGTTAAGGTTATGGAAGTGAACGTGTGAATTACAACTCCTAATATCTGAGCACTTTGAAAACGAAGCGACGATGACAAAAACAGGAAAGTTCTGTTTCTCTTAAGCGTTAATCCTACAGTATATGACTGGGAAGGTACTCCCATTTATTCGCATAGCAGCTCACACCAGAACCCTTTTATTAGCCTAAATTACCACCATGACAGGGGCAGTTATTAATTTGCTTCCACCAAATGAGACATTCTAAACCCACTACAAAAGTCTCTTAACAGCTCCCGCAGGATCGTGTGACACATTAGGATTCATGTAAATTGTGCTAAAATGTGTTGCTGCCATTAACCCATTAAGACCGGGTAGAACGCATCCGTGTAATCTTTTTCAACAAAATGGGCCGGAACATACTATTTTGAGAAGGTGGGTCCGCAGACAAACACATATCATTTTGGGTGGTCCTTGACATGAAAAAAGTTTGAGAACCACTGAAATTACATCTACATAGGTTTTTCAGAAAACTGTTAGGATTTAGAAGACATTTGTAGAATCCCCCAGAAGCAAAGATTTGTGTTACAAATGTTTGCTTTAAAAACATATACAGTGTACACTCAAAGATTTGCACAAATGTTCAAGTTTTTTTCAAAAAAAAATGCAGATCTACAAGCTCATAGCGCGGCACTCGGTGCCGCGCTATGAGCTTGTACTGTATATCTGCGATTTTTTAATAGCCCAAAGAAATCTTAAAATAACACAGACGCGTTGCCGGTCTTAATGGGTTAACAGGAACAAAACCATTTACATCCAGACTTTTTTTTTTTTTTTCAGCGGTGCACCCACAATCCCCTGCCTTCCGAAATCCACACGACGAGAGCATCGGGTTCGGCCGTGCTCGTCATCAGTGAAAACGGCACAGAGCGGAGCCTTGTCATCCTCCCACATTCTTAATTTTTTGTTTTTGGTATTTTTTTATTGTTTTTATTGGAGAGGGACAGGGAAAGTAGTCTGACAGGAAGAATGGGGAGAGAGATGGGGGAAGACATGCAGGAAAGGCCGACGGGAACGAGACGCGAACCCGCGGCACACTGCTATTAAGGATTTGCAACCAGGGTGCCTAGACCGCGACGCCACGGTCTAGGCCCCACATTCTTAATTTAACCAGACTCTCCTCTCACAGCCATTAAGCATAACCCCCGATAGCTCATTTGTTTTGCTATCAAGAGGCCGATGCCTATTAAGTAAGCACACGGATGAATGAAACGGCAGTGGTGCGCAAAGCAGCATGTCTGTGTTAGCTCGAAAAATGAGCTGGGTTGGAAATGCACAGGCAAGAGGTTAATGGAAAATCTAGCTCCTGCGAGCAATGGGCGTGTTACTACTACTGACGTTTTGCTGTCAAGGGGCAGGCTATCGATCGACACCTTGATGACGGGATGGAACTGAATGGGGGTGCATTTCGCCTTTCCGACATGTCGCCTTTCCGACGTTAACGAACCCTATACCTAACCCTAACCGCACGCGGAAGCCACTAGTCGGAGTGGCGAGATGTCGGAATGGAAGGAGCACCCCACTGAATGGATGTGAGAACAAAATCATCAGTTTGACGGTTCTGTTCGGCGAGTGCCTTAGCGATGTCTCACTTTGGCTGTTCAGTGGCAAACGGAAAGAAGAGCCTGTGGTTCCATTCTTAACTCATTCACAACCAGACTTATTTCAAGCTTGTACGTCCCTCTGCGAGGTGACTACTTTTCAAGTAGTCACAGAATATTTATCTCCAGTATGATTGATCCCCTGACGTTTGCTAATCCCTGAGGGTTTTCAGGTGTGGTTCGGTGACCTCGTTGACATTTGTTGTTTGATGTTTGAAAATGGCATGTTTCACTCAAAAATACATGGTAAAACAGGAAGATTTTGATTTATTTCTCAGTTTATTTTTTAACATTGAAGTGAATGGAGCAGCAACTTTTTGGATGGTGTTATCTCCTAGTTCCTTTGAGATTCAACGGGCCAAATAAATGTGGTGTTCATCGGTCCAGTGGTTTGCCAGCTCCAGACACAGACACTAGCTCCAGACACAGAGACAAAGACAAACACATAGACAGACAGATAGACCCTCTTTCTTTATGGGCTCGCCTATGAGGAGCCATGGCTGTATAAAGTTGCACGTTCAGAAAAGCTGATCAATCAGCGTTATTGAGGGAGGAGCCGTGATGGAATTCAGAGATGGGGGGGGGGGGGGTAAGTAATTTGGTAATACTTTTGCTCACAGTTGAAACGGTTCTCATACCAAGCTATGAGAGAGGCTATTTCATGGCCCCTCTTTCACTCTCTGACCCCTTTGTGTCGGGGGGGGGGGGGCCTTTTCACTCTCTCCGTGTCAGTCTCGCACGATCGTAGTGGGGGACGAACGCTAATGAGGGTTTGCGATTGACAAGCCGCACACAGCAGACATTTTCACTTGCATGGAAACAATTTAATATGCTGGCACTCTGGGGGCCCCCGTGTAGTACACACAAACACCAGCCCTTCTACGGGAATGTTTATTTGACCTGACAAACACGCACTCTGCGGAGGGACGTGTGGGCAGGACAATCACATGCTGTAGAGAGAAGGCATGCTGGGTGCTCTGACCCCCCCCCCAGGGTATTCGTGCTGACTGTGGCCAACGCTAAACAAGGGCCGCGTAAGAGGGCCGGCGTTTGTCTCAGTCACTAATCAGGAATGGGGGAAGAAGACCTCCGTTCGGGGAGTATTGATAAATCAATCGCTCCTGAGCAGTGGTGGAAAGTAACTAAGTACATGTACTCAAGTACTACTGCACTTAAGTACAATTTTTGGGTATTTGTACTTGAGTATTTCCAATTTCCAATACTTTTACTTCTACCCAACTACATCTCAGAGGCAAATATTGTACTTTTACTCCGTTAATCTTATTCGACCACTTTAGTTTCTACAGTAGTTACTTTGTAGATTTAGCTTACAACTGTCATTTTAGATTTATTTCGATATTCAAAAATAGCAGATATACAAGCTCATAGTGCGGCACAGAGTGCCGCACTATGAGCTTGTATATCTGCTATTTTTGAAAATGTGTGAAAATCTTTGAATATATATATTTCTTTAAGCGAACATTTGTAACTCAAACCTTTGCTTCTGGAGGTGCCTGGAACAAGATATGCTTTAAAATATATATATTCAAAGATTTGGACAAACTTTCACGATTTTTCAAAAATAGAAGATCCACAAGCTCACGTGAGCTTGTAGATCTGCTATTTTTTGAATAGCCAAAGTATAAAATAATAGTTAGAACTCAAATCTATAATGACACATGCGTTCCTGGATTGAATGGGTTAAGCACATGATATTTCTTGGCTGTCTATAAGGATCCGTAATGTCACGGCCAAACCAATCGAACTCTCTGAGATGACTCGCTGACCCCAGTCTATCAATCAGGGTTTAATATGGTGTTCCAACGTGTTTTTAAAAGAATGCCTAACAGTATATGAAGATGAGTTTTGCTAATAGTCTTCAGAGTAATCAAGATAACATTACTTTTGCCATATGTGGGCTGAGTATAATTGGCTCTACGCACAGCAGCCATATTGGGAATGAATTGGGCCCCTTCCTATTACTTCCTTCACAGGTGTTACCAATGATACTAATTAAGGCTCTGTTCCATTTCGTGTGGCATAGTGGTTGTCTTATTTTCAAGGACCCCCATAACTCTGAGAGTGTACAAATGGAACCAAATGGACCCTTACGGGTCCATTTGGTTCCATTTGTACACTCTCAGAGTTACACACCCACCATAAGGGGCCATTTGGGAACCAAAATGGAGTGTTTCTAGTGAGTGAGCCAACATGCAGATATCAGCACCCTGACCAGAATGGAACAGAGGCTTCATTAGTATCATTGGTAACACCTGTGAAGGAAGTAAGAAGAGGCCCAATTTCTTTCCAATATGGCTGCTGTGCATAGACCCTATTTAAAATCTGATAAAATGCTAATTTTCATTTTTTTAATGCCTCATATTGTCAAACCAATATCAATGCTGATACTGGATTTATAGTTCATAATTATAATCTTTCTTACTGACCCAAACTAATGGCGTCGGTCTGCAGTTTTGAATAAAGTATTGGCACAGGCACAATGTTTAATTTGTACATGCACAGTAAAAATCCTCTGTGTTCATTTATCCATTTGAGTGTACAAATCCTCAATGTTAATTTATCCATGTGTAACTCCCTGAGTGCACACATTTAACCAAATGGATTTGGTTACAAATGAACCCTCGCAGAGATAACCCATTCAAACCGGGAAAGCATCGCTGTGTCATTTTTAGATTTCTTTGGGCAATTTTGGGGGGGAAATCGTGGAAAATGTGTGCAAATCTTTGAATATATATATATATATATTTTAAGCGAACATTTGTAACTCAAATCTTTGCTTCCGGGGATTCTACAAAATGTCTTCTAAATCTAAACAGTTTTTGTTTTTTGTTAACTTACGTTGCTATAATACCAGTGGTTCTCAAACTTTTTCATATCATGGACCACCCAAAATGATATGTATTTGGCACCCCCATCTCAAAATATTGTGTTCCAGGGACCCCCAGAAGTTGTAACAGTTAAAAATGTTCGCTTTCAAAATATGTACGTTCAAAGATTTGCACAAATGTTAACGGTTTTTCAGAAACAGCAGATCTACAAGTTCATAGCTCTGAGCTGGTATATCTGCTAGTTTTGAATAGCCAAAGACATCTTAAAATGACACAGATGCGTTCCCGGTCTTAAAGGGTTAAATGAACACTCAGCATTTGGAGGTGTATTGGTTAAGTGCATTGATACAGCGCTGTCAGTCCCACTTGCAGAGGAGAAAGCAGACTGACAATCAAAGGCTTGGACACAACAGGGCAGGCTGTGTTATCTATTTATAGACACAAGGGATTCACAGTCATCCATCATATCTTCTGCCTCTTTTTCCTATTTACACACAGTAAAACAGCAGTTCTCCATCTTTTTCAAGTCCAAACTGAAATGCATTTGGCCCTGGACCCCCCATCTAAAAAGGTTATGTGCCAGGGACCCCCAAAAGAGAAGATTTATGTTTAAAAAAAAACATAAATATTCGCAGCGCGGCACCAAGTGACACGCTGTGAGCTTTGTAGATCTGCCATTTTTGAATAGCCAACATATAAATGGATAAAAAAATATGTGTTCAAAGAATTGCACAAATAGATTTTCTGCTATTTTTCGAAAATATAAGATGTACAAGCTCGTAGCGCGGCACTCGGTGCAAGACCCTGATCCTAGATAGATAGGAGAGTGTGGAGGGCCGCGATTCAGGAGTCCCGAGTTGGTGTTGGCTAGACGGCACTCTCGCATCGCAATGGAATCTTATTTGAGCATATTATTGTTTGAGCAAATTCTCAATACTGATTTGATTTCTATCGTCTGGAAGCTGTGACTTTGGTCCTCAATCCTTGCTATTGGTCTCTTGTAGTGTCAGCGTTGCTATTGGTTGCTTGAGTCAGTGTTGCAAATGGTTGCTTGAGTCAATTGCTATTGGTTGCTTGAGTCAGTGTTGCTAATGGTTGCTTGAGCCAATTGCTATTGGTTGCTTGAGTCAGTGTTGCAAATGGTTGCTTGAGTCAATTGCTATTGGTTGCTTGAGTCAGTGTTGCTAATGGTTGCTTGAGTCCATTGCTATTGGGTGCTTGAGTCAGTGTTGCTAATGGTTGCTTGCAGTGTTAATTGTTCTAGTGTTGAAAAGCTATTATTTCACCTGGCCAAGTGCTTTTTAAACAGACTGAAATGAGTTCACCATACTGTACAATAAGTTATTACTTTTTAAAGACCTGAACCTTTAACTAAGCTCCTTGTGCAGGGTATTGTCCTTTATCTGTCCATAGCCACGGTTATGGCCTTGGTATTATTACACGATCCATGCAGAATCAGGGCACGGCCCCCGTTGCATTACGTAACGCAGCAAAAGGCCCTTCATCATTTCAAAATCAGATTTTTGATGAGTGCTCTATAAATAAAGTTTGTTGATATAAGGCAGACGACGGCCTCCGCTAAAGGCATCCCCAGATTAGAGTGCCTGCGTCGTGTAATCACCGTCCTCGGTGACCCGCTTAACCCTTTTAGACCGGGAACGCATCTGTGTCGTTTTAGATTTGAGCTATAATAACCATTATTTTATACTTTGGTTATTCAAAAATAGCAGATCTGCAAGCTCGTAGCGCGGCACCGAGTGCCGCGCTACGAGCTTGCAGATCTGCTATTTTTGAAAAATCGTGAAAATATGTGCAAATCTTCTGAATATATATATTTTTAAAGCGAACATTTTTGACTCAAATCTTTGCTTCTGGGGGGTCCCTGGAACAAAGTATTTTGATGGGGGTCCACGGCCAAATGCAAATATCATTTTGGGGGTCCTTGATTTTGAAAAATTGTGAAAAATCGTGCAAATATGTGCAAATCTTCTGAATATATATATTTTTGTGTATTTGAATATACGGCATATATATTTTTAAACAACATTTTTCTTTTTTAAATAGCAGATCTACAAGCTCATGAGTGCCGTGCTATGAGCTTGTAGATCTGCCATTTGTGCCAAAAGACATCTGAAATGTCACAGACGCGTTCCCGGTCTAAATGGGTTAATGTCATGGGCGCTGTCAACAATACTGGGCACGGACGGTGCCAGGGATTTGTCCAACAAGCTTTTTGACTATATCGCGTGGCTTCCCCTTCCCCATTCAACCGTGTGACCGTAATTCCCAGAGAGCCCAGGAAAAACCCTCTTGTGTTAATTTAACTCTCCGTATTAGATTATTAACATCGAGCATTTTTACTGCGAGTGAGAAAGGGTCGTTGTACTGTAAAGTGCACGGACCACCACAGATGAAGGGCCTATTGTACGCGGGGTCACAGTAAACAAGCAAACCATTCTGAACCCTGCATGAGCGTGTTTATGCTGCACGGAAGCAAGCGTGCTGATTCTAATTGTAATTAGAAGGACGAAAATCGGTGTAGGGTCTGAGTCCATGATATGAAGGGAGTGTGTGTGTGCGTGTGTGCGTGTGCGTGTGCGTGTGCGTGTGCGTGTGCGCGTGCGCGTGCGCGTGCGCGTGCGCGTGTGCGTGTGTGTGCGCGCGCGCGCGCGCGTGCGTGCGTGCGTGCGTGCGTGCGTGTGTGTGTGGGGGGTGCACATGCACTGAGCAGACACAAAACACATCAGAGGCAAGTCTCAATGGTTGTCTTTTTCATGTGAACATGACATTTTTTTAGGGAATGGTTAGGGTTGGACTTCAGTGCTGACATGACATTTTTTTAGGGTTATAATGGGGGGCGGTGCAGTTTAATGGAAAGTTATCGAAAATCTGGATTTTAGGTCTTCTCAATTAATTCATCGACAATTAATTAAAATCTCTTATTTGGCCAGCTGTTAACCCATTCAATTCTGGGAACGCATCTGTGCCCAAAAATATAAAAGTAACAACATCAGGGCTTTACACGTAAAGGATGCGGCATTATAAATGAATTACTTTAAACCATAATGCTTTGGTAGGTTATATAATAACGTTTATAATGTGACTGCCATGTACATTTTGCATGGGCTGTGCCTATACTGGAGAGGAGATTCTATGGTGTAATTGATCAACGCAATGAAAAGGTCGTAGGATAGGTCACGCTGGGTGAAAAAATAAATACAAAATTAAACATGTTTAATAGTGGCCAAGGTGTTTGTGGGACTTTTGATATGTCACACTACAAGACGAAAAGAGGCACGTTCATTTGCCGGGAGTTCATAATTCGGGCCCCGACACAAGAATATTGTCGGGGGTGACAAATCGGGCTAAAATGGGGCTTAACCCATTAAGACCTGGAACTGTGTCATTTTTAGATTTGAGCTAAAAAGCATTATTTTACACTTTTGCTATTCAAAAATAGCAGATATACAAGCTCATAGCGCGGCACCGAGTGCCGCGCTATGAGCTTGTAGATCTGCTATTTTTGAAAAATCGTGAAAATGTGTGCAAATCTTTGAATATATATATTTTTAAAGCGAACATTTTTAACTCAAATCTTTGCTTCTGGGGGGTCCCTGGAACAAAATATTTTGATGGGGGTCCGCGGCCAAATACATATAATTTTGGGGGTCCTTGACATGAAAAAGTTTGAGCACCTCTGATATAGAAACATACGTTTTTCAGAAAACTGTTGGGATTTAGGAGACATGTAGAATCGGCTTCAGGTCTCAATGGATTAAAATCGCGTCGTGCGTACGGTGCGTTAAGGCACAGAACACCCATGCAGGGTAATAATCTAGACCCCCGTTCGGCAACACTGTGTGTTTTGACCAGGCAATTCTTTGGGATGACAAATTCTATATCCTACCACCCACGGAGGTTGATCCTCCCACAACCCCCCCCCCCCCCCCACACCGGCACTCTGTGCATAATTACCGGTTTTAACCCATTGAGACCTGAAGCCGATTCTACATGTCTCCTAAATCTCAACAGTTTTCTGAAAAACGTATGTTTCTATATCAGAGGTGCTCAATCTTTTTCATGTCAAGGACCCCCAAAATGATATGTATTTGGCCGCGGACCCCCATCAAAATATGATTTTTCGGTGCCGCGCTACGAGCTTGTAGATCTGCTATTTTTGAATAGCCCAAAGTGTAAAATAATGCTTTTTAGCTCAAATCTAAAAATGACACAGTTCCAGGTCTTAATGGGTTAAGCCGGCTGCTTCCTCTGAAAGGGTCCACGTTAGAAACCAAATCTTATAATTAACCCATCCACTCATAGTAAAACAATGGCAGTGCCCTGTCTTGTCGAACGGCCCACTGTTGACAGTTCTATCATCCCCAGCGCCGCCCCTCCCCTTTCCCCTAGTAGTGCACTGCCTGTCTGTCTGCCAAAATAGCCATGTTTCAAGGAAAGCGGAGCCGCCTAATGGAGTGCTTTATTGGAAGGAGCTAACACCTAGTACCGAGAGAGAGAGGAGTGAGGGGTCTGACCTTGCGGGTTTTTAGCTAGTTCTGTCGTCCAGAGAAGACGCACGTTCATTTACTTCCAAAACTGCGGTGCAATTTTTTCCCCCACATTTACAATTGAACCTTGAGGGGCGGCCATAGCTGAATGGTTAGTGAGCCCGCCTAGGGAGCCAGAGGTTGCCCCAGGTTCGATTCCAGGCCATGTCAGCATATGTGTCGATGAAATGAAATTTGTCCCTGAGCAAGACTCTTAACCCCTAATTGCTCACAGGTTCTCATTGGAAACAAGACCGCAAGGACTTTCATGAACGAACTGTTAAAAGGAATTATCCTTATCCTTTATCCTTTCTGGTGAATCGAAATTCCAGCTAATTAAATGATCAGAAGGGGACATTTTTTAAACTTGTTATCTAGAGCAGTGGTTTTTCAACCTTTTTTTGCGTCAAGGACCCCCAAATTGACACATATTAAACAAGGGACCCCCATTTGAAAAGATATGCCAGGGACTCAACCATTTTGATTTCTCGGGGGGTCCCAATCTACACTGTAGTATCATCATCAGTGTTCATTTAACTCTGAGAGTGTACAAATGGAACCAAATGGACCCTAACGGGTCCATTTGGTTCCATTTGTACACTCTCAGAGTTACAGACACAAAAGGGTCAATTTGGTTTCTAACTATTAATTTGGCTGGGGACCCCCTGGAACCCCCTCAAGGACCACTGGTGGTCCCCGGACCACTGGTTGAGAACCACTGATCTAGAGGCAGGTACATTTGACAGTTCTGCGCATGAATGGGACAACCGAGGTTAATTGTGGAATGGCTAGGGACACCCGCAGCTGAATCTCCGCAACTTCGCCCACCAAGGAGACAAAAACCCAGAGATATTTGTTATGGCGAAAATTATTTCTTCTTAAATATCGGTGGGTAATAATCCTGAACGAATACCTTGTTATAAGCCCCGTTTCCATCCTAGTATTGAATGCTGAGGTTTTAGCACAATGTGAGTTTATGCTGTGAAGGTTGACTTCTAATCGGGACTCAACCGAAACTTGGCCAGCGGACTGGCTTTGCCTTCAGAGCGGTGCCACTGTTGAGAGGGAGAGAGTGGATTAGCGTTTTGCTGAGGAACTTGTTGACATCAGATGGCATGGGGAGGTATACAAGTCCACACACAGGGGCTCAACCCAAAAAGCTCAGCCAAGCCTGAGCTGGGCACGTAGAGGGGGGGAGGGGTGGGAGTGGTGTGTGTGTGTGTGTGTGTTTTGGGGTGGGGGGGCAAACAAACTAAGCCTAAGGCAAGTATGCCCCACAGTTGGCATGGTCCCATGATAGACAGTTGGTGCAGGGTATAAGGACGGTTAGCAGAACGTTCTTTTCAGTGAAGGAGGTAAGTGTTTTCTTTGGTAACGTGCAAGGGATATTACTACATGTAGCGTTTGAAATGAGATGCAGACTTAATTATCATGGCCATTTTCATGAAGTTCTGTATAGTTCTACACACTGTGTTGGTGTGCGTACTTGCTATATTCGTCCATTACATTTGGAATTACAATAACTTGTTATTTGATTTTACAATTAAATCCCCCGCCCACCCACACAAACACACTTTGGTTCAGTTTGAGTCCTGACCCACAGTTTGTGCACCACTGACCTAGATTCTAGAGGGTACTTAATAGTGCCAAATCAAGCTTAAATGGAAGGTAATGAGCCACACATCTCAACTAATACACCTCTAGTTTGCTGTATTTTATTATACCTCACGGGCCTGGTTTTACGTCCAAATACTGAACATATTTTAAACATGTTTTCCGCGGGGACGTCAAAAAAGTAAACACATTTATTTTTGCCATTTTTTAATGGGTTAAATGATCAATTCGAATAGGTAATTGAAAGTGGACATTACCAGGTGAAGTCCACAGCACAGCACTTTACCACTGTGTCTGCTTGCACTGGGAGCAGAGATATGGAGAGGACAGAGGAGGAGAGGTCTGAGTTCATGAGAAAGCCATGAAACAGGCGTGAACCGTAAATTACGGTGACCCGAGTCATTTGACATTTTCATGTGCTTTTATGTGCAAGAGAAATGTCACTTTGGGGACTAATAAAGATCATCTCATGTATAGACAATTAAAAAACGGGTTTGACAGACTGCAAAATGCAGATCTCTAAAAGTACATGTACTGTAACTACAGAGCTGCCTAGAGCATTGGTTTTCAAAGTGGGGTCCGGGGACCCCCAGGGGTCCTTGAGGGAGTTCAAGGGTGTCCCCAGCTATATGATAGATTAGGAACCAAATGGACCCTTATGGGTCTGTAACTCAGATTGTACAAATGGAACCAAATGGACCCTTATGGGTCTGTAACTCTGAGAGTGTACAAATGGAACCAAATGGACCCTTATGGGTCTGTAACTCTGAGAGTGTACAAATGGAACCAAATGGACCCTTATGGGTCTGTAACTCTGAGAGTGTACAAATGGAACCAAATGGACCCTGACGGGTCCATTTGGTTCCATTTGTACACTCTCAGAGTTACATTAACATAGATTTTACAATATGAATTGGGGCCCAAGAGATAGAAATGCCATAAAATGGGGGTCCGTAGCCTAATGCATGTCAAACTGGGGGTCCTTGAAATTAAAATGGTTGAGAATCACTTAGAGGCCGTAAAAAAATCTTCTCTTATGGGGGTCCCTGGCATATCTTTTCAAATGGGGGTCCGCGGGCTAATAAGTGTCAATTTGGGGGTCCTTGACATGAAAAAGTTTGAGACCCACTGGCCTCGAGCAGTGGTTTACCAACCTTTTTTCAGGCCAAGGACCCCCTAGCTGAGAGAGACGAAGCAGGGACCCCCAATACATATTGAATAATAGCGTTTTTTTTCATAGATTTTATAGACTTGTTTGACATACATTATCTTTTCTATGAATACGTTGGATTCGTGTTAATGTGTATTTTCAGACAGTTAACCTTTTAAATCCTCAATATTTGGTCATCTTGACCGTTGGCTTTTTCCATTTCCCTCTACATCAACTCTCAGAAAATAGCAGAATCCGAGGCGTTGTTTTCGGCTAATGTTCCCCATCACACAAAGATTCGGCGGACCCCCTGTAGTTACTCTGAGGACCCCCCGTGGAACCCATGGCCTAGAGCAGTGGTTCTCAAACTTTTTCATGTCAAGGACCCCCAAATTGACACTTATTAGCCCGCGGACCCCCATTTCAAAAGATATGCCAGGGACCCCCATAAGAGAAGATTTTTTTTACGGCTCTAGCAGTGACTCTCAACCATTTTAATTTCCAGGACCCCCAGTTTGACATGCATTAGGGCTACAGACCCCCATTTAATGGCATTTCTATCACTTGGACCGCAATTTATATCGTAAAATCTGTGTCAATTTAACTCTGAGAGTGTACAAATGGAACCAAATGGACCCGTTAGGGTCCATTTGGTTCCATTTGTACACTCTCAGAGTTACAGACCCATAAGGGTCCATTTGGTGCCTAATCTATCATTTAGCTGGGGACCCCCTGGAACTCCCTCAAGGACCCCTGGGGGTCCCCGGACCCGACTTTGAGAACCAATGGCCAAGAGGATAGTTTTTGGAGCTCTCTGCACAACACTGAGCTGTGTGGTTGGTGCAGGGTTTCTAATATATTACACTTCTTTTTTCCTTTTTTTTAAGGAAATGCGTAAAGAAATTGAAGTGGGACATGGAGGCTGAACTGGGACGTACTGGACTGTGGAACTGGGAGGCTGAGATGGTGGTGCTGGTGCCCTACTGTATAATAACATGCTATGGCCACGCTGAGAGGAAGGATGGCAGAAGAATGTGAGCCATGCACCGAACGGCGGCCATACGGACAACAGCTGTTCTCCCCCCAAAGAGTCTAGCAACACACACACACACACACACACACACACACACACACACACACACACACACACACACACACACACACACACACACACACACTTGTTTAACCCATTAAGACCTGAGGCGATTGTTCAAAATGTTTTCTAAATCCAACAGTTTTTTTTTTTAATGTTCAAGAATGTTCTAAAATAGCAGATCTACAAGCTCATGAGTGCCGCACTATGAGCTTGTATATCTGCTATTTTTGAATAGCCAAAGACATCTAAAGTGACACAGATGCGTTCCAGGTCTTAATGGGTTAATGTCACCTTATGTGAGACTTGTTTGAATGAAAGACTGCATGGAACAAAACATTGACCGCTCTGACATCTTTTCTGTCGCGCACGATACGTTCTTTCCGAGAACTTTGACGATGATTACAAAATGTGACAACTGACCATAATAGCTCATGTTGAACCATGACCAACTAAAGCATCTCGGCAGATTAACATCTCGTCTTCGCTCCAACAAATTCGAGTGACGTACTCTGCTTATTCGCCCATTCAGTTTGTCACACACAGGACATAGCAGTTTGTCTTGTCATTACAATCAATCTCTGCGTGTGTGTGTGTGTGTGTGTGTGTGTGTGTGTGTGTGTGTGTGTGTGTGTGTGTGTGTGTGTGTGTGTGTGTGTGTGTGTGTGTGTGTGTGTGTGTGTGTGTGTACTGTAGTTTCTAATTGCACATTTCACTGTCATATGCACATTTTCGCCAGTGTGTGTGTGCTTGCTAATTTCACTGTCAAGTGCACATGTACTGTATTACTGTGTGTGTGTGTGACTGTCTGTCTGTCTGTCTGTCTGTCTGTGTGTGTGTGTGCGTGCGTGTGAATGTGCTTACACACGTGTGTTTGCTCTGCCACCACAGGAAATGGGATGCAGCGGAGAGACAATGGCCAGCCCTGGCAACTATTTCACCATTTCCCTTTCGCTGGCCCGTTGAGGTTGTTTTAGCTGGATCACAGTTGACTTTCCCCTCAACAAATGGCCCTGATGGTGCACATGGACCGTAGGGGGCTTGTGGCAACTCTTTTTTTTTACGTGAAAACAGTCACATTTTGAGAATTCAAACTCTTAAAACTCCTATAAAGCAGCCACAAAACACTATCGACACACACAGCAACGCGTCTCGGTGACATTCTAGGAATTTAGTACGGAATATCCACAGCCCTGCAAAAAGATAAGCACTGCAGGCAGTTCAGACCGGCTGACTTCTTTTTTCTTCTTTTTTTTTTTTGTGCAACTTTGTGCAGCTGGGCTATAGCGAGGAGGTTTGCAGAGATAAAAAGCTGTGATTGTGCACTCACTCCCATGGCCTTATCAGGGGCTGACAGCGACAGGAGACCGGGACTGCACTGACAGCGTTCATAGATATATGCTGCAGCTATAGATAAGGAGGGCCACAAGTGCCCCCCCCCCCCCCGTCCCCCCCCAGGCTCTTCCGTTGCAAAACTGCACTGCTTTGAGCTGATTTTTTTTTTTAGCCGGCAACATTTTGATGGAGCCAAAACTCATTATCTCAATATCCACTAAAACACGGAGGGCGCGGTATTTCGCCGTTCCTCGCGCTTCTCAAGCCCGAGTGGCCTGGTTCGACACTGCCGTGATTCGTGGGGTATATATATTCCAGCTTCGTTATGTGTTGCTCTCTGCGATCTGAACACATTTAAATCCATATTCGTTTCGTTCTATCTAACCCATTAACCCTTTAAGACCTGAGGCCGATTCTACATGTCTCCTAAATCTCAACAGTATTCAGAAAAACGTATGTTTCTATATCAGTGGTGCTCAATCTTTTTCATGTCAAGGACCCCCAAAATTATATGTATTTTTTGCCGCGGACCCCCGTCAAACTATTTTGTTCCAGGGACCCCCAGAAGCAAAGATTTGAGTAAAAAAAAATTGCTTTAAAAATATAAATATTCAAAGATTTGAACACATTCTCACAATTTTTCAAAAATAGCAGATCTACAAGCTCGTAGCGCGGCACTCTGTGCCGCGCTATGAGCTTGTATATCTGCTATTTTTGAATAGCCCAAAGTGTAAAATAATGCTTTTTAGCTCAAATCTAAAAATGACACATTTCCAGGTCTTAATGGGTTAAGACCTGAGGTTCCAATTCTACAAAATATATATTTTTTTAAATACATACAGTATATATTTTCCAAAAATAGCAGATCTACAAGCGCTATGAGCGGTGCCGCGCTAGCTTGTAGCTATTTTTGAAAAAGCCAAAGAAATCTAAAAAGGTCAGAGATGCGTTCGCGGATTGAATGGGTTGACGATACGAGTCTGTAAAATTAACATTTCACCCAGTTTATCTGGTTGCTGCTCATATTATAGCTCAGCCCAACACACACGCCCACATCTTTAAATCAGGAAAATGGCATACTATGGCTTTAACCCATTAAGACCTGAAGCCGATTCTACAAATGTCTTCTAAATCCCAACAGTTTTCTGAAAAACCTATGTTTCTATATCAGTGGTGCTGAAACATTTTCATGTCAAGGACCCATATGAAATCATATGTATTTGGCCGCGGACCCCCGTCTCAAAATATTTTGTTCCAGGAACCCCCCAGAAGCAAAGATTGGAGTTAAAAACGTTCGCTTTAAAACAATATATATTCAAAGATTTGCACACATTTACACAATTTTTCAAAAAATAGCAGATCTACAAGCTCATAGCGCGGCACTCGGTGCCGCGCTATGAGCTTGTAGATCTGCTATTTTTGAATAGCCAAAGTGTAAAATAATGCTTTTTTTTTAGCTCAAATCAAATAGTGACACAGAATGCGTTCCGGGTCTTAATGGGTTAAGAGTGTGAGAGGCAACAATATGCAAAAACAATATGTGGCATTTTATGGTAAACACACATGCAGCGCCAAGGAGAGTTCGAAAGGCTCCCTTTTCGGAGCTTATCTGCCCGGATTATAGTGCCTGGAAAAGTTCACTCAGCCCACAAGGAGACCCAGGGTGACCTAAAGGGGATTGTGTAACCACTGGGAACTTTTTGATTTCATCCAAACGGAGGAGGAGGAGGAGGCAGGAGGGAGGATTAAAATATTACGGAGACCCCATAGCACCTGACCCGTCCCCCCTCGCTGTCCCTGCTTGAACCCCAGGCAGTGGAATCCGTCGCTCAGCCAGATGGAGAGACTACATACAGGCCTGCATGGATTCCCCCCTCCTTTTTTTAACCCATCAAGACCGGGGACGCATCTGCGTCACTTTCTAAGACGTTTTTGGGGCTATTCAAAAAGAGCAGATCTACAAGCTCATAGCGTGGCACCGCTTGTAGATCTGCTATCTTTTTTTAAATCGTGATAAATCTTTGAACATATATATATTTTTTAAAACAAACATTTTTTAACTCTGTTACAACTTCTGGGGGTCCCTGTTGGAACAAAATATTTTGAGATAGGGGGTCCACGGCCAAATACAATTTTTTTTTGAGAACCACTGATATACATACAAACATACGTTTTTTCAAAAGACTGTTAGGATTTAGAAGACATTTGTAGAATCCCCCAGAAGCAAATATTTGAGTTACAAATGTTCGCTTAAAAATATATATATCTATATATATTCAAAGATTTGCACACATTGTTCACGTTTTTCCCAAAAAATAGCCCAAAGACATCTTAACACAGTAAGTGCCAGAGTTTTATTAAAAAAGGGTACATCTAGTGCTGGCATTCTTTTACCGTTTACGCTGATACGTTTAGCGCTGTAGTGGCCACGACGAGGGCGCGGACGTAAACAAAAGGGTGTGTGTGTGTACGATGGTCGATGGTCCCGTCTTAACGCCTGGAACAATAACATCTCTCACGCAAAGCCGCCATTGCGGAGTGATCGCGCGCCGAAAAAAGGAAAATTGCTAAAACGGTTATAATAACCGTTTATGGCACTCCTCCACACATAGCTTTTCAACAATGTGTTAAAAATGACACAGATGCCGTTCCCGGGCCTTAACCCATTAAGACCTGGAACTGTGTCATTTTTAGATTTGAGCTAAAAAGCATCATTTTACACTTTGGCTATTCAAAAATAGCAGATATACAAGCTCGTAGCGCGGCACCGAGTGCCGCGCTACGAGCTTGTAGATCTGCTATTTTTGAATAATCGTGAAAATGTGTGCAAATCTTCTATATATATATATTTTTAAAGCGAACATTTTTAACTCAAATCTTTGCTTCTGGGGGGTCCCTGGAACAAAATATTTCGATGGGGGTCCTTGGCCAAATACATATCATTTTGGGGGTCCTTGACATGAAAAAGTTTGAGCACCACTGATATAGAAGCATACGTTTTTCAGAATACTGTTGAGATTTAGGAGACGTGTAGAATCGGCTTCAGGTCTCAATGGGTTAAAGGGTTAACTATGCTGGAGTTTTGTGTACTTGATAAGGCATGTTGTTGGGATCCACGGGCGTAGGATAGGAGTCAACTTGACCTCTCGTACTCGGGCTCGTATAAGCATGGGAGCAGATGTGAGTCCTTATGGGGTAATCTTCAAGGTTCTTTGCCTGTTCTTAATCTCTGTATCTATTGCACAGACACACGGAACAGCTGGGCTACTCTGGGAATGTGCTATACTGTATATGAGCTGTTGTAGTAGCCAATGGTGCTGGGCAACGTATGGATATCATAATGGATGTTGTGATATGAGACTATAGGAATCGTCTGGGGTTTTGGATAGCATAACAACATATGGCATAAGTGTTGTCTTTTCCCTGGTTTCAAAAAGGATACCGGGCTAATATAGCCAAATATGCCTAAACCCATTAACTAAGGCCTGAGTCCGATTCTACAAATGTCTTCTAAATCCCAACAGTATTCTGAAAAAAACGTGTGTTTCTATATCAGTGGTTCTCAAACGTTTTCAAGTCAAGGACCCCCAAAAATTATATGAATTTGGCCGCCGACCCCCATCTCAAAATATGTTGTTCCAGGGACCCCCCCAGAAGCAAAGATTTGAGTTACAAATCTTCGCTTTAAAACAATATATATTCAAAAGGTTTGCACAAGTTTTCAAAAATAGCAGATCTACAAGCTCGTAGCGCGGCACTCGGTGCCGCGCTACGAGCTTGTAGATCTGCTATTTTTGAATAGCCAAAGTGTAAAACAATGCTTTTTAGCTCAAATTAAAAAAGTGACACAGATGCGTTCCAGGTCTTAATGGGTTAATAATACATTATAATTGTCCTCGATAACTAAAATGTAAAATTTAAAAACACCTTAAATATTTTATCCATTTTAGAAATAGTTAATCTTTTCACTCAATAGGGGGGCCATTTAGTTGTAGAGGACAATTATAATGTATTAAGGCATATTTGGCCTATTGGCCAGCTGGGACTCCTTTTTTAAATCGCTTAACCGGGAAGGACTGAGCTGTTGGTGGGGTAATATGGAATGGCAATTTGGTCCTTTCTCTTGCCTCCTGATGCAACATGTAACCTGGCAGCACCAGGTTGCCAGGCAGAGGAGAGGGGAGAGAGGAGACTGAGTGAGGAGTCCATTTTGGGGAAGAAAAAAAACAAACAAACAAACAAACAAACAAGAGAATGGCAGTTCCTAAGCTCCCCTGAGTCCTCTCTCTAGACTGTTGATCTGCGGCAGATGGTTGTGAATTATTTATGTCAAGTTTTTGGTGGGGAAGTGTGTGCAGCCAAGTTCAGATTTTATCCCAGAGATTATTCCATATCAGGGATGGAGGGGGGAGGGAAATGATTGAGGGAGTTGACAGAGGAGTAAAGCGCCTTGGAGAAAACAATGGAGGGTAAACAAGCCATGCCAAAACAAGAACTGCAGTAATCCTTTCCTCCAGTACGACTGGTGTGGAAGGAGTCGCTCCTTCATTACCTGGGATTTACGGCTTTTACTTTTACGGCCGTTTTTTGTTTTCTCAGTAACTTTTTAACTTTTTGTGTGTAATGTCATAAGAAATCAATGAGAGACTATAATGTTTGTCTGCGTAATGCTCTTTTTCTCCGTTTCGTGGGCATACATACCGCTCGCTTACACCGGCTGTGTAACCAAATGTGTTTGCTAGAGCAAAACAAGAGGTTTTCGAGTAACCAATTTCAAGCTTCAGCCACAGCGTTTGAGGGAAACCAAAAACCAACCACAGCACAGTGTTTAATTCACACTGACGGTTTTCCTGTGTGTGTATTTGAAGTATGAGAGTGTGGTGGATATACACACACACACACAGGACAATTATTAAGTACAGTTATAATTCACAATGTTTACGATAGTTTGTTCCACTTTACCAGAGGCAGTATTCCCTTTAAATGCATAGGTGCTGTTACCTTTAACACATTGAGTGCCAGGGGTTTTTCAAAACAGGGTACCTCCAGTGCCTGGAATTTTAACCATTTTTGGACCTTTTTCAAGTAGTCACAAAACATTTTCAGTGATCACCGTCCTCACGGTGATACCCTCATTACACACATAGAGGTCTCGTACAATCCGGGGAAAAAGATTAAAAACAAAGGCACACATGCACGCGCACGCAGCACGCGTGCATGTGTGCCCCGTTCGCGCACGCGCGAAAAAATTTGCGGGTTTTGGCCGTATAATTTACTTTTTGGGGGGGGGTTTTGTAACTTTATTTCGGTTAATTCGGTTTATTCAGTGCCGATCTGAACCAGGCGATCTGATTTTGAAAAAAAATAAAAAATAATAATATATATATATATATATATATATATATATTTTTTTTTTTTTTTTGACCAGCACCCAGTGGGTGCTCCTCACCCACAGTGGGTGCTTTAGCCCCGGGGCACCCAGAGTATTGGCGCCCTTGGTAAAAACAAAAAGTACACAGGAGCCGAGATACAGGCTTTTGAAGTCATAACTCAACCAGGAGGTGGATTGGAGTCTTCAAAAATTGATTTTTTTTTTTTCATTTTTTTTTTTTTTCATTTTTTTCCCCAAAAACGGCCATAACCGTTTTTGGCACACCATGTTAGGATTATGAAAAACGGTCCGGACCGTTTTTGGCACTCAATGTGTTAAGAGTTAATACACAGGTGGTGACGTAATTACCTGCGCGACAGGTCTGTTGTTGTTGTTTTTTCTTTGAAATAAACGGAGTGCTACTTGGCTCTTCAAAGAGGACTAAATCTCTGTCGTTTCTCTGCCTGCTCTTCTACAAGAGACTCTTTAAGTCTTTGTCATTTGCCCTTCTTCCTTCTCTTCCGTCACTCTAATTTCCTATCTCTTCCATTCTCTCGTACCGTACGTACCGTAGACGATATCAAAAGCCTGCAGTGCCTGGATTAGGAGGGGGGGGGGGACTGGCTATAGCGTCTTGGTTCAGGCCACTGGAAAATGTGGAGCATAATCTTCAAAAGAGGAGCTTAACCCCTCCTGGCCTATGCTGATGATTCCTCGTTTACAGGGGCCACAGTCACAAGGAAAAGGCCCAGGGTGTTAACCCATGAAGACCGGGAAAGTATCCGCGTCATGTTTAGATTTCTTTGGGATATTCAAAAATAGCAGATATGCAAGCTCATAGCACGGCACCGAGTGCCGCGCTATGAGCTTGCATATCTGCTATTTTTGAGAAATCATGAACATTTGTGCAAATCTTTGAATGTATATATTTTTTGTAAGCGAACATTTGTTACTCAAATCTTATTGCTTCTGGGTCTTCTAAATCCTTACAGTTAAAACAAATACATATATAATAATTATTAGTAATATAATTAGTGGTTCTCAAACTTTTTTATGTCAAGGACCCCCAAAATGATATGTATTTGGACCCCCATTTCGAAAAAAAGATTTGAGTTATAAATGTTCGCTTTAATATTATATATCAAATATTTTCACACAATTTCACGATTTTTCAAAAATAGCAGATCCACAAGCTCATGGCGCGGCACTCGGTGCCGCGCTATGAGCTTGTAGATCTGCTATTTTTTAATAGCCAAAAGTATAGAATAATGGTTTAAAGTGGTTACACAGATGCGTTTCCCGGTCTTAAATGGGTTAATTGATATGTTTCAGTCTCCGGGTTTTTAAAAGTCGGCTAAAGATGATTGAAGACACAGTCGAGGCAGAAGGCATTATTGAAGTTAAGTTTTGCTGCTCTTTCGAGTCAGACATAGAACGCAGCAGCAGAGAGGGCTATCGCAGCTAGCTGACTAATAGGCTGTTCTTCTTTTTCGCTCGCAGCCCTGTGAGAAAACTATACTTTTCGCTCATAGTTAACCCGTCAAGGCCGGGAACGCATCTGTGTGTCATTTTTTTCCGATTTCTTTGGCTATTCAAAAATAGCAGATATACAAGCTCATAGCGCGGCACCGAGTGCCGCGCTATGAGCTTGTAGATCTGCTATTTTTGAAAAATCGTGAAATACTTGTGCAAGTCTTTGAATACATAGTTTTTTAAAGCAAACATTTGAACTAAAACACCTACTGTAAAACAGTTTTTTGAAAAAACTTATGTTACTATGTCACCTTTTCATGTCAAGAACCCCAAAACGTATATGTATTTGGTCCGCGGGGACCCCCATCTCACAATATTTCTGTTCCAGGGACCCCCCCAGAAGCAAAGATTTGAGTTAAAAATGTTCGCTTTCAAAAAATATATATATTCAAAGATTTGCACAAACTTTCACGATTTTTCTAAAAAAAAACAGCAGATCTACAAGCTCGTTTGTAGATCTGCTATTTTTCGAATAGCCAAAGAAATCTAAAAGAAAAATGACAAAGAGATGCGTTCCCGGTCTTTAATGGGTTATAGTTATACTATGTTATGATTCTCCAAAGCTGTCAGAGTAGGATACACCAGCTCCCCGCTCATATCTGCACTTGATGCAGAGCCGCAGCGTCACAGAAATGTTATTGTTCTCATTCATCCTTGGCTCGGCGAAGTTTTCCTCAATGGAAAGATGGATGCACAGGCGGAATGAGAGGGAGGACCAGACTAAACAGAAGCCTTTTTTTGTTTTTTACAGAACAATGGCAGCCACTGTGGAGTAATAAGATTACACCGCCTCGTTATTGTCTTTCTCTCTCTCTCTCCGCAGTTTTTCCAGAATATTCCATTCAAGTAATCTCATTGCCAGATGAAACAAGTGTGCATTTAACCCATTATGACCTGGAACGCATCTGTGTCATTTTTGCTAAAAAAGCATTATTTTACACTTTGGCTATTCAAAAATAGCAGATCTACAAGCTCGTAGTGCGGCACCGAGTGCCGCGCTACGAGCTTGTAGATCTGCTATTTTTGAAAAATCACGAAAATGTGTGCAAATCTTTGAATATATATATTCTTTTAAAGCGAACATTTTTAACTAAAATCTTTGCTTCTGGGAGTCCCTGGAATAACATATTTTGAGATGGGGGGGGGCAAATACATATCATTCTGGGGGTCCTTGACATGAAAAGTGCACCACTGATATAGAAACGTACGTTTTTTTTCCTCAGGTCTTAATGGGTTAAGTCTTTGGAGGAATTTATTAAGCATTTCAAAAAGATCTACTTGCCGGAAGGGAAGAAGATGACAATTGAATTAGGGCTTTGTGCTCGACGTGGGCTTGTTCTTGAGCTATTCTTTCTCAAACAGTCAAAGATTCATTGATTTGTATTTCTTTCATGCACTTTAAACGAAGAATAGTCTATCTCTAGGAAAAAAAGTACCTGTGTTCCAATGGCTCCAATGTTGTTATTATTTACTCACAAACTCTTGTTAATACTTTTCATTGGTTAAATATTTATAAAACCCACTGACAGAATTAACCACTTTAAACACTATTTTGGGCATGTGTTTATAGGTGAAGGTTTTAACAAGAATTAGCACCAAAAAAAAGGCAAATTCTTCTCTACTTTTGCATGACACTATCATGCAGACGCTATCATATCAGACAATGTATAAAATGAAGCATTCATTTATGGAAAAAACATAAGATATGGATATGCAAGGTTCCTGCCCAACAACGACTCCTCGTAGTAAATTGGTTTTGAAATGATGTGAATTAACCCATTAAGACCTGAGGTTCCGATTCTACGAATGTCATCCCAACAGTTTTCTGAAAAAAAACGTATGTTTCTATATCAGTGGTGCTCAAACGTTTTCATGCCAAGGACCCCCAAAACTATATGAAATTGGCCGCGGACCCCCCATCTCAAAACGTGTTGTTCAAGGGACCCCTCAGAAGCAAAGACATGAGTTAAAAATGTTCGCTTTAAAAGAATATATATTCAAAGATTTGCACACAATTTCACGATTTTTCACTTTTGCACTCGGTGCCGCGCTATGAGCTTGTAGATCTGCTATTTTTGAATAGCCAAAATGTAAAATAATGCTTTTTTTTAGCTCAAATCTAAAAATGACGCAGATGCGTTCCCGGTCTTAATGGGCTAAGAGAACCTGTATTATGTTTTTTTTTAATGTTCTCCGTCTTCAGACCTGCATCTCAGCGAGGGCGGTCGGTGTGCCTTGAAGTTTTTAACATACCACATGTGCTTGTGGATAGAACTTGTAATTACATCTCACAGGGTTTTACAGCAGCGGGTTGACGCATGATTGTAGCTTTAGAAGTGCAGGCCGTGAGGGGGGGCGGAGCGCCATCAAAATATGTGGTGGATCGTGCACCCCATACACAGCACAGATACAGCTACTGAATAGGCTCAATGCACAGCAGCCATATTGGACAGAAATTGGGCCCCTTCCTCGCTTCCTTCACAGGTGTTACCAATGACACTAATGAAGGCTCTGTTCCATTTAGTGTAGCACAGTGGTTCTCAAACTGTTTAATTTCAAGGACCCCCATAACTCTGAGAGTGTACAAATGGAACCAAATGGACCCTCCGGGTCCATTTGGTTCCATTTGTACACTCTCAGAGTTACACCCTCTCAGGAAACCATGAGGGTCCCTGGACCACACTTTGAGACCCACTAGTATTTCTAGTGAGCCAACATGCACAATATCAGCACCCTGACTCTGTTTGACCAGAATGGAACAGAGCCTTCATTAGTATCATTGGTAACACCTGTGAAGGAAGTCAGAAGAGGCCCAATTTTTCTCCAAAATGGCTGCTGTGCATAGAGCCTATGGCCAAGCATTTTGGCTGCTAGGGCTGGGTGTGTACCGATATGGACAAAATCAAATAATATGATATTTGTCTTTTACCAAATACCTCAATATTGTGACGATAATATGGTCTTTCAAAACATTTGCAAAAATTGCAAAAAAATAGCAGATATACAAGCTATTTATTTATTTTTAACCTGGGAAATTCTGTTTGAACATTTTGTGAAAGTATAAAAAAGGGCTTAAGGAGCAGTATATGTCTAGAATTATTATGTGCATTGATATTACGATCACACCATTACGGTATATTGTTACACTTATTGGATCTTATATTAACCAATGGTTATATTTGCAAATACAATTCAATTAGTGGAAAATAAAAAAAAATTGCATTAACCCATTAAGACCTGGAACGCATCTGTGTCACTTTTTGATTTGAGCTAAAAAAAACATTATTTTACACTTTGGCTATTCAAAAATAGCAGATATACAAGCTCATAGCGCGGCACCGAGTGCCGCGCTATGAGCTTGTATATCTGCTATTTTTTTTAAATCGTGAAAATATGTGCAACTCTTTGAATATATATTGTTTTAAAGCGAACATTTGTAACTCAAATCTTTGCTTCTGGGGGTCCCTGGAACAAAATATTTTGAGATGGGCGTCGGCGGCCAAATACATATCATTTTGGGGGTCCTTGACATGCAAAAGTTTGAGGAACACTGATATAGAAACATACGTTTTTCAGAAAACTGTTGGGATTTAGAAGACATTCGTCGAATCGGCTTCGGGTCTTAATGGGCTAGTGGAGCAGCCAAGTTCAGAGTAATCTTTGTCCTTTAAGGTTCCACTGGGCACATCCTCATTTTCAATTCACATCGCGTTGTGATGAACACATCCAGACCCACAGGAACCACAAGGCACGGCGAGCATCGCCGAGCAACAATACATCTTCACACATTAGGATCAAAGAACGGTAGCAGGGAAAAGGATGCGATACTGAAAAAGGGATGTCCCAAAAAAATGGAGACAATGAGCTCTGTAGAGATAGTTGCACGAGGGGAAAGATCCCTCCAGGTTTCATTCTCAGGCATGCACACAAGTACACGGCATTCTGCGCATGCCTCCATCTTAAGGCAATGATGACACCACCAACTAAAGGCACGTTCAAAGTGCACGTAGACGGGTTTTCACGTGCGTCAGGGGTGAGGACGGACAGGTCGTACGTTTTTGGGCTCGTTTCTAAAGTGTAGTTGCTTATTATGGCTATTTAGTTATTCAAACCAGTGGTTCTCAAATATGTCATAGACCCCCAAATGAATATGTATTTGTCCCTAACCCCCCATATGATTTTTTTTGTGCCAGATTTGTGTTGTGAATGTTTCAAAAAAATCTTCCAAATATTCCACATTTTATTTCTTGTTTTATTTATTTTTTGAAAATAGCAGATCTACAAGCGCACAACGCGTCGCACTGCGACGCTTGTAGATCTGCTATTTTCAAATAGCCGATTTAAAGCGTTCGTGACGGCCTAGAGTCGCTTATTTTGGACTTCATAGACCTGGGTTGCTTATTTGCCTCAAAAAATCTGGCAACACTTCTATGGGAGACGCTAACGTACGGTGAAAGCGCGCGTCGGGTTGAGTTCAGCAAATTAGAGGAAAATTCGACGGACAAAACGTGACGAATCCGTCTCCCCCCTCCAGTCCCTGTGTCAGCGGACAGTACAGTACGTATTTCACTTAATAACCTGTAAGACACATTCTGAGCACTCTGTAAATGGAGCATTTATAGCATCTTCATCCAAAGCGCTTTACAACGTGCATCACATTCACCCGTTCACACAGCGATCTGGCGGCAGCAGCAACCACGCAAGACCAAGCTTATCGCAGTGGGTTTTCAACCTTTTTCATGCCAAGGACCCCTAAATTGATATACATTTGGCCACGGACGCCCGTTTGAATTATCAGTTCATTTTCGCTTTAAGAAATATAAATATTCAAACATATGCACACTTTTTCAAGGTTTTGAATCGACAAAGTATAAAATAATGCTTTTTTTTTAGCTCAAATCAAAAAGTGACTCAGATGCGTTCCAGGTTCTTAATGGGTTAAACTAAGCGCCCCCACAAAATAAATACCCCCAAATTAGAGCTCGGGAAGGGAAAAGGAAAATAAACGACCGAGACTACTTACTACACAATGTACCAACAACACCTACTAAAAAACCCTACAAGAAGCATTCTCGTTGGCACACTTTTCTCTAGACCTGAAAGGTTTTTTTTTTAACAGGCTTTAACTGAGGCCTCCAAAGAAGCAGCAGCAGGCCCCTTTTTCTGTTTGTGTTCCAGGCAAGGGGAGTCGCCCCTTCATGACGATTTATTGACGCAAGACGCCCCCCCTCCCACCCCCCCCAAAAGCACAGACCTGCCAGCAATTACCCACTAGAGAGAGAGAGAGAGAGAGGGAGAGAGGGGAGAGAGGGGAGGGCGATGTCTGGCTCAGAAGACAGCACAGGAGTGTGTGTGTGTGTGTGTGTGTGTGTGTGTGTGTGTGTGTGTGTGTGTGTGTGTGTGTGTGTGTGTGTGTGTGTGTGTGTGTGTGTGTGTGTGTGTGTGCGTGCGTGCGTGCGTGCGTGCGTGCGTGCGTGCGTGTGTACTGTATTTTGTGTCTGTGTGCACTTGTGTGTGTCCAAGTTTTGCCAGGCCTGGGCCCATGGCTTTATAACCCTGCTCCTCCGAAATGAAAAATGCCAAGTTGCAGCGTGTCACCAAGCCAGCCGTTTGCCACCCAAGTTTTTTTAAGTCACACAAAAGAGCCCTTCAGTGTTTCTAAATAGGATCGGTGGTTTCAGAATGGGAAACGATGACCTGTCAGATTATGTAAAAAAAAAGTGGTTTGCCATGCTTGTGGAGTGTGGGGAGCGGCACCAAGGACGAAATTAACTGCTCGCAGAAAGGTGTGAGCCGTGTCAAATTGACGTGGGATTATCGCAAAACACGGTTTATTATTTCTAGAGAACCTTTCACACTCCATAAAAAAAGTCTTCCAGTCAGAACGCCAAATGAATAAATACCAACAAATGCATCCGTCATCTTTTCTCAGTGCCGTCCAAAAGGCAGTTCTCTGGATGGATGGGTTGTTTAGTTTATTCAAGGAGCCTTGGAGTTACAACTGGATCCACTACAACGAACATAATGGGATCTTTAAAACAAATAAGATCTCTGACTTGTTGAGACAAAATGGAGAAGACGACGGCATCATGCCACGAAAAACTGAATCATTTCCCAACGAATGCTGGTTACACTTAAAAAATGTTGTGACAATTTGTTCCGTTTGGCCCAAGAGCGCATTCTTGATCCAACAGCAAGGCAGAGAGATGATGTAACTGTGAAATAACTGGAAAGCAACACCTCGCCTCAAAAAAAAAGGTGGGGAAATAATTCAAAACAAAATCGATAACAACGACAACGATTCTCCCTCTTGAAGGAGTCTTCTTCAAAAAAAACTTTAAACGTCTTCAGGGAAAGGAATTTAAAAAAAAGCGCTGAATCTGAGAATAAGCAAACCCACACAGATCATTAGAGAGTGCAAGCAAGGAAATGTGGCCTACTACAACATTGGTTCTCAAAGTGGGGTCCGGGGACCCCCAGGGGTCCTTGAGGGGGTTCTAGGGGGTCCCCAGCAAAATGTGTGAAAATAGCATCACAATAGTTTTAACCTTTTATACTTTGGCTATTCAAAAATAGCAGATCTACAAGCTCATAGCGCGGCACCGAGTGCCGCGCTATGAGCTTGTAGATCTGCTATTTTTGAAAAATCTTGAAGATTTGTGCAAATCTTTGAATATATTTATTTCAAAGCGAACATTTTAACACAAATCTTTGCTTCTGGGGGGTCCCTGGCACAACATATTTTCAGATGGGGGTCCCCGGCCAAATATATACCAATTTGGGGGTCCCTGGCATGAAAAAGTTTGAGAAGCACTGTACTACAACATTAAATTTACAAAAACAAACGAACCGTACACAAACAAAGGCAGAGAATGGAGTGAATCGCCTCTTTCAGGCAGAGAATGTAACACATAGCCTCTGCCTGCAGCGTTCGTGGATATCTGGACAAGCCTAAAAAAAGGGGGGCCGCTGTGCTTGCATCCAGTTTGACGCACAAGCCCTTGGCCCGGGATACTGGCTCTCTCCGCTCACACACACACACACACACACACAGCCAGCGAGGGGGTGAAGGTACCAGAGCAAGCAACACAAATCGGCCCTGCGCTGGGCCAATAGCGCGACAACAATTAATCAATGGCTGTGACCTCATCGCCTTGAACATGGCCATGAAGGCCAAAGCATGCTCGGGAAGTGAGGAACACAATCGGGCTTTTGTTGCGTCTAGTGGGTCTACATCTGTCGGGCCAAAGTCTTATAGCAGTGGATGGCAGCAGCAGCAGCAGCAGAAAGCAAGGGAATGCCAGAACCCCTCCATGGCTGTGATTCAGACAAGAAAAAACACACACAAAAAAAAACGCATGTGCGTAGGCAGCGTGTTCAGTCGTCATTGGTGGAGTTTTAAACACCCCAATGAATTCATTTTCTAAAGCGTGCAAAGAAACCGCCGACCAATTCACCCTCGGCATTCCCCATTTGTGTTATTAACCCTTTAAGACCGGGAACGCATCAGCGTCATTTTTAGATTACTTTGGCTATTCAAAAACAGCCGATATACAAGCTCATAGCTCGTGTTTTTTTTTTTTTTTTTTTACAAATCTTTGAATTCGTTTTTAAGCAACCTTTTTAACTCAAATCTTTGCTTCTGGGGATTCTACAAATGTCTTCTAAATCTGAACTGTTTTTTTGAAAAAACTTGTTGCTATAAATATCAGTGGTTCTCAAACTTTTTCATGTCAAGGACCACCCAAAATGATATGTATTTGGCCGCGGACCCCCTTCTCAAAATATTTAATACCAGGGAACCCACAGAAGCAAAAATTTGAGTTACAAATGTTCGCTTCAAAAAATAATATATACATATTCAAAGATTTGCACACATTTTAACAATTTTTCCAAAAATAGCAGATTTTCTTTTTTTTTAACAGCCAAAGAAATCTAAAAATGACACACAGATGCGTTCCCGGTCTTAATGGGTTAACGGACACAGCAGACTGCCCGCAAAAATACCAAATGCAAAAACCACTCCAGAAAATCTCAGGCTGCGCTCGGCGTGGGACATGAAAGTGAGGAATGGCTTCATTTTCCTGAGTCAACATTTTGTTCGAACTCTTATGATGATGTCATGCATCGATGACTGAACCGGCGCTACGATGAGGAAGTGGATGAACGCAGTCGCCGGAGCTGCGGTGTTCAGCGTTGCCAGGTTCTGTGAGAGAAACAAGCAACCAGGTCGAGGAAAGCCAGCCCCAAAATAAGCGACGATGGGCCACACGAGCACTTTAACATATACGTCAGCTATTTGAAAATAGCCGATCACAACGCGTCGCGATGCGACGCGTTGTGAGCTTGTAGATCGGCTATTTTCAAATAAAATCTTGCGGGGGAAATTGTAATGAACAGATCTGGCAACCCTGGCGGTGTTCAAACTAAATTGGAGAGACCACCATTCCCCCCCCCTCCCCATTTTGGCCGGGGGAAAAAAGAGAAAAGAAAGAAATCTCACCAATGACACCGCGGTTTAACCCATAAAGGCCTGAGGTTTTCCGATTCTACAAAAATGTTTTCTAAATCCTAACAGTTTTCTGAAAAACTTCAAGTTTCTATGTCAGTGGTTCTCAAACGTTTTCATGTCAAGGACCCCTAACGTTATATGTTATTTGGCCCCGGACCCTCATCTGGAAATGTTTTGTTCCAGCAGGGACCCCCCAGAAGCAAAGATTTGAGTCAAAAATGTTTGCTTTAAAATATATATATTCAAAGATTTGCACAATTTTTCAAAAATGTTCAAAAATAGCAGATCTACAAGTTATGAGTTATGAGATTTTATATCTGCTATTTTTGAATAGCCAAAGTATAAAATAATGGTTTAAGTGGTTACACACAGATGCGTTCCCGGTTTCAATGGGTTAAAAAAAAAAAGAAAAACTGGAGAACACTCCAAACATTCCGTATTTGAGTCCCACCACCATAACCTTTTATTCATGGTCTGTCCTTTATTGACATACTCTCCATGTATGGGTTTTGGACCACCGCAGTGTTTGGCCATACACAAATTAAAGCTAGGAGGAATGCTGGGAAACATGAGGCCGACTGCTGGGCCGTTTTCTCCCATGACAACCGGAGGAAGACTCAGGAAACGGTTCACTCTTTCTCAGTTCTCCAGAGTTCATCATTCACTTGACAATATCTCATCCTTCTTGTGCCCTCCCCTCATACAGCCACGCTCATACTGTATGTACAGGACAGTATGCCATGCTGCTTGAGGGCTCACTATACGCTATTGAAACTTGAATACAGATTGTTAACTATGTTATACTACAGGGCTGCAACTATCGGTTATTTTTTTGCGATTACGCAAATAATCCTTTTGATACTGATTTTTGGGCGCTGTAACCGCCCCTATATGTGAGGTTGGGACATTGACATTTGCTGCACTGTGATTGGCCACCCATTGTACCCCCCTAACCCTGCACTGTGATTGGCCACCCATTGTACACCCCTAACCCCTACACATTCAATGCAAATCTATACTTCTTTAAGTGAGCTTCCATCACTGTGATGACCACTAGCTGCACTGTGATTGGCTGACTCTATTCAGCACTGTGATTGGCTAGCGAGACACATGACACATGTGCATAGTCCTATAAATAGGACTATGCACTTAAAAAAAACACATTTATGTTTTTTTTTAAGTGAGTCATGGGTCTGTGATGACCACTGTGACCACACCGCCCACTTCAAACTGGGTGTGATTTTTTATATTTCATATAGATTAACCATTAATTAAGTCCCCAAAAAGTTGGACTTCGTTGCACAATGCTGGCATATAACTGATCTATCTACAAGCTCAAGCTCACAATGTATTAACTATTAAGTTTATAGATCAATAGTTTTTGCAACTTCTAAAAATCGATTATTTTACTAAAACATATTATTATGCATAATCGATTAAATTGATTCGCATTCGCACCCCCATTCCCTCTGGGATTAATAAAGTCATTTTATTCTATTCACTGTATACAAGGTCCTGCTGCTCAAATACAATGTGTCAGATGAATATTGTGAAACTCACACGCTGTCAGTTATGTCACCAAGACAAAATCTGGATTTCTTCTCAAATTTTTAACCCATTAAGACCTGGAACTGTGTCATTTTTAGATTTTAGCTAAAAAGCATTATTTTACACTTTGAGCTATTCAAAAATAGCAGATATAAAAGCTCATAGCGCGGCACCGAGTGCCGCGCTACGAGCTTGTAGATCTGCTATTTTTGAAAAATTGTGAAAATGTGTGCAAATCTTGGAATATGTACATTTTTAAAGCGAACATTTTTAACTCAAATATTTGCTTCTGGGGGTCCCTGGAACAAAACATTTTGATGGGGGTCCGCGGCCAAATACATATAATTTTGGGGGTCCTTGACATGAAAAAGATTGAACACCACTGATATAGAAACATATGTTTTTCAGAAAACTGTTGAGATTTAGGAGACATGTAGAATCGGCTTCAGGTCTCAATGGGTTAAAATGTTCTCCTGATTTCAAAAGATGCAACAATGTCTAATGCTAATGCTGCTTGGATTGTGATTGTCAGTCTGTGCCTAAGTGCCTCTTTGGTGAATCTATTACCACACAAGTACTGCACAAACCAGACAAGGGGGCCATATGGCTGCAAGATGAAAAGCTTCTACGCTTCCACTCTTTCGAAAACACCGTTACGCCAAACACCGTCTGGTCGCCGAGTAGCTCACCAGCCAGTTTCCAAAACAAATCAGAAAGTACGGGTTCAACGACAAAGCATCTACAAGTAGATCCAAAAAAACAAAACAAAACTTTAAGACTTGATATTCATCAATTTACAGCCAAAAACAGAGGAGCCATAAAAAAAAGAAAACGTCAAGTCAAGAGCAAGCAGAAACTTGACGGGTACATTTTCACAATAAAAAAGAACTTAGGCCTTTGTTAACCCATTAAGACCTGAGGCCGCTTCTAGAATTTTTTTTCTAGAAGCGAAACAGTTTTTCGGAAAAAAATATTTAAAAAATATTTTCACGATTTTTCAAAAATAGCAGATCTACAAGCTCATAGCGCGGCACTCGGTGCCGCGCTATGAGCTTGTATATCTGCTATTTTTGAATAGCCAAAGACATCTAAAGTGACACAGATGCGTTCCAGGTATCAATGGGTTAACCCATTAAGACCCGAGGCCGATTCTATAAAATGTCTTCTAAATCCTAACAGTTTTTTGAAAACACCTATGTTGCTATATCAGTGGTTCTTAAACTTTTTTATGTAAAAAAAAAAGTATATGTATTTGGCCGCGGACCCTCATCTGAAAATATTTTGTTCCAGGGACCCCCAGAGGCAAAGATTTGAGTTACAAATGTTCGCTTTAGAAAATATATATATAAACATTTGCCCAAATTTGCACGATTTTTCAAAAATAGCAGATCTACAAGCTTGTATATCTGCAATTTTTTAATAGCCAAAGACATTTTAAATGACACAGATGCGTTCCCGGTCTTAATGGGTTAAAGTATAACCATTTGTTGACTGAACTACGAATACATACTCGTACCTCACATGACAAACAATGTGCGACCGAACATAAGGTTTGTATCAGCCGTGCTGAGAGCGCTGGCTCACATAACGGCAGGGCAATTCTGAGGACATTTCACAGAGTATGAAAGGCACGGCGCGCTTTCATCAACAGGGGCCCCCTCTCTAAAAATGGCTACTTGATAACTTCCTCCCTCACAGGAAACCAATAAAACATGCAGAGATAAGCGGCGTGTAATCTCTAATCTGATTCACTGCTTTCAGGAAACTGTCAAGGAAAACATTATGTACTATGAGGCAGGCCTGAGAGGAGGGATGATGTCCACCATCATAACATTACAGACTCACAACTAATGACCACTGTGTGTCTGGGTTTTAAAAATGTCTAGTTACAAACAAAGGTATGCCTTAAAGGAGCACTTGTCTGCATATAATTGGACCACACATTCCGGTACCATTTGCGTTTAGTCACTCTGCGTCTCATTGGTGGGCTATATGGACAGTTCAGAAACATGCCTACCAATGACGTCATCAATGGGGATTCCAAGCTAAAATAAACTACAGCCTTTCTCTTCTGGAAAGTTAGCATGCTGATACAGAAGCCAGTGTATCAATAAAAAAAACAATTACGGTCCAGTTAGGACCAATTATATGAAGACTGAAAATGGGTCAATGAGTATGTAATGCGTCAACAACATTTCTACTCACAACACGTATTTAAAACGACAATGCATTTTTTTCCAGCGTGTAACTTGCTCGGCCCAGCATTGGACGTGCCCACTTATTGCCAACTGTCAGCTTACTGCACACAGATCCGGCAGTTACCTTTCTGCATTGTTTACTCCAGCCAGCCAGCGGGTTTGCAGAGCACAACAACTAGAGCGAGAGCCAAACTTATACTGTGTGAGGGACTGACAGAGACGAGACATCATTAACAATGTGCCATGCAGTGTGACTTGTCTGTCAAACACGGTCAGAAATCATTCTAACCCTTTAAGACCTGAAGCCGATTCTACAAATGTCCTCTAAAATGTCTTCTTCCCAACGGTATTCCGAAAAACGTATGTTTCTATGTCAGTGGTGCTCAAACTTTTTCATGTCAAGGACCCCCAAAACGATATGAATTTGGCCGCGGACCCCCCCCCCCCCATCTCAAAGACATTTTGTTCCAGGGACCCCCAGAAGCAAAGATTTGAGTAAAAAAATGTTTGCTTTAAAAAGAATATCTATTCAAAGATTTGCACACATTTTCGCGATTTTTCAAAAATAGCAGATCTACAAGCTCGTAGCGCGGCACTCGGTGCCGCGCTATGAGCTTGTATATCTGCTATTTTTGAATAGCAAAAGTGTAAAATAACGTTTTTTTTTAGCTTAATCTAAAAATGACACAGATGCGTCCCAGGTCTTAATGGGTTAAAACTATACTATACGAAATGGAACAGTTCCTGTGAGTGACTACATGGAGGCTTGTTCTGAGGGAAAACTTTTTTTTAGTTCTTTGGTGCTGTCGTTTCTGAGGCAATGAACCACAAGAAAAGTAATGCGCACAAACAACGCTCGTGGCAGCACCACCATGCTACAGAGTGGAGTAGTTGCTATACAACACTGTTGTTTTAACCCATTGAGACCTGGAACTGTGTCATTTTTAGATTTGAGCTGAAAAGCATTATTTTACACTTTTGGCTATTCAAAAATAGCAGATCTACAAGTTCGTAGCGCGGCACCGAGTGCCGCGCTACGAGCTTGTAGATCTGCTATTTTTGAAAAATCGTGAAAATGTGTGCAAATCTTTGAAATATACATATTTTTAAAGTGAACATTTGTAACTCAAATCTTTGCTTCTGGGGGGTCCCTGGAACAAAATATTTTGATGGGGGTCTGCGGCCAAATACATATAATTTTGGGGGTCCTTGACATGAAAAAGATTGAGCGCCACTGATATAGTAACATACGTTTTTCAGAAAACTGTTGAGATTTAGGAGACATGTAGAATCGGCTTCAGGTCTCAATGGTTTAACAATGACACAAGATGACAGTCCTCTCTCTGCCAGCTCTCTCTCTTCCTGACCATATTCAGACTCATTTCACTTTATGGAAGATTGAAGAGTTTTTTACCGGAGAGAGAGAATCCACAATCTAGAAAGGCCAGCTTTGGTTTTAGTCGCCGAGGTTGCAATCAATCATCATCTACCTAAGCCCAGACAGAGAAACGTCGCATTGCAATACTTCCAAGCCGCATGGTTCTCCATTAACCAAAACAATGTCAAGGCTTTGGCAGCGGAGAGTTGTCTGGCTCGGTAGCGTCTACAGTACAAGTTCATTCCTCCTTCCCCCCACTGCCTCCAGACTCCACAGTAAATATCACAGTATTCAATGTCTGCAGACTTTCTAATGCACGGCTCGAAATCTTTATCCAAACAACACTAACCTTATCTCGAATGTCAAATAAAAAAGGAAAACTGTTATTTTGCCATCACTTGAAGGCTGGTTTACTTACTTGACTATCATATATGTGGCCATTTCTTCTTTAAATAGATTTATTTTTTAGATTTCTTTGGCTATTCAAAAATAGCAGATCTACACGCACTATGAGCTTGTATAGCTGCTATTTTAATGTGATAATGCTGGTTTATTACATTATCACACCAGGTCTAAATAGTGCCTGATTGAACATCACAAGTTCTGGAGTTATTGTTTACAATCTTAATTTTTGAGATATTGCCATGTAATTATGTTTTGTTTTTCAATTTGATTGTTATTCATTGTACTTCATGCACCAACCCCAAAAGACAAATTCCTGACCATTAAAAAGTCGTATGATAATGAGGAATTACAAGACACAGAGTGAATGCAATGAATTAACTTCCTGGTAAAGATTGAAAACCAAACAGCACCAGAGGAACCAGAGGACCAGGACTGAAAAAACCCCATCTCACTAGATGACAAGGAATCTTAGATTCTATTCATTTTTGCACTCCCACTGGCTAACATGGTAAAAGTACTGAGGCCATTAGCCACCTTGTGAACAAAAGGAGAAGGTCCGCACACCGTCTTGAAAGAACGTTTCGGGCGCATGTGGCCTTCGTCAGGTATTCTGAGCTGAGTGAGAAGACAGGTATATAAAAGACAATAGTGGGCGGACTTCCCAAATCACTGAACGAAGACGCCCAGGGACAACGGCCCAATTTGGAATTGGAATGAACCGTCTAGGTCAGAGTCAACAGATGCACAGATTAGCCATTATTGTTCCTATATGTGGCCATCAGGAAAAGAAAAGAAACGTATCAAGTGTCCATACCCCCATACAAAATACCTGTCCACAATGTATTAAAAACAGAGCTCCCTGAGCTATATAGAGAGCAGATTCTGTGAGAGAAACAAGCAACCAGGTCTAGGAAAACCAGCCCAAAAGAAGCGACTATGGGGCCACATGAGCACTTTAAAGGGGCTACACCATGAATTTCATTTTTTTTTTGGTTTTTAGTATTTTTTGGGCTCCCCAGTGTCTCTTGTACCCCAAAAAATATATTTTTTTTAACATTCAGTCATTCATTCTCATTTCAGAGATTTTCAGAATGGGCGTGTCTGAACAGGCCATTTCAGAATGGCAAGGCAAGTGACATCACTTGCCTTGACTTTGCATTGATGATGGCCAGACAGAATTGCTCAGTAGCCCCCCCCCCTGCCCAAAAGGACGTTTTGGTATTGCAGCTGAAAAAGCTTGGAACGACAGACAGTCAGATTGTGAGAAAAAATATCTGGATGTTTTTTAGGCTTACAACCTGTTTAAAACGTATTAGGGGGCAACATTTATATATAATATATATTTTTTAAATTCATGGTGTAGCCCCTTTAACATATACATCAGCCATTTGAAAATAGCAGATCCACAAGCTCACAACGCGTCGCGATGCGACGCGTTGTGAGCTTGTGGATCGGCTATTTTCAAACAGATCTGGCAACCCTGACAGAGAGTCAGATATATACAAAAAAAAATTGGCCATTTAATAGCCATCTTACCGGGCCGACTGTGGGAACTCATGGCGACGGCGGCGGTCAATGCCACCGTCGGTAGGCGTAGACAGCAGAGGAAAGGTGCGGGTGGAGGAGGAGGAGGACGAGGGCAGAGAAGGTGAAGAGGTGGTCCCCGGCGGCAGCGAAAGGGGGGTCCTCAGTGTGCCCTATACGTGGTGGTGGCTGGTGGAGCGACCACCATGGGGCCACCTGGCCCCAGTCTCTGCTGCCAGGTGGCAGCTACCACGGTCTCATACGGCGTGGCTCGGTGGACACCTCCGAGGTGTGATCTTCTGGTTCAGGCCGGATCCCTTCCTGTGTGTCGCCCCGGTGTTAAGCAAGCTGTTAAGAGACAGATTACAAACATTTAGGATAATCGCAATTTTTTTTGCATAATGGTCAGATTAATTTACATTCATCTTAACTCATTCCCTGCCTAGAACGACTAAAACGACTTCTGTCCCTAAGCCATGCCTGCCTAGAACGACTAAAACGACTTTAAAAAAATATATACATACATATTTTTTTATTTATTTTTTACATTTTTTATTTTTTAATTTCACCCAAAGACCAAGGAGATATGATTTTTCGAAGATCTAGACTCCCATCCACTTCCTTGTTAACTTAAAACTTAAAAATGCTGTATCTCGGCTCCTGAGTACTTTTTTTTTTCAATGAAAAATATTGGCAGTGGGCAAACGCGGCCAGAAAAAATCTGGCAGTGAATGAGTTAATCCATTAAGACCGCGAACGCATCTGAGTCATTTTAGACACAGTGTCCATATACTTTGGCTATTCAAAGATAGCATGGTATGAGCTTGTAGATCTGATTTTTTTTTTGGAAAAATCTAGAACATTTTGTGCAAATCTTTGAATATATATATTTTTTCAAATCTTTGCTTCTGGGGGTCCCTGGAACAAAATATTTTGAGATGGGGGTACGCCGGCCAAGTAGGCTACATATAATTCTGGGGGTCCTTGACATGAAAACGTGATATAGCAATACTGTTAGGATTTAGATAGAAAATTTATATGTATTTGGCCGCGGAGCCCCATTTCAAAACATTTTGTTCCAGGGACCCCCAGAAGCATAGATTTGAGTTACAAATGTTCGCTTTAAAACATATATAGCCTATTCAAAGATTTGCACACATTTTCACGATTTTTTTAGTGCCGACTGAATGGGGTAATCTGTTGAAAAACATCATACATTTTCATACAATTTTGGATATAGCAGATCTAAACAGCACATCTAAACTGGATGAGGTGTTGCTGATGTGTCTGCAATATTCCACTGACAATGTGGAAGTTGGACTAACGACAGCCATATGCGACTGGCAAAAAAAATATTTTACATCTTCCCCTTTATTAGGAGAACCATATAGACTGGATAAAACCACAGATGGCTGATACATTGGTATAAAATGCAATAACATAAAATACAACAAGAAAATGTGCTCAGTAAAGCACCAGCGTCCGCCAAGGTTTGTCTAATAAATTGCTGTGGTGGTTCTGTCGCCACCGTCTCCTTTTGGGGCAATATACTAATATTTCACTGTTGTCGGGCAGAAACCTCTTATCTCCATATTCTAACTCTCTGTGTTTTTTCCTAAATTGACAACCTACTTGATCATTACTACAGCATCACACAGAAGTATCAAAAGTAGCAGGCTATCAAAATCTGTACGTTCGAAACGCGGCACGAAGCGACGCGTTTTGAGCTTGTAGATCTGCTACTTTTGCTGGTTTTGAATTTGAATACGCTACGGTGCCTAATCACCCTGTCGGGATTTATTTCTCAATAATGACCGTGCCCCGTCAATTATCCCGCTTATTACACAGGTTATTAAATTAATTGATAAATTGACCCACAAGTAACAACAAAACGAAGAATTTACATGAAAGTATTCCATAAGTGTTGCGCTGGGCGGACACGGTCGCCTCGGAAAACAAGGAAGTGTTGATCAACTAGAATCCATTTTCGGTTTACGGCATTGTCTATTTCTCGCTTCAAATGTTTTCAAAAACATGCTTGAGAGCAACGTTTAGTTGTAAATTACATGGTGTGTTTGTTTACATGGCATTGTGTGTTTGTTTACAATCGCAATTATTCTATATAATCGCAATCATTTTTGCATAATCGTCATAATCAATTCCATGTTAAAAAATGTCATATATTTAAAAAAATAGTGGAAATAGCAGATCTACACGATGCGACGCGTTTTGAGCTCATTGATCGGCAGTTTCCACTATTAATGTTTATTTTTAAGTGTCAGTAATTAAAAATGTGTTATTTGTCATATCTGCCCTGTGCAACTTTTGTTTACGAAAGCTAAAAGCCAAACAGAAATGTGATTTTTTATTCATAATGTTCCAATAATTTTCAACGACAGAAACGCAAAATAAATCGTTAAATCGCAATTATTTGAGTGACAATTAATCGCCAACTTAAATGTGTAATCGTGAGTGACTGCCCTATGCGTGCGTGGCCAGTGTCAGAGGTTTGGTCTCACCCACTCTCACTCATTGAGCCGATATACACACACGTGCACACTGGTCATAGCAGGCCGTCCGCTGTGATCAAGTCATCTTTCTCAAGAGACAGTTTGACTCATAGCTATGTGGAACACAAACACACACACACACACACAGCTAACCTAGACCTTTGGCTATTTGAGTCTCTGCGACACAACAAGCTAATATTCCTCATCATATCACATGTAACAGGCGTCTGCAGTGGGGTGAAATAAATAAGTGTTAACCCATTGAGACCTGAAGCCGATTCTACATGTCTCCTAAATCTCAACAGTTTTCTGAAAACGTGTGTTTCTATATCAGTGGTGCTCAATCTTTTTCATGTCAAGAACCCCCAAAATGATATGTATTTGGCCGCGGACCCCCATCAAAATATGTTGTTCCAGGGACCCCCCCAGAAGCAAATATTTGAGTTTAAAATGTTCGCTTTAAAAATATATATATATTCAAAGATTTGCACACGTTTTCACGATTTTTCAAAAATAGCAGGTCTACAAGCTCGTAGCGCGGCACTCGGTGCCGCGCTACGAGCTTGTAGATCTGCTATTTTTGAATAGCCCAAAGTGTAAAATAATGCTTTTTAGCTCAAATCTAAAAATGACAGTGTTCCAGGTCTTAATGGGTTAACCCATTCAATCCTGGAACGCATACAGTAATATGTGTCATTTTTAGCTCTAACCATTATTCTATACCATGGGCTATTGACAAAAAACAGATCTACAAGCTCATAGCATGAGCTTGTAGATCTGCTTTATTTATTTTCTATCGTGTACATTTGTGCAAATCTTTGGATTTATGTGTTTTTTAAAGCAACATTTTTTTTACTCAAATCTTTGCTTCTGGGGATTCTACAAATGTCTTGTATTTTGGCCGCGGTATAGATTGTTTGTTAACCCATTGAGACCTGGAACTGTGTCAATTTTAGATTTGAGCTAAAAAGCATTATTTTACACTTTGGGCTATTCAAAAATAGCAGATATACAAGCTCGTAGCGCGGCACCGAGTGCCGCGATACGAGCTTGTATATCTGCTATTTTTGAAAAATCGTGAAAATGTGTGCAAATCTTTGAATATATATATTTTTAAAGCGAACATTTTTAGCTCAAATCTTTGCTTCTGGGGGTCCCTGGAACAAAATATTTTGATGGGGGTCCGCGGCCAAATACATATAATTTTGGGGGTCCTTGACGTGAAAAAGATTGAGCACCACTGATATAGAAACATACGTTTTTCAGAATACTGTTGAGATTTAGGAGACATGTAGAATCGGCTTCAGGTCTCAATGGGTTAAATGAATGCGTTCACTGGGGGGAGAGATGCTGTCTGTCATTATATACCGACACAGTAAAGTGGACCCAGAGAAGACCTTGCATCCAGAATGCTCCAGGGTCTCTCTATTCCTTAGGAATTATCCATGCAGAAAAAGTCTTGCCAGTAGCTGGTTCTCATTACAAGTTCAACAAACAAGCAAACTATGGACTGGTCGAAGCACAAATATGCCTTATCTTCACCATGTTTAGTTTAGTTTAGATTGCTCCTACGAATCACGGGTTAAATACATTTGAGGACAAAAGACAATAACTCATCAGTGTGCACACACAAGCCTGAGAACTACGGTAAGGTGAGCCGCACCATCAACATTTAGATAACACCACACTGGCCCGGACTGCTGGGCCTAGCGGTCCGGGGCACCTAGGCTCCAATGTGGCCTGACAGCGCATCGCAGGTTCGAGTCCCGATCCCGACGGCCTTTGCTGCTGTGTGTCACTCCCCATCTCTCTCTCTCCCCCGTTTCCTGTCTAACTCACTTCACTATCAATAAAAGGCATAAAAAGCCCAAAAATAAATCTTGGGAAGAAAATAAAAGATAGCAACACACTGTCAACACAATGATGCTTTTTTCTATTTCTTCATACATGCATTCTGCCAAAACCCCAATTAAATCCTTAATCACAATGATTTTGCATGACAATTAACCCATTAAGACCTGAGGCCGATTCCACAAAAGATGTCTTCTAAATCCTAACAGTTTTCTAAAAAAACGTATGTTTCTATGTCAGTGGTCCTCAAATGTTCATGTCAAGGACCCCCAAAATGTATATGTATTTGACCGCGGACCCCCCATCTCAAAATATTTTGTTCCAGGGACCCCCAGAAGCAAAGATTTGAGTTAAATATGTTTGCTTTAAACAATATTTTTCAAAGATTCGCACCAATTTTCAAGATTTTTCAAAAATAGCAGATCCACAAGCTCGTAGCGCGGCACTCGGTGGAACAGCTATACGCACAGGAATACCAATGTGAGTTAAAGCTGTGTGCTGCCAACAACGGCATCGAGGTTTCCGACACGCTCGACTCCTCTCCCGTCTCAGATTCATTCATTCTCCCGCGTGCGTTTGATTGATGTGTGTGTGCACGGTCGGACAACATCGATGACCTGGAGCGGCACTGAAAGTGGGTGTTGAGTCGCGGCTTGATGGATCTGCGAAGGCGGGAGGCGTGAGACACACAAGCCCCCCTCAACACATCAATATATAGCCACGGCCAACGCTATTCTCAGCCGCTAGACTCCTATGTTTAGCTCTTAGTGTTTTTACAGCGCGTCGTCGCCGCGCGTTAGCGATGTGACCTCAGACACTTCAGAGTCTCTCCTCGTGCGCAACGAACACATACGGTACACATGCATGCATGCGAGATCCAGGAAAAAGAACAAGGGAATTACAATCTGCCGTGATCGCAAACAGACTCGGACTTGATCGAATTAGCCGTGACATGGATGAACCGTTCGCCGTGCTGCTCACATATCAGCATTTCTTAACCCATTAAGAGGTGGAACGCATCTGTGTCACTTTTGGATTTGAGCTAAAAAAGCATTATTTTACACTTTGGGCTATTCAAAAATAGCAGATCTACAAGCTCATAGCGCGGCACAGAGTGCCGCGCTATGAGCTTGTAGATCACCTATTTTTGAACCATCGTGAAAATGTGTGCACATCTTTGAATATATTGTTGTAAAGCGAACATTTTTAACTCAAATCTTTGCTTCTGGGGGGTCCCTGGAACAATATATTTTGAGATGGGGGTCGGCGGCCAAATACATATAATTTTGGGGGGTCCTTGACATGAAAAAGTTTGAGAACCACTGATATAGAAACATACTTTTTTTTATTTTTCAGAATACTGTTGGGATTTAGAAGACATTTGTAGAATCGGCTTCAGGTCTTAATGGGTTAACCCATTAAGACCTGAAGAAGCATCTGTGTCATTTTTTGATTTGAGCCAAAAAAAAGCATTATTTTACACATTGGCTATTCAAAAATAGCAGATATACATGCTCATAGCGGTACCTCCCGGCAACAAGGGGCGCCCCTCTAACCTTTAGGCCACCACTACCCGAAATATTACATGTTGCCGTTATATTATAGCGAGATCCATCCACCGTTCCACAGCCCTATCCATTGTACTTTTACTAGCAAGAACGGGCTCCCCATCCACCGTCCCCAGGGCTGTTGATCACATATGGTCCACGTTGTAGCGACCGTGACAGCGTAAACGATGTTCTACATAGGTTAACTTTCGCTGTTGTCATAATTATGAAGGTTTCTTAAACTCAACTTTCAAGTGAAGTTTATGGGGGGGAAAGGGAGGTGGAGTCTTGCCTGCTGCGCTGAACCAACGTGGTCTGTCTCAGTCTCAGTGTGACTAGACACACACGCACACACACGCACAGCCGAGCGCGCCCAACACAGACGCATTGTTTGCAGTGCGTGCCGTGCATGCACTGCAAACTTTACGGTTGATCGTGCGTGACGTGATGAAAGCATTTGTTTTCACATCGGTGGGTCAGGAAGAGAAGAGAGTCATCATTAGATTCATTACTCAGTACATTATTTACGGAGGGATCTTTTTTTTAACTTAAAGCAGCATTCAAATGGCAATTTCAACATTCAAAGATTTATACATGTTTTTCATTATTATACTTTACTCTTATTATACTCTACTCCTGAAATCCGTTCCGACAGCCCTAAGTGTAGGTTGAGTGGTAGAGAGGTGTAGGAGGGTCAAGGGGAGAGAATGACGAAGGCTAATATACTATAGGTGGAGGATGAGAAATGGGTTAAAGAGAGTGTGATGGTGAAAGAGAGAGCAAGGGAGAGGGAGAGAGAGAGAGAGAGAGAGACGGGGGGGAAGTTGAGTGGGCTACTGTCACTCAGAAGGCCGAACAGACGGCGTATGCTGTAAAGTGGCTACTTCCTGCTTTTTGTCTGATTCCGAATAGACGGCCCTTTGTCACCAGGGGAACGGCGCGGGGGTGTCTGGAACGTCATCCTTCGCCGAGACGACGGACTCACGACTCTCTATTATGGACGGCGTGTGTATCCCACTCAGTGCTTGACAACGTGATTGGAGGCTACACGTGATGCCAGGCAGCCTGCTTGAAAGCCTCTCTCTTTAACACTTAAAGGAAGTCAGAGGCCGGTATCTCAGCCTAAATCAAGTTTTCAGGCTTCAGGCATGATAACGTAAAAGGAGAGAGTGACAGAATTCATGGTAATAATAATAATAACTAGAAAAGTGCTCCTCGGAGCACAAGTCTCCGCCAGCAGACTTGTGTTGGGAATGTTCTAATTCTTATGTTCTAATTCTTACAAAAAATAGAACATGTTACTGTGTCATAGTAACATGACACAAGTGTCCTATCCGTCCTGTCTGTATAAGTGTCCTATCCGTCCTGTCTGTATAAGTGTCCTATCCGTCCTGTCTGTATAAGTGTCCTATCCGTCCTGTCTATGTAAGTGTCCTATCCGTCCTGTCTGTGTAAGTGTCCTATCTGTCCTGTCTGTATAAGTGTCCTATCCGTCCTGTCTATGTAAGTGTCCTATCCGTCCTGTCTGTGTAAGTGTCCTATCTGTCCTGTCTGTGTAAGTGTCCTATCCAATTGTTACAGTATCCGCCATTTCTCAGCCATTTCGTGATTTTTCCTGTCTTACCTCACTTTGAAAGAGGCAAAGACTCTTTCAAAGTGACACATGTATTTATAGGCCGCTATACGTCACTAGCCAATCAGATCAGAGATCACACTATTTCACCGTATTGTCAAGTGTCACGTGAGGCTCGACCAATGTTTGCTTGGCTGACGGAAAGTGAAAACAAACTCTCCTGGCCGAGACAAAAAGTGCTCCTCGGAGCACAAGTCTCCGCCAGCAGACTTGTGTTGGGAATGTTGGGAATGTTCTAATTCTTATGTTCTAATTCTTACAAAAAATAGAACATGTTACTGTGTCATAGTAACATGACACAAGTGTCCTATCCGTCTGTATAAGTGTCCTATCCGTCCTGTCTGTATAAGTGTCCTATCCGTCCTGTCTGTATAAGTGTCCTATCCGTCCTGTCTGTATAAGTGTCCTATCCGTCCTGTCTGTATAAGTGTCCTATCCGTCCTGTCTGTATAAGTGTCCTATCCGTCCTGTCTATTTAAGTGTCCTATCCGTCCTGTCTGTGTAAGTGTCCTATCTGTCCTGTCTGTGTAAGTGTCCTATCCAATTGTTACAGTATCCGCCATTTCTCAGCCATTTCGTGATTTTTCCTGTCTTACCTCACTTTGAAAGAGGCAAAGACTCTTTCAAAGTGACACATGTATTTATAGGCCGCTATACGTCACTAGCCAATCAGATCACACTATTTCACCGTATTGTCAAGTGTCACGTGAGGCTCGACCAATGTTTGCTTGGCTGACGGAAAGTGAAAACAAACTCTCCTGGCGGAGACAACTAGAAAATGTGCTCCTCGGAGCACAGGTCTCCGCCAGTACTGTTCCTGATTAATCCTGTCTTACCTCACTTCAAAAGATATAAATGATCTTTTGAAGTGACACACCTATTTATAGGTCTCTATTTCATCATGCGTCTCGCTAGCCAATCAAAGCACACCCTTTCAACATATTGACACGTGAAGCTTGACCAATGTTCGCTTGGTGGACACACGGAAGGACGAGAACGAAAACATAGTCTCCTGGCGGAGACAATTCATATTTTTAGTTCTCACTTATTTGCCCTCTGCATTTTCCCATCCTAACTAATGGGAGTGGAGGCAATTAACACAGCTACCGAGGAGCAGTTAAGGGTTTAAGTGTCTTGCGCGGGGGCACTTCAATAGACTGGGTGGGTCGGGGGGGGGGGGCAACCGGCAGGGGTGTAGTGGAGGGTGGACGCGGGGGAGCAGCGCTCCCTCACTTCTTTTTTTCTTCTGTTTTAATTTTTATTTTTCTTACATTTTTGGGGCGGTGTAGCCGCCCCCTATAAGTGAGTTTTGGACACCGACCAAAAGATTTGTGTACCCCCTAACCCTTCCATTGTTAATGCAAATCGATACTTTTGCAAAGTCAGCCAATCACATTACAGCTAGTGTCATCACCACTAACTGTAATGGGATTGGCTGACTTTGCAAATTCAGGACTGTGATTGGCTAGTAGGGATGGAGCTCGAAAACCGGGTACATTATATACCCGGGCATGAATTTATCGAGACCCGGGTATCGATAAGCTTTAGGCTTGTCGAGCCTGTTATCGAGTGCAGCGGCCCCTGACGTCATGTCTAAACTATCAAAACAAGAGGCGATCAAGAAATAAATCTAATCACTCACGCTGGCACAAACATGTTGGTCTAAAAGTGTATTGATAGCTGCAAGTTGTGCCAAACAGCGCTGCCCTGGTTAACAAGGAAGAGGAATTTTATTGGCTCACTACATCACTATTTTAAGGGGGCTGTAAGCGTCCATTTGGTTCCATTTGTACACTCGGGTGGTTGCGTCGTTGTTGTGTTTACATGTGCGGTGCAGCGGTGAAACAATGGCGTTAACGAGTGAAACGCTCAAAAGTTTCACTCGTCCTCTTCTACCCAATGTAGCAAGTCTCCGTTGACATTTTTAATTATCCAATTGATAATAATCCGTTTGGGATCTCCCTGTGAATGAATAACTAGTGTTGCTGAGCGTGTCTGTCCCTCAGTCTATCGTTGCTGAAAATGGCAGATCTACAAGCTCACAACGTGGTGCGAACAGACGCAGTGTGAGCTTGGAGATCGGCTATGTTTGGTGCGTGACACCGTCGTACGATGAAGTATAAATTGCGCTTTTAAAGTGACAGTACACAAATTAACCGTTTCTTCAATATTATTTTCCAAAAGTAAAAAGGTCACTTGCCTTCTGTCTGTTACTCTGTAAAGTACTGTATTTGAAGGCCCTAGTAAAATGTAGTGCGAGTGATATATTTTGGTTAAAACAAAGAAAAAATAGAAAAAATAAATATGCATTTTTTGTTATAAAGAGTTGAAGAGACATGGAGATTTTATAGTAATTATTACAGTACTATTCATAATATAAAGCCATTTAACACTTATTGCACATTATATGAATGGTTGTTTTAATGATAGGCAAAAATATTTTTAACTTTTGTCATTTTAATTTTAGATAGTTGTCAGCCACAAACTCACTGTGACAACTGGCCAATAAAAAAAGATACCGGTTCTGTTCAGAATTTTTCGTCTCACGTCTTTTTTCTTAGTAATAGAAAAAGATCGATAGTGGGCTCGATAAAAGCTCGGTTCGATAAGCAGGCTCGATAAGGTGCTCATTATCAATAAAAATTAACGAGCTCCATCCCTATTGGCTAGCGAAACACATGACACATGTGCAGCCCTATGAATAGCAGTATGGACTTTTAAAAAAGTCCTTTTTTTAAAGTGAGTCATGTTGTGACCATACACCACCCACTTCACACTGGGTGTGATTTTTTAATCATGGGGGGGGTTGCGCTCCCTCACTTCCAAAATTAGCACTACAACACTGGCAACCGGGGACCTTCTGATTACCAGATAGCCTCTCTACCCATTCAGCTTTGGCCGAAAGTTAGCTGACTGTAGTTTTTTATTGTTAATACACAAGTTGTATCTATGGACCGCCTTGAAACTTGACTCGAGGCCGGCGGCGTCTGACTTTTCTTGAACAATTCATTTGCGTTCCATCATGAAATATTTGTAGGAATCCTGAGTGTTATTTTAACACAGAGTGTACAAATGGAACCAAATGGAACCCGTTACATTACAGATCGTTTTTTTCCCGTACCGGGTTTGCTCACTTCTTAGGATTTTTGTCAGCGACAGACCAAAGTGCCCTGTGTGTGTACTAATGTATAATTATACCATCCGATTAGATTAGATTCAACATCAACAACAAGTACTTTACAAACGTATTCCTTTGATTTGGCACATTCCCACTCTTATCCTTTTTTCACCTCCATATTATCAACAAGAAACATGACCCCCGCCTTCCCACGTCCTTGTTACTCAGCAGGCTGCGTTCCTCAGCCCTGTGTGTGTCTTTTCAGTAGCCCGGGCTGAGGCTGATTGATGCCATGTCCCGCGGTTACACTTGACCGTGTTCCTCTCTGGCAAACATGAGTGAGCAGCGGCAAGCTATTGTAAACACGAGAGAGGTGTCCCTGTCATGTCGGATAGGATGTCATGTCACTTTCCCCTCTTTCTGCAAACTCTCCGCTCTCTCTCCTTCCCACACACACACACACACACACACACACACACACACACACACACACACACACACACACACACACACACACACACACACACACACACACACACACACACACACACACACACACACACACACACACACACACACACACACACACACACACACACACACACACTCTAGTTGACACTTAAATGTTGTTTTGGGTATTGAACGTAGTCGCACATAAATAAACATTCACATTTTTACGCTTTTTAAACAAAACATTGCGCACGGCATATATGACAAATAACTTAAATATCGTCACTGTCGGGTAGAAACCTTGGATGTCCAAAAAAGCGTTACTTTTCTGGAAATGGGGAAAAAAAGGTATATATTCATGGATGTTTTTTTAGTTTCCGTTGCATTCCTAAGCCAATAATTTGATGACTGGCAGCGGTTCCGGTAGGAGAGTGTCTCCTACCGGAACCGCTGTCAACCGGTCCGCTGGTCATCAAATTATTGGCTTAGGAATGCGACAACAACTAAAAAATATCCATGAATTCAAGTCTCCATGGGGTGACTAATCGATAGAATTTTTTTTTTTAGGGATGAACTATCCCTTTAATAATTAGCCATGTCTTACTGGACCAGTGACAGTCTAGCCATACCTCGGCGTCCTGCCACTGTCCTGGGTAGCAGCAGCCACCAAACATCCATATCTGTCTGGGCCTCCAGGTACTAAGTCGTCCCCCTTACCGCACCGTCTGGTCTCGCTTTCAAACTCAAATCTGCTTCCTGTCGATCCCTGTCATTTATTTTAACCCATTAAGACCTGAGGACCCCATTCTGCGATTGTCTTCTAAATCCTAACTGATTTCTGAAAAAACGTATACGTTGCTATATCAGTGGTTCCCAAACTTTTTCATGTCAAGGACCCCCAAAATTATGTGTGTTTAGCCACGGACCCCCATCTCAAAATATTTTGTTCCAAGGACCCCCAGAAGCAAAGATTTGAGTTAAAAAATCTTGGCTAAAAAAAAAAACGTATATTCAATGCACCAATTTTCACGAAGGCCAAAGTATTAAATAATGCTTTTATTTATCAAAAAACATTTAATGACACTGATGCGTTCCCGGTCTTAATGGGTTAAAAGTCTGTTTGGGAAGTGCGAGTCCTGCGCATCATCCCCAGCTGTTTTTTGTTTTTTTTTGCCACCAAAAAAAAAGACATACCGGTAAACGTTGGCATCCCACAAAAAGGAAAAAAAAAAACATAAACATGTCAATCAACGGCACGCTGGCGCGGCCACTAATCCCGCTCACCAGCTGAATTATTCATAGTCAATTAGGGGCTGAGAGGGCTGAGGCTGTCTGCCGCGGCACAAGAGCGTTCTCCATGATTCATTCCGGCGCGCGATGCAAGGGGTCCCTAATTGTTGTTTACCGCTCGCTATGCCCGACCACATGTTATTTTTATGCTGTCTTGATTACTTCAGGCACGCCTCGGAGTACTTGGGAAATGAAGTCCATTAGGAGAGACCCCGAGAGTTGTATTTCTGTGTCTGTCAAGTGCCAGGGAGAACGTTTTACAGACGCACGTATTGCTGCTGCCGGGCAGAAACCTCAAACCTTGTTGTCTCCGTATTTCAACTTTTTATGAACTTTTTTAAATATTTTTTTCATTAACTCTTTGACTGCCAGAAATAAAACATAATTTGCCCACGCCACTGCCAGCGATTGCCGATTTTCGAGTGTTTTCACTAACCTTTGAAAAATCATAGAATCGGGTGGAAGGAAAACCACTTTCTGCTCTTTGTTTTAATATATCCTTAGTGTTTGCCATTTAGAAATCTATTCTAAGCTAAATGTACTGTATATCTTCGCTGTCAGGCAGAAAATAGACAAGCTCACAATGTGTAAACGATGAGTTGCGTTGTGAGATTGTAGAATGTTTGCTATTTTCAAAAACTTTAAATTGTCGCCCATAATGACACATGCCCAAAGCAGCGCTTCCAGAATTAAAGAGATTAAGTCTGTCTGTGTGGGTTTTATATTTGACCAGGGAAAAGTTAGCAGCTCGTGACTAAACAATAATTACGTTGGATCCAATTTTTTCCATTTCCTGAAAAGTAACAGATTTGCACGTACAAGGTTTCCGTCCCGACAGCAATGATGTGTAAAATGCAGAAAAGTGTGCAACACATGGATGGAACATTAAAGGTGGGTAGGTCAGTATCTCACCTACTTGGAGCAATCAATAGTCTGATTAAACGTGATAATGTCACATTCGGGGCATTGACAGCATCCGAAATGGGTGCCAGTGGACTGGAGCTGCTTAATGAGTGACCAACAGCATAAGACTGTGGTTTGTACTGGTCAGCTCCCAGGTTTTAATGTGTCTATCCTGTCTGTGTGTTTCTATGTGCAGGGCGTTGCTGAAAATTGTGCTCATAGCTACTACCCTGGGTAAATAAAGAATAAACAAAAAAAAAACATCCATCTAAAAGTAGCTACTACAGTACGTACCCACGCAAGTGAGAAATTCAAAGCGGTTGAAACCACAGCCCGATAGCTGTTTAGCCTGTTATTATAGCGTTCCTATGCGTGCACGCGGGTGTTTGATTGTATAACTATACATTATTTTATATAATTATATATTATATAAAATATTAGAATATTAAAAATATTAAAGCAACTGACAGCACTAATCTACACGGCGTAAAATAAAATGTCCATGTCTCATTCATGCTCTCAACAGCAGAGTGTATTAAATCAGTCTCTTTACTGCCTACTATTAGAGGCTGTGTGAATACAGTAGCACTTCAGGACAATATGTCCAACCACCTTTAACCTGGCTGTATAATAATAATACACTGGTAGAATATAATGTGGCAGCATGATGATCATGTGACAAAATATCAACGAGCCAAATGACAACCTTAGATCTACAGTACAAACTTCATACCATATCGTTGCTCTCCATATATTCACTTTTGGTGTTTTTTCGTAAATTAATGCCCTACTTGATCACACTACAGCGTCACACAAAAAGCATCAAAAGTAGTAGATCCACAAGCTCTACGAAGCTTGTCGATCTGGACATAATGAGGTTTCCACCGGACAGAGACGATCATGCAAAACACAAAACGCACTGTTTTTTATTCTATTCGTTGTTTTTTCAAGCCCTTAAAACAAATGCAACATCCTGGCATTTTCTGTGACGTGCAAAATCTACCTTCTGAATCCTTTCGTATTTAACATTCTGAGACACAGTACCCAGCATCGGGTATTACATGGATATTTTGGACAAGATGACTGGCTTCAACACAGTTTTTCACCACATCAAATTGCAAGATGAGTTACTGCAGTTTTTGAATTGAAGAGCCGGAAATGTCTTCTGTCAAACAGCTTTCAAGGTAATGTTATGTTTATGCACAAACCCTGACCTAAAAATAAAGGCATGTCAGAAAATAGCTTTCAGTTTATTTACGGTATGTGCACTTGGGACTGTCTTGTCTTTTATGTATGTTCTTCTGTCCATGTTATTGTATGTTATAATTGTTGAAAATTAAATAATAATGGTCTTTTATAAACTCTCTCAATAACAGGTCAACTCCAAGTCTCAAATATCTCCGTCTCTGTAAGCAGTGTTAATTCCGTCGACTAAAACTATGACGAGAAATATTCGTTGACAACTTTTTTCACAAATGAAAAACTAAGCAATGAAATATACTGACAATTTCGTCAACAGATGAAAAATAGACAAAAATGTTAGGGAGGGGACTAGTATAGTGGAGAAGAAATCCTAAGACATTTGAGCCGGGTGCCATGCTCCAAAAATAGCCAATCTACAAGCTCACAACGCGTCGCAGGATCAAATTGGCCACATAACAGGCAGATTTCTGTGAGCAGCTAGGCACCATTGGGCCAATCGCTGTGAAACTTTGCACGTACACTCCCTTGGAGGCCAAGGAAGAACCTCTGTACCAAATGTTTCACACCGGCCTGTTCTAGCGCCACCAGGCGCTACAGATTTTGTCCAAATATCACGCAAATCGGTACACATTATCTCCATAGTCGTGTGATAAAGATTTTCATATTCCTGTCTAAGAATTGGCTTCCAAAGTTTGGCCCGTTTTGAACAAAATGCCTCATGAGTGCAGTATCCAATTGCCGTGAAACATGGCCCACTATAACCTGCCTGCCCTGGCGGAGACCTGTGCTCTAGTTCAACTGTAGATTTAGGTGACTAAAACTAGACTACACTAAAACATTTCAGATGACTAAAAGATGACTAAAACTAAATGGATTTTTTTTTTTTTTAAACTAAATCAAAATATGATGTCAAATTCAACACTATCTGCAAGCCTACCAACTCTGTCTCAAAACATATGCAATCCTTTTGCATTCCCTATCCCTACAGTATATTAACCCATTGATACCTGGAACGCATCTGTGTCACTTTAGATGTCTTTGGCTATTCAAAAATAGCAGATATACAAGCTCATAGCGCGGCACTCGGTGCCGCGCTATGAGCTTGTAGATCTGCTATTTTTGAAAAATCATGAAAAAATATTTTTTATATTTTTTTCAAAAAACTGTTAGGATTTAGATTTTTTTTAAAGAATCGCCTCAGGTCTTAATGGGTTAAAATTGGCTAAAGGGCGGACCTCTGACAATCCAAGCTTCGTATCAGCTATTTTGAATGGCCATGAATCACAACAATATGAAAATAGAAGGTATCACGCAAGCCTAACCTTGACCCAAAAGTTAAGCATCTCTTCAAGGCAGCCCTACTGATCACCCCCACCAAGATTAACGAAAATCCATCCATTATAAAGTTATTTGGGGGAAAAAGATGGACCTTGAATATGAATTTGACCTTTGAGACAAATAATGTTACACTCTCTTCAGGGCAGCCTTACTAATCACTTTCACCAAGACTCATGAAAATCAAGCCATCCAAGTTATTTTGCTTAAAAAGAAAATAGACCTTGACCTTATTTGTGACATTTACAAAGATTAACTCAATGTCTTCAGGTTGCCGGCTAGTCATTCCTGTTTCACAACAATCCTGCCCTCCGTTCTTGAATTATTGTGCTAAAAGGACAAGCAGACGGACAAACTGAATGGGGCAAAAACAACCCCGAATCCAACACTGGTGCTGGAGGTAATAGATAAACCACTAAACAACGTTTTATAACAGTAAAAAGTATTTCAAAAGTAATGTTCCGTACTTTTACTTCTACTCCACTACATCTCAGAGGCAAATATTGTACTTTTGCTCCACTACAATTATTTGAAAACTTACTAGTTACTTTGCAGATATAAATTATTACATTATAAAACATACATTAACCACTTTAGCCCTATTTTATGCCTAGGCTATATGAAAATAGCCGATCTACAAGCTCACAACGTGTCGCGATGCGACGCGTTGAGAGCTTGTAGATCGGCTATTTTCAAACATTTTAGTACTTTTACTATTGGCACTTTAAGTACATTTCGATACCAATACTTTTACTCTTTTACTACAATTTTGAATTCTGGACTTTAACTTGTAACGGAGTACTTCTACATTGCAGTATTGGTACTTTTACTTAAGTAAAACATTTGAGTACTTTTCCCACCACTGGTGTCATGTACACGGGTGTACATGGGTGTGTGTGTGTGTGTGTGTGTGTGTGTGTGTGTGTGCGTGCGCGTGCGCGCACGCGTGTGCCCGTGTGCCATGGAGTCCTGTCACCTTGTTTATCCCTGAGCAGGACAGTGCCATTAATAGACCCCCATTAGTATCCATTAGGCTGACAACATCCACAAGACATCCACAAACAATGCCAAAAACCCCTCAAACCCTCGTTGTTAATTGAGTTTGGGGGGAAAAGCAGGATGTGGTGGTGGAAGAGGTTCAAAGCCGGGCCAGGACCCTAGCAAAGGCACAATGGAGTTAAATGGGCTTATTAACACGGTGCCAAGTAACCGTAGGGGCGGATGAGGTGAATAAGGGTCACTCAGGAGGAACAATGACTCAGAGGTACCAAAATTTGTTGGTGCCCCCACGAGGAGAGAATCAGGTCATCGGCGTACACAATCTCATCAGCCGCGGGCCATGACCCCTCTGTAGTGAACCATTAACCCATTAAGACCGGGAACGCATCTTGTGTAACCGTTATTTTTGATACTTTGGCCATTCAAAAATAGCAGATCTACAAGCTCGTGGCGCGGCACTAGCTTGTAGATCTGCTATTTTTGAAAAATCGTGAAAATGTGCGCAAATCTTTGAATATATATGTTTTTAAAGCGAACGTTTTTGACAGAAATCTTTGCTTCTGGGGGGGTTCCCTGGAACAACATATTTTGGGGGTCCGCGGCCAAATACATATCATATGAGGGTCCTTGACATGAAATAGTCTGAAAACCACTGACTGTAGCAACATGAGTTTTTTTAGGATTTCGTTTTTGGTTTAGTTTAGTTTTGTTAGGATTTAGAAGACGTAGTAGATGTGTAGAATGGTATCTCAGGTCTGAATGGGTTAAATGTACCTTTGTTGCCTTCTGCCAACGACTTGTCTAATTTCACTCCCTCTCTAATGCCATCTATCCCTCCGTCTCTCCAGTGCTCAACATATTGCTTTGTCTTTTTAACACATTGAGTGCCAGGGGTTTTTCAAAACAGGGTACCTCCAGTGCCTGGAATTTTAACCATTTTTGGACCTTTTTCAAGTAGTCACAAAACATTTTCAGTGATCACCGTCCTCACGGTGATCCCCTCATTACACACATAGAGGTCTCGTACAATCCGGGGAAAAAGATTAAAAACATTCGGTAATCCGTTCCATAGTTGCAGCCAGTTGAAAATAGTCGAAAATACATCGTAAAAACAAAAAGTACACAGGAGCCGAGATACAGGCTTTTGAAGTCATAACTCAACCAGGAGGTGGATTGGAGTCTAAATATTCGTAAAATGATATCTCCTGGTGCTGTGAAGGAAAAATAAAAATAAAAATTGAAAAAAAAAAAAAAAATCATATTTTTCCCCAAAAACGGTCATAACCGTTTTTGGCACACCATGTTAGGATTATGAAAAACGGTCCGGACCGTTTTTGGCACTCAATGTGTTAAGTGGTGAACAGGGAAACCGATGAAAAACCAGCACTGACTGTAACCGAGTCAAGCCTGGTCAAACTGCAAATTATGCATTTAAAATGCCATCAGCGTTTGCATTGAGACAAAATTGCACTGCATTTCTTCAAACAGAAAATAAAAGTGTCTCTGTAGTTGGGTGAAAGTGAAAGTAGATAAGATACAGCCTGCCTCAGTGACTCTTTAAACATGTCTACAGTACATAACATTTGAGTAGAAGTTGCGATGCGGAACATCATTTCGAACGAGTCAAATGTTATTCTCACTAACAAATCTGTAAACAGTACGTTAATACAATTTAACTAGCACACCACCAGCAGTGGTTGCTGGATAGTCTCCCTACCACTTACATTGAGAAATGTAGACCCTGGTGTCAGGTGTGTGTGTGTGTGTGTGTGTGTGTGTGTGTGTGTGTGTGTGTGTGTGTGTGTGTGTGTGTGTGTGTGTGTGTGTGTGTGTGTGTGTGTGTGTGTGTGTGTGTGTGTGTGTGTGTGTGTGTGCGCGAGAGACACAGATCTTGCTGAAATGCGAGCCCTGTTTACAGTGGTTCGTGCCTACAGTGCCATTCTCCTCACAGATAGAATCATAATACATCAAGTAGTCTGTGTGGATGGGAAGTGGCTGGAGGCTGTGGGGAGACTCCAGCCAAGCTGTTTACACAGTCCTGCTGGTTCGAGTGCGCTTGTGCACCCGCAGGGTCCCCTGTCACGACAACACCATTGACCCCCATTAGTGTCCATTAAGTCTGACAATGTCCACAGAATGTCCACAAACAAGCACGTTTTGCCAATGCCAACTCTCTCGCTAATTGATTATTGGAAGATAACGTTGGAACTTTCCGAAGGTCAGGCCAAAGCCCCAACAAAGAACAATGGAACGGAGATAAACAAGTTTATTTCGGCACGGCAAAGTCCTGGCCATTACGGGGTCTTTTTTTTTTTTTTTTTTTTACACTTTCAGGGTGAATTTAACACTCTAGGATGGTACTGTCTGTGAGGACTGGAGTCACGAGAAGGAACTGTACCGTACTGTGGATTGTAAGCAGTGGTGGAAAAAGTACTCAAATGCTTTACTTAAATAAAAGTATCAATACTGCAAAAAAATACTTGAGTAAAAGTACAAAAGTATGTGGTACCAAAATATACTTAACGTACCAAAAGTGAAAGTACTAAAATGTTTGAAAATAGCCGATCTACAAGCTCACAACGCGTCGCATCGTGAGCTTGTAGATCGGCTATTTTCATATAGCTTAGGTATAAAATGGGCTAAAGTGGTTAATGTATGTTTTATAATATAATAATTAATATCTGCAAAGTAACTGAAGTTATCAAATAATTGTAGTGGAGTAAAGGTACAATATTTGTAATATTTGAGGTGTAGTGGAGTAGAAGTAAAAGTACTGAAAATTGGAAATACTCCAGTAAAGTAAAAGTACCTCAAAGTTGTACTTAAGTGCAGTACTTGAGTAAATGTACTTAGTTACTTTACACTACTGATGGTAAGATAGCGAAACACACGGTTGACCTACAAACACAGGTCTGTACTCAGACAGGTATACATTCAGAATAATATGTTCCTTTGATTACACACACAGGCCCAAACTGACAAAGGAAGGGATGCATGCAAATGCATTATAAATGTTGAAATTTGTCTTGCGGCTACATTAATATATGTTTGTGTAATTACGTGACAGTAATGGTGTTAGTAAAAAGAAGTGTCACTGTGTGGACTGCATTCCTTCGTGGCCCGTGAATTGGAGCCAAATGAAGTGAAGCATAACTGAGATCAGTTTAACCACATGATCCCTACTGTCCCTAGCATCCCTATTCTGTGGGCGTATCATAATAGGCGACCATTCAGCGAGAATAGCAGACGTACAAGCTCCCAACGTGTCACGACACATTGTGCACACGTATATCGGCTAAAGGGATTTGGTGTAGAGAGAAAAAAGGAGGTGTGACCATGTAAAGACCCCTAGGCAACCCCGGGCAACAAAATTATATAGGGTTTTAAGTAAAATCATGACTGTAGCAACTCACACAGGCACTGAGAGCACAAGAGGTGTAAGAATGAGGAAAATGAGGGAGAGAAATGCAGTGGTGGACAGTAACTAAGTACATTTACTTGAGTACAGTACATAATTTTTTTTTTTTTTTGTAATATTTTTGCAAACACATGACATTCACTCAGCTACATTTCACATAGAAATATTGTACTTTTGGCTACGCTATGTATTTCTAGGAAGGGACTCTTTGGCCCCAAACTTAGAAAAATGTACTCAATTTGCCCTATTTCAAACATATGAAAATAGGTGTAAAAGCTCACAACGTGTCACAATGCGACATGTTGTGAGCTTGTAGATCTGCTATTTGATCTGCTATTTGCGAGGGGGGGGGTATGTTCTAAATGTCAATACATCAATGCATCGATAGTAAAAAGAAAATGTACTTCATAACTTGTACATTTGAATACTTGAGTATTTACTTGAGTGTATACTTTGTCCACCACTGGAGAAAAGTCACCGTGCAAAGGAAGTGTGTGAGGTGTTAGAAGAACGATGAAAGCAGAGCCAGCTTTGACGTTTGTGGAGCACGCTATCTACTACGGCATGTGATGGGAGCGGGACCAGTGTTGCCAGATTCTGTGAGAGAAACAAGCAACCAGGTCTAGGAAAACCAGCCCAAAAGAAGCGACTATGGGCTACACGAGCACTTTAACGTATACATCAGCCATTTGAAAATAGCAGATCTACAAGCTCACAACGCAGCTTGTAGATCGGCTAGTTTCAAATACAATCTCGCGGGGAAATTATAATAAGCAGATCTGGCAACCCTGGACGGGACTTCCAATTTTTTACAATTGCGTTCAGGAAGCTAACGTTATGGGAGGAAGTCTATCTGGCAAATTGGTAGGGTGGGCCAGGCTAGACACGCGAAGAAGAAAGAGCAAGTTTAATGCCTTCTTCTTCTGTGATTCCTGAGCCTCCCCCCACCTGTTTACACGTCCTCAGAGGCTACAGTGTGATTCTGGATGTAAATAATTCAGGCCCACAGACACCACAGACATCCCTGCTTTTCAAAAACTCAAGTTTTCTCTTGAGTTTTTTCGCCGCACTTTGAAGCTATAGCTATATAGGGTAAATAATTAATGGAATAGAAAATGGCTAAAATGGAGAAAAGACACACATATACTATATATATATATATATATGCCTATATACATAGTACATATATGGGCATACCAGACGGATTGGTGGTGCAACGTTACGAACCTGTAGAGTATGTGTTTTTATATATATATATATATATATATATATATATATATATATATATATATATATATATATATATATATATATATATATATATATATATATATATATATATATATATATATATATATATATCTCACACACATACACACACACACATATATATATATATATATCTCACACTCACACACACACACACACACACACACACACACACACACACACACACACACACACACACGCACACGCACACAGTATCTGTTTCTAATGCTATATGGAAATCTGATTATCGTTAATAAACACATACAGGCAGGCATATAATACATAAGGAAGTGATGAATTATGTAGCATAACATAAGAGCCTGTGAGGCCATTATCCAACGGGGCCTGAGTGGTTCCATAATATCCCACTGGCAGGCAGGCATGATGCACACACACACACACACACACACACACACACACACACACACACAGCACAACTCTGTGAGGAATCAGCAAGAAAGTTTTGAGGGCGAGACAGGATGAGAGTGTGAGTCCCCCGTCTGACATCACCAATCACCTCCTTTTTCCTTCAGAGCGGAGGAGTCATCATTTGCACCGTGCCAATTTTTTTCTGGAAGTTTTTGCTACTACGACCTTCTTCCTGTGGGGTCCTCCTGGAATTTACAAGTGCTGGAACACCGGTTCCTTGGGAGCAGGAATGCAATGTTTGAGCGAATAGTTTCCGCCAAGCAGAGGCTAAAAGGAGGCCGAAGGAGCAGGGAACAGGTCTGCCCTACTAGTGCTGCCTGGCCTGGGAGCGAGGATCGGTGTTTACACATTACCAAAAGACCAGTGGTGGGAAAAGTACTCCATTTGTGTGTACTTAAGTAAAAGTATCAATACTGCAATATAGAAATACTCTGTTACTCAGTCCGGGATTCAAAATGTACTTGAGTAAAAGTACAGAAGTATTGGTAATAGAAAGTGCTCATTATGCAGAATGTCCCACAATTCCAATTCCAGAAGTTTTCAAATGTATTAAAGTCTTTTGAAAATAGCAGATCTACAAGCTCACAATGTGAGTAGATCGGCTGAAATGTATAGGCCTATAGGGCTAAATCTACAAAAGTAACTAAAGTTTTCAAATAATTGTAGTGAGTAAAGGTATAATATTTGTCTCTGAGATGTAAAAGTAAAACTACAGAAAATTGGAAATACTCCAGTAAAGTAAAAAGAAAATACCTACATTTTTGTTTTACTTAAGTAAAGTACTTGAGTAAATGTGCTTAGTTACTTTACTGCCACTGCCAAAGAGTAAAGACAGAGGTTGACACCCAAAAGCTGCAGCTGTGGGCCAACAAAAATACAGCGATTTCTCGCTCACCTCCTCCTGCACGCAGACTGACTGTACACACACATATGCAAATGCTCTCGCACACACAACGCAAAAACACTACTAACAATGTATAATAATAGCATAGCCTGCTGACAACTATGTTTATACACGGTTACAGTGACTGGCTATACTTATCACTGTGTCATTCACTTATATATCTGTGATTGACGAGACTCAAACAACACACATGTAGTCAGAGATCGCTTGCCTGCAGTGCAGCGACAGTCAATCTGCGATATTATAGTCAATCCTCAGCACAATTCAGAGAAAGTGACATGAAATGTTGGGACAAAAAACGTGGCTGCGCTCTTCTTCCCAAAACAAATCCCTTTCCATTTCCCAGACACGAGAGAGAGAGAGAGAGAGAGAGAGAGAGAGAGAGAGAGAGAGAGAGAGAGAGCGGCGAGTCGGAAGCTTCGAATACACAGAACGCTCGCCCCAAAACACGCCCACCCGCCGGGGGCAAATCCACCAGGTATTCCTAAACCTAACATCAGTAAAACTATGCCTTAAAAAAAACCTAACATTATCCCTAAACATAACCTCAGTAAAACTACGCCTAACCGTACCCTCAGTAAAACAAGAATACAAGAAGAACCGCTTGGGGGGGAGGGGGGCGAGCGGTCCGCGAAAATAAATGGGGGCGAGCTAGCCATGGTTCACATGGCGCTGGTATGATGACAGTCATGTTTCAGGGCTATTATAGGGGCGAGCGTGTTTAGGGGCGACTCTTTCGGTTACCCTTTGGATACAGTGTATAATAACTGTTGCTCTCACTGCACACACACACACAGCAACAATGTTACACTAATACACTCTAGTGTAGTGTAGTCTAGTGTTGTTGAAGAATAACAACAATGGCAAAAGTCACGTAACACGTACTTAAAATGAGAGTCAACAACAAATACACACACACACACACGCCACAACACAACTAATAGTAATAGTTCAACGCTGGTTTCTCTCTGAGTGAGTGTACACTTTTCTCGTATACGCCGAGAGGGGCTCGCGCGCCGTAAAACGGCCGATCTACAAGCTCTCAGCGCGTCCGCGCTGAGAGCTTGTAGATCGGCCGTTTTACGGCGCGCGCAGCAACCACCAACCAACCCCCCGGAAAAAAAGTGATTAAACATCATGTATGTTCGCTGACACGCTGTGTTTGTTGGAAAACAACGTTATTATATTTACCTGAATGAGAGTCTCCTCCAGTCCTCCTCGGACACTAGACGTCTGGCTCTTCTCCCCCCCTTTTGTTTTTGTTTGACTTTCTTTTTTTTTTTTTTACCCCGAAGCCCCCTGTCTGCATCCAGTCAGTCAGTCACAGTGCAGTGAGGACAGGGCTTTTAGGACCCGTAGGTGTAAAGAGAGAAGAGAGAGAGAGAGAGAGCCTTGAAAAAACCATTCACGAAACTATTCCGCCATACTGGATTTTTTTTTCTTTTTTTTTTTGGCAAATAAATCACGTGTCGGACGCGCGCCCGCATTTCCTTCGGTTCGGAGGCGGGCTCTATGAGGAGTTAAAAAAAATGGATGATTGACGTTTGAAAGGGAAATGAAAGTATCAGTGTGGTGGTTAAAAAGTACTTGTTTTTTTTACTTTAGTAGAATTGTTAATACTGTATTGTAGGAATACTCTGTTTACAGGTAAAAGTCCTGTATTCAAAATGTATTTGAGTAAAAGTACAAAAGTGTTGAAAAAATGTACTTAAAGTATCAAAAGTGAAAGTAGTCATTATATGCAGAATATCCTGGTTCACAAGTTATCATTGTCAAAAATGTATACAGAATCTTTTGAAAATAGCAGATCTACAAGCTCACAACGCGTCGCTATGCGACTCGTATAGCGACGCCTTGTGAGATGGTAGATCTGCTATTTTCACATAGCCAAAGTTTAAATAGGGCTGAAGTGGTTAAAGTATGTTTTGTAATAATAATCAAAATCCACAAAGTAACTAGTAGCTAAAGTTTTCAAATAATTGTTGTGGCGTAAAAATGCTATTTGGCTCTGAGATGGAGTAGAAGTTAAAGGACTGCAAATTGGAAATACTCAAGTAAAGTAAAAAAAAAATACCTAAAAATTGTACTGAAGTACAGTACTTTACTTTACACCACTGAGGTGTGTTTAAATCTAAATGCATGACAACAAATAGGGGGGGAAAACAGGTCTATTTTGAGGAGACATTTCTTCTTTTTGTACGTGTTCCCTCTATACTTAAAATCAGTATAGAAGATTACACTAAGTAACCTTTCAGTAGTCTAGAGTCTAGGAGGCAATTCAGGCAGTGACACGTTTCCCCTTTGCAGGCTTTGAAAATTAGCCTATATCCTTTTTTAATGTTGACTTCCCACCAGCAGTGGATGTATGTATTTTAGGAGGAAGCTGGTGTATTCATTGCCTAGGACTCAGGAGTGGGAGGTTGGCTAGCTTGTCCTGATTATTCCTACAGTAGCCTAGCCCTATAGTGGCAATACATCAGAAATATAGTTCAGTACTTTGTGTCTGCAACTCTGCATACATACAGAGCCATTTCATTTTGGACCCCTATAAGACCATAAATGCACTTCATCGTTCACCACATGTAGTTTTTGTTATGGGGTATAGCAGTGGTTTTCAACCTTTTTCCATGCCAAGGACCCCTAAATTGATATACATTTGGCCGCGGACCTCCATTTGAAAATGTTTTGTGCCAGAGACCGCCAGAAGCAAAGATATCAATTCATTTTCGCTTTAAAAAAATATAAATATTCAAAGACATGCACACTTTTTCAAGGTTTTTCAAAAATAGCAAATCTACAAGCTCATAGAGGTGCCGCGCTATGAGCTTGTAGATCTGCTATTTTTGAATAGCCAAAGCTAAGTGGTTAAAAATGATTGCGAAGCTGTGTTAACTAATTTCGCTGGGGACCCCCTGGTACTCCCTCAAGGACCACTGGTGGTCCCCGGACCACTGGTTGAAAACCACTGGGGTATAGGGTATCTGTCACTGTACATTTACACTTCAGTGAAATTCGTCCTCTGCATTTACAGTAGTATAGTGTTTGATTGATTGATTGATTGATGTACTTTATTTAGTAAGACATGAGAACAGTACATGGCAGTACATAACAGTACATGGAAGTACAAATTCGCAATACAAGGTCTACTAAACTGGATAGCTCAGTTAAGCACGTAGCTTGTTTAAGATGAGATCCCCATGCACACAAATCATGTTGACATATAAGAGACAGACAGATATACACACTACTATACAGAATGTCATACAATCAGTTTACAGGTTACTGGTATGAAGTATGAAGGGTGAAAAATATGTACAAAAAAAAAAAGAGAGGGGGGGGGGGGGTAGGTTAGGTTAGGACATGGGGTAGGTTAGGACTTGGACAGGGGCCATTTTTGAATTGCAGCCTCCTGAAGGTGTATCTTTAGGGCATTTTTGAAAGTGAGTAGGGTTTTACACTCCTTTACTCCTTTTGGTAGGGCATTCCACATTTTAGATGAATAGCATGAGAAAGAGTTCATTCCCTTTGTTGTGCCAAATCTGGGTTGAACATGGTTTGTGGAGCTGCCTCTGGTGTTATGATCATGGACTTGATTAACATTTTGGAAGTATTTTGACAAATACAGGGGGATCCCAATGTTGTGGTGTATCTTGAAGACCAGGCCCATAGCAAGTTGCTGTACTCTGTCCTCAACCCTAAGCCATCCAAGCCTAGCAAAATGGGCATGGGTTAGATGGGCTTTGTAATTGAGGCCAAGAAGTAGCCTTACAAGTTTGTTTTGGGATGTTTGGAGCCTTGTTTTTAGGGCCTTGGAGGTGTTGTGATACCATGAAGTGCATGCATAATCATAATGACCTTGTATGAGGGCCCCTACAAGAATCTTCAGAGTATTCTTACTGACTTTACGAACAAGCCTCCACATCCTCCGTGTTATTTTGTGGACCTTTTTGATCGTCTTTTCAGCGTTTTTGTCACCTGAGAGGTTTGCCTCCAAGATGGAACCCAGGTAGGTAATTTCCTCCTTTCTTGTGATAACATTTTCACCCACTTTGATCGTGAAACTCTCAGCCTTTCTAAGGTTAGGGTTGGACCCAAAGAGGATGGATTCAGTTTTACCCAGGTGTAATGAGAGTTTGTTGTCGGAGAGCCAGATGCAGATCTTGTTGAGTTCAGTGCTGAGAGTTTTCTCAACCTGCAGCCTGTCCCTGTCCGAGACCAGCAGAGCCGAGTCATCTGCGAACAGGAACAGTTTGCAGTCGCAAGCTGAGGACATATCATTCACATATATCAGGAACAGTAGTGGTCCTAGTATGCTTCCTTGAGGAACACCACAAGTCACTGGGAGGGGAGGGGACTGGGTGCCGTTTACTTCCACCACTTGCTCCCTCCCTTCCAGGTAGGATCTCATCCAGTTCACCGACGTGTCATCAAAGCCTATTGCTTTGAGCTTATTGATCATAATTGGGTGATTAACGGTGTCAAAAGCCTTCTGGAGGTCCAGCATGACCATGCCGCAATATTTGTTTATATACCTTTTGTTTATATACCTCCTTACCATATTGCTCTCAAATGGTCCTCTTCTACTTTCGATTCAAATGTATTCACGATGATCCTGTGTTATTGTTACTTCAAGTGAATAATCGTGCAGCCAATGACAATTTGTCTTACTTTGCAGTTTTCTTAGGGAGAGAGACTGGTGGCTGGTGATGATGACGACGAAGACTGATGATGATAATGATGATGATTATACTATCAGCAGAACAGTTGAGCATAATATTCCCGTGAGCCTCTAATAATATGATAACAACAATAGTGAAGAAGAGCGATGGTTATCACTGTGGTTATGATAGCTCATGCAGATGGCGTTTAAATTTGTTATCAAATTGTTGTGGAATTACAATGTTTACGCAAGCGTGGAAAATCTCTCATATTTTCCTCTGAGCCTAGACACAGCAAAATCCTGGGTGTTAAATCTGACTGTAAAGATGGTGGTTCCACACACACACACGCGCACACGCACACACGCGCACACACACACACACACACACACACACACACACACACACACACACACACACACACACACACACACACACACACACACACACACACACACACACACACACACACACACACACACACACACACACACACACACACACACACACACACACACACTTATGAAGTACTTTCAATTGGGTTTCTACTTGTACACCCCTTTCAAGCTTTTTTTTTGTAATCATCTTGTAAGTAGAAGGTCATACTGTTTCTAAAGAATTATTGAGCAAGAACCCTTACTGTAGAGTACCTGCTCTTTGAGTATAGATTCAGGTCATCCCTGTGCCCGGCTATCAGATGAAGTCTGTCTTACTATCACAGTGAGAAGAAAGAATTTAAGCACATTCAGGTTTTACCTACACAACAACACTATAATTGTTTTTATTTGCAACCATTGTTTAACTAGTCCAACACTGTGTTTCAGGCTGACCAGTGGTTCTCAAAGTGGAGTCCAGGGACCCAGGGGTCCTTGAGGGGGTTCCATGGGGTCCCCAGCTAAATCAATTAATCTAGCATCAAACCACTTTAAAACCTGTCTATTGTCTATTTGAAAATAGCCAATCTACAAGCTCACAATGTGCCGTAATGCATTGCATTATGAGCCTTTAGATCGGCTATTTTAAACAAATCTTGAAAAGATTTGAAGAATTTTGAATATTTTTGACTACACAAATCTTGTATGGGGATGGGGGGTCTCTGGCACGGTGTATTTTCAGATGGGGGGCAAAGTATGTGGCCATATACATTTATATAAATACATATTAATTTATGTAAATGCATATAAATATATAATACATATTTATTTATTTATACAAATACATATTAATTTGGAGGTCCTTGACATGAAAAAGTCTGAAAACCATTACACTAGACCAGGGGTCTTCAACGTTTTCAGGCCAAGGACCCCCTAGCTGAGAGAGAGATGAAGCAGGGACCCCCTCTACATTGTATATTGTATGTTTCAGATTTAACTTTTTTTGTTTACTTGTTCTGCTCTTTTTTCCCTCTACACCTAACACCTCTTTGCCAAAAAATAGCCGAGCTTGTAGATCGGCTATTTTTGGCTAAAGTTCTCCTCAGAAAAGGGATGTTAGAGTTCAAGTGGTTAAGGTAAAAAAAAATAAAAAATCATATCACACAAAGATTTGGCGGACCCCCTGTAGTAACTCTGAGGACCCCCTAGGGGTCCCGGACCCCCTGTTGAAGACCCCTGCACTAGACAGGTAAGAGGAAGGCTGGTGTCACACAGCAAAAAAGCCTTCATGACATCAAAGCACACGGCAAAATCAGCGTTAAATCAACACTCAGGACTGTTACAGTGCATGTGCTGCTGACGCCGAAGGAACATTGCCTCAGCGAAACCACAGGATTTCAAATATAACACGGGTACTAAACTGGTTGATCTGTGAAGAAAGAAACTCTACCATGAACTTCCTCTGACAAACTAGAGCAGTTCTTTGATGTGGGCAAAGTCTTGGTGAACGCTGGTCAGCTCATTATGTGACGTCATTCAAAAGTGAAAAGGAGCTGCGCCTGGATTTGATTTAGCTAAAGAAAGATTACGTTGATTTGCTGTTACTTGTATTACTTTCAGTGATCATCTGAAGGTTGTCTTGGTTGTCTGTTACGAAAGAGTGTTTGTTTTACAGTTGACCAATGTTGGAAAATGAAATATTGCCTCAAATTCATTACAGATGCATCGGTCTATAAAAATGATTGTTCGACCTACAGTACATACATTTGTTTGTGATCCAGGGACTTAACCACACTAAGGGTGTGCGTTTAGATAGCACTGAGCGCACTGGCCAATACAAACTAATACGTGAGCACGCTCCCGGTGCGCATTTCCGAACGCACCCTAAGTCACACTTTATTGCATGCTCATTGCTCGCCCTGGGTAAATGTGTCCTCTTCATATGACCCATCTAAAGCACTGGTGAGCCACAGACCAGCACCCATGGATCAGCAGCCCTATAAGACACTAGCAGGAGTATCTCTAACATGCATGTCTTTTTGTGTGGGAGGAAACCAGAGCACCCGGAGGAAGCCCACGTGAACAGAGGGTTCATATACAAATTCCACACAGAAACCAAGTGGAGTTTGAACCCAGGGCCACCATTGAGCCACAGGCTACTTATCTGATTTATACTTTGTTGTGCATCAGGTCAAACACCATAAATAGCAGATCTACAAGCTCACAACCCGTTGCAACTCCTCCTATACGAGTTGCACTGTGCCTCCTGCACATCGCCTTTAACCACTTAAAACATTTACTGTACATTGACCAGGGTACTTGATCTCCTCCTTTCTTCCCTCTACACCGAATCTCTTCACCGAAAATAGCCGACCTACAAGCTCAGAACACGTTTGTTGATGGCTATTTTCACCGAATGCTCGCCTATTGTGACTAGCACAAAATAGGGACCCTAGGGTTCATGTGGTTAATCTCAACAGTGTGGCAAGTCACATCGCCTCCAACGCACATGATGAAGCACCGTCTCAGTGGGTGACACAGGCCGTGTAGCAGAAATAGACAACAGAGGCATCAGCGGCAGCCACTAAAATAAAGAAAAGACACAGTATCAGTGAAAACCAAAACAAATCACTGTGGGGGATTGTCTAGTTATTCTTTTCCTTGTCCTGAGAATTTCCAAACGCACTTTATCAACATGAGAAAACATTCTGCTCAGAGTTGATAGAACGAGATTGGACAGCTGTTGATAACGCTGGACTTCCATGATCAAAGCGGGCCTGACGTGAGCGTCCACCCCGCAACTCACCCCACCTCTTCAAAACAGGAGAAATGAGTGGAGCAGAGAATGGAGGAGAGGAGGGAAAGAGAGAATAAGGAGGAACACTTGGTTATACACAAACTGATGGATAGAAGTGTTGGAATGCAGCCAACGGTGATAACCGTGTGCCGAAGTCTCTGATCTTTGATTGTACTTACCGCTGTTTAGTTTTTGTTGGCATTTGGTCACTATAAATATTGCAAAACAGCAGACTACTGTCTGTCAATGTACACAAACAAAATCTGGAGTGTCATTTTTCAAATTGACCCAGATTTTACTGTCTAGGAAACAAATACCATCAATGACACAGACCCCTGAGTCAGTCCTGAAATGGATGTACTTGACATTACCACAACGTGTAATTGGGATTTTGTAAACACCAGTGCTCCAGGTTCAATGGTGAGAGAAATGGAAGAACTCAACCTGGCCATGCTCTCTCAGGGAATACCACTGACGGAATAATAAGCAGCCACTCCAGTTTGCCTGTCCACATGAGTGTGTTATGGAGGCTGATTTGAGCAGGAAGGGAACAACTCAACCCAGCCTTGCTCTCCTCTCAAAGCGGCCGCTGACAGTTTAATAAGCATCCTCTCAAACTCCACTGTCCACGTCACTAAGTTATGAACCACACAAAACTGAAAAGTTACAGGTTGTCCAGCCAGTGGTGTAAAAATGGGTGCAGTGCTTTATGGGAAAGGACATGGCTCACATGGAGTTCCATACGGCAAGAGGCAGAAGAATGAGCTGGGGTTAGGATTTCACAAGGACCCCTTTAAATTCATCAAAATCACTCTTTACCAAGGAAAAGAGTGGTAATCTGAAGGCAACTGAGCAGGCGCTACACAGCAAAATCTGAAGTGTTGATTTAACTTGAGAGAGTGTAAAAAAGTTAAACAGACACTAATATGATGCAGGAAAGTATTAGGACCAAAAAACATGATGACATTGCAATTTATCCAGGGTTGGGCCCTTTTCTTTAAACTTTTGACTAGACTATTAGGTCTGACCAGTCATGTAGGAGTGCCGCCCTAGTGATACGAAGGTCAGAAAGGGTGTCCAGGAAAAGCTGATGGTTGATTATGTCAAAGGTTACAACATACTAGGTTAAGAAGGATGATAACTGAGGAGTGGGAGGTAACAAAGGCAGGAATAAGTGCCTCTGTGGCTGTGAGAAGTGCTGTTTCAGTGGAGAGATCCAGCTTGGATCCTGATTCTTGACTGGTCGGGATACAACAGGTTATTCTGTGAGAGATGGAGAGAGAGAGAGAGTTGGTTAAAGAGGAACAACTCATTCAAGAGATCTGGACAGAAAGGGAAAGAGTGATACCAGTCTGTAGTTCTTGACATCTGAGGGGTTGAGTTGGTTTCTTGAGGAGCAGAGTAACTCTGGCTGATTTGAACGCTGATGGGACGCAGCCTAAGGTTATGGACGTGTTGTTGATGATGATGGTGATGAATGGGAGTAGATCAGAAGCAATGGATCTGAAAAAATTGGGAGGGGACAGGTACAATGGACATGTTACAGTGAATACAGTACACAGGAATATTTTATACAGATTAACACAGCCAGATGGTTCAGTACCCCTTTTTAGTAAACCAGTTCCGTTGTGATATAAAGTATATTTTTCACTCAAGACTGCATGGGTCAAGTGTTTTTTTATGTAACAGCCTTATAGTTTTAGAAAACATCTACTATTACACCCCTCTAACCTCACACAAATTCAATAAAAACTTAAATCCATCCTTCAATCTGAACCTATAGGGCTGCCCCCCCCCCCCCCCCCCAAAAAAAAACTCTTAAAAGTTGGCTTTATATTGTATTTTCTGTTTCTTTTTTCTTTTTTTTAAGATATGAGGTTTCTTATCTGACAACAGTATTATGTAACTCAGCCAATTAGCAGGGAAGATGAGAGGCAATGCTTCAATCTTGCTGCTAATTGGCCAGGCTCACCGCTGACAGCCGAGAGAACAGAATAGGGTGACAGGACGCGTGCAGCGACCTGCGGTGACTCCTGTTACACAGTCTCTCTCTCTCTCTCTCTCTCTCTCTCTCTCTCTCTCTCTCTCTCTCTCTCTCTCTCTCTCTCTCTCTCTCTCTCTCTCTCTCTCTCTCTCTCTCTCTCTCTCTCTCTCTCTCTCTCTCTCTCTCTCTCTCTCTCTCTCTCTCTCTCTCTCTCTCTCTCTCTCTCTCTCTCTCTCTCTCTCTCTCTATATATATATATATTTCATCGCACAATGGTGTAGCTCACCGACATAATATAATAATATTATCATAATAATAAACTTTACGTTCTCTCTCTCTCTCTCTCTCTCTCTCTCTCTCTCTCTCTCTCTCTCTCTCTCTCTCTCTCTCTCTCTCTCCTCTCTCTCTCTCTCTCTCTCTCTCTCTCTCTCTCTCTCTCTCTCTCTCTCTCTCTCTCTCTCTCTCTCTCTCTCTCTCTCTCTCTCTCTCTCTCTCTCTCTCTCTCTCTCTCTCTCTCTCTCTCTCTCTCTCTCTCGTGTAATTTCAGAGATTGTCACAGTAACGTTTGATAAGTAAGGCCAAGTGAGCATTGTACTTAAAGGAGAAGTTTCCAAATACAATTGGCAGTATACAGTATGCCATCCTTTGTGGGAAAAGAATCACAACATACCGTACAATATTTTAAGTATTAAAAGTGGGTTAGAAACTATGTATTTCCATGATTGGAGAAAGGTCTCTGTCTTGTTATTCAGTAATCAGGCACATAATACCTCTGCATGTACAGTGAACAGCTTGTAGGCCAACACACCATTGCTGTCAACAAACAAACTGTGTTGAAGTGCCAACACAGGCTTCTAAAACCGCCCGCTTCATCGGATCTGGCTGCTTTGGATCCAGATGTGATTTATAATTCTATTTCAGCCCCCCAAATTATCTAAGGCGTGCAGGAGAAAAAGCCATCTACCTTTTCATTGTAATATTGCTTTGACAGCAGTGGCTGGACTTCCTGCCTGTTATGACAGGAAGATCAATTCTTCCCGAACCTCTGATTACGGAGCGTTCTCTGGAGGACACAGCTTTATCTTTCAGGAGATAAGTTAATGGTGGCACATTTGTCTACTGCAAGTTAACGGAATTCAAACTGGGCAAGGGGAGGGGGGGGGGGGTGGATGCCAGAGCAGCGCAAAATGAGGAAATGCATTGTTGGCACTGCTGAAAAACCACAGTGGATCGTGGCCCTGAGAGAACAGGGCTTTACTTGTAGCCTCCCTGGTATAATCTAATAATGATCCTGTTTTCCATTATCTTATTTAATTTCAAGATTTCAGCCACCCACGGAAGAAGGAAAAAGGGCTAACAAGGCTTGTTTGTGGGTCTGGCTAACTAAATTAAGGCCAAGGGTTTTTAGTCCTTTTCTGCTGTGAAAGCTTGACGCATTGATTTGTCCCGTTTGGTCCGGCACAGAGGCAACCTTCTTTCAGACTTGGGTGAGAGTATCGAGGTGGTGCTGGGATTCTCTTCCTTACTGTTTGTTATTCAACATAGTAGACGGCAACATTTCTGACCAGAGCACATGAGGCAGGGACATATGGGCTACTGTAGGTCTGAAGAATATTGTAAATGAGCCACACTGGTCAATTATTGTTCTTATAAATACATTACTGGGGGGCTATACAGTATGCAATGTAGGCTGCAATCGGTTAATTAGTCATCAAACAAAAATGTACAAATTATATATATTTACCAATTGTATGGGGTCAATAATTAGCTATTAATGAATGTAGATGTGCTCCAAACTATAATTGTTACCGATTCTCTTTTGTATCTATTTGCTTTGTTTTTGTTTACTGGTTTTGTATACGACCTCACAAGCTCAGTTCTTCTTTGACAATAAAAGGGTTCTGCTTCCCTTTGATTGTACAGACAGACTGATGTTTTTTCATTAAGAGGGGCTTGACAAGCTGTGTGGACAGGTCACAGACACTGCTCCAGGCTTCAGCGAGACTGCTGCGCTTGCTATCAACAACCAACAATAATAGCGTACTGTATGTGGCGCCATTAAAGGAATGTTATATCCACTCAGCCAGTGTTCCCAACAAGACGTCCCTCGTGAGGTAAGGAAGTACAAGCTGGTGTGAAGTCATAATGTTCATTCTGTGTAACACAGGTGCTGATGGGATCTCTCACAGTGTTCAGGGTGCCATTAACAAGTTCCAATTAAAGCCTGGTCTCAACTAATAGTCCCTGTTTTATTGTATCTGAGTTGGGAAAAGAATCATTTCTAAACGTTGATCAGTGATGAATGAGTGTTCACTGTTCAGCGTAAATGACTTTGAGTTGAAAAGCACAGAGCAGTTTCTGGAAGGTTCAATGTACAACGATGCTTTTTAAAATCCCATCCCTGGGGCGCCCCATAGTTCACCTGGTAGAGCACGTACGATATTAAGGCTAAGTCCATCCGGGTTTGAATGCGACCCGAGGCCCCACATCACCCCCTCGCTCTCTCTACTCACTGTTCACTGTTGAATAAAGTTGAAAAAATAATCTCAGGAAAAAAAGAAGAAAATTCCTGTGTGTGTGTGTGTGTGTGTGTGTGTGTGTGTGTGTGTGTGTGTGTGTGTGTGTGTGTGTGTGTGTGTGTGTGTGTGTGTGTGTGTGTGTGTGTGTGCAACCCGATCGCCAGAGGAAACGTTCTCATTGAACGTTTTTCAACGTTTCTCAAAATCCGTGCATAGACTACTGGAAAACCACAAATTCCGCGCATAGCCGCCTTGCATCTCCCCCATTGTGACTAAACCATTTCGGAGCCGCGCAGTCTCAAGGGAATTGTCGCCGTGTGAAGGACCACCGAGCGAGCTAAAGCGAGCGAGTTGCCGTCCTGAACATTGCGACATTCCATTGAGCCTACTCAGCGCCGTTTGAGTTACGTACCGATGGGCACAGAATCGTAAATTTTGTTGTGGGGACTGCTCTACTTGCTGGTTTTTCCGGGTTGCGACTGGTTACGCCCACCGTGGGACTCCCCGTACATATGCACGGAATTTGGGGGTTTCTAGGCGACTATATGCATGGAATGACGTGCACAAATCCGTGCAATGTATACTAATTCTCTGGCGATCAGGCTGGTGTGTGTGTGTGTGTGTGTGTGTGTGTGTGTGTGTGTGTGTGTGTGTGTGTGTGTGTGTGTGTGTGTGTGTGTGTGTGTGTGTGTGTGTGTGTGTGTGTGTGTGTGAGTGAGTGAGTGAGTGAGTGAGTGAGTGAGTGAGTGAGTGAGTGAGTGAGTGAGTGAGTGAGTGAGTGAGTGAGTGAGAGAGAGAGAGAGAGAGAGAGAGAGAGAGAGAAAGAGAGAGAGAAAGAGATAGAGAGAGATTCACAGTCACTAGACAAATGTCAGCCAACAAAAATGGCGAACGAATGAACGTGATGGAGTGTTATCAAGAACTCTCCACAGGCAGCTGAGATGTGAGGCAGAGCTCTATATGCAGCGTGGCCTCCAGACAGCCGGGTCTCACAGGGCAAGGATAACCGCCTAGCGAAAAACGCCCGCTGACTATCCTCCCTCTACGGAAAGGTATAAGGTGCTGTAAGTGGATAAGACGGATTAATGGTATCCATACCACCGTTCACCGGTCCAATCCTGTTATGTCAAGCCAGACAAGGTGGCAGTGGTGGAAAGTAACTAAGTACATTTACTCAAGTACTATACTTAAGTACAATTTTGAGGTATTTGTACTTTATTTGAGTATTTCCAATTTCCAATACTTTTACTTCTACTCCACTACATCTCAGAGGCAAATATTGTACTTTTACTCCACTACATTTACCTGAAAACTTTAGTTACTAGTTACTTTTCAGATATAAACTATGATATAATAAAACATACATTAACCACTTTAGTCCTATTTTATACCTAGGCTATTTGAAAATAGCAGATCTACAAGCTCACAACGCGTCGCATCGCGACGCGTTGTGAGCTTGTAGATCGGCTATTTTCAAATATTTTGTACTTTTACTGTTGATACTTTAAGTACATTTTGATGCCAATACTTTTGTACTTTTACTCAAATCAAATTTTAATTCCGGACTTTTACTTGTAACGGAGTATTTATATATTGCAGTATTGGTACTTTTACTTAAGTAAAGAATTTGAGTACTTTTTCCACCATTGGAAAATGGTCTCAAACAGCGATGAGGTCTCCTAGCACCTGGGATACGACCTCTGTAAGCTATACAGTGTACGCTTCTGATCCCGTCCCTGCAGTATAGATTCCCCCCCCCCCCCCCCCCCCCCCCTCTCTCTTTCTTTCTCTCTCTCTCTGTTTTTAGCTTGCTCTCCCACTCTTGTTCTCCTTGCCTTTCTTCCTGTGCTTTTTCACGCGGTGCCAACCCTCCTTCCACCGGCACCCTCAGCCGGTCTCTTGCTCTCCTTTGGTATAAAACTGGCTCTCTGCCTGTCCTTGCTTTGGAGGTGCCAGTCAGTATCAGTCGAGCGCATAATTAGCTCACAGGCTTCATAACGAAGAGGGACAAATAAAGATCAAACAGCAGAACCGAGATGAAGAGCTTGCAGAGGATCAAATTCACAGTGCGTCATTGAAAGCCTTCAATGGGGAAAGTTCCAAATCTGATGTCAATGAGCAGCGAAGCGAAAAGGTGATTCAGGTTCATTTGAGCCAAATGACAAGCAGTCTCCTACAGTATTTCTGTACTTAATAATGTACTGTAAATGTTAAACCAGCCAGTCTGGTTCTACTGATCCAGCTATTTGAGCAAGTAATCACTTTATTAGTCACCTGGGATTTAGTTAAGATATGTGTACACGCACGCCCAATTGACTGGATGTGCACAGTTCCACTATTTCATGCAACCTTTTATTTGCACAAATACGCAGACACATCCACAATGCGTTATGAACTTGTAGGTCGATGCAATGAAGTATGAACCAGGCTTTACTGTTACACTGTAACAATGACACATGAAACGCCACTGATGGGCCTAAACTCCATCCTTTCTGATCCGCTGGCCACACAGACCCTCAATTCCAAGCGAGCTCCAGTAAATGCTTAGATTCGCCGCTAAAGCACTTTTCTTGAAACTTCTCAGGGAGTTCGCTCTATACCCCATGTTTTGTTTTTCATTAGATGTGGCTTAAGAGTCCAGCCCCGTAAAGACGGAGAGTGGCTTGTTGTTCCAGGTATTAGGTGTATGGTTGTTTCTGGAGGAGGACAATCGTCTGTTCTGTTTGTGGCAAATTTCACCCCAATGGCACCCATAATAATGCACACCTACTGCACGTGCATGCACCACAAGACAATGTTGAAAGGGACTCAGTGGGGAGCAGGTGACAGGTGTCGAACATGCTGCCAAACACAGCCCAAGTCCTGTGATAGAGTGACAACAACGGATGGTAAACACGTACGCTAATCCGCCACCGACATCAACGCTCTCTGGTACATGAACGAGGAGCGCGAGGAAAGCGATGATAGAGAGAGAGAGAGCAGGGGAGAGCAGTGGAAGAGAGAGAGAGTACTGTAGCTCCAGTTCCTGCTATCAACACGGCACATGGGAGCAGCATCGCCATGGTAACGGTGGATTAACCATCTCTTACATAACAGGGTCTATGCATTTAAAACCCTGCAGGACAAAGAGCCACGCTGTGCTGTTTTGTGTAATGAGTACTATCACGCTGCTACTATGGACGCAACAAATCACTGTGAATCTGTGCGAGTATCCGTGCTGTATCCACAAGCTCATTTGCAGGTTTATACGTTTTCTTTTATCATCCTTAAGTAAATCTTTGTTTACGCCTAGCCCAAACTGTTGAAACAACTATTTTGAAGTTAGCTCTTAAGCAGAATAATAATAAACAAGACTAGGTCAAAACCTATAGCATTTGGCTGGATCATGGAGGTATATAAAGGGTGGGCCTCTATTACTTTTTACAATCACAATTACAACACTGAGTGCACATCCCAAGTAGACAGACAAACGGGATTTAACACTCCAAATCAGCTCTCAAAAATCCCAAATATATTTTCGAGGTAATTAAGCCATTACATATTATGCAGCACTTAATTTAGAAAAGCAGTAGGTGGACAATTTAAGGCATGTCTTTAGAATCATAGGGATACTCGAGCTTTCGTTCATTTAATAATATGTTTTCAGCTTACAGTGCCACAAATAGAAGCTTGCTCAGAAAAGATTAATCACTGTCAGTTAATCCAAGGTGTAACTTTGTATAAAAGATGCAATCAACACTAAATTGAACACACATTAGAATAGTGTTATCAGGACACTATTCTAATGACACTATTCTACAGCCTACGGGACAGCGTGAGTTTGTCAGATGCACACCCATTCTGTCACACACACACACACACACACACACACACACACACACACACACACACACACACACACACACACACACACACACACACACACACACACACACACACACACACACACACACACACACACAAACACACACACAGAATAATCACCTCTATACTCATCCCTATAGCACTCTTTATTAATTCTTTACGTCTGCAATTGTTGCCTATTTAGATAGATGCTAGTTTTGTTATTTAGATAGATGTAGGTTGTGTTCATTCTTTGGGCACAAATGCTAAGTATGTTATTTTCATTGCAAAAATCAATTTCATTTCAATTAGATAGATCCCAGGTTCGATGCCTACAACTGACGAAGCCTGGATAGCCGGAACGTTTGTAAAGACAAATGGAGAAATAAAAGAAACTCACTGATATTGCCACTCTGAGTGCACTCTGAATACAAGAACACTCGCCCCAAAATACGCTCGCCCCTTGGCAAATCCGGCGACCACCAGGCATTCCTAAACGTGACCTCAGTAAAACTATGCCTAAACCTAACCTTATTCCTAAACCTAACCTCGGTAAAACTATGCCTAAACCTTATTCCTTAACCTCGGTAAAACTATGCCTAAACCTAACCTTATTCCTAAACCTAACCTCGGTAAAACTATGCCTAAACCTTATTCCTTAACCTCGGTAAAACTATGCCTAAACCTTATTCCTTAATTTAACCTCAGTAAAACTATGCCTAAACCTAACCTTATTCCTAAACCTAACCTCGGTAAAACTATGCCTAAACCTTATTCCTTAACCTCGGTAAAACTATGCCTAAACCTTATTCCTTAATTTAACCTCAGTAAAACTATGCCTAAACCTAACCTTATACCTAAACCCAACCTCGGTAAAACTATGTCTAAACCTTATTCCTTAATTTAACCTCAGTAAAACTATGCCTAACCCTATAACCTTATTCCTAACCTTAACCTCAGTAAAACAAATACAAGAACACAAGAACTGCTGGGGGCGAGCAGTCCGCGGAAAAAATGGGGGCGACTGTGTTTTAGGACGACTCTTCCGGTTACCTTTGTAAGGCATACTTGTTTTTGAAGCGCTCGGATTACTCCGATCATGCTTACTGTTGTTGGTTGACAAACATGTTGCAGCGTTGTTCATGCTGCGTACGCCTATAGTTCACACCAACAGCGATGTGTGTTTGCTTTTGGTGTGAGTGCACTTTATAAGTCGCTCTGGATGAATGTGTCAGCTAAATGTCAATGCACCAATCTGATGTACAGTATTAGTGTAATAGTTTTAGGGGTTGCTTTCAGTCCGTGTCTATGGGACATAAAGTAACATGAACTCACAGTGTTACAGTAAGTGTTCAAACTGGACTAAAAGGTATTTGTTACTGTATTATGCCCCTGAAAGGGAGAAAGTAACAAAAGAAGAATGAACGTGGTAAACATACACTGGGGGCCTGTAATAAATGCATTGTAATGTTGGAGTATACAGGAAAAGCCTTTTCGCTCAGGGTATCAGAACCCTGAACAATGACCCAACTGCCAGGTCAACGGTCTTAAAAAGGTCTTAAACACATACTTGCTCACTAACAGACAGAGCACACGCTGTATATATATATTTTTTTTGGGACAATCTCTTGCACAAACTGGACTATTGGATTCTTTGGATTGTATCTATTGTAGCTCAGAATGAGTAATACAGTCCCATAAAAAACTTCCATATGAATAAGCCTATAGTTATTACACCACATAATATGCTATTTGCAGTTTGCACTATTAGCCATGAACACATATTCCATAGCTGAATGGTTAAGCCAGAGGTCACAGGTTCAATTCCAGGAGTAGACAATGTGTCGCAGTGTCCCTGAGCAAGACACTTAACCCCTAACTGTTGCATGAGGCGCTAACCCTGTAGCGCCCACTGCTCCTGTTACTTAGAATGGGTTAAATTAAGATAATAATTTAACTCTATATGCAAATACCACAAAGGCATGTGGACTACCGGTATATTATATTATTCTGTATATCCAAGTTGCTAATTTATCATCATTCCATATTCTGGCTGGAACATTCTCTGCCTATTAACCAACAGTTATATGTTCTTAAGTAACCCACGCAATTCAGTCTAAATTGTATATATTGTAGTCCAACTAAGGTCATTCGCTAATCACTACACCAGTGTTTGTGTCTGTGTATATTGCTGCAGTTGTTTGCGCACGTATAAGGTTATGTGGATGTTGCTACGGTACACATTTTACATTTTATTACAGCTCAGTACCCTCGTATTTTAACCTCATTTACCTACTTTAATTATACTGTTTTCTTTGTATTATTATTATATGGGCTGGTCATTGTTAGTACAGTCTGCTGGAGTGTGCCACACAAATTGTGTCACACATTTATTGTGACAAATGGAACCTCTTGAATCTCGGTTGTACTTCCTTGAACACCAGCCTATATGTGTAAAAGCTGCTTGGTAAACCCTTCTAGTTTCATCAAATATTAGTTTTTAGCTTTTATTATTGAATGTCTAAGGAGGGTGCAGAGGGTAGACACCATCACCATGGTGGTGGGCGGGAACTTTAGCCCTGCACCAACTACCCACCGTTTGAACTCTAGTCAACAGTGAGATCCACCCGGGCAAGCATAGCCTCCTCTGTTGAAGGATCATGTCTTAAAATCCAACACAGAAATATGTTCATTTAACCCATAAAGACCTGAGACGATTCTTTAAAAAAATCTAAATCCTAACAGTTTTTTGAAAAGTTTTTTTTCACGATTTTTCAAAAATAGCAGATCTGCAAGCTCGTAACGCGGCACTCGGTGCCACGCTATGAGCTTGTAGATCTGCTATTTTTGAATAGCCCAAAGAAATCTTAAAATGAGACACAGATGCGTCCCCGGTCTTAATGGGTTAACTCCAGGTGTGCCAAGAAAAGTGAGCACAATTAATAATAATAAGGGTAATAATAATAATAATAATAACAATCTTTATTTGTATAGCACCTTTCGTGACATGAAATGCAGCGCAAAGTGCTTTACAGAGCAAGAATACAATTACAGTTACAACTAATTTAACAATGCAAAAAAAGAAAAGCATAAAACAACATTAAAATAATAGCAAAAGGCAGCAAAAGGCAATTAAGCAGAGAGCTGATATTTGCAGGGGGATAGATGGATTAACCCAATTACCGATTTGTTATCGTAAAAGTGATTTAAATCATACTGCAGGCTTTTTTTTCCCTTTAAGGCTGGTACATCATTTCAGATTCTCACTTCGAAATCAGAGGCTATGAAAAATGTAGAGAAAGAAGCAACCCTGATTGTAAAAGCTTGTGTCCGTATTCTTCTCTTAGCAACAAAGTGCATGCCCTTAAGTGTTTCCTGCAGCGAGGCCTTCCTTTTGATTGTGCCAATTATGAGTGTAAAAGGGCTGCTTTGTGCTTTCACCATATTATTAGACATTTTCAGGCTGTAACCTTAGATAGATTGAATATAAATAGCCCTTTATCGCTTTCCTGCCCCTGTAGCTGATTGAAACCCAAGCACTAAATTGAGCTGCGTTTGCTCGGCTACAATATACCATTAGATTTGATACAATGGCTAATCCCCTGACTTGCCGGGATCAGTTGCTTTATAATCAGGTTTTCTGATATAGCATTGTGCTTGTCAGTGCACTTTTAGAAACAAAAGAAGGTAAAAAAAAGAAAGAAAAAGCAACAAGGCTGATGTACTGTATCAGGGGAAGATATCACGCAGGCTGATTAAGATGCGAAATCCAAACCATAATTGGGACAGACATTCTGTACAGTAGGGACGGATTGTGTCACAAGCATTGTCACAACTTGGACTGTGTATACTTTATTTGGCTCTGTCTCTGTCTAACAAGGCAGCGTAGGTGGTGATGAGTCAGCCATTGACTCAATGTGACAGCTCCAAAATAAGAATCCAACTGTGATACAGAGTTGCACACTCTCCCAGAAACATTAGTTGGCCCGTTGAGGTATAGACAGAATAGTCATAGTACAGCAAATCATGTTTTTTTGCACTAGCATATGCTGTACAGTCAGAGAAAGTTAACACACAGGGACTATTTTTAAAGTTTATGTTATCTGTTATCTCCGCCTGGCGGGAAGGCCGGGAGGTGGGAAGTATGTTTTCGCCCCTGTGTGTGTGTGCGTGTGCGTGCGTGTGTGTGTGTGTGTGTGTGTGTGTGTGTTTTACAGATTTTGTCAAAAAGTCACTCAACTCTGGAGTCATGTGATGACATGACATGACATTTTACATCCGATTGGCTATGATTGCCATCCAAAGTTTGCAGGAGGGGCCTATTTGACAAAAAAAAACGCAATATCATGAACACAAATTGGAACTGCATTGAGGGACCTCTTTAGGGCACAGAAGTGGCGGACATTTTGTGGTGCTACAGATAGAAACCCCATTCAAAAATATTTGAATATTTAATTATATTATATACTATATTTAGTAAATACATTTTTTTTGCGGTTTTCAATTATCTTTTGACACAGAATCAAATGTTTTATGGTCATGATTCACCAGGAGCTTGGATGGCTTGGTTCAAGGCTTAAAATAACTCAAATAAATATTTTTGAAAATCTCTATGGGGAAAATGAATGGTGTTTATATCTGTGGCACCACAAAATGGCCGCCACTGCTTTGACCTATAGAGCACACCTCCAAAAGCAGCGCCACAAATGCAAAGAGTTATTTCTTACACAGCCCTGACTAAACAACCCAGCCTGGCGGAGATATTCTCTCTGTGGAGCGCCCTTTTCTATTATCATTTATTTCCCAAGTGCTGTACATTTGCACGTTGCCGCATGGGCCAGTGAGCACTGAGCAGAACCCGGGTACCAGCTCCAGCTAAGGCCAGTGCACTGACAGGATTATGTCATTAATATGCATGACTTTTGGTGTGGGAGGAAATCCACATGAACACGGAGAACCAACTTCAAACTTCAAACCTAAGACCAGCTTGCTGTGAGGCACAGTGCCTCAGTGCCACCCACCATCGGGCCACAATGAGCAATTTAAGCCTTTCTACAATTAGAACCCAATATCTAAGATATTGATTTTGGCACACAAAGTCAATTTGTGGGAATTGAATGAGTTACATACACATATACAGCAGAAAATAACCGATTGCTTGAACTGATTGATGTATTTACTCTCCTCGATTCAATATTGACTTGAGGAGTCTTGGAAGCAATTACTGTCGTGAGTCTATTTGGATTTGACCTCATGTCACCAGGCTTTCCACACATGAGAAAGCCTGGATATCATTATGAATTGACCAGTATCAATGACCGCTTTCCGTATCCTGTAATTTGCACGCACACATATGTACATGCAAGGTTTCCGATGTCCGTATCCGACCCAGACCGGATCCGGAACCTGCGAAGCGACTTGATACCAGTCTATTTAGTTTAGCTATAGCTATAGTATTAGCTATAGTCGCTATCAACTTTGTAGATCTGCACACTAGCTTTTGCTGAGAAAACCTTTGAACTAAAGTTATACAGGATTATCTTTAAGGGTCCACGTGGTATCTTTTACTTTAATTTCAATAATAATAGCTGTAGCAAAAGAGAATAAAGAATAAAGATAACACAATCGAGTTTTGGGCATTTTTAAGACAAAAAGGCCAATCTCAAAGTCCCGGTACTATATTGGCTTAATTGCTCACGCAGCATAACGGATACAGTATAACGTTTACATTATTCAATCTCATATCTCTCCCACAATCTTCAAAATCATTGGCATCCTAAGTCATAATTTATGCTTTTAGCGGGAAAAAAAAGTGTCATGTGACAGGGCGCTCAACACGTTTACACCGACGCATAAATTAGGCTTTTTTTTTGGCACAGCCTGGCACATTTTCACAGAGCAAGGAGACAGCGTCACAGCCTCTGCTCAGCGGGGCATGGGGGTGGGGGTGGGTTAGGGGGTACGAGCCTGGCAGGGAAACGAAGGTCTACATCCTGTCATGGTGGTGGCTGCTGCTAATTGTTTCCCAGAGACCAGTGGCACACCAGACAGCCAGGGCTAATTAGGATTCTGAAACAATCCGACCTGCCAGACGAGATTGTTCAAATCCACCCTGAGTAAAGGCACATTGGAGCGGAGGAGAATGACTTAGCAAGAGAGATATTCCCTTTACCCACTTAAACCGAATATAGACTTTGTTGACCGGGATCCCCCAGGGGTCTATACCTGACCCCCCCCTCCTTTTCCCCTCTACACCAAATTTCTTCACCAAAAATAGCCACGCTATTTTTGCAACATATCTACCCCCATACACTGTGAGCTTGTAGATCGGCTATTTTCGCAGAATGTTCACCTATATCTTCACCAAATGTTTGTTTATTATGACATGCCCATAGGGATACTAGGGTTCATGTGGTAAAAGGTATACGGCAACCGACAGGGACAACTTCTAATATTTACCACTAGTCCGTCCATATCTGGACAAGAATATCAGTTGCTTTTTTATGCTCATTTATTTTATTATATAGAAATTTCTTAAAATGAGAAGTTCGGAAAAGGTTAATGTACAGGTAGCAAATTGGAACTGCACACTAATGAGTAATGACCTCACAAGTAAAGGAAGTTGCTAGTTGTACATATTTGATATCCAATATACCAATATTGGCATATAAATGTACATTGTAAATGCCCAGCTTTAGCAATACTCTGGAAGACTTCTTTCACTCCTGACATCACAACCTTGTGTATTGGGAAATATAGGGGCGGGGAGATATATCTGTTCAAACACTGATTTCTAAAATGTGTAGGCCTATAACATAGTATTTTGTATTAAGAATACCAATTATAACATTACAACTTAAGGGTTTTCCCCACATTATTTGAATTTCTTTCTTGAAGTCCTATTCAAATGTACGTTAAAATGAATATTTTCAGGGTGTGTTAAATGAAAGCACCATTCATAAAAAATTAAAAAGGCAAGTTGCTATTATCTCGCAGCTGGGCTTCTGTTTTCTTTAATTTCCCCCTTTTTGGACAAGACACAGAAGCAGTGTGCTGTGCTGGCATGACATTCTGTTACATGAATTTGTGGGCTCGACCTCAAACTCCCAAACTGTCATTTGTTGTCCCTCCTCCTCTCTCTCCTGCCCATCTTTCATGCCTATCACCACCAGTACCACAAAACTTAATAAAATAAAAATGAAATTGGTAATAGCTAACCTCTCTCTAAATTTCACTCTAATTAGCAAGTGTCATAATCTTACAGGGTCTGCAAATTGGCTTTTAACACTGGTGGCCATTAAGCATGATTTATTCTTTTCACGCGCCTTAAAGGCCACTCTACAAGCCCACAACTCGCCTGTCCGTGACACGTTGCGAGCTTGTAGATCGGCAATTTGTTGGCGCGACACCGCCGCATGACGTACAGCTTAAATGAGGCATTAGCGGATAAACCACACAGAACCGGCAAGCTGTATGACAGCTGTTGTATGCCATGCTGCAGTTCTTTTGTAAGTGCTGTAGCCACTGTGCACTGCCAATCACTCACGCCTGGGGGAATGAGCCAGGACAGATAGGAGGTGCCAAATGGCACACTACAACCATGTCAGTTTCCCAACTGTAAAACATAACAACTGGTCTTGCATTTGTGAAGCAGTAACAGTCTCATGAATATCATGAATATTATTTTTCCTCAAGGTCTAAAAAGCAGGGGTGGGCAACTTTGATGATGGAGAGGGCCACTATATTTCCACACTCACTCCAGAGGGCCACATTGCATATACTGTCGGGCAGACACCTCTTATCCCCGTATTTTAACCTTTTTCGTCATTCTATGTCACACACAAGTAACAAAAGTAGCCGATCTACAGGCTCAAAACGCGTCGCAGCGCGACGCGTTTTGAGCTTGTAGATCTGCTATTTTTGCCATTTTTGAATTGGAATCCAAATTTTTTTTTTGCTATTGTGTTATTGGAATCCTGAAAAGTTACATTTTTATTTAATTTCAAATGCATTTTATACTTATGTTAACTTTATGAACTTAAATACAAATACATTGGACATAAAAAAGACGATATAATTTTAATACTAGTCATTAAAGGTAGGGTAAGTGATATTTTTGGGTTAAAACAAAAAGTATTTTGTTAAAAGGTTAACGCACTATATTCTGATAGTAATCATTGCTATAGAGTGTGTGTTCAGTAACAGGAGTCTCCCCGTCTCTCCAGCTCTTTAATAAACAGAAAATACATTTTCCGGTAGGTGTCAAAATCTCAGCCAATCAGGAGAAAGTACCCATTTTTAAGCTTCATTTTTATCGTGTTCCAGTTACAATTTTGTCTGCTCATTTCTTAGTGTCATCACTTCCAATTTCACTTGTTTAATCTATATCCTGATTGAGTTCTCTATCCTGATTGGATAAAATTGGAAATGAAACTGAAACTGAAACGAAAATGCATTTTCTGTTTAATAAAGAGGTGGAGAGACAAGGAGACTCCTTTTACTGAACAAACACTCTATAGCAATGAGTACTATCAGAATATAGAGCTATTTAACACTTATTTTAACCAAAGAAAATCACTTACCCTACCTTTAAGCTACTATAATATAGATTGAAGTAATTAAAGCGGGTCATGTTTGCATGTTTGGAATTATAACAGCTGAAATCTTAACCTGCGGGCCGCACTAAGTGAAGGTGGGTGGGGGCCGCATGTAGCCCCCGGGCTGCCAGTTGCCCATGTATGGTTTAAAGCCTGGTTTATACTTAGTCACGCGGCGTCGTCACTCACCGCAAATAATAGTTTTAAAGTCAGTTCTTTTCAACAAGCGACACCGGCATGTGACGAAGCATACCGTACATTTTGACTTGAGATATAGATATCGAACGACTGTAGACCGTCCCAGTCGCTGGTATTGATGACATTAGACGCTGGGTCTGACCACGTGAGACTAGGCTTGAGAGGGCCATTAGACAAAAACATACATCTGGTGCGTAGCCTACATAGGACCGGCATGTTCAAAGGAAATAGCAATAAGCTCAACAGGACCCCTCTTTTCAATTTCCTGCACCAGTTTCCCCCCCCCCCCCCCCCCTTGCTTTATTTCGTGCAGGGACCTGTAAAGTTGTAGCCGCAAAGGCAGAATGCAACATTGAGCTGATACGGCTCCACAGAGTGCCAAACGAGGAAACCGATTCTGTCAAAGGCAATATCTGTGATAATGATCACAATAAAGAAGCACAGGGATTTCAAAGAGTGTTATGAGGATGCTTTCCCCTCGGCCAGGTGCCCGGTAGAGCGATGAATCTGGCATGAAAGGAGTGTATATTCACAGTAAAATCCTGAGTGAACGTAGGACACCAGATAAGGGACAACTTCGTATAACTACATACTAGTTCATATCTAGAAAACAATATCAGTTGCTTAAAAAGAAAATAATCACATGGAAATGACTTGAGAAAAGTTACTGCTGAAAAAGCAGCTGTCCGAGTATGAAGAATCATCATGAGTGGAGGAAGCTGTAGTTGTACAAACTGTATTGACTGTACTTGAAATCCAGCTACATTTGCAATGCTCTGGAAACCTTTCTACTGTTAAATGTGAGATTAAATGTATATAAGATTTTGTTTCCACAGAGCTTGGGTGAGTTGTTTGAGCAGATGTATCTGCTCAAACACCCATTTTCCAGAGTGTATAACATATTTATTGTTTTTGAGAATGCCAAATTATAATACAATATATTTTATTGTCCAGCATTTAAAATGATCAGTTGCCATGTCTTTAAGTTAACTCTGACAGTGTTGGACCAGTTCCATTTGTACATTCTCAGACTTAAATTAACACAATGGTTTTACAGTATACTTATCAATTGACTGACGGACAGACTGTCAATTTTTTAAACACTATTTTATTTAAAAAAAATAATAATAATAAAAAAAACACCATTTGCAAAACAGCTTCAGAAATGTTTGATTTTTTACAGAAATTCAAATGGCAGTGTAGCCACGGACCATATAAAATCTGCCCTTGTACCACGATTGGCCCCTGAGTCGGACTTTGAAATGTCTGGCTTAAGTGATTCATTCATAATCTTTTTTTTTTTTTTTTTTTGGTCTCCAAGAAAAAACAAATTTTTCTTTTGAGTCTCGAGCTGAAAAAGTTGTCAATTCCTGCTCAATTTCATAACAAAACATCTAAGTTGTGTGTGTGTGTGTGGCTGTCTGTGTCTGTGTCTGTGTGTGTCTGTGTGTCTGTGTGTCTGTGTGTGTGTGTGTGTGTGTGTGTGTGTGTGTGTGTGTGTGTGTGTGTGTGTGTGTGTGTGTGTGTGTGTGTGTGTGTGTGTGTGTGTGTGTGCGTGTGCGTGCGTGCGTGTGTGAGAGCATCACTAATTAGCCTTGTAAAAGTTAACACACAGAAACATGTCAACCGACCTGGCTTTCCACATCTAAGGTTGTCATGGGTACCAGACACAACAACACCCAACCAACATTTACAAGTATAATTATTTACAGATGTTATTTCTGAGACTAAGAACCGGACTGCCAATTCCCCAATTTCCTCTCACACTTACTTTTAATCTATTTCTTGTCATGCAAATGTATGTACACCCTTTGTAACAGTAATACTGACTTAATATCACATTTGTCAAAATTACTATTTTATTAAACCTAATTACTTATTTGCTGTATGACAGTAGTAGGCTACTGGCCATGCTAGCAGCTTCATTTCTCACTGTAAAATTGACTGAGCTTTTACTAGAACAGACTCTGACAGCTAAGCATGAACTGCCCAGATGGATTTATATGTGTGGTTATAATAATCAGAATAATTTTATGGATGTACTCTTTAAGATTTTTTTATTGTTTCCCCCCAGAAATAAAAGGGGGGCCTTAAGTACTGTAGTGTCACCCACTGAAGATAACCTTAGCAGAGCTTAGCAGCACACAAGGTTAACTGTGCAAATCTGTGTTATTGCAGAGGGTGGTGGAACCAATAGCCATATCCCAGCTGGAAACATTCCTGGAGTATCACATTGCCATTATTGGAGTGAAAATATTCCTGCACCATTTCGGGAGGCTCCCATTCCAGTTTCCCATCCCGCACAATTCCTTTACAATAATGTTTTCCTGCTCTAGTGTTTCAACGAAGAAGACCTCAGTCTCTTTCCTGGAACGCAACAGAGTGAGATACGTTAGTCTGAGTGAAAAACACCCCACTGTTTTCTGTTGCCCTCGCTGAAAGGCAGTGTCCTTGGATAAGCATATCAGCTAAATACCTACCAAAAAGTCAAAAGTCAAAATGGACCCACGGCCCACGCCTCTACACAACCAGAAAGTAGAGTAAATAATGAATGAACGACATGACGACAAAGTGACAACGTTCTCATTTTTGTGACAAAACAAACAAACAAACAAACAAAAACAAAAGGAGTTGCAGTTATATCTGCAGCCGCTCATAAATGCTGAAGGCCAAGGGAGCAGAGATTGCTTGTGGCAGACTGCAATCACCATCTCTGCCTTCATGGCACAGAGGGGACCCTTCCACCCAGCAAGCATTTGATTAAAACAACAAACCAGGCCTGCGACTCATCTTCCTTGTTCATGGCAATGGCTTGATAGGTCCATGCACAGTCAAATCTTCGGTGTTGGTTTAACTCTGAAACTTTTGAACCAAATAGACCAGTGGTTTTCAACCCTTTTCATATCAAGGTCCATTATTTATTCAGAATTTGAGGCAAGGACCAAGGTTTGATGAGATTTAGACTCTCAGACTCCCATGCTGTATTGATTTTGGTACCATAGGAGAGATGACAGGCGAACGTTGATCAAAATAACAATTCTTTAACTAAGTAATGCAGACGTTTAACAATAATTCAACTCTTGAGAGAGTAAAATGAAACCAAATGGACCCATTTGGTTACCAACTCTCCATCATTTAGCTGGGGAACCACTGAAATAGACCGTTCCATTTGTACACGCTCAGAGTTAGAAATGGTTTCGGGTCCATTTGGTTCCATTTGTATACTCTTAGAATTTCAGATGAGTAAGTGCCCATTTGTAGACTTATATTAGCACTCAGGATTCCAGGATTGTGTAGTGCATGGTGGCGGTGTGTTGTGTTGTTGTGTCTTGAGTACTACGGCATTTGTGTGTTTCTGTTGTACCTTAATTGTGTTGTTCCTGTAGATTTGGTATGATTTCGTCATGGACTGGACTGCAATTTAACCGGTCTGTTCAGGACATCATGCATTCTGTGAGAAGAGACAACAGAGACGTTAAAGACAATTACAAATCTAAATAAAACTTAAGTTTTAACTTAATCACCTTCCTTACATTTTCATATATTGGAAGCAGACTTCCATTGTTCTTCTTTTCATGCACAGATACAAAAAGACGTAGCATATCATTTATCAAACCCTTATTTAACTCAGAGGTCCCCTTGAGATTAGAAATATCTTTTCCAGGCCATACAATTGCCAAGGAATGCAGAGACAGCTCCCAGTGCTGTTATGCTCAAAGCCTGTTCACAATTTAAACTCTCCGAGAGAGACAAGCTATTTTAGTGTTTTAGCTTTGTGAAGTCCTCATAAATGTCCTCACCTCACCAGGACAGAAACGTGTTGATTAAAAAAACATTATTTTAAAAAATTTATTGCGAATGATTTCCCCCCTTTTTTCCTCTTAAATTCATTGTTATGTCAATTCCTGAATTCCCCCTTGTTGCCAGTGAGGAGCTAGCTTCACTGGCAACGAGGCCTTGGATCACAAGACAGCCATCTGTCATATAATATATGGCAGTCTTGTATCAAGGCTACACCAGTCAGTGTGAGTGGCAGAACACCCTAGGATTCCTATTCCCCACAGTTGAACCCCCGCCCCTGCTAGGGCACTGTTAGCATGGGGCGGCAGTGGAGTCAGTGGCCAACTTGGAATCCGAAGGTTTGATCCCCGGCTCCTCTTGGATGCGCACGCGTGCGTGCGTGCGTGCGTGTGTGTGTGTGTGTGTGTGAGAGAATGGGTGAATGTGAAGTACATTGTAAATCGAGTTTGGGGAAAAAAAGAATGCCTCCATCCGGATTCCTTACTGTAAACGTGGGGAATTGTACTCATATGGCCAGAGAGGAGTCAAACACCTGGTTTCTGCGGTGGTGGACAAGAACCCCAGTGCCTCCCTCTAAGATAAAAAAAAACGTAAGGAATTGATCAGCTTCTTACTTTCCAATAAGACATTAGGGTCAGATAAAGGATTATAGGCTAAAGGGTTAAGGTTAATCACCAGGGCTATTTCAATCTATTTTTGTATTCTGTCATGCACAGATTTAGTTAATGTTTTTATATAAAATGCTGCTCAGATTCAGGGTCAAACTGCATGCATGAATTAATAATCAATAGTGAAGCTTCACGTCAATAGTTAAAAGTTTAGTTAAAGATTAGTCAGTCGGTGTAGCTTTTGACTCAGTTTTATTTCAACACAAGGCTAGATGTTGGAGGGAGAGTGTGTGTGTGTGTGTGTGTGTGTGTGTGTGTGTGTGTGTGTGTGTGTGTGTGTGTGTGTGTGTGTGTGTGTGTGTGTGTGTGTGTGTGTGTGTGTGTGCGCGCGCGCGCGTGCATGCATGCCCACACGAAAGTGTGAGTGTCTTTTTGTGTGCACGCGCATGCATGTGCACTTATGCTTTTCATCGCATCATCGAATCTTAGTGACCTAAAAACATTTCATGAAACTGCAGGAGGTGGTATTTCTCGTCAGTGTGAACCATAGCGTGTCCCGGCCACATCTCCGAGGTTCCAGGACGGACCCCCCGTTGGTGTGAGCTGTTGAGGAACAGGGAGGAGGAGGCCATGCAGGAGAGACACCTGGCGTGTGCTAGCGCGTACATCCTGTTGAGAAGGGTTGTCCTGGAGACCAGGGGCAGAACTCCCAGCAGGGGTCCAGAAAAGATCCACCATATAAGCCGCTTCAACGCCAGTGGTGGAAGAAGTAAAAGTAGCAATACAACAATGTAGAAATACTCCCGTAATCAAAATGTAATTGCGTGAAAGTATAGGCATTGAAATGTACTAAGTACCAAAAGTAAAACGTGTCACTTGTCTTTTTCAACTTGTTTCAAAGAACGTCCAACTTTTTCAAAAATAGCCGATCTGCAAGCTCACAATGCGTCACATCACGATTTGCGACACATTGTAGATCGGCTATTTTTGAATTGCCAAAGTATAAAATAAGGCTTAAGTAAATGTATGTTAGGTACAAAGAGTATAAACAATTACAATATTTACCTCTAATATGTAGAAGAGTAGAAACATGGATATGCTCAGGTACAGAACACGCATGCTACCTCAAAAGGGTATAATTTTGAGGCCTACAGCTACTTGAGCAGTTACTTTCCATCACTGTTCAGCGCCTTAGAGATATATGGTCTCTGTCGGGTGGAAACATCATCATCATCATGTCTAAAACTGTTACTTTTCAGGATTCAAATTAAAAAATGGCAAAAGTAGCAGATCTCCAAGCTCAAAACGCAAAAAGTTAAAATAAGGAGATAAGCAACGATATGCTGAGGCATAGTTAACTGGGCTGCTGTGATACATACAGAGTTTGTTAGCTAATAGTCATTGTTATTCAGAAGCAATGTGGTTAGAGAGCTTGTGACATTGAAGAACAGACTGTTACATCTGGACAAGGAAAGTAAACAAACTAATGCTTTCCTTTCCCTCAACAACTCGTCAGGGTTACCTTGACCATGGGAATTCAATTAAGTGATATATGTTTGGTTAAAAAAACACTCCATCACATAAGATTCATGATTGGCTTAAAGTTGTTACCTGGCCATGTAACTTAAATATTGGCATCGAGATTACAAAATTGATATTCCAAATTGCACAGTGAAACAGGTCTCAAAGTCACCTTTTTAGCACATGAACGTAAATAAAGCAGTTTCTGCCAATGTATAACATTACAAAACACGACACAGCATTTCTTTTTAAACGACAACGAATCGAAAATAGTAAAATCAAGACATTTCTTTTTAATAAACAAAATTGCACTAAAAAACAATAATGTTATCCATTGGCAGACGTCAACGAGGAGACTATTTTCATGAATGTCTAATAACCCTCTTCGTCAAAGATGAAGATGACAAAACGAGGAAGGAAGTGAAACTATTGTACCGACGTCTGCTGCCTGGTCAGCGCTGCATGCATTTCAAATGATGCATTATGGTAGCTGTCGTGTGGAAACCTTGTAGTAGCCCATGTTCAAAACTGTTACTTTTCAGGAAATGGAAAAAGAAAAACCTATATGTAATTATTATTTAGTCACAAAAACTTTTCATTGGTTCAACATTATAAAACCCACAGACTTAACCACTTTCACTTCACTTGAAAATTGTTTTTCAAATGTTTTTTTTTTTCTTCTGTAAAACAGATATCCGAAAGAATTGTTACAAAGTTGTCCAGTTGGGCTTTAATGAAGTTAATTTCTACATTTTACTACGCCCGTTATGTTTACACATACTAGAAATGTGTCTGTCAGGTTGATGAACTACACTGATTTATGACATTTCACAGTAGTTACTTTTGAACTACTAGAATAAAGATAGGCCTACAGGGTAAACTAATATGCTATACAAGTATATACACAGTACAGTGCTACAATATAGAATTTGATTTGATTTCTTTAATTGCTTGCAACCATCATATAGACTTCAAAGACTTATTTCCACTGTTGTCCTACACATAATCCAAAGACAATGAAACACAATTTACATCAAATACAATCAAATATAATACAAATCTCTTATATTCATGTCCAGAAACGATCCTGAATGCTCTTAGCCAATCATCTTTTGAATTATATTTGTGAGGAAAGCATTCTTATCTTTAGTTGAAAAGACAACTGCTATACAGGTCTGGGGGGAAAAAAACTTATGTGATGGCGCCACCCACTGGTCACAATATGACAAGTTCAGCATTGGTACCATCACTGGAGCTGCAGTCACTAATGACTTAAAACTTAAAATAATTGACAAAACATTGTATGATATTGGCAGCCATATAGCCAATATCAGACAGTGGCCGTGGCTATTTTCAAACCACCAGAAGTAACTGCAAGTATTGTAATATAGCCAGGATAGGATAGGCAGTCTGTTCATAGTCGTTACATTTAGTAACAAAAAAGATAAGATAAGAGCTTCCATTCTTCCAAAGCCTGCAGTTTGCTCTCTCCAAGATGACAGCATGTTTGTGTGAGCTACGGTACATTGCAATGTGTATACTCTCTGTGCAGTCATTGGCACACCATGAAAGTGTTATATATAATAAGTGTCATATACTATTTTCACACTTAAATGGTAGTGTGGCTTGCAATTAAAGGGTATTTCTGTATCCTTTGCACATTAAGCCCTCCATTCAGCTCACATCTTCTTCATTCTAAGAGATTCTACAGCCGTTTTCTTTAGTTTACTTTTAGCTTTGAAGAGTCGGTACATAACAAACATGATCCCAATGGTACTTAAAAGAAGTAACCCAAAGAAGACATAAAGAGCCACCTCAGCATCACCAGCTAAAAGTTCCAAGCCCAAAAAGCTCACCCTGTCCTGGGGGAGAGTAGTAGGCACAGCCGTCTCCAGGGTTGTATATGGGGCACTTGTAGCTGTAGTGAAATGGTGACAGAAATAAAACAAAAAACAGAATGAATTATTCTTATTAATTGCAAACGAAATATGCTTTCAAATGCTATACTTTCAAAGAATATTATTATGGTCTGAATGATGTTTCCACCTCGGTTCATATCTGAACCCCCTCCTGCCTTACCCTGTCTTATAATAAATAATCATAGCACACTGTGAGATGCCTTTGTAAGGTGCTGTGTGCATAGGTCCTATTCCTAAATGACATACATATATATAGTATGTTGTTGCTGTTGGACAGAAACCTTGTAATCATTTCCTATTTTTTATATTTTTTCATACATTTTTCAATAATGTTATACTTGTATGAAAGTGTCATGCAAAAGTATGTGTATGAATGTATGTATGTATGTATGTATGTATGTATGTATGTATGTATGTATGTATGTATGTATGTATGTATGTATGTATGTATGTATGTATGTATGTATGTATGTATGTATGTACGTACGTACGTACATACATACATATAGGTCTTAATAAATGTGTGTGAACATCTGTCAGAATTACTACTTGCGAAAACCTTGTGAGCGTACAAGTTTTACCTTCAGGTTCAGGGTTCAAACACTCATGGGGCCCAAGTGCGGGGTCTGGAAAGCCGTTACAATTGATGATGGCTGTGTAGCGAGAAGCCGAGCCCTTGGCAATGCGAGGAAGGGTTGGGTCTGAGCGGTTCACATAGAAAAGACCAAATCTCTCTGCAAAGCCGGCGGCCCACTCAAAGTTGTCCATCAGCGACCAGGCTGTGTAGCCTCTCAAATCAACCCCGTCCAGTACCAGGGCTGAAAGATTACACAGTAAAATCCTTAGTGATCAAGACATAATGTTCGCTCTTGGAGTTGCAAATGGATAAATTAACACTGAGTATTTTACTGTGTAACAGAGTCAGTTATGTTCACTAATGTATACATGGCAAACATTTAATGCCTAAATGTGTTGCATGACAAATTGAGGGCTCATTTTGATGCTCATTGAGGCATTAATTTGTAAAACTAGTCTAAACTAAACTAAAAAGTATGCAAAGGAAGATGTGACATAAATGTAATTCTCACTTGTACAATAAGTCTTAATTAGAAATATTGGAAACGACGTAATGGATGCCAGAAAATGCAACAAACACCTGACTGCCTTTTGCTGCATCTACTACTGTACCTTTCAGGGCCTGGTTGATGTAATTGTTGTAGTAGTGTGTTCTGTGGAGGTCATTGAGGTCCACTGCTCCACGCTCCGAGATCCCATTCTCGGTGACATAAATAGGTGGGTTTCCATACTCCTCCTTGATAAAATTGAGGATCCTCCTGAATCCAAATGGAGTAATCTTCAGCCAGAAGGAGCCCGATTCGATCCAGCTACGGTCCTGGATAGTTCCAGCACCCCTGTGGATCAGATCAGAGATCAGCTGACACTGTATTTAGCGCCTATAATGCTGGCCAACTAGACCTCTCATCCATCATCATAAAAAGACACCTGAAAGTCATTTCCAGATGCATCTACTGTCTGGTAAAGATGTTAACTTCATTCTGGGCATCTACAGTAGTCCTAAAGTGCTGTCACTCACATTGCTATGTATTCAAATTTAGTGTGATTTTAGTTCCAAACAACATTAGTCTCACTCACTCTCACCCTGTCTCTCGATTTAACCACATGAACCCTAGCGTCCCTACAGTGTTCTGGGAGTGAACATTCAGTTGAAAATAGCAGATCTACAAGCTCACCACGCACCACATTGCGACACATTGTGACGCGTTGTGAGCTTGTAGATTGGCTGTTTTCAGCATAGATATTTAGTGCAGAGCGACAACAGGAGGGCCTAATAGACATCTGGAGGACTCTAGTCAACAAAGTATGCAGGGTTTAAGTGGTTGAGCAGGCGGAGATGGCTCCAGCTGGATCCGGCCAAACAGGATTACTTTTACTTTACTTTTGGAAAAGTATTGAAGAGTCTCAGCCTTCAGTCATGATAATCATGAAACAATCAGGATTTAGAATTTCAGTTAGCTTTGAACCTATAGGGCTCACTGAATTGGAGGGATTCGTTGGTGAAATGGTGACGGTCAGTTACAGACCTATGAAAGGTCCATCCGGTTCCTACTTCCTAACCAGCGATCATTCAGCTGGGGACCCCCTGCAACCCTCTCAATGACCACTCGGGGTCCCCAGGCCAGACCCCACTTTGAGAATCACTGTACAAGCTTTGAGCTTGTAGATTTCTTAAACTTTTTGAATAGGGCAAAAGTGTTCAAATAAAATTAATTCTACATTAATGTTCTCAAATAGAAACTTTAATCAAGTCTTTCAAATTGATTAGAAAATACTGAACTTTTTGACAAAATATATGTAATCAGTGGTCCAAGGACTCTCCAAAATCTGCATTGGACTATAGATTCTGGCATAGGTCGGGCTCTCGGTAGAATATTTTAGTTCTCTAGCCAACTCTGCTTACCTGTCACCGTCATAATCCTGTCGATCTCCAAAGTCATAAGGGTAAGCCAGGACAGTGGTGTAATGGTTGAAGCCAAAATAATCATGAGTTCCTTTGATCCTCTTGATTTCCTCAGGGGTGAACTCAGGAAGCCTTGGTCATAATGAGGTAAAATAGGTATTTAAACAGAAGCGTTTTTCCATAAGTTCTTCCATAAGATGCAGACATTTTTTTAATAATACCAGCAGCACATAAACCTCAGAATCTTACCTCGAAGTAGGAAGACCAACGGCAAGACTCCTCTCTCGAACGATGGTCTTCATTAAATCATTATAATCTCCATTGAAGATTGGATTGGCAAACCAGCCAATATAAAACTGCATAATAAAATTATATTTCATCACCACTGCTGAGATACAGAACACTGATGAGATTCAAATGCCCAGATCTGGGACAAATTCCAATTGCAAATAATTCTCATTTAACCAGTTTTTGGTATCAGATGGGTGTTTTCTTTTTTGCACATAAACAACACATTGAATTCTAGAAAGGTACCGAAAAGTACTTGAATGTCATTGACAAAGAATAATTCAGGCTTCAGTGTCCAAGTGTCCTGACTAAGACACAGTAGGAATGAGGTTCAAATGTGATTCACAAAAATCGGTTTATTTTGTGTTTAGTCTTTTTTTGCTGGCAGTCTAAAACATAGCCTTTGCCAGGCCTGTCCCCAAATAATACAATATCTACCTGTAAAACACGCCTGGCTGCATCCACATCCTCTTGTTTATGTGGATTCCGTGGCTCTGCCCAGTCAGAGTTAATGGTAATGGAGATGAGGCCACCTTGCTTTGCACGGTACTCATCATTGTAGAGGTGCCAGGCCTCAGCATGCGCCTTGATCAGGTTGTGACCTGCAATGTACTGCTTACCCACAATGCCTGCAACATGGGAGACGTTTATGATTATTATAAAGGTGTCTTTTGGGTGATGATATCAAACATGACTTTAATGGCTTCTTAAATGTGAATATTTTCTGATTTCTTTATTCCTCTACGACAGTAAACAGAATATCTTTGGGTTTCCTGACATGACCAAACAAATATTTTTTTCAAGAAAATAATCCAGATAAATTGATAATGAAATAGTTGTTAGTTGCAGCCATACTAGTTCAAAGTGATAAAAGGATATTGAAAGCTTCTTGTTAAGAGCTGGAAGAGTTTCAACTAAGAACAGATAGTTGTTTGTTTGTACCTGGAGCAAAGGAGCCATATCCGTAACCAACATTAGCCACAATGTAGGGTTCATTAAGCGTGATCCAGAACTTCACTCTGTCTCCAAGTCGGCTGAACAGAACGTCAGCGTAATCTCTGAATCGCTCAACAATTGTGTCGTTCTCCCAACCGCCTACTTTCTGAAGAGTCAGAGGAAGGTCCCAGTGATAGAGGGTCACCTACACAATGGGAAACATTTAAATCATTTATTTTCCTTTCAGACATCGAATATTAACCAACTAAACCCTATATGCTATTGTTGACATGGGCTCTATAGGTCCGCTATTACTTCCCGCTACACCAAATTCTCTTGGCTGAAAATAGCTGAGTGATTTAGATGCTCAGAAGCTTGCAAATCTCGTTTGTTCCAGAGTAGGGACACTAGGGTTCATGTGGTTAATTTCAGCTACAGCATTATAATTCTCAACAGTGTCTCACACAACCAGTGGAATTGCTGCAACAAAACTTTCATTTGGAAATTATTTTTAGTTTTTTTAGAGGAAGCTGAGGGTAGAGAGCAGGACAGACATATGGCTCCAGCTGGAATCAAACCGGACGACTGAAACCATTTGGTTGGCCCAGCACTAACCATTCACCCATCGATGCACCCAAAAAGGTTTATTCGAGGTAATTCAATAAAGCATTATGAAACATTTTAACAGTAGTAATTCCAATGCGATTAATTTATGACAGTCAAATATAATGTAATGAAATCATTGCAACACTGGTTACCTGAGGTTCAATATTGGCAGCTTCCAGTGCATCTAACAGTCTGTGGTAGTAGTTGAGTCCAGCCTCATTGATGTGTTTGTTGGTTCCATCAGGAAGCACTCTGGTCCAGGATATGGAGAAACGATAGTGGGTCACCTTCAGATCCTTCAGGACCTCCACATCTTTGTCAATCTTATTGTAGCTGTCACAAGCGAGATCGGCATTGTCATTGTTGCCCACTCTCAGAGGAGTATGTGTAAACTTGTCCCAGATACTCAGTCCCTTGCCATTAGCCCTCCAGCTCCCTTCAATCTGGAATAAAAGGAAGGCAAAGTATGTAGATGGGCAATTTGGCAATGCTTAGGTACTCATTTGAAATGTAGTTAGGTAGTAAGAAATAAACACTTTGATCCTAGTTTCTTTATTTAGGAATACAGAGCACAATTTCACCAGAAGCCTGAATGCATTGACTATTTGTTGATGTACATGAAAAAAAAAAGAAAATTACAAATCGTTGCAGAAAAATATCAAATTATTTTTTCCCCCTTAGACTAAATCAAAAATCCCTAAAAAATTCCTAAAAAATAGCAGATCTACAAGCTTTTTGGTATTTTGAAATATGTATTGTTTTATTCAAATCGGTATTTGTTTATTATCGGCTTTACTGTATTTTTGAAATCTATTATTCTATTTAAATCAATATATTTTGTAATATTCTATGAAATTGATGAGTTAACAAGCTCACACAACTTGTGAGCTTGTCGATCTGCTATTTTCTGTGAAAGCTTTCCCCACAATACGGATGCTGGGGTTTAAGAGAAAAATAGACGTACCTGGTATGCAGCACTAGCAGTGCTCCAGTTGAAACCATCAGGGAAATGTCCATAAAATAGCTTCTCGTCATCAGTTATAGGGAAACCATTGTCTTTCATGACTTGGTAGTAGTAGAGAGCTGAGCGTTTCAGTGTCCTTGGTCTATTGGGGTTTGTGAAGTCCACATGATGAAGTCCAAAGCCTACTGAGTATCCATTGAGCCACTCAAATGAATCCATGAGAGATACAGCCGTGTACCCTCTCACCTTCACTCCATCCAGGTTGTGAGCTATAATGGAGAAGGATTTTTTGAAAATAAATAATAGAATTGTCCACAGAAATAACAGTGTGTGTGAATCAAGTATAATACCTAGAAATGTGTAATAAACCGGAAATATTTGACCTTTTTGGCATTGACCTGAGACCCTTATACAGTACCTAGACCAAACTACAATGAGAGGAGCACAGTGTTTCGATAGTATGCTGTGTGGCTATTGCGCCAAATCAAATAGATAGTGTAGATGTTGAGTGTGTGTGTGTGTGTGTGTGTGTGTGTGTGTGTGTGTGTGTGTGTGTGTGTGTGTGTGTGTGTGTGTGTGTGTGTGTGTGTGTGTGTGTGTGTGTGTGTGTGTGTGTGTGTGTGTGTGTGTGTGTGTGTGAAATTATTCTATCTAATAGTAATTTATGGAAGGCCCAATCTGGAATATTTTTTAATAGACAGTATAGATTCTTCAATAGTTTGATTTCTATAGAAAATATTATATTTGGAATGTTTCAAATCCATCATGAATCAAAATACAGGTCTGTTTACTTCAGTGTTTACAAATATTACCAATACCAATGCAGACAAATCCATTACAGCTCTACAATACAGTGAATACAGTTAGAAAAATCATGCACGTGTTGTCTTTAATGTTAGTCCTTCTATCAAGAGCTGAATCAATCACCTACAAGGGAGAAATATTTGTGATGGTAGGGATACCCATTTGCTTACATTTGTATCACTGATCAGGCCTTTGAACAATGGAGTCAATAATTCTACCCCTCAACAAATATAAATAATAGTGTACTGTGAATAGTTACCTTTAAGGGCCTCGTCAATGTAGGTTTTGTAGTATAAAAATCGATCTGTGTCATCAACTGTAGTCTCTGCATTAGTGGCTACTCCATTCTCACTAATGTAGATCTCTGGATCGCCATATTCTTCTTTGATCCAGTTGAGGAGCCTTCTCAGCCCCCATGCTACAGCTCGCTGGTTATTGATGGCGGTGCTGGGAGATTCACTTTCCTCAGCTTCAGACAAGTCACGATCCAAGTCATAAGACGCAGGGTTTAGCCGAGCTGTAATATGGCTTACTATCTTTGTTGAGAAATGGTTTATACAGAAGACATCAGCAGTGCCCCTGATGTAGGCCTTCTCCTCTTCAGTGAAGGACGGTAGTCTGGATTGTGGAAGATCTTGGAGTTCACTCTTGTTTGCAACTTGCCACTTCATTGCATCCGGATAGTCTCCGTTTTTAAAAATAGGATGTGCAAACCAGCCAAGCTGGAACTGCAAAGCACGATCAGCAGCCCACACTTCTCGTGGTACATTGACATCTTTGGGTTCCATCCAGTCAGCATTGAGCGCAATAGACACCAAACCATGCTGGGTTTTGCGATACTTCTCATCATACGTGTGGTAGGCCTTAGCGTGTGCCTTTAGAAGGTTGTGAGCTACTCTGTACGGTGCATCCCCTGGCTTCTTCACGTTTGGTGGGATCTGTCCGAGTCCATAACCTGACCATGCGATTGTATGAGGTTGGTTGAAGGTCGTCCAAAACTTTACTCTGTCTCCAAAGGTGGCAAAGCAGAAGTCACAGTAGTCATTGAAGATGTCAATCATATCAACATTGTCCCAGCCACCAAGGTTTTGCAAAGCCTGAGGAAGGTCCCAGTGGTAGAGCGTCACCATAGGTGTGATGTTATAAGCTAGGAGACCATCAATAAGTCTGTTATAATAGTCAACACCTTTTTGGTTCAAGGGAGTAAGTTGACCATTAGGAAAAATCCTGGACCATGAAAGAGAAAATCTGTAGGATTTCACCTTCAAAGCCCGAAGCATGTACAGGTCTTCTTCCAGTCTGTGGTAACTGTCACAAGCTACATCTCCATTAACAATACTGCCAGGTTTGTGGGTGAATGTGTCCCATACACTGGGTCCTTTCCCATCAGCATTCCAGCCACCTTCAATCTGATAAGCTGAGGACGATACTCCCCAATCGAAGCCATGGGGGAACGTACCATAGTGATAGAGCTTCCTCTGAAAAGTGGTTTGGCTTGAAAACCTCCTCCATACAACCTTAGCTTGTGATGGGACTTCGGATGGGGGAAGATGAGATTTTTTTGTGTCTATGGTTTTAAATCCCTGAGCATAAGACAGTTTTTTTGTCGATGCAAAGCCATTTCTCTCGATGAGTTTTGAGTAAAGATAGGCAGACTGTTTTGGAGTTCTGGGCCTGTCAGGATGGTCAAAGTTGACATGATACAATCCAAACCGTTGACTGTAGCCTTGTGGTCCTTCAAAGCCATCCATGAGTGACTGAACAGTGAAACGCCGTACATCCACTCCATCCAGATGGATTGCTGTTCAGAGAGGGAAAGAAATATTAGCAAATGTTATTAGGCTGCGATTATATTCTTCAGCAATTATTAGTATCAATTACTTTTTAGATTAATCAAATAATCATATTTTTAATATAGTATCAACGAATTGACACGATGAAAATTCAAATATTTTTTTTGTTATAATCAACTTAACTGATTAAACACTCTATAAACCCTATTTTGCAAACATGGCAAAAAAAAAGCTAGTATTACTCCACTAGCTCACAACACCTTGTAGATATACATATTTTTGATTGTTTTAAAATGCATTATTTTTTATAATCAAATAAATCGATTGGTTAAATTAACTGTTGCTCTAATTGTGATTGCATAAGACATTATGCAATTGAACCATAAGACCAACATTAAAATTGCATAAGATGTTATGAATGATTTGTGTTATGATTTTACATGAAACAATCTGTTATTTAGGTATAAATAGAAATAAAAAGGATCTTCTGTTATCATGGCTTGGCAGGATCAATCTGGCAGATATTTCCATGTACATATTAAAGAAAATAATCAACAAATTGTTTATTTAAAAGTTGATTTTATTATTTTACTTATTTATTTTATTTGTATTTTTACTTTTTAAAGTTTTATTTTAGTAACTTTTTAGTTTTGTGTGATCAAGATTCATTTCGTGTTGAGCAGAGGGGAGTTTGGGAAGTGGGGTCGACCTTATATTGTAATTTATTGTTTATTTTTACATTAAGTCCTGACATTAATGAAGGAAAAAAATTAAACTAAGTTAATAAAAAGTTGAAAAAGAACAACATAGGCCTACCTTTCAGCGCCTCATTGATGTAGCTTCCCATGTACTCAGTTCGACCGGCATCATTCAGCGTTTCCCCGCTATACTCAGTGGGCATACCATTCCCAGTTATGTAGATGGGCAATTTGGCAATGCTTAGGTACTCCGTTGAAATGTAGTTGAGAAGTCTTCTAAGGCCCCACGGTGCTGAATGGATCCAGTCTGACGCTGTGGAGGACCAGGAAGGGTCTGCGTGTGCCTGGTAGTCACCGACCCCCTGAGGTCCAGGAGTGCAGCCCCCATCACTGGATTTGACCAAACGGGACGTATAGTGGTTTAATCCAAAGAAGTCAGCTGTTCCTTTTATCCTCTGGCTCTCTTCTGCAGTGAAGACTGTTAGTCTGGCAGGCTCAGAGAGAGGACAATCCATCGTTTTCTGTTCAATCTGATTCTTGAGTACTAGTGGATAATCTCCATCTACAAATATGGGATGGGCAAACCAGCCCAACATAAATTGTAGATAGCGATCTGCTGCATTTACATCTTCAGTCCTGGAAGCATTGGCAGGTTCAGCCCAGTCTGAATTTAGAGCAATGCCAACTTTCCCTCCTTGCTTCTCCCTGTACTTGTCATTGTATGCATGCCAGGCCTCAGCATGGGACTTGAGCATGCTGTGAGTGACCTAAAGGGGACAAGACAATGTGTGTTTAACACTGCAATGTGGAGAGAAAATAATACGTTTCTCATGTTTCTCATCTAGTATTGAGACAGCAATCTTACCTGATAGGAGGCAACCACGTAGTCCTTTATTCCAGGGGGATGCACACCTGTTCCATACCCAGCATGGCTCACTACCCAGGGACTACTGAAAGTGTTCCAGGTCTTCACTCTATCCCCAAACCTAGAGAAGCAGAAGTCTGCATAGTCCTTGAAGGCTTCAATAATGGACGCATTGGTCCATCCACCATAGTCCTGCAGTGCCTGAGGCAGATCCCAGTGGTGTAGGGTGACAACTGGTTCTATACCAGACTCAATGAGAGCATTGATCAATTTGTCATAGTAAAGAACCCCTTTCTCAGAATGGCTCCCCTGGTGGCCAGACGGGAAAATACGGGCCCATGAAATGGAAAACTGGTAGGTGTTGACAAGGAGCCCTCGGAGGAGGTAGACATCATAATCTACCTTATGGTAACTGTCACAAGCCAGATCAGCTGTCTGATTGTCAAAAACATTGTTCTCATGACCGAAACGGTCCCAAATGGTCTCTCCCTTCCCATCTTCTGACCAGCCACCTTCAACTTTGAAGGACTCACTGGAGGAAGCCCATTGGAAGTCAGTGGGAAAGGATTCATTCAGGAAGGTGTCTCGCTCCGATGAGGACATGAGGGAAAACATGCTCCAAGTCTTTTGGTAGCTTGAGGAAGGAGTTGGTGATTTAGTATCCCTGTGAAGAAGGGAATTTAAAATGTTTAACTGATCCTTTGTAGACATGGAAAAAATGCAGTTTTGAAAATGTAGCATTATTTTCCCACCTGAAGAACACAGCATGCTGTGTCATGCATGTGTCTCCCCCCACACACACATAAAGGTTAGCATTACAGATTTTGTACAATATACTATACATATTTAGAGGGGGCCAATCCTTATTTAAAACCTCCAAGTGCTTATGCCGCCGCAAAGTGCAGTAAACAGCCCAACATCTCATTTGGGGATTTTATAGCATTTAAGTACCATTCTTCAAGTGTATGAGACACACCAATCTACATGTACATGTGTATGTGCATATTGTTATTGGTTTACTGCCATGGTACAGTAGCAACATGTTTACATACAAACTGAGGAATAACATGAGGCAAGAAAGGAGCCACGCAAAGAAGAGATGTGGACATTTAGTATTGCAAGACTCCTTCCAAAGCAAATCATCTCTTAACCACATGAACACTAGCGTGCCTATTCTGGGGCGAAAATAGTCGATCTACAAGCTCACCATTCTCGCGCATTCGGGTGTATGTATATCTTACACACACTTTCACACACGTGATGGTGTGGGTAAGTATGAAGTCATGAATGTAAATATTGAAACATTTTGAGAGTTCGATTAATACGAACAACTAAAGTAGTTTTGAATCTAATTGCGGATCATTTTTGAGTGTTCATTCAATATGAACTTTGTAACTATGAATAACTTAAACCAACATGTATAAAGGATAGGCATAAATAAGCTTTTCGATCAAACAGTATGAAATATTGAATTACAGTGTGTTATGTTTTGTGTAACTGTTGATGTGGATCGAAATAAACTAAACTAAACCATTAGCCTTACTGTATGTGGACTATGCGGTCAAACCTGACACCGATACTCCTCTCTGCACCTTAACCCCATGTACAACGCACTGATATTTTATTATTCTTGGACCTTAACTAACATATCATGTACAGTATATTGACTGATTGAATACTTTATTAGTCAGAAATGTACGTACAGTCAGACATTAAGGCTAAAAGGATAACACAAAAAGTACTGGGGACACTAACCTCAGGTACATACCACACCGGATAGATATACTATGTGTAAATATATAGACACATTGTTATTTTTATTGATCTTTCTCTCTTTTCCCCTTGCTCCCCTGCCCCTCCCTCTTCTTATTCCCTTTTTATGGAAATAACAAAAACAATGGAACTTGGACAAAAACAAATTTCACCCACTGTTTTACACCTGCATGTAAACCTGTGATGTAAGTCTGATTCTGAACGTGAAGTGTTGTGAGCTTGTAGATCGGCTATTTTTGGCAAAGAGATTTGGTGTAGATTGAAAAAAGGTGGAATTCATATAGAACCCTGGGGAGCCGAGGTCAACAAAGTATTCTGTAATAGTGTTAAAGTGGTTAAAGCAGCACTATAGTTTGGGGCATCAGTGGACACAACTAACATGGCAGCCAACATCTTTGACTTCATTACCCAAGAGTCTCTGCAAGCATGTCTGGCGAGGACGCGCTGTGATTGGCCAGTCTTCGCTGACTGGCAGTTCTGCCTTGGCAAATGCCAGGATGAAACTCATTGTAATACAGTCAAGCCCTTAGCAGGGACCCCCCTGAGTCTATGCATTTATGGAAGGATGATTGTTATCTCTTAAACATGTAACTTTATAATTTTGTGGGACATAATATGCTATATAGTTGTTAAAAAGTTACATAGTGCTGCTTTAAATGAACTCCAACCAAGGTTTGAATCTAATCACTTTCAGACCATTTTACTGCTACTGTGTGAATGGGTCATGTTGTATTTGTTAAGTCAGTTATTCATTCTCGGTTTGAATCACTTTACCTCTGAGGGGTTATCTCATCCTCAAGCATTTCAAACAAGTCCACCACATCAAAGCCAAGTACCAGCTGGTCTTCATTGTTCATCCCTGCAAAAATGTCATTACAATTAGACATGTGTTGTTCTTTAATATACTCTTCGGTGTTGCATGATAGACTGTACAAGTCTATCATTGTGATACATACAGGAATATATATCACAGTATATATTATTTATTATTAGTATATCAGTAGTATCAGAGACATTTAAGAATTGGGGACAATCGTTACTTTATGATTTGTACATTTTGTTGTACTATGTACATAATATGAAACGGCAACTGAGGGGCATCTATAATTAATGGAGGATTTACCTTGTAAGACTCTGCTAAAGGACAGGAACTCTCCAAATGAGCAGTCATTTATGTTCACCTCATAAAAGAGGATGGGTTTCATGCTGGTCCTCTGCAACATTACATAAAGCATGAGTACTGTAAGTAACAAGATGTACACTGTACAAATAAGAGTGTAAAAATGATCAACCAGTAAAACATTTAAAAAAAAAATTGCATGGAACACACACCTTTAAGTTCCCGAGCTTCTCCTCTAGGTTTTCTCTGGTAGAACAGTCGTACTGGATGTTTAATGACAGGAAATCTAAGGATTTCTGAAAATTAAGATTGTGTAATGAAATAGTCAGATGTGGTCTCTGACATAAGTGCATTTATCTTCATTTTATGTGTTCTATACTAGGTCTGGTGTCCTGTGTTATAATGTAGCTAATCTCTCAAGAACAGATTCAGAGCTATTAAAGGTAAAAACAAAAAACAGCAGAGGGCGCTGTTCTTCCTTTTTTTTGACGATAGGTTCCCAGATTGTAACGTAGCAGACATTTTTCTCCCATTAAGTATTAAAAATACAATAAAAAAATATTAAAATATTATTTGTTTCTATAGTATACTGGCACACAATCACACTATTTGATACTTAGCTGCACATTTCATTCTTTAAAACAAAATGCTGATCTTGAAGCAGGAAAAGCATCCAGCTATATGACCATGGGTGCGTTCGGAAATACAGCACTGAGCGCACTGGCCAATACTAACTAATAGGCGAGTGTGCTCCGGTGCGCAATTTCCGAACGCACCCCATATCTTACCTCCATTTGAGCATCATGCACAATCTGGATACTGCTAGCCATTACTCCAAATGATACTCGCCCACCTGAAACACATGGCAGTCAAATACAATTAGTTTTTCACCTCCAATCTAAAAGAAAGAGACAAAGAGAAGAGTATCTGTATTAATGCAAAATCTCACCATGACCTTTGTTAAAAGCGGTGATCAGATAAGAAAACTAATGTCTCCTTGAACCATATTGTGTCTATTCTGGGCATGTCATAATAGGCCAACATTCTTAAAAAAAATACAGATCTACAAGCTCACATTGCATCACACCGAGTGGTGTTATGACGCGTTGTGAACTTGTAGATCTGCTATTTTTAGCAAAGAGATTTGGTGTAGAGGGAAAAAGGAGGGGGCCAAGTACAGACCCCTGTACTTGGTCCATGGGTTTACGTGGGTAATCAATGCAGATGTATACTCTATTGAGTGCTGTCATTAGAGTATACATAGTTAAGTTTGACGATGTGACATTTCTGAAATGCATGATTTATAAAATACAGTAAACTAATTATTTAAAAAAAAATGGCTAAAGATGTGGAAAAGGATGTAATCAGAAAATCATTCTACTTCTACATCTAATGCATGCAGGAATCAAGCCTTTTTCTGTCCTTTTCACATTGTAGAAAATCACTTCATAGCACTTTCGCAGGAAGTTCCCCCGACCTTTTCCTACAGTATGCAAAAAACTGTGAAACCAATACTGTTAAAAGTAAGTACTTCAAAACTGAACATAGGTATCTTTACAGCTTTCTTGCCATCAAAACAAAACATGTCGATTTGAATTGAAAAATATGTGAAATAAACAAATGCTAAAATAACAAATAAATATAAAATAATGAACCGATTCCGTTATATTTGCCGCAGCCTTTATGGAAGAATGACAGATCTGTTTTAATATACGTATGCTGATGCTTGAACAATTTTAACTGAAAATAGTAACACTTTAACACAGGGCCTTAACTCTTTCTAAGTGTCTGAATAGCAGCATTTAAGACTCATTACTCACCCCTGCTCTATAGCATCCGATTAAAAGCCATTTGAGATTTTTCATTTCCCACGTGAAAATGCACATGTTCTTAGTGCCTTTCTGTTAAAGACTCAGCACCCACCTTTACCAGGAAACAGCTGATGGTAATGTTGGTAGACACTAGCATGTGCAGCAAGGGCATTTTGTAACTCAGCATCTCTCAGTTCATCCAGGTGGCTCAGTGTCACCCAGGAGTGACTCAGTTCTCCAAACTCTTGAAAGGCAAACTCTGCGTACTGCTCAAACACGCTGATGAGCTCAGGGCTTTCCCAGTCCCCATACTTTGACCTGAGGGTTTCTGGTACCGCAGAATCATGAAGAACAGCCAAAGGCTGGAGGCCGACCACCAGCAGTTGTTTCATCAGGGTCCGGTAGCAGGTCACCGCAGCATGCTGGGGCTGGCTGGGGAGGCCCGTGGGCAGGAGCTGAGACCATGATAGCGGCACCTTGAAGTGGGTTACTCCCCTGCTGTGGAGGTACTCAAAGTTGTTTTTAGAGCCTGCGTGTAAGGCATGGATGCAGTCAAAAGCCTGACGTGATATTCCTCCAAAATACTTGGCATTAAGGTCCTCCACATGTTGATCGGTCAAGGGTCCAGCTAGAATGATAGCATCTGTTTGCACATTGTCTTCCTGACACCTACACCCGCAGATGCACAGTAGGCCTATATAAAGGGAGACAACTTTCCCCGGGAATGTCATACTGCCCGAGTGAGGGCCGGGGAATTCACAGAAATGGGAGATGTCTAACTACTTATAGCGGCGGCGTTTATCATCTTGAACTCTCACACTCAGACCCCGAGTTTCATAAGCGCGAGTACTGTATAGCAGGGTCACCACTGTTGTGATAGTTTATGGCGCTTGTGGCGATAGTGGCCACAGCCTTGAAAAGCTTCTGATAAAATGAGAAGGGTCGCACTGAAGGTTGATACTATCTGATGATAAACATCTGTGCACAGGTCAAGCGGTGAATAATACTGCAGATAGCAGAGGCCATAGTTGTGTTTAATGCTATAGTAGTCCCATGATATCATATTGAGACAGAGGTAAATATATTTGACCAGACATGATGACAAAACACTAGTTTATAAATGCAAGGGTGCATTTACAAGTGGAATAGTTTCCAAAATAATTAACTTTATTGCAGGACCGAAATGTTGCCAACAGCAGGGGCAGAGCCAGTTCCTTGAACATGTATTAAAGAAGGGTCCAGTGGTGGAAAAAGTACTCAAATGTTTTACTTAAGTAAAAGTATCAATACTGCAATGTAGAAGTACTCTGTTACAAGTAAAAGTCTGGAATTCTAAATTTACTTGAGTAAAAGTACAAAAGTATTGGTATCAAAATGTACTTAGAGTACCAACAGTAAAAGTACTAAAATGTTTGAAAATAGCAGATCTACAAGTTCACAACCCGTCGTGATGCGACGCGTTGTGAGCTTGTAGATCTGCTATTTTCAAATAGCCTAGGTATAAAATAGGGCTAAAGTGGTTAATGTGTGTTTTATAATGTAATAATTTACTGTATATCTGAACCACTGGAAGGGTCAAGGATTCTGACTGGGTCAAGGTAACACAGTCAGAATCAGAAGCATTGGACACAGCTGGAGCCACTAGAAACTCTGTAACAACAAACTGGCAGTGTCTGAGCATAAGGAGTCCAGTTTTACACAGGATACGATGATGATACAAGAAAGCACAAACAATGACTCAAATGGATGCTGTAAATGATTACATAAAGCACATACACCAAAAGGCTATTTAATGCCACAAATCAGAGCAAGCCTTTGCAGGTGACAAAGGCAGTGTAACTGTAATGGGAAGCTGAATACTTCTGTATGGAAGGGGGTTGGAATGAGTCACATAGAAACGTCTGCATCTCTCCCACGCATGGTTGTCCATCAACGACCGGCCAGAGAGAACAAAGATAGATACTCATGGAATGGCTGTGAACGATGCTACTTTCAGGGTTAAGACTGATTAGAAGCCAAAAGGAGTCTTGTTTCGCTTAACTCAGAAACCAGAGAAACAACACTGCCAATTTGTGCTGACATATGGCATTATCCAGACAGACAGACAGACAGACAGAACTAATAACTAATAAGATATAACCAACCATAAGTTATACTTCTATGGGTAAATGTATCCTCTAAATTGCAATTGTAAATGACTTGAGGATGAGATAACCCCTCACAGGTAAAGTGATTCATACTGAGAATTAATAACTGACTTAGCGAATCGTCACTGTCGGGTGGAAACCTTGTATCTCCAAATCTGTGACTTATCAGGAAACAGACAAAAGAGCAGTGAAATAGTTGAGATATGGCGATACAAGGTTTCTGCTACGACAGTAACCAAATGACCCATTCACAATGTAGCGATACAAAAACAGTCTCATGTAAATGACTGCATGCAATAGAAGGATATTGACACAAACGTCAGTAGATAATATTCACAGTGGTGCAGTTGGTCTGTAAGATTTGACCAAAATGTTTCTATCTACACTTACATCACTTGTTTTGGCCAAGTTATAACTGTATAAATGCAGACTTCAATCAGCATTTGTATTATTTAATCATTGATTATTGCTGTTCTCAGGGTTAAACACATAGCAGTGATTATGGGATATATAGTTATCATTAAAAAACAAATGAAAAGAAATATCACATAGCCATAATATCAATGATATGACCTAGCCCAGGGCATCTCAAAGTGGGTGCCGTCATGCAAGTCCAGGGTTGCCGCTGAATACTTTGATAATATTTGGAATTCATCAATATCACTTCAGTTTAACCACTTAGACCCAGCTATACTGGACTAAAATGGACCTGAGTTGCTCTGTACTTGTACTTTCTTTTTCTATCTACACCAAATCTCCTCACCGAAAATAGCAGATCTACAAGCTTACAACACGTCACAACGTGACGCGTTGTAAGCTTGTAGATCTGCCATTTTCGGTGAATGTCCCCAATTCACCAATTATGCTATGAGGCTAAAGATATGTACAACTGGTAATGCTGCACTATACTGTCATAGGTAGCATTTTCATTGCATTTATCCTGGTGGTGATTTGCACTCTGAGAGCACCTTTCTAGTTGCCACTGGTTGACTGATACATCATGCACCCATAGATGCATAGTAAATCAGGCGAGAGAACCGTCCCCAGAAATGTCATAATGATGTCCACTCACTCAGACAATGACACTCTGGATGGCTAACCATTTATAGGGGAGTTGTTTATCTTCTTGAATTCTCACACTCAAACCCTGTGTTTTATAGCCATGGCAGAGTAATGATACTGTAGCTTATGGAAGTTGCAATGATAGTGATCAGATCACAGCCACTCGTCCATCTTGAGACTAGAAGGGTAAAACTGCAGGCCATTGAGATGACTGTGATCTCCTCCTGCCACCAACCACAAGTCTCACAATGATGTCTCCAGTGTGGCATACTTGTTTAGTTAAAGCTGCACCATGTAACTTTCCTGTTCTACCCCGGATTTGAACCCCGGTCTCCTGTGCAAATGCTGAAGTTTTTACCATTGAGCTAATAGAGCCTGTCTGCTTGCTCAGAGGATAAATTGAATCTTCAGATACAGGATCGTGTCAAAGGTCATGTCTCACCTAGACACAGAGACCAAATACAACCGCCCTGATTGTATAAGTTATATTGTATTAACATACTCTACCATACAGATTTGACAAAATTAAAAAAAAGTTTCATAGTGCCGATTAAATTAATATCTTAATAGAATCTATGAATTCACTTAATTTATCTAAATTCTAAAGTGTTTCATTTGTGTGTGCGTGTGCGTGTGTGTGACAATCAATCAGTGCATTGACTTCAAAATATCAAAACACTGATCTTTTGAATGTTTCCAATGAAAATATACCGCATTCCAAAGTAATCCAGTAATATCAACCAAAAAATAAACAGAAAATCTTCTGTCCAAAAAGAAAGTAGCAATGCATTGCATAAAAAGAAAAAATATATTCTTCTCACCCAACGTCAGGACGCTCCAGCCTCTAGGAGATTCCCTTGTTCCTTTAATCTGTTTCAGTTCAGAATATCCACCATCAGAGTTAATTTCAACCAAGCTTCCCTTATTCAGGTCTTAAAGTTTATCGGCCACAATATTGAATGGTTTAATGTTCTGATTTGGATTACAGTGTAGGCTTTACAGAGGTTCTTTGTCAAACCACACCAAACACTCTTTCACACCCAAAATGCAACCCCCATACCTCACTTAGTTCCTGGAACTTGTATAGCTGTTCCTGCATGGTAGCCTACCTCACTTCCTGGAACTTTTATACCTGTTCCTGAATGGTACATCACTTCCTGGAACTTTTATACCTGTTCCTGAATGGTACATCACTTCCTGGAACTTTTCTACCTGCGATCGCCTGATATAAAATGATATTTTATGATATAAAACCTGACAATAGAGAATGAATGGATGTCTTCATCAAAACAAAACACCACAACACAACTTTCCGTGGTGTTAAATATTCAACCAGCCAGTGTGTGTGTGTGCGTGGGCGTGCGTGTCTGTCTATGTGTGTGTATACGTGTGTGTGTGTGTGTGTGTGTGTGTGTGTGTGTGCACGTGTGCCCAGAATATAGGCATCATCATTGTTGTCATGTTCATATATGGAGATCCCCGATGTCTGTGCAAAACCAACATTGTTAGGCAATGGTACAGTAATAGTGTTTTAATTATGCCTAAAATACGTCACAATGCTGACGTCATAGCTGACTGACATCATGGGTCTCTCTCTCTCTAAGAGAGAGATAGAAAGAGAGAGATAGAGAGAGAGAGAGAGAGAGAGAGAGAGAGAGAGAGAGAGAGAGGGGAAGGGACAGAGAGGGGGAGGCCGGGATGGGGAGAGAGAGAGTGCGAGACAGAGTCAATTTGGCTTCTCTAATCAGTCGTAACCCTGAAAGTAGCAAGATCTACTTTCCCAAGCATTCCTTGACTATTTCTCTGTATTTGTACAGTTTCTTTGTCATTTAACATACTGCTTGACAGAAGGTGTGGACAACTGTGAGTGGCCTGTTGGCTATGCTGAGAGATCGTGATTCTTCTATGTGACTCATTCCAAACCATTACACACTTGTGTTGTGCCTTCAGTTTCTGCAGATTCATCTCATATCACGAGCTCCCACCTCCACCCCTTTCCTGTTACTCTCCAATGAACAAATAAGATATGCGAGAAAATACGAATCTTCTAAGCCTAGATTTGTTGGAAATATGTAAGCAAATATTAGCGCCAGTGATAGTGTGCATGTCATGGGTTTCCGGCACAAGAGTAAAATGCGATCCTAAGCACAATGTTTTCAATTTACTAGGATGCCATTATCAGCTGACATGTGAGTCCAGAGTCCTTCTGACTATACTGATAGTCAAAGCGGCAATAAACCCTGCAATTTAACTCAATCTGATATCTATCATGATAATCATATAATGATATGATAATGTAGGTATTATAACCTATCTATTATGTAATGTTGCAATAGTTCAAACTGGAAAACATTATTGCTTTAAAGAGCTTGTCTGTGGGTGGGTAATATCAGTTCATCTAGGGGAGCCAGGATGAAGGGCCCATGGTGGATTCTCTCTCTCTGCCTTTTGTCTCTCTTTGGTTGTCAGGGTCGTGATGTGAGTGGACGAGAGGAGTTCATGCTCCTTGCAGGATCGTTAATGAGACAGTCAGGTAGAAACTCAGACAATGGGGCAAATTATGCCTTTGACTGCACCGAGTCCATACCAGCAAGATCCAGGGCCTATTTTGAGCATCTCAAGAGCAGGGGAGTAACACACTTCAGGGTGCTCCTGCCATGGTCTCAGCTCCTGCCCACGGGCCTCCCCAGCCAGCCCCAGCATGCTGTGGTGACCTGCTACCGGACCCTGATGAAACAGCTGGTGGAAGTGGGCCTCCAGCCTTTGGTTGTCATTCATGACTCTGCAGTACCAGAAACTCTCAGGTCAAAGTACGGTGACTGGGAAAGCCCAGAGCTCATCAGCGTGTTTGAGCAGTACGCAGAGTTTGCCTTTCAAGAGTTTGGAGAACTGAGTCACTCCTGGGTGACACTGAGCCACCTGGATGAACTCTGGAGAGATGAGCTGCCTGATGCTGCCCTTTCACTGCAGAATATCCTCCAGGCCAATAGAAACATCTACCAGCTCTACCATCGCTTGTTTCCTGACAAAGGTACAGTAAGTGCTGAAGATTGAATGGTATTTGATTTGGCGGGAGCTTATAGCTCCAATCTGGATTCATAATGTTGTACCCCGCAGATATAGTATCCTGCATTAGTTAACTTTCTTGATATTACTTAATATTTATAAAGGACGTTTGCTCCTTGAATGAGTTCTTGAGCAATTGAAATAGCTCTTGGTTTAAATGTTAGCTGTATAATTGTACATTATATTGAATCTGTAAATCATTTCTATTGTTTGCATTAGCACTGTGGTGAGGATCAGAGAGCTAATATTATCATTTTTTAAATGTCCAAAATACATTTGGCCTTTGTGTAGTTGATTATTTTCGATATAGTGAAGCTGTTTAGATAGATGTTGGGGCGGTAGTGGCTCAGGGGTAGAGTGGCCGGGTAGAGTGAACTGGAAAACTGCAAGGTTCCCAGTTCGATCCCGGGCTGGGGCGCTCCCCTAGAGTTAGTGTCGAAGTGTCCTTGAGCAAGACGCTGAACCCCTAATTGCTCCCGATGAGCAGGTTGGTGCCTTGCATGGTTTCCTCCGTCATCGGTGTATGAATGTGTGTGTGAACGGGTTAATGGCACAATCAATGTAAAGCGCTTCGGATAGAAGCGCTATATAAATGCACCATTTACCATTTACATACTTGTTATCGCAGCACTATAATCCCTCAACCATGTTGTTAGTTGACCAGGGTTCATATACTGATCTTGCTTTGCAAGTTACTGTGGACAAGCTTGTGTGCTAAATGCCTATACATTGTCAGAATGTACAGTATATTCGAAAATGTGTTAAATTGTTTGTCAACTGTCATTTCCCTCGCTATATTCCCACATCATCTGGGATAAAAACTATTGCCAGTAGGCTGTGAATCAAACTTTCATGGTGAAATGGCTATCTTCTGTTGTACCTTTCATCCAACCAACACACACACACACACACACACACACACACACACACACACACACACACACACACACACACACACACACACACACACACACACACACACACACACACACACACACACACACACACACACACACACACACACACACACACACACACACACACACACACACACACACACACAGAGAGAGGTAGAAGTTCATTGTGATAAGAGTGCTCTTCATGGCTTTTATCTCTTCACAGGAAGACGTCTGTCAATTGGCTTGAGAGCTAGAGATGTTAGTATTATTACCCAAATCAAACGTCTCTCCATGGTAAGCTGCATCCTGTACTGGAGTACAAATGAATCTACACACAAAGAGTGTTAGGGAATCAGTGATGATTTTTACATCTCTCAGTTCGGCAGTTTAAATATTACAGAAGGGACATGGCTCACCGTCTGCCTGCTTATTTAAATATCACTTCACAAGAACCATGATGTCTTTTAACCACTTTAAGTCCATTAAGACCTGAGGCCGGTTCTAAAAAAAAAAAAGTTTTCTAAATCCTAACATTTTGGAAAAAAGTATATAAAAAAATGTTTTCACGATTTTTCAAAAAAATAGCCAAAGAAATCTTAAGTGACACAGATGCGTTCCAGGTCTTAATGGGTTGACCACTTTAAACATGGCATCCCTATATTGGGCATGTCATTATAGGCAAACACCAGGGGTCATCAATATGTCCGTACACAGACAAATGTGTCCACGGCAAAGACTTGGTCTTGTCCGTGGCAAATGTTTGATTTACACACCATTATAATGTTCTTATTTTGATACACAACACCCAATAACTGAATGTCAAGTCTCCAGGTTTCCTTCAGAATATGTATGACACTTATTTACTATGACACTATGTACGGCACATTAGGAGTCCTACTAGTACTAGTGGTTCTAAAATGTTTTATTTGCAAGGACCACCATAACTCTGAGAGTGTATAAATGGAACCAAATGGACCCGTAAGGGTCCATTTGGTTCCATTTGCACACCCTCAGAGTTACAGACCTGTTACATGGGCGTGTTTCTGGTAATATTGTTGTCCACTCATTTTGTATGTCCGCGGCAAAATTGGAATTTTGACCAAAATGTCCACCACAAGGAAGCATGGTGATGACCCCTGGCAAACACTCTCACAAAAGTTCTCACAACCCTTTGCATCAAATATGATTCAGGCTTAAGTGGTTAAAAACAATTTCAACATAGTCAATCAGGACTGTTAATTTAACACTGAGAGGTTTAACATTGAGAAAATGGCTCAATCTCCCATAGTAACACAGATTTTGCAGTACATATTTGTAATACATGTTTCATACATTGAAAGTGCGGTGAGCCTTCCTATTACACAGATTGTTCTTTCAAGAATGTTCTACAAACAAATGGCCATCTTGAAATAATGCAGATCATTCTATCAACTGCCAGAACATTCATGAATCAACTAATGTTTCCATCAAAACATGTTCACTCATTTCACTAATATTCTCCCCCATTTAAATACAAACAAATTGTTCATATTGATTCCGAAATTAATACACAATTAAATCACTTGTATAGGTTTCTGCACTGAATGTATTAGGTTTCATTCATTATATATAAAGACTTATTTTTCTCCTTCAGGTGGATTTCTTGTCTGTGCAAATTGATTGTGACTGTACTTCGCCCCCGAGATTTGAAGAGGAACTGAGAAACCTGCAGGTGCAGTAAACATAAAAAAAGTCTTCATAATTGCTGCTATTCTTCTGCACTGGCAAATATTCTGATATACATAATAATTATATACAGTATGTAAATGTATATATCAAAACTATTGACACTGTTGACATACCTTTTATACTAAAACAAGTTGAGAAAAAAACTCCAATGCACCCACCCTGTATGACTGTTGATACTGTATGTTATAGAGATCCAGCGGAGAGACCTCTATCCTGCTATACAAGATAAACATTCAAGGTTGCTCCTCCAATGAATTCCAGCCACTTGGCATCATTTTGCAAGGTAACTGCTGACTGTGCTGAACTTTTAAACCAACCGTGATCTGATTAAATGATCCACCATGTAAGCGCTATTTAATTGATACTATAAACTTTTACAGCACAATAATACAGCCTCCTTGCTGTTATCAAAGGGAATAGATGTCAAGTTCCTTGTTTAAATGTTCCCATGAAAGGTCAAATAGGAACTTGTATGCATTATCAGTGGCATTATTTATCTTATAGCACTATTATGATGAATTCAAATGACAGTACAACTCTATTATGACTTCAGCTCATAGCTCAACTCTGTTATAATGTCATTTGATAGGTCATTTCTGTTATGAATTATAGTGATAGCTCAACATTCATGAATTCAGCTGAGAGCTCAACTTATTACTTAATCTAATAGCTCAACTCAGTTGTGTATTAATTACAGCTCTACGTAATGATGACCTCAATATTTTGGGGTGTGACATGTTGGACATTTTTGGTAAGCTGGACATTGATGACACTCCAACCAGGTAACAGTTTACTGTGATAACATGCATAGATCCAGAACTTCTAACATATACAAGTCTAATAAGAGCATCAATGTTTCACATAATGTTGCATCCACCTGCAGGGTACCAGACTACAGTGGCAGCAGAGTGGCAGACATTAAAAACAGTTACCAGAGTGTGTGGGATAGGTTTGGAGCCCAGATCACATCAGAAAGAGATGTCTTTCTGAATGAATCCTTTCCCACTGACTTCCAATGGGCCATTTCCAGTGAATCCTTCAAGGTTGAAGGAGGCTGGTCAGAAGATGGGAAGGGAGAGACCATTTGGGACCGTTTCGGTCATGAAAACAATGTCTTTGACAATCAGACAGCTGATCTGGCTTGTGACAGTTACCATAAGGTAGATTATGACGTCTACCTCCTTCGAGGGCTCCTTGTCAACACCTACCAGTTTTCCATTTCCTGGGCCCGTATTTACCCCTATGGTCACCGGGGGAGCCATTCTGAGAAAGGGGTTCTTTACTATGACAAATTGATCAATGCTCTCATTGAGTCTGGTATAGAACCAGTTGTCACCCTACACCACTGGGATCTGCCTCAGGCACTGCAGGCCTATGGTGGATGGACCAATGCGTCCATTATTGAAGCCTTCAAGGACTATGCAGACTTCTGCTTCTCTAGGTTTGGGGATAGAGTGAAGACCTGGAACACTTTCAGTAGTCCCTGGGTAGTGAGTCATGCTGGGTATGGAACAGGTGTGCATCCCCCTGGAATAAAGGACTACGTGGTTGCCTCCTATCAGGTAAGAGTGCTAATATTTAAGATGTGCCAACACTGTTATATCGGAAGCCTTGTTTGTTATGTAACCATTATGTTTGGCTTTTATAGGTCACTCACACCATGCTCAAGTCCCATGCTGAGGCCTGGCATGCATACAATGACAAGTACAGGGAGAAGCAAGGAGGGAAAGTTGGCATTGCTCTAAATTCAGACTGGGCTGAACCTGCCAATGCTTCCAGGATTGAAGATGTAAATGCGGCAGATCGATATCTACAATTTATGTTGGGCTGGTTTGCCCATCCCATATTTGTAGATGGCGATTATCCACTAGTACTCAAGAATCAGATTGAACTGAAAATAATGGAGTGTCCTCTCTCTGAGCCTGCCAGACTTCCAGTCTTCACTGCAGAAGAGAGCCAGAGGATAAAAGGAACAGCTGACTTCTTTGGATTAAACCACTATACGTCCCGTTTGGTCAACTCCAGTGATGGGGGCTGCATACCTGGACCTCAGGGCGTTGGTGACTACCAGGCACACGCGGACCCTTCCTGGTCCTCCACAGCGTCAGACTGGATCCATTCAGCACCGTGGGGTCTTAGAAGACTTCTCAACTACATTTCAACAGAGTACCTGAATGTTACTAAAGTGCCTGTTTACATAACTGGCAATGGAATGCCAACTGAGTATAGTGGAGACACGCTGAATGATACCAGTCGAACTGAGTACATCAAGAGCTACATCAATGAGGCGCTGAAAGGTGACTTACACTGTTGCTACAAACAAATAACATTCATATCCAGTGAAGAAATTGAGAAATGTAATTTGTAATTTGATTTGAATATTTGTATTTCTGTTTTAATATTTAGCAATACACTCCGACAGAGTGGATGTTCAGCGTTTTACAGTGCAGTCACTCATGGATGGGTTTGAGGGGCGACAAGGTTACAGTGAAAGGTTTGGTCTACATCATGTCAACTTTGAAGATCCTGACAGGCCCAGAACACCAAAGCAGTCTGCCTACTTCTACTCTCAAGTTATCAGGCAAAATGGGTTCAGTTCAAAAAACAATGACGACCCTAAAGGATTCGAGTTTAAATTAAACGGGCACCAGCTTAGTCTACCACCATCTGAAGTTCCATCGAAATCCATGGTTGTCTGGGAGAAGTTCTCGCACCAGTCGAAATTTGCGAGGAAACTCTACCATTATGGTACCTTTTCTCACAGTTTCCTTTGGGGAGTATCATCCTCGGCTTATCAGATTGAAGGTGGCTGGGATGCTGATGGGAAAGGACCCAGTGTATGGGACACATTCACCCACAAACCTGGCAGTATTGTTAATGGAGATGTAGCCTGTGACAGTTACCACAGACTGGAAGAAGACATGTACATGCTTCGGGCTTTGAAGGTGAAATCCTACAGATTTTCTCTTTCATGGTCCCGGATCTTTCCTAATGGTCAACGTACTTCCTTGAACCAAAAAGGTGTTGACTATTATAACAGACTTATTGATGGTCTCCTTGCTTATAACATCACACCTATGGTGACGCTCTACCACTGGGACCTTCCTCAGGCTTTGCAAAACCTTGGTGGCTGGGACAATGTTGATATGATTGACATCTTCAATGACTACTGTGACTTCTGCTTTGCCACCTTTGGAGACAGAGTAAAGTTTTGGACGACCTTCAACCAACCCCATACAATCGCATGGTCAGGTTATGGACTCGGACAGATCCCACCAAACGTGAAGAAGCCAGGGGATGCACCGTACAGAGTAGCTCACAACCTTCTAAAGGCACACGCTAAGGCCTACCACACGTATGATGAGAAGTATCGCAAAACCCAGCATGGTTTGGTGTCTATTGCTCTCAACGCTGACTGGATTGAACCCAAAGATGTCAACATGCATCGAGAAATAGTTGCGGCTGATCGTGCTTTGCAGTTCCAGCTTGGCTGGTTTGCACATCCTATTTTTAAAAACGGTGACTATCCGGATGCAATGAAGTGGCAAGTTGGAAACAAGAGTGAACTCCAAGGTCTTCCACAATCCAGACTACCGTCCTTCACCGAAGAGGAGAAGGCCTACATCAGGGGGACTGCAGACATCTTTTGTATAAACCATTACACTACAAAGATAGTGGGGCATGCAACCACCAGGCTTTCTCCTCAGTCTTATGACTATGACCGGGACTTATCAGAAGCAGAGGAAAGTGACTCGCCAACCACCGGCATCGATAACCAGCGAGCTGTAGCATGGGGCTTGAGAAGGCTCCTCAACTGGATCAAAGAGGAGTACGGAAATCCAGAGATTTACGTCACAGAGAATGGGGTCGCTACAGAAAGAACGACCACATGGGACGACTCCGCAAGAGTATTCTACTACAAGACATATATTGATGAGGCGCTAAAAGGTCAATAGCCAGACACATATTTAGAACACTTTTAACCCATTAAAGCCGGGAATGCATCTGCGTGTAACCACTTTAACCATTGCTTTACACTTTGGGCTATTCAAAAATAGCAGATCTACAAGCTCGTAGCGCGGCACTATGAGCTTGTAGATCTGCTATTTTCCTTTTTTTTATACCATGAATTTTTTTGCAAATCTTTGAATGTATATATATATTTTAAAAAAGTTTTTTTTTTAATAGCAGATCTACAAGCTTGTAGCGTGACACTCGGTGCCACGCTATGAGCTTGTATATCTGCTATTTTTGAATAGCCAAAGAAATCTAAAAATGACACAGATGCGTCCCCGGTCTTAATGGGTTAATGATAAAATGATTACATTTTATCCATTGCCTACTCAAAAATTATTTGAATATTGCTTTTGGAATATCTCACTTTTTTCACAATAATTGCTTGTGTGTCCATGCATAGCCTATGACCTGGATGGTGTTAAGGTGAGAGGATACACGGCTGTATCTCTCATGGATTCATTCGAGTGGCTCAGTGGATACTCGGTAGGCTTTGGACTTCATCATGTGGACTTCACAAACCCAAACCGTCCAAGGACGCCAAAATACTCAGCTCACTACTACTATCAAGTCATTAAGGACAATGGCTTCCCAAGGCCCGCTGATGAAAAGCCTCTGTATGGACACTTCCGCAAGGATTTCATATGGAGTACAGCAACAGCATCTTACCAGGTGTGACTACTTGAGATTGAGATTACTTGTCAGATGTATTTCCCCCTTTTTTGGGGTGACCTTATGATTTAAGTGTCCATCTCCTACTTACACTAAACAAAAACATTATCCAAATATCCCAAATTCATTCAATGATGAATGATTTAAAAAAAAAAGCATCCCTCTTTCAATAACGTAAGATGAATTATTTAAAGAAAGCATTAACAGTATTGTAATCTTAATTATAATTTGACATAACTTTCAGATTGAGGGGGGGTGGAGGGCACACGGAAAAGGCCTCAGTATCTGGGACAAGTTTGCCCACACTCCCCTTCGAGTGTTCAACGACGACACCGGAGACATCGCCTGTGACAGCTACGACAAGGTCGAGGAAGACGTTGCGATGCTGAAGAAGCTGAAGGTGACCCACTATCGTTTCTCCATCTCCTGGCCCAGGGTGCTCCCCGATGGAACCACCAGACACATCAATGAGGCCGGACTCGACTACTACTGCAGACTGGTGGATGGACTGCTTGCTGCCAATATCAAACCTCAAGTAGGTTTAACTGCTGACATATAAAAAAAAGATATATATATATATAATCAACTACAGATTGACCACGTAGTGCAGTGGTTCTCAAACTTTTTCATGTCAAGGACCCCCAAATCGACACTTATTAGCCCGCGGACCCCCCATTTGAAAAGATACGCCAGGGACCCCCCACAAGAGAAGATTTTTACGGCTCTAGCAGTGATTCTCAACCATTTTAATTTCAAGGACCCCCCCCCAGTTTGACATGCATTAGGGCTACGGACCCCCATCTAATGGCATTTATATCTCTGGGACCCCAATTCATATTGTTCAATCAATGTTAAAGAGGTGGTGCCATGGTTTTGCACTTTTTCTGTTTTTCATGTGTCTATGAGGTTGATAGAACTTCATTAAGGCCCCCGCTGGTGGTTTTATGGTGTTTCATGTCTTCTCTGACTATTTGGAGTTTTTTCCTGGAGGCTGAAACCTTGAGAGTCAAACGTGCCAATCCAAAAACAGGGGCATAGTGACATCACAGAGCCCCCAAAAAACATACCCTCCCCCTCATTATCATAACACAACAGGTGTGGGCATGAGGAGGAGGAGGGACTAGGACAGGTGGGTGGTGCTAAGGTGGTGGAGGAGGTGCTAAGGTGAGAACCAGGCATACTTAATGAACTGGAGGCGTGTCCACAAAAACATTTTTTTTAACAATTTCTGTACACTTTTTTTTTTTGAAAAAAATCCTTACATAATAATAATACCTTATGATCAGGTTTTAGGGTTGAAAATATCATGGCACTCCATCTTTAATGTAACTCTGAGAGTGTACAAATGGAACCAAATGGACCCGTCAGGGTCCATTTGGTTCCATTTGTACACTCTCTGAGTTACATTAACATTAGGGTCCATTTCCTAACTATCCATCATTTAGCTGGGGACCCCCTGGAACTCCCTCAAGGACCCCTGGGGGTCCCCGGACCCCACTTTGCAGAACCAATGACGTAGTGTACTGCATTTCATCACATACCGTGTGTCTTTAATTACTTCTCTCCATTGTCTTCATAACCCCCCCCCCCCACAGATTACCCTTTTCCACTGGGACCTTCCACAAGCTCTGCAGGACGCTGGCGGCTGGGAAAACATCACCACCGTCGACCGATTCAGGGACTACGCTGATCTGATATTTAGCCGCCTTGGCCACAAAGTGAAATTATGGATCACCATAAACGAGCCCTACAACGTTGCAAATGTGGGCCATGGCTACGGAGCCGCTGCCCCGGGTAAAGTGTAGAAAGACTGAATGTAACCGATAACAGTATTCTCCAAGTACACAGTACTCTCAGTACTATTGTTGAGTACCAGCTTTCCTTTACTTTTGCAGGCCGATTGATTAAGTTAACGACAGGACAGTATACTAAATGTGCATTTTATGCCAATACTAAATGTGCATATTATGCCAATACTAAATGTGCATATTATGCCAATACTAAATGTGCATATTATGCCAATACTAAATGTGCATATTATGCCAATACTAAATGTGCATATTATAGAGCACCGAAGTCTGATGTAATTTACACATCCTATGTTTGTCTACCTGGTTCGTGGTTTTCCACCCCCATTCTGAATCCCCATAGACGTATTTAATATCGCGTCAAATAAGAACTGTGTTCCAAAAATAAACAAATGACCCCGGCGGTTTGACTCTTATGGATATGAATCATCAACTGACGGTGAGAAAATGATAATGTTACTTCCGCCGAATTTGTTTCATTTTCGCCAGAAACAGACTGTATCAAATATAAGTGACTGACTATCATAAACGATACAGAACCTCCTCCCTGACAATATCGCCGAGACAGTTTGTTTATTTTTGGACCACAATTCTTATATGAGACGCGAAATAACTTTACGAACCTGGGGATGAACGAGTGACGTCAGGACTTCTGTACTCTATGCCAATATCAAATGTGCATATTATGCCAATACTAAATGTGCATATTATGGCAATACTAAATGTGCATATTATGGCAATACTAAATGTGCATATTATGCCAATACTAAATGTGCATATTATGCCAATACTAAATGTGCATATTATGCAAATAAATACCATTAACATGGAAATATCTTTTGATACATGAACCCTAATGGATTTGCACCTTATCAATGTCCAGGCATCAGTTTCAGACCAGGCACTCTGCCCTACATCGTTGGTCACAACCTGATCAAAGCCCATGCGGAGGCCTGGCACCTCTACAATGAGAAGTACCGCCCGAAGCAGGGTGGACGCATCTCCATTACCATCAACTCTGACTGGTCAGAGCCCAGGAATCCATACAAGCAGGAGGACATTGATGCTGCGAGACGTGTGGTACAGGTACAGTATTTGGCTACAAATTAATACCTGGAAAGCATCTGTGTCATTTTTTGATTTGAGCTAAAAAGTCATTATTTTTACACTTCGGGCTATTCAAAAAAAGCAGATCTACAAGCTCATAGCGCGGCACCGAGTGCCGCGCTATGAGCTTGTAGATCTGCTATTTTTGAAAAATCGAGAAACTGTGTGCAAATCAATATATTTATATTCTTTTAAAGCAAACATTTTAACTCAAATCTTCGCTTCTGGGGGTCCCTCGAACAAAATATTTTGCCAAATACACATAATTCTGGGGGTCCTTGAGTTTGAGAACCACTGATGTAGAAACATATGTTTTTCAGATACTGTTAGGATTTAGAAGACAGTAGTAAGAATCGGCCTCAGGTCTTAATGGGTTAAATCACACACCGACATATGGGTGATTGAAAGACGAAGTTTGTACAGAAGTAAAAACTCAAATGGAAAACCCCGTACACCTTGGAGGTAATCTATTAGATTAACTCTGGGAGCATGAGCCAGTGTGCAAACTCTGTTTTTCCTATTCTACCAAATAAGTACCTCTAAGCGGTGTTACATGTCATGTTCTTTGCACCAGCTAAACATAAAACATGAAATGGACAGGCAAGTCAACCGTTGGATGTCTCTCTCTTTTTGGTGCAGTTCTACATTGGCTGGTTTGCTCATCCCATATTCAATGGAGACTACAGCAATATGATGAAGACAATCATCCGTGAGCGAAGTTTAGCTGCCGGCCTCCCAAAGTCCAGGTAAGATGATGAAACAGTGTGCTGTGTGCTGTGTGTGTGTGTGTGTGTGTGTGTGTGTGTGTGTGTGTGTGTGTGTGTGTGTGTGTGTGTGTGTGTGTGTGTGTGTGTGTGTGTGTGTGTGTGTGTGTGTGTGTGTGTGTGTGTGTGTGTGTGTGTGTGTGTGTGTGTGTGTGTGTGTGTGTGTGTGTGTGAGAGTGAGTGAGTGAGAGAGAGAGAGAGAGAGAGGATGTATAGCAACAACACTATAAAAAAAGGTTGGGGAGGTGAGACAATAAGATGGGGGGGGGGGGACTACCAGAACCCTTACTCTAGCCATCTGCACCTGGTCTGACGTGAGTTCAGTTGACATAATGTTCTGTATATTCTATCAATAAATATAATGAGATACACTGTATTAATCCCCAGGGGGAAATTAAGGGTGTTAAAGCAGCATGACATGAAATAAGCAAGAGACAATACAAACAACAATCAACAATTCACTGATAGTGTTGCCAGATTCTGTGAGAGAAACAAGCAACCAGGTCTAGGAAAACCAGCCCAAAAGAACCTTAACATATACATCAGCTATTTGAAAATAGCAGATCTACAAGTGAGATTGTGAGCTTGCAGATCGGCTATTTTCAAATAAAATCTTGCGGGGAAATTATAATAAGCAGATCTGGCAACCCTGTTGTTCACTGAACTCCTTCTCTCAACCATGCACACCTCGTACTCACACTCACAAACAAACCCACACATCCCCACATCAGGGACTCACTCACACGCAAGCAAACTCACACTGGTTTGTTCAGTAGTCTGATAAACTCTTCAACACACAGTCCAAGATTTATGGATGACAAAGGCGGGGGGGGGGGGGAGGAGTTCTCATACATTGTACAGTCTGCCAGCTGTTGGACAAAGGAGAGTCTGTATACCGCTCCGCTTTAACCCATTAAGACCTGAGGCCGATTCTTACTAATGTCTTCTAAACCCTAACTGTTTTTTGAAAAAACGTATGTTATTATAATCAGTGGTTCTCAAACTTTTTCATGTCAAGGACCCCCAAAATGATATGTATTTGGCCGCGGACCCCCATCTCAAAATATTTTGTTCCAGGGACCCCCCAGAAGCAAAGATTTGAGTTACAAATGTTCGCTTGAAAAAATATATATATTCAAAGATTTGCACACATTTTCACGATTTTTCTAAAATAGCAGATCTACAAGCTCGTAGCGCGGCACTCGGTGCCGCGCTATGAGCTTGTATATCTGCTATTTTTGAATAGTGTAAAATAATGCTTTATAGCTCAAATCTGAAAATGACACAGATGCGTTCCAGGTCTTCTCTGGCTAAAGGTGCTCGCCCTCTTCCTCAGCTCATCATAGAGTGGATGGGAGGGGTTTAAGGATGGAGTTGAGTTTGTCCCCCCCCCCCGGGGGGCAACAGGCTGTGCGGCTCCAGTAGCCTACAGGTCAACGACGGAAATGGCCTTCTTTATTATCTAACCCTTTAAGACCGGGAACGCATCTGTGTCATTTTAAGATTTCTTTGGCTATTCAAAAAAATAGCAGATCTACAAGCATGAGCTTGTAGATCTGCAATTTTTGGGAAAAATCATGAAAAATCAGTGCAAATCTTTGAATATATATATCTTAAAGCGACCGTTTTAACTCAAATCTTTGCTTCTGGGGGATTCTAAACATTCTAAATCCTAACATCCTTATGTTGTTTCAATATCAGTGGTTCTCAAACTTCATGTCAAGGACCCCAAAATGCATTTGGTGCTACTGCTACACACAGACGTACGCCTCCTCAGGAATTACAGCCTGCTCTGTTCCTTGCCGTCGACAGCCTCAGTGTTGTGCAAGTTAACACCCAGGAACTTATAGAAGCCCATATACAGTCTATCAACAGTGGATGTAGTGGCTATTTGTCCTCAAAACAACAACCAAAACCCAAAAGGCCACTGAGGCACCGGGGTAGCGATACTAGCGAATCTTACACATGTCAGGGATGGAAATTAGTTGTCCAGGCAAATATTATACGTTTGCGGTGTCATTTATTCTATTTAGCCTCTTACAGGTTAAAACAGCAAACCTTTCAAGGGTTCAAGGTTGTACAATATTGGCCTACAATATTGAGTAGGCCTATACAGTATGTACAGTTATTAACATTGAATGTAGTGAGTAAATATACAATCTATCAACAGTAAAATGGTCTGTTAACAGTTAATATAATGGGTAAATATACAATCTCAAGAAAACAAAGAAAGAAATGGCACTCAAAGATTAAGATTTGTGTGAGTAAATGAATAATTATTAGAATGAGTTCAAGTGAAACGACGAGGGGGAAGAGGCTGGATGTTGTATGGGTTCAAAGTAATGGATGATCTTGATCCACTCCAACTTTTTTCTCCAACACAAAACAGCCTAAACTGTAATTTTCAACATCTCATGGCCACTTCACTACCATACGATTCATGGACCTTATTGTGTAATGCTATACTAATATTGTCATGCTGATAGTTCAGCTGAAATAAAACAGTGCAGTCTCATATCCACTGTAGGTTTGACATTCGGCTTTTGAATTTTAATCAAAGTAATTTCTTCAATTGACCTCTGCAGGCTTCCTGAGTTCACCAGTGAAGAGATCCTTAGGATTAAAGGGACCCATGATTACTTTGGCTTCAATCACTACACCACAGTCCTGGCGTTCCCTGTTGACTACGGAGACCTGCAGCACTATGACGCCGATAGGTAACAAACTACCTACCAGAAAATAAACAGTGGCTGCTATGCATAGTATAGTACAGAGAACCTGGCCTAATAAATGACTAGAGCTAAATGAATTGGTGCCATTAATGCCATTTTATTATTTAGTGTGTACTGGGGTTTTACAACACCTTGACCACATTAAATCAGATAATTTACTCGATGCCGGTATTTTAAATCAGGGGTGCAGGAACAATTGCTGACCGCACCTGGCTGGACTCTGGCTCTTCGTGGCTGAAGGTGTCGCCGTTTGGATTCCGGAGGATTCTCAACTTCATCAAGGAGGAGTATGGCAACCCACCCATTATTATCACAGAGAATGGCATCTCAGAGCGTGGGCCCATAGATCTCAACGATGTCCACAGGAGCCACTTCTATGAACAATACATCAACCAGGCCCTTAAAGGTACAGTATGGCACTACACATATTTACACTTCAGCAGTGGAAGACAATCCTGGCTCTAATAAATTAGAACGGAGAATGTAACTATTTGGTGTGTGGATCGTTCATCTCGAATCTATAAGGTCCAGCACCCATTGCATTGGACATTGGGATGTGCATGTCAATTCTATCTTTTCTTATTAGAAAATCATAGCATCACAAATAGCTTGAAACACTTTTTACACAAATTGTTTGAAGTACAGATTTCAGCTATACTGTTTGCTCAAATCACTTTCTTCCAGGTAAATGATGATGCTTGTTGTCTCGTTGCAGCTTACTTAATAGATGGGGTCAATGTTTGTGGATACACCGCTTGGTCCCTTATGGACAATCTGGAGTGGGCCACCGGATTCTCTGAGCGATTTGGCCTTTTCTATGTCAACCGCTCAGACCCTAACCTTCCACGCGTAGCCAAGAACTCTGCTGCCCGGTATGCAACCATCATCTCGTGCAATGGATTCCCAGATCCAGCTTTAGGTCCCCATGAATGTCTGAACCCTGAACCTGAAGGTAAACTACAATAGATAGAGGATGGAAAGGACATTTGCTCCAAATGATTATTTTATATACATTAGCTGATCATGAATCTTTATTGTTCCGTTTGCCCTCATGGTATGATTGGTCTATATGTCATTTGTTAAATACAAGTATACCAGTATAAAGTCAAAACAGTAGCTTGTCAGTTATTACAGTGTAAGTGTTACACGTGTTCTTGGAAGCATGCAGAGTATTAGAAGATTTGAAAAATATGTGTTTCATTGGAAAATTATTATTTGTTCCCTTATAGGAACCAGTGCACCAACCGCACCACCTGTAACAAGTGCACCAACCGCACCACCTGTAACAAGTGCACCAACCGCACCACCTGTAACAAGTGCACCAACCGCACCACCTGTAACAAGTGCACCAACCACACCCCCTGTCGTGGACAAAGACAACATAATTCACTTCCTGGGTATGGAAATCTCTCCTGGTGATGCCGAGACTGGACTTTACACAGTGTTTGCGTTGCTCATTGCAGCCACCATAACAACTATATCTGCAACCTATTGTTTCCTGAAGATGAAAAATAAATCCAAGAATCCCTCCTTTGTAGAAGCTTTGAACATGGAAAATAAATTATAAAAACTAAATTAGTTTATTTTTTTTCAATCATACACAAAACAAAGACAGTAAAACAAACAAAATAAATAAAGAATAAAAGATAGTAATCAAGTGGTAAAAGCCAATGGGGCAGGGGGGGACCCCGCAAAACCCCCCACCACCCCGATGAGAGGAGGACAACAATGTGCAGCGCCGAGGAGGGCCCCACGCCCCTGCAGCCCCCCGCCACGGACAGGAGATGCCAAAAACCTCAACCCACACCACCGGGCACAATTCTTATGCCCAGTACTATGGGACGGGGCAACGCCACCCCGCCAACCCAATCCTCCCACATCCGAACAATGAGACGCAGGCCAGAAATCAGCGGTGCCCCCTGTATGTCACTTAAATCATAATAAACCAGCCTAAATAAAGATCTTGAACCAGTCTGAATCAATTAATCTCTTCCATAAAGTCCAAAAAGGGGGACCATACCTCCAAAAATACCTCTGCATTTCATATTTAAGCCTCCCCAGGGGTAACAGAGACATTATTTGGGCCATCTACATATGTTCATTTGGAATATTATCAGTCTTCCATAAAATGTAAATACATTTGCCAAAAATCTAATCAAATCAAACATTTTTCTGTGTGGAGAGCTCATAATTACATTTAAGTCAACTCCTAAGAGGTACAAAAGAGGAGGTTTCCTCAGTTAGTCATCTTAAAATTTGTTTCGATTAAAGCATGAATTGTTTGCCAAAAGTTACATTACATAATTACATTTAAATCTTTTTCCCATATCCTTTTTAGAGGCTGGAAGGATGAAGTCACTCGCCTAGCCATGGTTCACATGACGCTCGTCTGTCACAAGCGTCATGGCGCTACTTTTTCCTGGGTTTTGACATTTCTACATTTACAACTCGTACATCTACATAAACGTTCAGATTTCAAATATAAAGTACTGACCCCACGGCCATGGATGTAACAAGTTGAAACGCCAGGGTCTAAGTACCCGTATCTTTCGTATTGTTCAACAAAAAGCATTTTAATCCGATCGGTGGCTATTTTCTTAGAATTTTCTGCATATGCTTTCAACTAAGTGACCCTATCGTTTGGGAGGTGTACTGCACTCTGATACAACATAACTATGAAAGAATGGCCGCCGATAGGCGTAAAATGCTTATTATTGAACAATACGGAAGATACGGATACTTAGACTGGGGCGTTTTAACTTGTTACGTCCGTGGCCGTGGGGTCGGCACTTTAAATTTGAAATCTGAACGTTTCAGTAGATTCCGGGTTGTAACTGTAAACATTTCAAAAAACAGGAAAAAGTAGCGCCATGTCATGATGATACTCATGTTTCAGGGCTAAGACTGCTCCCTGGGTGCTGTAATAGAGTCTGGCCTTCGAGGAAGCCATGAAGTTTAAATCGTATTCTCAATCTCCACTAGGAATAACATTCATTGCCTTTTTGGTGTGTGAATTACTGCTGAATTCTTTCTTGGCCAAGTTTCAAATGGCAAAGCTGTGTGTAGTGACTTTACCTGTATAGCTCCTTCGTCCTCCTACTGCGAGTCAGACGCGTGCATAATCAATAGGCTCTATTCACAGCCATACTATGAAGACATTCACAGGTGTTACCAATGATACTAATGAAGGCTCTGTTCCATTCTGGTCAAACAGAGTCAGGGTGCTGATATTGTGCATGTTGGCTCACTGGAAACACTCTGTTACACCAGTGGGTCTACAGTTGGGGTCCAGGGAAATTGAGGAAGTCAGTGATTTCAAATTTTTGGGAGTCACTCTTGACTCTCAGCTCAAATTTGATAAGCACATCAAAAAGTTAAGCAAGACTCTAAAAATGAACCTGAACTGTTTCAGAATGACCAGACAATATATACCACTGCATGTAGCCCAACTGTTTATGCATGCCATGATATTTTCCCATATATCATACTGTATTGCTGTTTGGAGCCAGGCTTCACAGTCAATCATAAAACTAATTGCATCATTGTATAAACAAGCACTGAAAATAATGGATAAACGAATGAAATGGCACCATTGCATAATCCTTAGAAAATATAACATGCTTAGTTTTGACAGTTTTATTAAATTCTCCTTCATCAAATTGATTTTTAAATGTGTTAATGATCTTGCCCCAGCTGTACTTTGTCCTCAGGTGAAAGGGACAGGTACTAATAGTCACCAGGGGATCAGCGAATGGAGACCACAAGGTATAGCAATGCGCAGCACCACTTTTGGTCAGTCATCTTATTCAGTGAAAGGGATACACTTGTGGAATGCCCTACCAACTGAAATACAAAAACTAACAGATCTCAAAATATTTAATGAAAAGGTTAAATACTGGCTGAAATCAAACCAAAGCTGTGGACACTAATGTTAGGCACGTTTTTAAACGTAAATGTCACTGCTTTCATTAATGTAATTTGGGAATGTTATTGTTATTGTACTTGTTTAGATTAGAGCTTCATGCATGTCCTTTTTGTAACACATTTTTTTAGGTAGATATTTATATTTGTATAGAAAGGTCTAACCGGGGACTGGGGTCGCAAATTAGCCTTGGCTATTCCCCTTGTACAATTGCAACGGTTTCATGTTTTTATAACTGATTCATTGTTTTTTGTATTGTCCCTGTCAAATAAACATATAAATAAAATAAAAAAGTCAAAGCCGAGAGGCAGGGTGCAATGGGTGCATGATCGGGCACCCGAAAAGCTTGAAGCTTGAAGTTACATCACTTTATTCCCGCAACTGCACGCTTACAACAAGCATTTAGCATACTGTAAGTCTATAGCTAAATTTCTGTCACACAAATAGGCAGGACTTCAGCACCACGGACAGCGACTGTACCACCTCTGACTGCAAACCTCTGTGTGAGACCAAGAAAGTTTTATTATTTGTTTATCTGGTCACAACTTACTATAGGGAGCATATTCATACACTTAATTAACGCTTACTTTTTGATTAACTAATACATTATTTAAGCATCCATTAGCTAGATGATGTTTAAGTTTGCGGGCCCTGGGTAGGCAACCTGGTCTTGTTGAGGCCTCACCCTCACTCATAGTTTTAAGTTAATTTAAACTACACCTACAAATAATGCCCTGGAGTAAGCTTTTAAATGAATTGCTATTTTAATTATTATTAGTATGATATATTATATTATTATATATTTATATATATATATATATATATATATTATATATTATATATTATATTATTATTATTATTATTATAGTTACTGTTAATTTGATGCTGTTTGTCCTAAACATTCCACTTGTTTAAGTATTTATTGCACTGCTCTCTAATTCACCTTTCATCAATCAGAGAATGGACTCAAGTCATTGTGTCAGTAGTAATACTGTAAATTTCCATGATTCAGAGATGGAATGTTATCTCCAACACTCCTTCCAAATGTCCTTCACCTCTGTGGGAGATTTCTGTTCCAAAAACCTCTTTGGGCTATAGAACACATGGACAATAGACTGGGATAAAGCTCAATAATTCCTAAGACCATCTACACATTTCTACAAACAAACAACCCAAACAATTATATGGTATCTAAATTCTGGTTAACCTGGTTGACTTTCTCATTAATATCAGTGGTTTTGTATTTTTCTTTTACATTTGTACATTATCACTACGCTGGTTTTGACAAATAAAACACATTATACATGCTGGAGACAAATTAACAAATAACAGTTAGTGAAAAATGCTTTATTTTAACTGCCTGCATAAGAGTAGAAAATGAATACTAAGAAAAAAAGGCACAAATGACATTTTCTTAAAGGAGTATAGTTCACCCAAAAAAGTACTTATTTTTTTATCAATTACACACCCCTTCATGGAGATGTTTTTGTTTTTGTCACATTCTTGAGCCAATAATTTGATGATAATAATAAAGATGCTAATGTATCCGGTATAGGAGTCACAAAAGGAGACTCTTTGTGTCTCTTTAGCAATTCATGCATGGCACTGCTACTTTAGCAATGTTGTATTATTATTGAACATTTCTTAAAAAAGAGGGGGGGGGATGATATTTACATGACCAGTAATTGTTCCGGCAACCCAAAATGGGTAACATTATGTCTGACAAACACTGCACTAGCAATGAATGGTCTAATCAATGTATAATATACAAGTTACAAACTACATTGAGAGACTGAACATGAACAGGTTAAAGTCCACAAATTGATGATTTGGACATGCATTATTCTCACAAACATGTCAATGATCAGAAATAAATAAATGCTGGTCCTTTGTGATAAGGGAGTGTTTGCTGCTTATGTGCAGCAAATGTATTTAACCACTTACGCCCTGTTAAAAAAAAAGAAAATAGCAAAGATAGCCAATCTACAAGCTCACAATGTGTTGCATCCTGACAGGCCTCAAGTGAATCTACAAGCATACAGACACACACGTCCATCCATGTGAGATCGCCTTTTATCTCTCTGATGTGATGTTTGGGGATAGGGTTGGGTGTCCGCAGCTGTGAGGGCCTACAGTATATGCTCACTTGCTCAGAGACCTGCAGGGAGACAAGAAAAGAAAACATGGAGGTCTTACTACACTTATTGATTTTGTCATTGAAGCCAAGTCCTGTAAATATCCTGTAAATCTTCTACTTACAAAATCGTCATTTTGAATAAAGTTATTCATCTGATTTAAACATTAGTCCAGATTCAATTTAAATCAATACTACAACGTCTAAAGAGATGGAACTGTACCTTTCTCACTCACGCAGCTCAGCCAGGGGAATCAGGGGGCGAGGGCGGTTGCAGACTCTGCGGAGGCATCTAAACCCCTGGTAGAGGGTCTCCAGGACGGTGCAGGCCAGGCAAATGCTGCTGACGGTGAACATCGTGCGCATGAAGTAGGTCTTCTCATAGGGGCGTGACACAACGCATCTCACTGGCTCCCTGCATGCTTTGCTCGAGCAAACGTGGTGCGGCTTCACCTCCAGCCCGTACATCGTGTACAGAGCGTACAAGTACAGGGCCTCCAACATGGCCCGCACCAGCATTTGGAACACGTACAGGCCACGGCTCATCATGGGCACCCTCTTGCTGTTGTCGGCACGGATCACGTGCACGAGGATGGGAAACATGATCGCCACGGTCACCATGCTGTGGAAATGCAAGAAGCGCATGTACCCGAGGCCGAGAGGTGCCATGGCAGAGTAGCACTCGATGTTACAACCGGTATTCTGGCTGTTGCAGACAAATTTATCCTGGTCGTCGTTGTAGATGGCCCGTCCACCGTAGAAGGTCAGCAGAATGCGGACGGCGATCATCAGAGCGAGCCAAATGTTGCAGAAGACAGTGTTGATTGCTTCACACAGATCCATTGTGACTCTTTGGATTCACAGAGGGGCTTCTGAGATCTGCTTGAAGAAAAAGAGAGAGAATGATAAGAAATATTGCAATATTATTGGCCACCGTTTGCTGGGGTCGGCAATCGAGTGACAATTCAATTCAATTCAAACTGTATTCCATACACACAGGGGGTCCATAGTAGAGTGCATAACATCATCAACATCACACAACAAATTAAACAGTAAATAAAAAAATGAAAATAAACATATAATCATAAGTACACAGATATAGATGGATAGCTCCGTTGAACCTCACTCTCCTGGAGACGGGAGAGTGTCCTGGTGCGAACGAGCCCCTTTTTAGACTTATTTCACTGATCAAACACTATCAAGCTTTTAACACAGAAGAAACCAAACAGACAAAACCTATATAGCCTACTCAAAAAGCCATTAACGCTCAATATAATTATTCAAATAACTAATTTTAAATGCAGATGCTTGCTTAACGCATGGACACAAATAAGATATAAATAACCGTTTGGCCTCAATGACAGACTTGGCTGTTTTGTGTTTTTGTTTCCGTAATTTTAGACGGGAATTTTAGAAAGAAATATCACTCAGATATATTTGTCAAAATTAGCCAATATAGGACATAGAGAGGTATAGCCTCAAAAACAGAGACTGAGTGACACTGGACTATTACACGTATTAGGCCTACATTTAATTTTAATAGCATATGTGTCGTTGGCCTACTTGTTCCGAATAATCAAATAGAAAACTTACGTTAAAATGTAAATGTCTCCTCGTCTTTAGATGAATTCTTCGAAATTATTCTCCTCTACTGTCTAAGCAGTGGCGCGTCTGAGAGAGAAGAGGGAGAGAAAGAGAGAACGAGGGAGGGTGGTGGAGATCTGATTGGTTGGATTGAGAGACCTGCCCACCTACGTTAACGTGCGGCCGCACGTCACAATTCAATTTAAAGGAGTTTTATTTTTTATTGGCATGAGAAAACGTCACTTCAAACACTTAACATATCTATGTTTGAAATGTTGAATACAATACTGGGGAAACAAAATGTAAGTATATTAAATACGTAAATATGTTATTTCACGACCTAACTTTATAGGCTATGTACATACATTTTCATGGTGTGGTCATTACTTAATTTATTTACATTTTGCAGTCGAGACAAGGCTGTGGAACTACAGTATCCCAACATTCACCTTCTCATATTGTTTTCCTCATTCGCATGCATCCCTCAGCAACACATTCTCACTCATGCATTACATTTCTTGATGGCTTTACAGTGGTGTAAAAATTACAGGCACATTATGCATATAAAATTATTTAAATAATTGGTGCCTTGCATGGTTTTCTCCACCATCGGTGTATGAATGTGTGTGTGAATGGGTGACCACAATCTATGTAAAGCGCTTTGGATAAAAGCGCTATATAAATGCACAATTTACCACAGAATAATGGGTTCATGTTGACACAAAACGTCAATTTAAAAGTTAGGCTATTTTTCTTTTACAAATTTACAAATGTGTTAAAAAAAAGCTTATATGAACATCAACCTCAATAGTTACTTTTCTTTGAAATTATACGAATTAAACTGTTTTGAAAATACAAGCACATAAAGCGCTTGTTAACATATAGAAAAATGTAATCAAATTGTATGTAGCCTAGTAGCCTACCATAGATGTGTCAATCTTGAAATCAAATTAAACATTACTATAACTCATAACTAAACTACAATAATTTGGGCCAACCACAGAAATGTTAAGAATGTTGTTGGAATTTAATTGCCAGTGCAATCTACCAGCTCCTTGTTGGTAGAGCCCACCTGTATCCGGGAATACAAGAAGACTCACCTCAAGACAAACTCACCTCAACTGAAAAAGGAATACTCACCTCGGGGGTAGGAACAGTCACCCCGGGGGGTGGGTAAACTCACCTCAGGACCTGAGAAAACTCACCTCGGAACACTCACCCCGGGGGTAGGAAAACTCACCCAGAAAAACTCAATGGTGTAATGTACAGTGAGTTTTTGTTTTGTGGGTGGGTTTAACCTTTCCCCTCTACACCAAGTCTGTATTTTTTAAAAAGGCACATCTACCCGCTTGTGAGCTTTCCTTTTTCACAGAATGCTTTCATAATGAGACACGTTTAATCCATACTGGATTAAATTCTGTCTTTGAAGGTATAGAATTACCAAATTATGTTGTTCAATGATATATTTGTGTTTAAAATACACACACACACACACACACACACACACACACACACACACACACACACACACACACACACACACACAAAGAGTAAGGCATCAAAATGTACCAAAAGTAATATTTCTAAAAACTAAAGTTCTCAAACAATGCATGTGTGCAATGCAATGTTCTATGCTGTTATCATTTATACCAGCAAAGTAGTAGGTAACTAAATATCCTAGGTAAAAATAGGGAAAAATGTTTAATGCATGTTTTACAATAGTGAAATGTATATCTAATAGTAACTAAAGTTCAATAATGCTTACTATAGTGAAATGTATATCTAATAGTAACTAAAGTTCAATAATGCTTACAATAGTGAAATGTATATCTAATAGTAACTAAAGTAACTAAAGTTCAATAATGCTTACCAAAAGCTTTTCTCACAAATGTGTTCACACAGAAAACAAAACATTATACCTGTGTTTTACCTTCACTGGAGTTTTTCTTCATTTTTCTTTGTTAAGTAAGTATTTGTTTGCATTACACACATTGGAATGTTCACTTTTCTGATGAAATCTACCTTGTATTTAAAGCACTTTAATTAGCTAAATGTAATTTAACAACATACATTGACATTGGAATGTTCATTTCTCTGGGTTCCTACCTTTGTTTGTTTGTTTGTTTGTTTGATGGGGGCACAGGAGTGAAGGGGAGGAGGGGGGTTGACCACTTAACACTAATATCCCATTCCACTTAATGATTCATTGTTTGATATCTAATAGGTGGATGGGGCAAGGTGTGGAGCTGGAGACACATAGCAAATGACCATGCTATTTGCTATTTGCATTCCTTGTTCACTTTTCTGATGAAATCTACCTTTCATTCATTCTGTGAAAATGGAAAGCTCACATTATGAAAGCATTCTGTGAAAATGGAAAGCTCACAAGCCGGTAGATCTACCTTTTTACCTTTTCTGATGAAATCTACCTTGTATTTAAAGCACTATTTAAGCACTTTATTAATTCTATACCTTCAAAGAAAGAATTTAATCCAGATATGGATTAATCCAGATATGGATTAAACATCATTATGAAAGCATTCTGTGAAAATGGAAAGCTCACATTATGAAAGCATTCTGTGAAAATGGAAAGCTCACAAGCCGGTAGATCTACCTTTTTTAAAACATTGGGGTGAGTATTCCTACCTCTGAGGTGAGTCTTCCGAGGTGAGTTTTCTCAGGTCATGGGGTGAGTGTTCCTACCCCCCGAAAATCTTGGGGGTGAGTATTCCTACCTCTGAGGTGAGTCTTCCGGGGTGAGTATTCCTACCTCTGAGGTGAGTTGGTTTTGAGGTGAGTCTTCTTGATACCGTATCCGGTCATTTGCACACACAAATAGGCACGTACAAAGGCTGTTGCCGTATCCCATCCCATCTACAACCTGTAAAGTGAACTGATCCCACTGGCAAAATCATAAATCGGTGCCCCTGCTATAAGCTTGTGCCATACATATTCCACCATTTTGCGTTTTCTTCAAAACACATACTTTTTGCTACTCCTACAGATTTTGTCCAAAACTCACATTTGATTGATTGATTGAGCAGTTTATTGAAGATGAATTCAAGTATAAATATACCCAACACAAGAAAGCCTGTAGGCTTGTTTTCATTGTGGAAGCAGGGAGCAACAATACAAAACAGGAACAAAAAATAAATAAATACACAAAACAAAAAACTAGGCCTACTAGGGCTAGGCCTACCCCTGGAGGAATACCTGTGAGTATCACAAACCACATCATTGCTGACACTGGATCAATTATGTTTAAGATCACCTGATGAAGGCCACGAGTAGCCGCGAAATGCGTCCATTTGTTAGACACTCAGTGCTTGCGTAAATAATTCAAATATTTATATAGCACATTGCCGGTTGGCCAAAGAAGGCCAACGTGTTGGAATACATTTTAAAAAGGAGAATAAAGGCATAAGGCATTTCAGAATTTGACAAAGGTGCTACCTTTAAAGATTGGTGCTATAGCACCAATCACACAAACACACAAGCAAAAAAATAACGATTTTGGTGCTAAATAACACTGTTTGTTTTTAGTGTGATATAGTGTTTTATATTGTGATGATATTTCATGTTTTGGTATATTTTATGTGGATGAATTGAATACAGGACCCCAATGGAAACAAGACTGCAAGGACTTTTTTTGGTGTTATCCTTTTAGACAAAGTGTTTGACTGTTGGCTACTGTGCTTTTTTTTTTTTTTTACATTTCTGTCTAATAAAATATTAAATTCAATTCAATTCAATGGTTGGAAGTGGAACCATGGCTAAACAACATGAAATGGATCTGTATTTTTTATTCAGAGCACAAAATTAGAAATAGGAAAACAAGTGTGTGTGCATGCCTGCATGCGTGCTGTTTGTGCGTGTGCGTGTGCGTGTGCGTGTGTGTGTGTGTGTGTGTGTGTGTGTGTGTGTGTGTGTGCAAATGACCGGATACTGTATCGGGCTATACAGACCGGGTCTGAGCACTAGCTGGAGCAGAAAACTGTGAGTAATTCATGTAAATGAATGTACATTGTATTGTAAACTGTACTTCCATGCTTTTTCTCTGCAAACATCTAAATAAAGTATTCAATCAATCAATCAATCAAACAGTCACGCTCAGTCTCTCACACACTAGTCCCCTAGTTTTTCACTGCCACGCAGATCACCTGGTTTCCCCTCTGGTTAAATTTTAGGGTTTTATTCGTATTGAGCAAGCATAACTTTTTTTTGATGATGTGATAAACAGTCAGACACCATAACACACGTTTGATCCCGACGGCCTTTGCTTCATGTCACTCACCACCTCTCTCCCCATTTCCTGTCAGCCTACTCTCCCATCAATAAAGGCATACAAGCCCAAAAATATATAATTTTTTTTTTCTATTTTTTTTTTTTTTTTCATGCATGGTCTGTAAAATTGTTTGGGCTGCTATATCCATCTAACTAAATTACTGATTACTGATTACTTTGATATTGGAGTTAAGATTAATACATCTGTGGTACATAAGCCTACACAATTGATTGATTGATTATTTTTCAAGTGCTTTATGTGCTTGTAATTTCAAAACAGTTTAATTTGTAATTTTAAAGAAAAGTAGTAACTATTGAGGTTGATGTTGATATTACAATTTACAATTTAGACGCTTTAGCAGAAGCTCTTACTTAATCCAGAGCAATTTACAATAAGCAAGGACAACACAAGGAGGTAATACAAATGCATAGAAATAGCAATCTAGTATCATAAGTAAACCAAGAAGAACCTATCATCAGTCTGACTGTAGGATATCCAAAAAAAAAGCAGCTTACAGCGGAAGATTGGGAGTGAGTCTGCAGTTCTGTTTGCATTACAGACAGACAGACAGACAGACAGACAGACAGACAGACAGACAGACAGACAGACAGACAGACAGACAGACAGACAGACAGAGAGAGAGAGACAGAGACAGAGAGAGACAGAGAGACAAAGAGAGAGACAGACTGAAAAAGGAAGAGTGGTATGACAAAGACTGAAAGATATCAGAAAAGCATTACGAAAGCAGTCCAACCTAAAACACCGGCAAACCAAAAGACACAGAAACACTGAGAGAATATAAACATTTAATAAGAAAAAACAATAGTATGATCAGACAGACAGACAGACAGACAGACAGACAGACAGACAGACAGAGAGAGAGAGAGAGAGAGAGAGAGAGAGAGAGAGAGAGAGAGAGAGAGAGAGAGAGAGGGGTACTGTAGAGAGAGAGTTCTTCAATATTGTTGTAACTTTTTACATTCATGCCAATAAAGATATTTGAAACAAATTGAATTCAGAGACAGAGAGGAGGGGGTGGGTTCTGTTTGGTCAGATTTTAGTCTGGCAATGTTTGGGCCTTAAACTCCAAACACTATTTGCAGAAGTGTCCAAGACTTTCATAGATACACACATGTCAGAATCAATAAAATAAATCTATGAAAGTCTTGATCCAAGGTTAGTCCTGAACAGGATTCTGATTGTCCACCATTCTAGCAGAGTATGCTGTATACAGCTACCTTCAAGCTGTGTATCTAAGATCTGCCAATAGACAGGCGGACCTCTAGCAGGATTTGAATAGCTGCCAACGTAGGAGCACACAACCAGGTCATTCAATAGCTGATAAGTGAAATGAAGTCAATGTAATAAGTGGATGTTTCTATTTCTGCTTCAGTGGCACAATAACTGGAAAATATCCATGATTCATAACTCTGGATGGCTCTCACACCAGACTGACCTTCACCTCTGTTGCTCCCCTACAGCTATTTTGTACCATAAGGATGTTTTACCTCTATTATTAGGTGTATAGAAACTTAAGCTATATAACTTTACAAGGACTGATTGAGAAATTAAAATAGTTATTTTCAATCGAAATTCAATGTTCATGACTTCTTCATGGTCATGTGAATATTAGCCAGAGAAGCAGGTAATTTTAAAGTGGGTTTATCACCTGGAGCTTTGAATCAAAACATAGGGGTATTGGGTATCTGTGTCATGCATTGGGATATTATTGGCAATAATTCAAATTATACATAACTTGTCGTCAATATAATAAACATGCAGGTATAGTTCTTTAAAAGATCCCAGTCAAAAGTTCAGAAACTCTGCCTGGCCTTTTCCCTTATCTTTTCCTCGGGTGTCTACTGTCTAGTCTCTTTCTGCCGCAGCTGTCCTTTCTGGCATAAAGCCATTTGAAGCGAGGAACTTAATTTCTCTGTTCTGCATAATAACAGCACTGCAGCTTGTTTGGTAAATGCTAAGGCAAGGCGTGGATGGTTTAAGTTCCATTAAGTTCCATTAAAGGGCAAGACCACTTTGGTAGAGGTTTGGGTTGTGTAGTTACCTTGCCATGATGCAACTCCAAAGGTGGACAAGAAATCAAAAATAATTGCTCCATTGATTAGAAATTGATAATTCAAAATATGCTCCTCATTGACTTACATTGTACAGTGAAATAGCTCTCAAAGTCATTCTTTTAACACAAAAACGAACATAAACAAAGCTGATTCAGACAATATAGGACATCACCAAACCCAGTACTGTTTTTTTTTTAAATAAAATGTCAACTTCCTGTTGATTTTACTATTTGAAGATCCGGATCCAGAGATCCAGTCCGGGTTTTCTTTCTAATAAAAATAGCAAAATCAACAGGAGGTTAACATTTTTATTAAAAAAATAAACAGTACTGGGTTTTAAAGAGGCCCTGCTCAAGTTGTTCAATCTCGTCCTTAAATCAGGTTGCTTTCCTGAGATCTGGAGCCAAGGGCTTATATCCCCAATATATAGAGTGGAGATAAATGGGACCCTAATAATTGAATTACCGAGGCATATGTGTGAGCAGTAACCTGCAGGGGAAGGTGTTTTGCAGCATTATGAATGCCCGGATGCTGGCCTTCGACGCTTGGCTTTTTACCAAATCACCGCACTGACCATATTTACACACTACATACTGTAATGAATAATCACCAAAAAAGCAGGGGTAAAATGAGTGCAAACTGTCTGTCTGTCTGTCTGTCTGTCTGTCTGTCTGTCTGTCTGTCTGTCTGTCTGTCTGTCTGGGAAGCGGTTGTGGAGGCAAATGGGTATAGTTTTTTTGTGTCATTGTGTCAGACAGTGGTATAATACTGTACAATGCCATGATTCAGGGATGGAATGTGTTATCATCTCCAACACTCCTTCCAGTGTCCTTCACCTCGGTGGAGATTTCTGTTCCAAAACAGAATACACTGTGACTGCTGGGAAGTGAAACATGTAATAATCTAACTCTTTAGGCATAGGTCGGGAGGACAAATGGACAATAGACTTTTGTAATTTCAAGGACCTCCAGTTTGGCGCGCGCACACACACACACACACACGAATCTCACGCACGCACCACGCACGCACGCACACGCACACGCACACGCACACACACACACACACACACACACACACACACACACACACACACACACACACACACACACACACACACACACACACACGAATCTCACGCATCTCTACCTCCTCCCCTTGGATGATGAAGGTGTTGTGCCCTGTGGGCCAGATAAGCTCATATATGGAAGCCTATTGTGCATTTTATGAAAGAAGCATGAAACGTTCTACAGTGTTTCCATATATCATGAAGTTTGTTTTCAGACGTGGAAGCATTTCTGAATTGATCTCTGAAACTTGCCAGAGGCTGTACACATTTACACGGGCTGTCACACCATGTTGGAAACCCCCATAAGGCCCATGTTAAACCCAGAAATGTTGTTTCCTGTAAACCTTTATGATTAAAATGTCATCTATAGGCTTAGCAGATTAGTTTAAGCTTAATTCCTAAAAGTTGCACGTTGGGCAATTTGCGTAATTAGCATAATAAGCAAATGAATCGCTTAATGAGCAAATTAACTGGAAATCTATCATCATGGTGAAGTCATGCAACCTTTACTCATCAGCATAATTTGCATTAATGATGTAAACAATAGGTAGAAATCTGGAAATGGCTATATTATTGATTTTAGTCAACATATCAAGGTTGTTTTAGAGTCTACATCTATATATTTTGATGTCCATAAAGAAGTCCCTTGCCATAACTAAATTATGCAACCTTTCCTCATTTGCACAATTTGTATAAAGTATGTAATAATTAGGCCCAAACCAGGAAATAGTCATGTTTTAGCATGTAGCCAATTTAGAAAGGTGCTCTTAGAGACTATAAGACTATTTTTTAATGTACTCACAACCCTTGTGCACCTTGGGAAATCACTGAAGAGTGTCAACTGGCCTACAACATTGGGTTTATGTACCATTATTAACATTGAATGTACATATACAATCTATCAACAATAATGGTAACATGATAACATGTACAGTCTATTAATGGTGAATACAAGCTGGTTTTGTATTGTTCTTTTACATTTGTACATTACACTACTCTGGTTTAATAAAACCATGACAAGTTATACATGCTGGAGACAAATTGACAAATGACAGCAGTTGGTGAAAAATGCTTTATTTTAAAACTACCTGCAGAAATACTATAGAGTAGACATAGTCTGAACATTATTATAAAAAAGGCACAAAATACATTTTCTTGAATATATAACTTGAGACATTCTATGAATTAGAACAGGGAGACACCTAGGGGGTCCTCAGATTTACAACAGGGGGGCTGCCAAATCTTTGTGTGATAGGAACTTTTTTGTTATAACCACTTGAACAATAACTATCCCTATGCTGGTGGGAACATTTGCCAAAAATAGCAGATTGGCTATTTTCGGCAAAGAGGTTTGGTGTAGAATACAAATTATGATGCTAGTGTAAGGGTTAACAAACATTGTCAAAAAAGAGAAGAACATGTGATATTTACGTGACCAGTAATTGTTCAGCAACCCAAAATGGGTAACATTATGTTTCGCAAACACTGCAACTAGCAATGCATGGTCTAATAAAATGTATAGCCTAATATACAATATAGTAACGTCCACAAATTGATGATTTGGACATGCATTATTATCACAAACATGTCAATGATCAGAAATAAATAAATGCTGGTCCTTTGTGATAAGGGAGTGTTTGCTGCTTATGTGCTGCAAATGTATTTAACCATTTAAACTCTAAAAAAAAAGAAAATAGCAAAAATAGCCTTACAAGCCATCTACAAGCTCACAACGTGTTGCATCCTGACAGGCCTCAAGTGAATCTACAAGCATACAGACACACACGTCCATCCATGTGAGATCGCCTTTTATCTCTCTGATGTGATGTTTGTCGATAGGGTTGGGTGTCCACAGCTGTGCTGATAAGGGCCTACCGTATGCTCCCTTGCTCAGAGACCTGCAGGGAGACAAGAAAAGAAAACATGGAGGTCTTATTACTACACTTATTGATTTTGTAATTGAAACCAATATCCTGTAAATCTTCTACTTACAAAATCGTCATTTTGAATAAAGTGATTCATCTGATTTAAACATTAGTCCAGATTCAATTAAAATACTACTACGTCTGAAGAGATGGAACCGTACCTTTCTCACTCACGCAGCTCAGCCAGGGGGACCATCTCCGGGATCGGGGGGCGAGGGCGGTTGCCGACTTTGCGGAGGTATCCAAACACCAGGTAGCCGATCTCGAGAATTGCGAAAAGCAGACAAATGCTGTTGACGGCAAAGATCAAGCGCAGGAACCCGGTCTTCTCATCGGCGCGTGACGGATAGCAGCTCACCCTACCCCTGCATGATATGGCCGAGCACAAGTGATGTGGCTGCACCTCCATCCCGTAAATCCAGTACTGGCCGAACAAGAAGAGGGCCTCCAACGTGGCCCGCACCAGAATTTGGAACATGTACGACTTCGGCGCCTTTGGCCCCTCCTGTTCGGGCTCGATGTGCTCCACGTCTCGGTTGGCGCCACGTCTCATCCTGTCCTCGCTGTGGTCGACATAGAGCGTATACAAGAGGTTGGGCACGATCAACATCACCAACTGGAGATACCAGAAGCGCATGTGCCCGAGAGGACGTATCATGGCATTGAAGCACTCGTTGTTACAACCGATCTCCATCGAGTCGCAGTAAAAATGATCCCGTTCGTCTTCGTAGATGGCCCGTCCACTGGTGAGGATCAGCCCAATGCGGAGAAGTTGGCTCACAATGAGCCAAATTTTGCTGAAGACAGTGGAGCGGCTGGAGACTGCTTCCAGCAGAGCCTTTGCATAGCCCAAACTCATTGTGGCTCTCGTCTCTGGGTTCACAGAGGGACCTCTGAGATCTGCTTGAAGAAAAAGAGACAACTTTAAGAAACTGAAAACAAAATAAGTTTTGTAACTAACTAATAACTTGTATCTAAGACACAGCAATAAAAAAGTATGTCATTGAATTGAATCTTAAATCAATGGTATTGTAAAAATGCATAGTTCAAGCCAGTACACCTAAAAATAGCACTTTTAGACAACATGTAAAACATTAATAAATCATGGTGCACACATTTAAAACAGGATTCAATAAGAAATGGACTAATTGAACAAATTTGTCCATGACTTCTTCATGGCAGGTTACGTGAATATTAGCCAGAGAAGCAGATCATTTTAAAGTGGGCTTCCCGGCTTATCACCTGGACGTTTGAGTTGAAAAACTGTGGCATGCATTGGGATATTGCTGGCAAGGCAATAATGGAAATCATACATAACTTGGATCACATAGATCTACTCGATTTGACCAGTATCCTATACAGTTGCTAACTTGGAACAATCCATAGACTTGTACTTTTTCCTATTATCTTTTCCTCAGGTGTCATATGAGTCTGTTCTTGTTGCAACAAAAGCTATATATCAGAAGTGGAGAACGTAATGTCTCTCTCTAGTCTTTAATAATAGCACTAAAATCTTATTGGGTTAATGTTAATGTTATGTTAATTGGGTTAATGTTAATGTAGAGAGGTGGATGGGCAAAGTGCCATTAAGTTCAGTGGTGCAACAGTCCATGGAGGGACACAAAACATTTGATTATATAGGGCCTATCTAACAACAACATTGTCAAAGTCCCGTACAGAGGCACATTGATAAACAAGCACACATTTATTTATGATATGCACCCGCCGCAAGGCAAGGGTGACTGACACAATGACACCGGACTATTCCATTTACAATGTAGGCCTAATAGATATATATTGTTTCTTTTTTTAAATAATTTAAATAATTACATTACATAATTACAAAAACTTACATTGGATGTCTCCTCTTCCGTAGATGACGTTAGATATCTTCTTTTCAGATAGGACTATTCTAATTTCTGCCGCGTCTCAGCTCTGTCTGGCACGTCTCTCCCTGTCTCTCTGTGTGTCTGTGTGTGTGTGTGGGTGGGTATATATCTCTCTCTCTCTCTCTCTCTCTCTCTCATCGAAGGAGAGAGAGAGAACTGCCCATATATTATCAGCTGTACGGCCCACAGGTTCCAAACAAGGAGAGTTTGACACATGCACCCAAGTAGCCTACAGGGAGAGAGATAGAGGGCCTGAGGGGGGTGCAGGTGCTGAGAGATTGTAAAGTCATTGTAAAGTCAGCAGCAACACTATGTGGAATATTAGGGAATTACAACTGTTCATGATCAAAAGCAATAGAGGCTGTAGACACCAATGTCCTCTTCAGAACAATATATGTTTTAAGGCAGAAGATGTTGCTAAGTTTGGAAAGAGACAAGGTCTACACAGTATCTGTGTACAAAAACACACAGGTGAATGAATGATCAGACAGAAGTATAAGTATAAGTATAGTATAAGTATCTGTTAAAACCATACACACAAGCACATATTTAACTAGAAAAAGTGTTCCTCGGAGCACAGGTCTCTGCCAGGTCAGATAGTTTATTGTGGGCCAGCAATGTTTGGTATTCAGTCGGAGGTGAGTGGAATCTGTAGAAGTTGAGGGATTAATGTTGATGAAGTTATTGCACAGAAAGTTTAGATGCAAATCTTAGCCAATATTAGGATGGAATATGAAAAATCGAACAGATCTGTCTTGCTCACATGACTAGAGATAATAATGTGTACCGATTTGTGATGTTTGGACAAAATCTGTCGGAGTAATATAAAACAAATGTGTTTAGCAAACATCGGCCTGCTGTTGGCGCTATAATAGGCCAATGTGAAAAGGGTGGCATTTCTTACTCGGCCTAGTGGGAATGTGTGTGCAGCACAAGTAGGCTAGTTGAAGTTTCACAGCAATCAGTTGCTGCATTCATGATTTGAGGCATTTTGTTCAAAACGAGCCACTGTCCTGCAAACTTGGGGGCAAAAACAGTAACGCCTTCGGCCTGGCAGAGACAAAAAGTGAACACGTGCACACCATGTATGTTGCGATATAGAATTAAACTGTAAACTTTAAACAAAGGAAACAGCACTGAGGGGACACATAAACAGTGGTCAAGAGTTTACCCAAATCAAATCTACTTGAGCAAACTGGGGTTCGTCAATTAATGCCAACATTGCCAGCTCTTTCGTGGGGACAGGATCTTTTCAGGATGCCTTCAGAGGTCAATTGATTGAATTAGTTTGATACAAATTCAAAAGCTGAATGCCCAAAACTAACTCCATATCTCAGAGGCTGATATTACTTTTTACTCCAATACAGTTATTTGAAAAGTTTAGCTATCTATCTATCTATCTATCTATCTATCTATATATACAATTTGAATCCTGCGCCATGTCGGTTGTCAGTATGTATGTATGTAGCCAGTGTGACGTCATATGACATCACGGTCGTGACATCACGATGAGACACGCCAGTGTGACGTAATCTCACGACAGCATGACATCACATCCTACCTATAAATAGGTAGGATGCACCAGTTCGACGGCTTCCATCCTCAACACAACCCACGCCGACGACCCTTTACACAAATAAACTGCTAACTTCATCTCCTGCGATTTCAACTATCTTTTCACATTGTACACCACTGCACACTCCCCACAGGTCTGCCATACCAGGTCTGAGTAATCACAAAGTGGGTTTTGGTCATTGGAGAGGTGATGCACGTCACCTCTTTCTGAAGTGGGTACTTTCAAAGCCTGCCGTGGATTTAGGAGAGCACAAAACTCTCTCTCACACTGTGAGGTGCCTGTAAGGTGGCACTGCAAAGTGAACGACGCGCCGAACTTCTAGTATATATACAATTTGAATCCTGCGCCATGTCGGTTGTCTGTATGTATGTAGCCAGTGTGACGTAATCTGACATCACGCCAGTGTGACGTAATCTCACGACAGCATGACATCACGCATGACATCACATCCTATAAATTCTAGGATGCCGTCAGATCGCACCAGTTCGACGGCTTCCATAGTGGGTTTTGGTCATTGGAGAGGTGATGCACGTCACCTCTTTCTGAAGTGGGTACTTTCAAAGCCTGCCGTGGATTTAGGAGAGCACAAAACTCTCTCTCACACTGTGAGGTGCCTGTAAGGTGGCACTGCAAAGTGAACGACGCGTCACGCTAGACGTTCGGGCCGCGTAGCGGCCCGAACGTATCTGTCAGTCCTTGTCCCTTTTATGCACAGATCCCACATCTCTGATGTTAATTCTTTACAGATATGTATATTTGTGTACACATTTATGATTATCACAATCTACCAAATGGTTTTAATAGATTGTATTTCTTTTAATTCAGACATTCATTCATATGTCACATGTCAATCAAAGGATCTGCATATAGCCTACCTTATTGTAATATAGGCAGTTCTCAATTCAGTTCTCAGTTCTCTTTGGAATGCCACTGATCCTACACTGAACAAATATCCATCTCCGTCTTTAAAGCAAACTTTTTAAAAAAAGAGCTCATATCAAGAAGCAGTAGATAAATAGGTATATGTAGGCTACATGTATTTGGATATGTGGGTGTGTAGGTTTGTACAAACCTACACACCTACAGCCGGCCGGTCCTCCCTTAAGCCAATTTTAATAAAAGGATGGAGATCGGCATGCCCCCTTTTGTGCCCATATATGGAGCTGACTGATTTGTTTGTGCTGAGATCTCTATCTGTCAGTCCTTGTCCCTTTTATGCCCATATATGGAGATTGCTGATGTCATCAGTATATGCCCATATATGGGCATGCCCCCTTTTGTGCCCATATATGGAGCTGACTGATTTGTTTGCTTCTAATGCCATGATGACACATTGAGGTAAGACAACACACTCCATATTTGGGCGCACTGTAGCTGCATTGGGAACTCCGTATATGGATATGGCTGACTATAGTATATATCATGACGGATAGTGACATGAGTGTGATGTCAGAGGTCCGCCCGCCAGCTGGCCTGTCCACCGGCCTGTCCTCCCGTAAGACAATTTTGATATAGGATTATTATAAAACACTTCTTCCTCCTTGACAACTCCTTGACCTCCTGGTTTTGGGGGATTTCATTCTTTTTGCGTGGAAACTCATATGTGTCTAAGGGCCGCGAGGGCCACATAAGACACCCCTTCCGCTCAGTATACCGGTACACACTGATGTGCAGCCACAGCCATTAATGTTAATTTGCGTAGTTCCGTCACTTTTGCCATGCATGCCACTTTGATTCTGGCACACGCACCCCCAAAAGAACCTCTCTCTCATCAATTAGAGAGAAGGTCATCAGTCATCAAATCAATGTCTGTAGCCTACTTTTAGCTTTTTAATGGATCCTATGTTAGTAAAGCCTGATAAAAGTATCAAACTCCCAAAATGCACCAGAATACTGGAAATGACATCTATTCTGTTTCTGGTGGTCTGAGGTTGGCACTTGGCAGGAGTATATGTGTCCCGGTGAGCACAGGCAGGGGACCCAAACGCAGAGATGACACACGGTAACGGTAAACAGTGGCTTTACTGAAGACTTGGCACAATAAAACAATAAAAAACGCAGGTACACCTCTTACAAAGAGGGGAAAGTCAACACACGACACGAGGAGCAAACAAACAGGTACAAAACACTGGGACTGGGAAAAATTATTAAGCAACGCTGTGCAACCAGCTGAAACCACAAGTCATTAGGCTGAGGACACTCCGCTGGGCACATTGGCAGTTCACGCCCAAAATCAGAGTTCTGTAAAGGAGGATGCGGAGCGGGGCAGAGGAGATGTAGACCCGCATCATGCCAATATGCTTGTCTCTAAGCACTAAAGGGTCTCTTGATGACTGTAACTACATGTCTGTCTAGTAACGAATGAGGTCCATGCATCATATGTTTCATTTTTGATTGATTGATTGAATACTTACCTGTTTGCAACAACAAAAAAGTACAGGACAGTACAGTTCTTCTAGGTCAGCTAAGAGGATTTAAAACACAAGAAAGCCTATGGCTCCATTGGGGTCCTTTGTACTTCAAAGGTTTACACGACAACACACAACAAGTTTATAACTTACTAGAGTTTCGGGGGGCTACGCCCCCCTCAACCCCAGCCGCGCACGGGGCCCAGCGTGGCCGTGTGTATATTGGGGGACCCAAATCGCCGGAGTGAAACTGTGGAAAAGTTTTTTTGAAAAAGGAAAAAATTTGAAGAAATAATATTTGTTATGTTTCAGGGGGTCCACAGGGGGTGCGCGGACCCCCTGATGGTCCACTGACCCCCTGTGGAGTGTTGGGACGCGCGGGGACACCCCTGGAACATTGCGGAGCATTTCGGTGTTTTTTTTTTTTTCATGAAGGTGGTTGCTTGTTTCTGGCGCAGGCTGTGCAAACCTGGCAACCCAGCGAATGCTGCCGCACGTTTAAGTGGCGTAGCGTCATGAGGGTCAGTGGGGCCGTGGCTTGGTCAGTGAAGACCCTGTAGTGCGGATGATATGTGGCATAGAGGGGCAGATTGTAAATCCACAGAGGAAACATCCGTGGGCTACCATTGGTTCAGCGATGTGTGCGGTCGCCCTGCGGCCCGTCCTCCTCCACCAATGTGCAGTATTGAGAGCCCTGACGTCACAACAATTCGAGCGATGGGCACTGCACTGTGGTTGGTTAGGGTACACCTAGGGCCCAGGTAGAACCCAGTTAAAGCCTGCATGGGCAAACCCAGTTAGGACCCGCCTTGGTCCCACATAAACATGGCTAGTTGGGGCCCACCTAAGGGCCAGGTAGAAGCTACTTATAGCCTGCATGGGCATCGCAGTTGGGACTGAAGTGGATGCCGCTGACATTGCTGACATGGGGTCCATATGGTTTAGCCCACCTTGAAACCATATGGGAACTACGCTGGCATGCTGGCTGTAATGCAAACGCTGCATCATACCTGCAGTGTGTAGTTTGATGTTGTGTGTGTAGCAGATATACCTGCAGTGTGTAGATCAATGTCCATAGGAAAGTCAATGCCCAGCATTTTTTTTTTTCCCCAGCAGAGTTTGTAGTGTCTCTGTGTCTCTCTGGAAGAGGTTGCACATGAACTCTGCAGCCGCACTGAGGCGCTCCAACACAAACACTCTGACATTAAGCTGCTTCACACAACAAACATCAGCACCAGGCTGCTGTTTGTCCAAAAGACACAATATCTCCTCTCCCACCGACGTCATGTGTTCATTTATCGACAGCCGTACAGAGTCCTTTTGACACATTTTACGTGGTTTATCCAGCTGTCACTGACTCTCCACATCGGGCTGTTATTTTGCTGCGATCAAGTCAACGATGTGAGAGATTAGCTATCACAGACGGACGGACAGGGGGTGAAACATAGTCTTGCGCCATGCCTTTCGGCCTGGCGGAGACAATAAAAAACCGAAAGTAAAGGAAATGGCCATTTCTGCAACAGAAGTAGTCAATAAACTATGCTATGAAAACATGGGCCACATTGGCAAAGAATGTGAGAAAGAGGCAATCATGTAGAAAATAGCCGATCTACAAGCTTACAAAGCCTCTCAACGTGAGGCGTTTCGAGCTTGTAGATCGGCTATTTTCACAATATTTACTTGTGGAACGGAGTCAAACAGAATGGGGGGGTCCCAGATCAAGTACGTGTATTTGGGGGGGGGGGGGGGGGGGGGGGCGGCGTGAAAGGGTTGATAAACACTGCTGTAATCGGAGCGAAATTATCTGAAATTACTACATGACCATAATGCAGCGTAACATGCGTTGCACGGGGCGGTCCTGCCATTACGTTAGTTACTGTAGTTGCTGTGGAGCTACATAGTTCTCCAGAAGACACACACAAACATACACCATCTACAATGGACGAACTGAGCAGCAATATAGACATTCACCACACGAACGTGCATTGTTGACAAAGTGATTGCACAGCCGCTGCAGGCATGACAACCAGGTTAGCGTTAGCGACATGGCAGCTATCATAGCGCCCTGTCCGTCGTGCTGCAACTGCCTGTGATGGCTACAGCAGTAACAGCAAGCTGTCTGCGATGCCATTGTCTGGAGACTGCTGTTAGCGTGACACGACCAATGAGAGTGAGCGCTGTAGTTGTTGCTAAGATACGGTGGCGTCTCTGCCCCATAGCTTGTAGATCTCTCACACATGATTGGCGTAGGCTGCGTTGCCAGGTCTGACTTTGTGTGTAAGCAATGGTCGGCTTATTTTTGCGCGCCTTTGGGCTCGTTTGCATTGTGCGCACGGCAGCGCTTGTTTAGCGTACGTCAGCGCGACGTGGCAACGGACGTGGCAACGTGAAAGGTGATTGGCTGGTGAAAAGAAACACCCGACGTTACACCAGAAATGGTGCCTGGAGAAAATGGTGACCAAAAAAAAAGTTTGGGAAAAAAGGAAAAAAAACCCGCAGCGGCTGCCTGCTGTTGTGGTGATGAGGTCGTGCGCACGGTAAACGGTACGAAGCTGGCTCCCCTTCCGTTTTGTCCGACATTTGGTGAGTAGAATTAATTATGTTGCGCGGTGGAAAAGGTGTAGTGAACAGTGAGATGTCCCCTACGCGAGGCGTAAATTCAGCGCGGCCGCCGTGGCGAGTGAGTTGGCGACATGTGGTCTGGCGGTGCGTTGTTTATTCGATAACAGAGCTGTGGGGTGTGGACACCGAGGGTGCGGAAGTCGGTCGCCATTTATATAGTTAGATAAACAACAACAGGTAGCCTACGTTATGTTTGTCTCTCTGACTGTCTGTCTCTCTCAAATCCCCGGGCGCAGCCAACTGAACCGCACGTCTTGACTTGTGAATGACAACATCCTCGTTGTACAGAGCAAGCATGTGATGTGACATATTTACAAACGTATGTCTCAATGAAACAACATAAAACACAGTAAAGGTAAATAATAAGCGAGTGTCCCGTAAAAGGAAATTAAATAGGCTAAATGAAATAAAACCATGTAATTGTGTATTACCATTTTACTTTCCCTTTTACAAGCACGGAATCTCCGTTGTCATGACAACCATGTAGACACCCTAGCGGCACAACGTCCATTGTTGATATCATCAAGACTGATGAATCAGACTGACGTCACTTGATGACACGCACTCCGCTTTAACCTAAAAGGGGGCACACAGCGATGAACCATCAGTTTATCTTATCTAAACACAACTGATACTTAAGCTTCCTCTTGTGAGCCCACAAAGTTATGAGTTGGAGTTTCCTAACGACTCTTCTAGGAGAGATATCCAACCACTCCACCTTCATTGGCAAGGTCTGGCTTGCTGTCCTCATCGGCTTACGCATCGTGGTGATCGCCGTCGTTGGCGAGCCGATCTATTCAGATGAACAGACTGAATTTAAATGCGACTCGATGCGCGTCGGTTGTGAAAACGGATGCTACAGTGCCCATGTACCATTCTCACCCATCCGCTTCTGGGCGATGCAGGTGATTGTTATCACCACGCCCACCCTCATGTACCTGGTCTATGCCATGCATAAGTTAGCCCACGTGGAGGGCGCTAAGGACCAAGCGTGGGACAAGACGAAGATGCGCATAGTGAGAGGTGGCCCCAACCGCTGCTACGAGGACAACGGCCACTCCATCATCACGGAGGAGATCCACCCCGAGAGGAAGAAGGAGGTACCGGAGAACCAGTGCAAGCATGATGGACGGCGACGCATCAAGGACGACGGCCTCATGAAGGTGTACGTGGTCCAGCTGCTTGTGCGGGGCGTCTTGGAGGCCTTCTTCCTGTACGTCCAGTACATGGTGTATGGGCTCGAGATGGTACGGGCGTTCGACTGCACCACGGACCTAGCATGCAAGGATGAAAGGGATCCGGATCCAAAAGTGACAAGGTGCTTTGTCTCACGCGCCAACGAGAAGACCATCTTCCTGCACATCATGTACGGCGTCAGCGGCCTTTGCCTTCTCTTTACGACCCTGGAGATAATATATTTGGGCTTTGGTGCCCTCCGCGACTGCTGTTGCACGCCGCGTCACACAGCTGCCCACTCGGTCCGGTGGCCTCCCTCCCCACAGTGTTACCTCCACACCGTGATGGAGATTGAAGATGAAGAACGTGGAGGGTGCCGGCCCGTTTCACAGCAGCAGCCGCAGTCCAACGGCATCGCTGTCCATCAGAACCGACTGGACTTTGAACAGGAGAAGCAGAGCAGCCGCAGTTCTGCCTCTCCTGTACGAAGTTCGGTCGGCACATTTGAGAAAGGTAGCAGAGTGGTTTCTACTCTTCATACTGACGCTTTCTTATAACCTTCTCATAAACTTGTTTGAATGTACAAATAAATGGAACCTAATGGACCCTTACCGGTTCCAGTAGCCTACACCCAAACCCAGGTTGAGAAACCACTGGTTGGTTTCCTCCATCTCATTATAATAAGTCATACCAATATACTGCACAGTTGCAAAAAATATTATTGTATTGGATATTATTGTTATATTGTATTGTTTATGTTGATAAAACTTGTTATTCATTAAAGATTGTTCCTTTAATTAAAAAAAATACTAATTCTTTATTCAAATGAAATAGCTCCTGTAAAGGACCATATCTTCACCTAGTGGATATTGCAATTACAAGTGGCTCTCCAGCTTTTAGGAGTGTCAGTGTAAATGTGTCCTCTTCAGAGCCATAGCATAGGTGAAACATCATATCAGGGACATACATGAGCATTTATGGATGCTAACCTATTTGTTGTCCTGCTCAGACTCAATGCAGTTGTATTATAGTGCTATTTGATTATTAGACCATACATTGCCTTGAGTGCTTCTAGCATGATGTCATCATTTGTATCCTGAATCATACCGACAATGCCATGTGTTCATTCTGTGTAGAAACTCAACTTAAGTTAAATAAAAAATAATGCATATTATATATATTCAAATTATTTGTATGGTTTTATAAATAAACACATTTTCACTAACTGCTGTAATGTGTCATTTTATCTCCATCATGTACAGTGTGTGTCATCATGGCCTTGCTTGTCAAAACCAGAGTAGTAATAATGTATATTATGTAAAAACCTGGTATTCATAGCAAAAGACCACTAACATAGCATTTAGATACATTCTGTTTCCAGATTGGTTTTAATTACATTTTCTATTAATTTGTAGACGGTCGTGGGAATTATTGTGCCTTTATCACATGCATGGTGTATTGTTTATTTGGATCCCCATTAGCTATACCTTCACAGCAGCTACTCCTCCTGAGGTCCACACAGAAATAAATTACATTATATAACATGAAAACATATTACATGACAGTATAAGAGAACAGTTAAAAACTTAAAATACAACCGAATGTTAAAAAAATAATCAATCTCAATTATATGGTGTAGTAAATCATTACATAAATATAAAATCTTAATGATACCTCAACAACCATAGTTACGATTTCAGGTTTACAAATATATACGCCCAAGATACATCAAACAATGTGCAGTATAGCTGTAATCAAAAAGCAGATTCCATGAGGTATTTATTTAATTAATTTTTATCTGATTTACTTGTTGCCTGTATGAGTTGTGATGGAAGACTATTCAGCTCTTGCATTGCTCTATACATTACTGTGTGTTGCATTGAATTGTTTTTTGAGATGGGAAGCATAAAGAGACCTTGTGACGAATGTCTGGTGTTGTGTGTTCATCAGAGCTAAAAGTCAACCGGCCTTACAGGACACCCCAGGACCCACAACAATTCTTCTGACAAAAGACAGCAGGGAGATATGAAGTCTGTCCTCCACCAAAGGCCATCCCAAAGTGCCATGCATTCTATCGGTATTTGTTCTTTTTGTACAGCTCTATTTTGGACCAATTGCAATGTTACTAAATCCTTTTTGGCAGCACTAGACCAAACCATTGGACAATAATCCAAATGAGTGAGGGTTAATGTTTACGCAATTTGGGGAATGCGTTGTTGTGGTAGGCTATATATTTGGTAGATTGTATTTAATGTCCATAGCTTTATTTTGTAGTTGTTGTAGTAGGCAGAGACAAACTTCAAGTCCTTTTACAATATTTAATTATGTGGCAGCACAACAACAGACACGTTTCGGCCTGAGCCTTCCAAAGTGCTGAGGAATATAATGCATATTAGGCCTACAACACAGCCTCGCTATGAATCTTTTGTTGGATGCTTCCATGTTCAGACCACAGAGTCCAGTGCAAATCACATCTCCTATAATAAGTCATCCAGTTATCACATTAAGTGACCATAAATCAGCTATTGAGTTTCACTGGGAATGACATCAATTGGGATTCCATTGAATACTTTATTAACAGTTTGCAAATAGTACAGTGGTACAATGTTACAATGATTGTTAAAAGGATAACACAAAAAAGCCCTAGGGGCTTGTTTCCATCGTGGTCCTGTGTATACAATTCATCAATAATTCCAAGCTAATAGAAACAACAGCCTTTCACTTCCTCTAAAGTTAACATGCTGAAATAATTATTATTATGCTCTCTGCTCTTCTAGTGAACAGCAATTCACTCGCTCATCACAACCTCCAAGTTGACAAGATGATGTGCAGTTGTGCACCCTGTGTGGTTTGATGGTGAACTGCGCCATCTCGTGGCAAAATAAAGCAACTGCAGTGCCATACAACGATTCCATCTGGTTGTTAAATAGGGAATAGGCTGGATGCTAGTTCTTTCAATGCAATAACCAAGATGGTGCATCGGGCAGGATGCAAAGAATGGATGAGGAGACATGACTTGGTTTTGTATCTGTATTAGTCCAGTACTTCACAGTATTATTTACAGCAGTTCTGTAACAACACATAGAATACATATATAATTATTAATGAGGCATTGTCATATATAAACAATTAGCATAACAATCCAAAATATACCACTGTAATCACAAATGAGTATCCAAACATCTTTACAATGGTAACAATCACCCATAAAGGCTCAATGTTAATATTAAGACATCTCCAGACATTAGCAGTGTTTCTTTTCAGCTTGAACAGAAGCTTATAACTGACATCCAATGTCATTCACTTTCCAGTCATGACCCCTGGTGGCCGAATAAGGGGACAGCAGAGAATGACGTTCACCAAATAAATACAACATTGAATGAATACTAGTACGCTCCAACAAGTTTGGTCACTTCAGGCACCATAAACGGCGATACAGTACTTCTCCATAGTACTTCTCTTGTCACAAAGAAATGGTTAGCTAAACATCTTGGTAACTCCTCCAGCCACATATGAACATGACGTTAGGTATGTTTTCTTACATCTTCTTACACAACGATGTGCATTACGAGGCATGAACAACACACAGCAATACAATAACCCCGCATGCACTTACTTGTTATCATGAAATCATAAAGCTTGTGAAGATATACTGGACGTCAGACATTAATAAACTGAGAGGTAGTACTCGGATAGTTTCAACTTAAAACTAGGCTTGTCGTACAACGGCTGGCAGACACGCCTACCTTTCTTCCCGGGGGCTGAATCACGTAAACGTGACTACGTCACTACCTGTTACTATGGTAACCTGAGCATTTAAAGGTACATACACCGATTATGTCCTGGCCTTTTAAACACTGGTAATATTAATGATTTAATAATTATAATAATTATTAATTAATTATAATTAATCTATCAGAGGTGAAAAATACACAATTTTTCACCTCTGACTTTGAAATAGACACGTTTGCAACATATGTATCATTGCGCACACTTCACTTCAAAGTAAAACCAAGTGCTGTCTGTCCCTCTAAAAATAGTATCCACTGTGGATTGACTGTTCATATTTACAGACATTACTGGGGATAGATTGTGTTCTTTTTCACTTCCACTTAGACTAGGAATACCTGTACATGTCTACACATTTTATCTTCTTTTAAGCATTTGTACTCTTTTTAAGTATTTTTACTGATTTTTTGTGTTTGTGTTTAATTAGTGTACCTGGTTGCATCTTTGTGTTTCAATCAGCTGCAGCTGTTGTTGCCATGCTCATACATATTGACATACATACAGACATAGCCACACGCACGGCCACTTGATGGAGTGGCTGGCACCACCCAAAAAGTTGGTCTAGATTCAATTTAGCAGCATTTGAGATAGGGCTTAAAGGGCAAGAACACTTTGGTAGAGGTTTGGGTTGTGTAACTAATTACCTTGTCATGATGTAAACAAAGCTGATTCAGACAATATAGAACAAGGAAGTTGTGTGGGTCTAATAGGTGGTTGCTAGGGTACAATCTGTGGTTGCTGGGTCTGATATGTCATTGCTAGGGTGAAACAGGTGGTTGCTATTGCAAAACAGTGGTTGGTAGGGTCTAATAGGCGGTTACAGTGCCTGTCAGAGTGCCCGTTGTACCCATCTGTCTGTGTCCCTTTTGTGCACATATATGGAGATCTCTGTATCTGTCAGTCCTTGTCCCTTTTATGCCCATATATGGAGATTCCTGATGTCATCAGTATTTCATCTGGCTGTACTCCAGCCCTAAATGGCATTTTCCCATTCAAACTAATGGATTTGTTGATGTTCGGTCTCCATGGTTACTCAATATGTATGACCGAGTCCAGGTTGTTATGGTAACCATTTTTTGTTAGTGAAACCATGGTAGCCATAACAACCTGGAGTCGGTCAGACATATTGATTAACCATGGCGACCTAACATCAACAAACACAATCTGACATCATAGGATGAGGAGAGCATTCCCTTCACAGTATATAAAGGTTAGCAGTCAAATCGAGACGCCATATAGTCAGTGTGAAGAAATGGACTCTGCCTGCATCCTGTCTGAGGAGAGGTTCCTGTGTTCTATCTGCCTGGATGTGTTCACTGATCCAATCACTACTCCATGTGGACACAACAACTGCAAAACCTGTATCACATATTACTGGGATACTTATGATGTGTGTCAGTGTCCACTATGTAAAGAAACCTTCTATAAGAGACCAAAACTGTCTGTTAATAGAGTATTGGCTGAGATGGCTGAGATGGCTGATCAATTCAGGAAGACACAGCAGCAACCTCCTGCTGAACCAGGTGAAGTCCCCTGCGGCGTCTGTACTCCGATCAAGCTCACGGCCCTGAAGTCCTGCCAAGTGTGTCAGATCTCCTACTGCGAGACTCACCTGCAGCTTCATCAGAGACTCAGCAGCTTTAAAACCACACCAACTAATTGACCTAAAGAACCTGGAAAACATGTGTCAGAAACATGGGAGAGCTCTGGAGCTGTTCTGTAAGACTGACCACATGTGTGTTTGTCAGTTCTGCACTGAGTCAGACCACGACTTGCATCAAATCACCTGATTCGGATGCTATCAATGCATTGAATGGGACATTATCACCTTTTATTAGACCATTGAATGGGTGAAGTAGGCGACCTACTTACCTACCCGCGATTTATCAGACCATTCATTGGGTGTTATCAAGACATACTGACCTACCAACGGAGATGACTTAAATAGTTCCGTTTCGGTTTTGGTTGTTTTGGTTTCGGACCATGACGGAGGCGCGCAGCTCAGGACGGCAACTCGGTCGCTTTAGCTCCCTCGGTGGTCCTTCGCGGGGCTCCAGCTCGCCTGAGCCTACTCAGCGCCGTTGGAGTTATGTACCGATAGGCACATAATCGTAAATATTGTAGTGGGGACTGCTCCGCCTCCAAAGTAGGTCAGTAGCTCCTGATTACGCCCAATGAATGGTCTGACAAATCGCGGGTAGGTCCGTGTATCGCCTACTCGTCACCTACTCGCCCCATTCAATGGTCTGATAAAACGTGATAATCTCCCATTCAATGAATTGATAGCATTCGAAGCCGGTGATCAAATCGTATCTCTGGAAGAAGAATGTGAAGGAAAGAAGGCTGAGCTGAGAAAGACATAGGTTGAAGTTCAGCAGATGATCGAGGAGAAACAACTGAAGATTCAGGAGGTCAAACATTCGGTGGAGCTCAGCAAGAAAGATGAAGACAGAGAGATAGCAGACAGTATGCAGGCCTTCACTGCTCTGACTGTGAGTACAACTGTGGCTCAGCAGCTGGAGAAGACACTCAGTCAAGAGATGAAGAAGATGTATGACACGGAGCTTAGGAGGATCCATCAACATGCAGTGGATGTAACTCTGGACCCTGATACGGCGCATCCCGATCTCACCCTATCTGAGGATGGAAAACAAGTGATTACTGGAGGCATATGGAATAATCTCCCAGACTACAAAGAGAGATTCTCTACATGTCTCTGTATTTTAGGAAACCAAAGCTGCTCAGGAAGGTTTTACTATGAGGTTCAGGTTAAAGGGAAGTCTGACTGGGAATTAGGAGTGTCCAGAGAGTCCATCAACAGGAAGTGAGAAATCACACTGAGCCCCTATAATGGTTTCTGGAGTATATATATGTTGAATGGAAATGAGTACTGGGCTGCTGCTAGCCCTCCTGACCTCCTCCCTGTAAGAGAGGAGGTCCAGAAAGTGGGAGTGTTTGTGGATTATGAAGAGGGTCTGGTCTCCTTCTATGATGTAGAGGCCAGAGTTCATCTCTACTCTTTCACTGGCTGCGCCTTCACTGACAAACTCTATCCATACTTCAGTCCATGTCTGAATGAAGGTACAAACTCTGCTCCTCTGATCATCTCTCCTGTCAATCCTGCTATTCAGGAGGAGGTAAAACACTCAGTAGAGCTCAGCGAGAAAGACACAGATAACAAAGAGATCGCAGACACATGCGTGCAGGTCATCACTGCTCTGAGGAGCTGTATTGAAAACCATAAAACAGCAGAGAAACAGGCTGAAGGCTTCATTAAAGAGCTGGAAAATGAAATCACTGAGTTAAAGAAGAGAAGCTCTCAGCTAAAGCAGCTCTCACACACTGAAGACCACCTCCACCTCCTCCAGAACTTCACATCCATCAGCACCCCTCCACCAACCAAAGACTGGACAAAGGCCCTGTATATGCACCAACTAGTAGTTTAGTTAGTAGTATTGTTTATAGATAACCACCTGAATTGACAGTATGTGCCAGCGCAGGAAAGCCAAGCCAAGGGTAATAATGGGGGCTGGTACAGATCCCACTGGACATCGGGCTAGGTGTAGAGCACATTGTTTGAACCTAGTTGTATCCCATACCTGAATGTGCTTACATTTCTCCTGACAGGATGAAATTGGTAATCCACCTGAAAATGTTTTTTCTGTTTATTAAAAGGGTCCCTGTCTATTGGCTAATAGGCCTTATATGCCTTAATACATTATACTCGCCCTCTATAACTAAAATGTTAAATGTAATTCATTAATTTAAAATATCTTATATATTTTAGAAATAGTTCATCTTTAACTCAGTAGGGACAACTCCAGTCGCAAGTTAATGATGTAATTTGTCCATGCATGTGTGGTCCAGCCCTATGTAATGTTTGGAATGCCTGTGCTAATAAAAAGTATTTAAAATATTTTTTTGATGCTCATATTAACCTTAGGAAGTATTACGTTGTTTTTTAGTTACACACATGCAGGCAAGGAGGCAGAAATGTGAGTATTGGCATCTGGCTGTCTCTAGATTCCTGGAGCCACTTGTTGATTTGTTATTGCAACTAATATCCACTAGGTGGAGACATGGTCCAGAACAAGTTCCTGCAGTGCACTGCACCTAAACAACAATTTGGACTGGACAGATAACTCAGCTGCCCTCTAAGGCCCAGAGCAGGCTGTTCTAGATGAGGCAGCTCAGGACAGGTTCCAGGTGTGTGTAATAGGATGCTGCAGATGTTCTACCAGTCTGTAATGACCAATGTCCTCCTCTTTGTGATTGCCTTACAAAATCCTTCAATTTAATAAAGTGATTCATCTGATTAAATTTATATAATTTCGTCTCCGTCGGGTGGAAACCTCATAGTCATATGTCCAAAACCAAAACAGTTACTTTTCAGGATTCAAATAAAAAAATTAGTAGTAGCAGATCTACAAGCTCAATATGTGCATTTTGGGCTGTGTGTTTGTGGTTTATGCTATGCCAAGCTGTTGGCCACTGTGTGACATCAGTTATTTCCATGATACCTAAGTGTCTGCCTACAGCAACAACAAGCTATGGGTATTAAAAAGGTTACTAGCTACATTTCAGGCCATGCATGCGATAGGCCCAATAATTCCAAGCACCATCTAAGTCATTTCTACCAACCCAAAACATACTGTACATCCGGAAACACTGCAAACAGTAGGCTACTTTTCAGAGTTCTGCAGAGCATTGGTTGTCTAAAAATCTGTTCAATCAGGCTGACTTTAGCGTTAAACCATGTCACCATTATCACTAGTCTGGTTTCGATAAACAAGGCCAGAACACATTACACATAATGGAGACAAAATTACCAATTCCAGCAGTCAGTGAAAAATGGTTTATTTAAAAACTACCCACAAAAATACTATAGATACAAAAAGTATAAAAAAGTACAAAATGCATTCTTTTTTTAAAAAACGACTTGAGATGACACTTGAGAGTAGGTACCTGCAATGCACTCATAGCATTGTGGGTATGATTCGGAGTACAAATTATGACACTAAAGCATTCAAGGCAAATGCATGGTCTTATAATCAAATAGCATGATTGCAACCTTCATTGAGGGTCAGAGCAGGACAACGCACAGGTTAACATCCACAAATCAAAGACATGAAACCTGAACATGGCATTATTATTGCAAACTTTTCATTGGAAGCAAGAGCTCTTCGTGATAAGGGAATGTTTGATGGTTCTGTGATGAAAATGTATTTAAGACGGTGAGCATTTAATGCCATTTTCTTTTACAAAATTGTATTGGCTTAACCACATGAACCCTAGCGTCCCCATTGTGAGTGAACATTTGTCAAAAATAGCAGGCTCATAGCATGTGTTATGTAAATTGGCTATTTTTGCCCAAGAGATTTTGTATGGACGGGAAAACAGAACAAATATAGACCCCTGGGGGACCCTGGTCAATGAAGCATATAGGGTTTAAGTGGTTAATGGTTGCACTGTGATTAAAGTGTTCTAATCTCGTCTTCAAATGATCATGAACCCTACACTATGCAACAATAAAAATAAGCATCAGGGAACTAAGACAGCAGTGAACTTCATTCTTTTCACACTGAACAGTAATGCTGGCTGGCATGAATGATACAAAATAAAAGAAGTCATAGAACATACAAAAATGGACAAAAGAACAGTATCAAATGTTTTAAACAATACACGGTCACAATATACACTTATTCAAGCATTACCCAGGTTTTTGTTCCTTTGGACAAAGGCACCACATGACTTCCAGTTACTATACTTGGAGAACATTGACTGGTGCGGTGCTAACTAAAAATTAACAAAAGATAAAAGGGGAGTTATGCCTCAAATGTACAACTTGCATACAGCAAGTAATCACAAGTTAAATAGCATTATCCAAACTGCTTGAAAATGTCACGGGACACACCTGTCCATATTTCAATGACTCCAGTACCCTTTTGTTCCTATGAGTGGCACCCTGTCCTTTAGACAACCAGTTCATATACAAGCACTAACTCAACTCTTACAGTTTGATGTTTTGCCCCTGCACTACACATAGCCTGCCCTTACCACAATGGAATGGCTGAAAATGTAAACAGTTTAGGTCTAAGGCAAAGTTGAGATGAACCTTCTCTGGACTTCAAAATGAGGACCACGGCAAAGTTGAGACGAACCTTCTCTGGACTTCAAAATGAGGACCACAGAAACTCAGATAAATCAAACCGCTAATAATCCTATGCTTAAAAAAAAGATTAGGAATGGGGGAAACAGCATAGCTGCCCTGAGAGAGGAGCATAAGTGATAGGTCTTGTTGTACTACAACAGTTTGTGAGCACTTTGGATTTTCAAGAGGTCAAAGTTCGACTCATCCTCAACCAATTGCTGGCCTTAATACTGAAAAGCTTTGACTGGATTTGTCGTCCTCAAGTGAATCCGCGAGCATACAGACACACATCCATACATCTGTGTCAGATTCCCTTTTGTCTGCTCACTGATGAATCCTGATGTGACGTTTCACCCATAGCGTCCATGGCTGTGTTGATGAGGACCTATGCTCTGAGACCTGGGGAGACAAGACGAGTGACAACACAAATTAATCAAAATGTACTGGGATCAAAGCCGTGTTTTTTTCCCATGTTCAAGTGGGGCTCAACAAGGTCAAGAACAAAATAAAATGTAGCTTTTTAACATAATTGTGGACACTATTTGTATCTATGACCAAACTAATAAAACATGCTTATCAAAACATAAGATCATCAATTACAAACACTGGTGACATGAACGTCAACCTTTCTAGTAAAATGTTAGCAGGGCCGTATCAAATGTGATTGGACATTCAAAAATTCTGGGGTTTTTTTAATGAAGGTTTGAATGTATGATGTAATCCTATATTAAAATTGGCTTAAGGGAAGGCCGGCCCACCGGTGGGCGGACGGACCTCTGACATCACGCTCATGTCACCATGACTCAGCGGACGGACCTCTTATGTCACGCTTATGTCACCATGACCATAACCATATAAGGAGTTCACAATGCAGCGGAGCGGATCTCTGACATCACGCTCATGTCACCATGACTCATAACCATATAAGGAGTTCCCAAATATGGAGTGTGTTGTCTAACCTCAACAAATCAATCAGCCCCATATACGGGCATAAAAGGGGTTATACCCATATATAGGCATATACTGATGACATCATGGATCTCCATATATGAGCATAAAGACACATGGACTGACAGATACAGAGATCTCCATATATGGGCATAAAAGGGACATGGACTGACAGATACAGAGATCTCCATATATGGGCATAAAAGGGACATGGACTGACAGATACGTTGTCTAACCTCAATGTGTCGTCATGGCATCAGGTGCAAACAAATCACTCAGCTCCATATATGGGCACAAAAGGGGGCATGCCTATACATGGGCATATACTGATTACAACAGTGATCTCCATATATGGCATGCCGAAGATATGAGGGCCACTTAGCGGCCCGAACCTCTAGTAATAAATTTTAAAAAACTAAAATGTAATAATCTAATCTCTCAACTTGTAATGTCTGCCTATGTGTAAGTAAAATATACTGACAAACTCTTTAAAGCTGGAGCCAGGATTCTATAAAAGTGTCTGCTCTACTCACAAAATCCTTAATTTGAATAAATTGATTAATCTCGTTAAATGGTTTGCCGACACTAAATGTAAAGAAATGAATATTCCGTCTGAAGTCGAGCTGCATCTCTTTACCTTTCTCACATGTCCCGCTCTGCTTTTCCTGGGCGAAGTTCAGTCGGTTCTGCTCCACGGCGGTGCCGTTGGACTCGGGGCTGCTGCTACGAGACGGGCTGCCGTCCTCGTTCTGGTAGGCCAGGTCCAGGTGCTGCAGGGCCAGCTTCATGTGCCTCCGCCTCTCCAGCTCTCGTGACGAGGGCTCGTCCCCGAACGACTCGCGGCCAGAATCCGCGAGGTTGTCCTGGAAGGCAATTTTCCCCGACGGGTCCTTCTTTAAGGCCGTGTGGTAACCCGGAGGTGCGGAGGGCTGCCGGCAGACCGACGGCCTCTGACTGGCCAGGGCTGTGTGACGCGGGGTCGGGGGACGAGGGCGCGGTTTGCAGAAGCAGTCACGGATGCCGCTGTAACCCAGGTGCAGTATTTCAAGCGCCGTGAACAGCAGACAGAGGGCGCTGACGCCGTACATGATGAGCAGAAAGATCGTTTTCTCCGTGGGGCGCGATACAAAGCAGTCCACCGTGTGCGGGCACGGTGATCGCGTGCACACGTACGACGGTGCCACCTCCAGCCCGTACAGGATGTACTGGCCAAACAGGAAGAGGGCCTCAAACGTGGCGCGCGACAGCAGCGAGAACACGTACACCTTCATGAGGCCGTCGCGCTTGATTCGCCGCCGCCCGTCGTGCTTCTTGCACGGCTTCTCCGGTGCCTCCTTCTTCTCTGGCTCGATCTCCTCCAGGATCATGGGATCCTCTTCGCCGTTGTCCTCCGCCTCCTCGTAGTCGCGGTTGGTGCCGCGGCTCACCATGGGCATCCTCTTCCGCGGCCGGTACTCGTCGTCCTCCATGCGGGCGATCTTGTGCATGGCGAAGCCCAGGTACATGACGGTGGGCGTGGTTATCATGATCACCTGGAACACCCAGAAGCGGATGTGCGAGAGGGGTGCAAAGGCATCGTAGCACACGTTTTCACAACCGGGCTGGTTCGTATTGCAGACAAATTTACTCTGTTCATCGTAGTAGATGGATTCCCCACCGACCGCTGTCAGCACGATGCGGAAGACGATGAGGAGAGTGAGCCAGACTTTTCCCACGAAGGTGGAGTGGTTGGAGATCTCGTCCAGCAGACGCGTTAAGAAGCTCCAACTCATTGTGGCTGTGGGTTGACAGGATGAGGCCTCTCAGATCTGCTTGGATAAAAAGAGAGACAACTTTAAGAAACTAGTGGTACATGTTGAAGCTTGATGATGCAGAACACATAGTAGAAGTTGTGATGAGCAGTCAGGATAAGCCTGGGCAATGTGGCCACGATAATTTAAAAAGAGTTGTTATGCACATCCACCTTGGTCGCTGGTGCGGGACTGAACATGAACATATGAAAATAAATAAGGTAATAATAAATAAATAAGTATGCTGCTCCGAAATGGTTTATTGTGCAACGGTTACCTATTTTTCCAATATGACCAAGATATCATATCTTTCATATTTGGTGCGACGGTGTAATCCGAATTATGCGACGGGTATTGTAAAAATGAATAGTTTTGTGTGAATTCACAAGCAGAATAAATCCACCATCACTGTCAATAAACTAATAAGAATGCCCCAAAAGGTGCTTTGACAAAAATCTAAACAGGTTAGTAAACACAGGATTTAATTATAAGACCAGAAACTAAATATCTCTCAGTAGAGCATGCAAGTCCACTATAATAATACTATAATTATTTTTTACTCTGAGCTCATTGAAATTGCAAATTATATCCACTAGGTGGAGACATGGTCCTGCACAGGATTCTGTAAAGCTGTTCAACATCTGCCAGATTAGATAGCTAGGTGGCATGACTGGGGGCGCGGAGGTCCACTGGCGGGATTTGAATAGCTGCCAAAGATAGAGCATACAACCATGTGAGGAATGTCATCGAACAGCTGTAAAATCATGGCGTGTTCTCACAAAAGCATTTTGGCTTATCCCTCAAGAAAATATTTAACTGCCTGGAGTCTTTTATTATCATCAGGGAATGTTCTCTAGAACCAGGCAAAGAATTGTGAGAAGTAGCCTACTATATTGCAAACCAGAACACACAAATCCCAGTCAGGTATCATTAAATACCCAGACTAATCACCCAATATGCTAAATGACAGCTCATGTATCCTTAAGTATGTTTCTAATTCTTGACAACAGTGAATTTATATTTAAGTACATGTAGTCAAGACAACTTTTCCATACTCTAAATGTTCTATATTTTTGTCCTCCAGACCTACGTAGGAAGGATTCCTGGATTCCTGCTTGTGTGTTAACCACAACCACATAATACACAAGTGATGTTCTATTGCTGGGATGTGCAATAAAATGAGTCATTGTAATAATCCAAGTCATAGGGCGTATGGAGGACTTGACAAATGGGAAAGTTTTACAGGCATTTTAGGGTGGCCATTGCGGTTTCACACCATCTGTGTTTAACGTCTACTCTTGCTAATATCAAAGTAGTAATTGTAGAACTATGCTTCCACAGACTTGTGCCAAACAGATTGTGTGGGACAACGGGGAAATTGCATCACATCTTACAAATTATGGAATGTGTCCAGTGATTAATCAGACCAATCCGTTTAGTAACTTTAGTTGATTTAAAAAACCTATTCAAAATGATCCACCTTGATTCGATTGATCAAAATGTATAGAATAGTAGTTGCAGCCCTACAATAAAACAACAATTAGTAGCTTGGAATAGAAACAGGTTTTTCAGATTGCTGTTCATAGCCCTCACTTTGTCCTCACAGAAGTCCACATTCTCAATAAGTCAAGTTGATGGAAACTTGGAACGCAAGCGAATAATTAACTAAATACAAGTTCAAAACAGTAAGGGAAAAGGTGAGAGTAAAGCACCCCTGTCCCTTCCTTAACAGATATAGTAAGGGATGTATTGAACTAAAGGCACTGACGGCGCATGTGAATTGCGTATGTGTAATTGTATGTGAAACCAGTACACTGACATACATGTCCTTAGCAAAGGTTAAAATGAAAAGCCCTTCAAATAATACTGCAGCAATTAAGTTCTAGGCACTAAGTGCTGCCTAATGAATGGCTTACTTATTAAGGCAGACTTGCGGAGGAATATCACTTTCTTGATTGGTTAAGTGGCTACTCTATCAGATTTGTATAATGGCTTATTGATTTTAAGTCTGTGGATGGCCACCGGTTAAGACTTCATGCCAACAACACCATCATCGTAGTGAATCAAAGTACAAAACAACAATGTAAGCTATACCCATTTAACCTAAAACCTATACGATATATTGTCCTCAAGTGCTATCTGCACTTTACATTCTGTTGTAAATATTATGTGATAGTATGTAAGCAATAGTATGCTGCAGTGGTTCTCATCCTTTTGAATTTCAAGGACCCCCCCTAGTTTTATATTACCCCCCATTTCTAAAAGATTATGGGACCCTTAGAGGTCCATTACAACTCAAGTTACAGACCTGTAATGGTCCATTTGGTTGGTAACCATCAATCATTAACTGGGGATCCCCCTCAAGGACTCCTTATGGTCCCTAAACCCCACGTTGAGGGCCGCTGTTATAGTGGCCTGCATCTATAGGCTGCATTCATTTCCCCCCCTAAACAACAGACATGATTGTAATTTGACATTCCCTGGCTAGCTGACACAGGAACCACCTGTGTGTCTTTTTTGTGGGGCAAAAAACGAGGCTTTCTGCCTCTGCAGTGATGCTGCTTCGCTGCTGAACACCTGGAGGCCACAGAGCTTAACAGCAGCAACAGTTCTCACAGGTTCATAGGATGAGATATGCTTCAGTTGTTCTCCAAAGAGAGCCTGTGGTTCCGAGTTGCACATACTGCCTCTGGGAGCATGTTCACCAACCAACTACTCAACTCAAGATTTTTTGTTATTAAAAAATATATAATTTAACACCATGCTGGTAATTTCACCCAAACTATGGTCGACAGAATGCCCAGTAAATCATAAATGGGCCAAATGCCTCAAATGTAAATGTTAAATAAATATCATGCTGCAGGAAATGTGGGGGAGGAATATAATCCAACAGCCCACTCAGACATTAATGCAGCCCAACAGTCAGGCATTGCCTCAAGCAAAGACCCACTGATAGGCTAACACAGAAGTGCCATGAGAAAAGTAGTCCACAGACAAGCATCTTATCGCACGCGTGCGTGTGTGACACTGTGGTTTCAGAGCCCCCCATAACCTGTCTGAGGCATCAAAATCAGCAACATTTGTATGTAGAATAGTTTACCACTTGCTTCCATACTAGACAGTGATTGTACCTGGCAGTGAATATTAGCCTGCTACTTAAAGTTGGCTCAAATGGTGAAAACAGATGTATCCAATTGAGGCAATTTAATGAAATACTGACACATTGCACTTCAAACATCATCACTGTGATGATTGGTGGACATATTGCACAGTGTTCTCTAAAAAACAAAACAAGACGGTAATTTGGAATGAGACCTAAACATACAAGAAACTGATATGACTTGTTTGGGTGTTTTGATGTCCTATCTTCAATGGGCTCGGGCCTCTCTTTTATCAGAGGCACTTCAAATACAACCCCAGAAATAAGTAAAGCTGGACTAGGGAAAGGGCTGGCAGCCAGTCACAACACTCTTAACCCCCCCTACAGAACAGAGAGGCTTTGTGGCCCTCACATCTGGGAGACTAGTTAGTCTACCACTGATCCATCCCATTCAGGCCATCAGGCATGCAGGGAGGGAGGCCCCAGACTTGGGGGGAAATGAGCACGAACACAATATTAGTCCTACTTGTAAATGTATTTGGGATGTAGTTATGTAAAAGAGGGGAAAAAGTGGAGGGATATTCATATCTCAGATTCATAGCGATGATAAAAATAAAAAATAGGCCCACTCAAACAAGACGTTTCTAATATCACTTGAGATAAATAAAGGGATTAAAAGAGTGGACAAAGAAAATGGGCTGAAGAGAGAAAGGTAGGTAGGCTAGAAGAAAAACAAACCTGGTTTCTAAAGCAGGTTTTTAAAGACAATAATCAGCTCATGATACAAAAAAAAAGTAGCTAGGCTATGATCCACTACTTTTGCCCAAAGGGAACCCAAAAGGCTGAGGAGAGCACCACGGTACCATGCGATGGAAAAGCCCCATTAAAGAAAGGAAATCATCCGTTCCGCTTAATTGGCCATAACGTGCTGAACAACAGCCCCGATGCACCCAGAAGAGCTGATTAAAGTGTGAGCAATGTACCAACAGTTCAACATTAACAGCGTATATAGACTCGAAGACTGTGATCATAGTTTATCAACAGACTTGGGGTCTGATTTCCCCCGGAGAAACAGATTAACCCCCATGCATGCGTTTAGTCTCTCCTCCATCGCCATGGGGTGACATAGCTAGCCTACAAACCGTTTACAAATTATATGTAAATATAAGCATCAATTAATAAGATTTAATTGGCCTAATGATTGCTTTTTAATAAGATATCGTTGATTGAACCACGCGTGGACACGCATGCTTACTGGCTCCGCGCGGCGCGCCTTGCATTAAAGTTAGCATTTAAACTAGCCCCGTTGGGAACCTCACTCGCCACGATAGCTCCTAGTTCAGGTCCCGCTTCGTAGGCTGACGGCAGAGTGCGACACCGGCCAATACGGTTGATTCTTACCTTTTTCCGCAAATCGTATCCAAAAAGTAAAGGTATTCCCCCATGCTCTCAGATGTTTTAAATCTTAGCGGTCAAGAAATGTTTACCGACGGGTTAAAAGAAGCGTTTAAATAGCATTTTTTGGTCAGCCTGTGCCATATTTCTTTTTGCAACGTTAACCGGAGCAATACTGCCCATGCGGACGGGGGTTGACTGGCCACAGGCTGACTAAATAAGCGATTTAAACGCTTGTTTCAACCCGTCGGTAAAAATGTCTTGACCGCTAAAATGTAAAACATCTGAGAGCAGGGAAGAATACCTTTACTTTTTGGATACGATGTGCGGAAAAGGCAACGATATTGGCTACCATTCGGCCAGTGTCGCACTCTGCCGGGGACCCTACGCAGCGGGACCTGCATCGCAGAGCGAAAGCGGAGGGAGAGGTTCCGATCGGGGCTACATTTAAACCAGCGTTTTGCACAGGTTTCGGCCCCGACAACCACCACGACTTCCAACACTGTGGAACAGAATTGTAGCCTCGAACACTGCAGATGGAAGTTAGAAACGGAGCTACCGCTGATCTATTTAGCAAGCAGAGATATCCCGTTAATGCGATCCTGTGTGATGCTTGCTGGCTGGGCTTTGTTTGGTAGCTGGTCTGATCATTTACCTTCAAGTAGAATGTGTGGTTCCTCTCTGCTCCAAAAAGTCCCCCTTAATCTCTTAATATAGTTTCGTTTACTTCCCTCCGATCGTCTTGAAAACAAAAAAAAAGAGCACCCCTCTGTTCGTCAAGCCATCCAGTTTTGATGAGAGGCTCTTCGTCTGTCTGCTCTAAATGCGGGGTGAGGACAAAGAGTCTTCCCAAACACAGCTCCCCCCCCTTTTCTCTCCTCCCCGTTTCAAGCGGGCACCCCACCCCACCCCCGATCTGCGGATCAACTTCAACATTCCTCATGCAGTCCTCCTTTCTTTGCCAGCCTCTTTTTGTTCATTTCTATCTTTTACCAGTGGTGTAAATTTAAGTAACTAAGTACATTTACTCAAGTACTGTACTTAAGTACAATTTTGTTTTACTTTTCTGGAGTATTTCCAATTTTCAATAGCCTACTTTTACTTCTACTCCACTACATCTCAGAGGCAAATGTTTTACTCCACTACAATTATTTGTATTTATTATATAATCACTTCCAATTTCACTCATGTATGAGTTCTCTCTCCTGATTGTTTATGCTAATCAAGACCTAGAGAGATGAGGAGACCCCTGTTCTCACACACACACACACACACACACACACACACACACACACACACACACACACACACACACACACACACACACACACACACACACACACACACACACACACACACACACACAGGTTTTAAGTACCACTAGTACTATGAAGTAAAGTTTTACGTTTTACTTTTAACCATATTTAAATTAGTTGCTGTTAGCTGTAGTTCCTTGTTTGAAGGCTTTGCGTGGTTATGAAATATTATTATATTAAATAAAAATGAAAATTATTATAGCTGTCCCTTTTGTCTATTCAATGGATTTATACTGTATGCTAAAGTTTATGCATTTCTATATAGGCTTTGTGTAGCAAAAGCAGGTCACTGAATTCTTTAGGTGGTTTTAGAGAGTTATGAGGTTCTATACATGCATACAGTATGATATTAAAAAGAAAATGCACTATTCAATAGTAGTTTCTAAAGCAAGTATACTACGTTACTTTAACTCAAGAAAAAACTTGACTGAGCAACTTCCACTTGTAGTGGAAAATACTGATATTTGACCAGGAGTATTTTGACTAAATAATGGGACTGTACACCAGTCCACCATTGATTAAAAAACTATTACATTTGTGTGACAAAAAAAAATTACATCACCAACAAACTACAAGGATACTCGTTTTTGTAAGCAGGTATATGGCATGTTGTCCTTAACATTTAGCTTGCTTAAGTTACCCTTCCTTTCAACAAATCAGCACACACAGACTGTCACAAAAAGAGTCTGTGTGCTTTGTCTGTCTCTAAACTGTTCGGCAGCACCTCTGTCACTGCTTTGTCTTTGTAGGTGTGAAACAACACACCCTTCACTGATAAGTGCCACCGTGGGCGCCTTCTTCCTGTCCAGGCGGACATTCGGAAGTTGTTGCTATTTGAGACCCTTCCTCCTCACACACTTTCCTTGGTAGCATCAGTGTGCAGGGGTTTTTATATATGCTTTTCCTCAGTCCTCCGTGGCTTATCCATTGTTTTCAATATGGTTACAGTAGTGGTCCAGTGCAGTGGACATTTCCAGTAGTGGCCACGCTCCAGAGGATGTGTGTGCACTTGAATGGATTGTTGCTCTGTGATTCATGTCCTTTCTTTAAGAAGCAAAAGCTGCACCAGTACGGTCATGAATTAATTGGCACGCTTCCCGAATGAATCATGCCCACTTAATAGTCTGAACTCTCTGTGGAGATGCTAAATTGCAGATACCTATTAGTGTGTAAATGTGAGCTATTTAGCATTGACACCGTGATATTTGTCTCTACTGGAATTCCAGTAGACTTAAACTTTGCACTTTTACTTAGTTCTTTGTCGTAACAATTTGTGCAGTTTGTTGGTTGGTGGCAGTGTGTATGTACTGTATGTGTGCAGTATGTCATTGTATTTTGATACTGTATGTGTCCAAGATAAATTCCCTTATGAATGTCTTTAAATATATCTTATATTTACTCTATGAAATGCTGGCAAGCAAATCTATCAACATGTTACACATGGCTTGTGAAATGACTTAGGGTTAGATGACCACGTTTTGCTTCATCCACTTTGATATCTAGCCAAGGCTTCTGTCAGCTTATACAAGCTCCTCTAATTGTTTAATATTGGTTGTAAACAGGAGATCAGTGGAGGAATGTGATGCCCTTCCCCCTCTCCTTAGGGATGAGGGAACCTCCATTGTGAGCCACAAGTGTGCTTTCATTCATGGTTTAATATGGGGTGCCCTGGTTAACCACAGCACACTCCAAACCCTAGTTCTCTGCAGAGACATACTATATAGGCTATAGATCCGGAGGTTCTGAACTACAAAAAAAGTGTGTTCTTTTTGCCTCAGTCATTTCTGCATCATCTCGCCTAATGTCTGTTGGCCTGCATTTCCTCACATGAAAGAGATAGAACCGTGCCAAAAATGACCATGTGAGTGATGACTTGACTTACTCACATTTGTTACACATTTCCTGGTTTCCCTGCGGTGGCTGAAAATTGTGACTGCCAAGCTGGTAGACTCCAAAGATACAACAAATCCAATCCAAACCAAACCAGCTTAATATGAAAAACTATAAGAAAATGATAATAAATTAAAAATATGTAAGAAAAAAGGTTGTACAATACAAACAGAATCATCCTTTGGAAAAAGTTTTAAATTGTTTTGACTTGAGGACTGCTGAGTCACAATGAGCCTAAGGCCTTATTATGAAAGTTTGATATTATTACTACTGATACTGTTTATACATTTATGTCTGAGCAAGTTGATAATGCTTATGTGCCTCATTTATTTGCTCCTAATATAAAAACATTTAATTAAACCTACATAAATGTCATACATTTTTCTTTTTTTTCCTTTTTTTTTCAACGAGGTGAAAGGGCTTTGCTCAAGAGTTGCCTGTATAATGTGGCATAGAACCTGACCCACAGTGAATCATCCCCTCGTGATGTTTGCCTAACTGTCACACAAAGAGAGTTATCCTACAACTGGTTTGTGCCTGAATGCTTGTGCAAGGAGAAACATCACATTTCCTCTTCAGGCAGCCTTGGTCAGCTTTTTTCCTCTGTGAACGTTTTGTAATGAATGAGAATGTTATGAATAAAAGGAGAAATGGTGGCCAGTATCTAGACTATCTCTGATATGTGTGATAACAGAACAAGGAATCAACTTGTTTTGATTTAGTTTCATGAACATACGACACACATATGTGTGTGAACATGCGTGTGTACATGTGGCCCGAGACCATATTTAGCTCTTGCATTACAAATCAGGAAAGTGGATGCTTGGCACGTACAGTATTCTGGCTGGTTCCAATCTTTCCTGAGGTAGTTTCCTTGCCAACACACAGGAGTATGTGCAGGGGCTACAATAATTATATTGAATGGAATTTTGCACAAGGTTCACTTGGCAGCAGTCCAAAATTACTAGTCAATTCATAGCAGTTGGCCAGGGTGGGATTTGTCTTGCAGATTGATTGTTGTGAAATTCTTCTATAAACAGCAAGAATAACACTCAGGATTTTACTTTGTACATTTACCACCAACTTAACTCCTCATTTTCTCTTTATATTCTCTAGATTTAATCCTCCTATATTGTTCATCGGAACCTCTGCGGACACGATAAGTCCAGATGAATGTAGGAACTCGTGAAATTCTCTTAGAATGTATTTCATTATGTCAGGTAGCAAATATTAGTCGCACCTGTAAACTTTCTGGCAATTACACCCAAGGACATTTCAGAGTAATTAAGTTTAGCAGTAAATTTAGCCCACCCTGTTAAGTTTTCATTCACAGTAGGCTACTACGGGAAAGTTGAGTTTGCTGCCAGCAAAGCTAATGTTTTCCATCTGTGTATTGTTTAGTAGTGTATCATGAACAGTGCCTCGAACTTCATGGCACAGACAGAATCACTTTAATGTCCAATTCTAATAGATGTGAAGGAATCTGACTAGTGACAAAGGTGCAGTGACAAGACCCATTTTTATAGTATATATCACTACTGACACATGGTGCAAGGACCATGGGACCTCAACATAAAATACCATGCACTGTCACTGTGGCCTACAACTGGCAGTACATCTATCACTCTACATTTACACAGTAAACATCCAGTTCAATATACAATGTATACAATGTATAGATACAAGAGCTTGTAACACAGGAAAACAAATCTGCCATAAGGTGTTGCTATGGTTTACAGTGAAAAACACAACTTTGGACAGATTTAAGTGCAAGGTACTGCTGTTTGTTTAAATACGACAACAAATCATCTTAGACAATAAAGAAAAACACATGGCCCTGTAAAGCCCTATGTTTCCAGATCAGTGTGTGTTCATTAGTGGATCTGAAAGCCATATAGTTTGCTTGCTTTCTCAAAAGCCAGTATCCTGCACATGAGACCAAATGTTTGTTATGTCTGGTGAGAACTGTCACTAAAGATTGATATTCAATACCGCTGAAGCGCCCTTGAGCAAGGCATTGAACCCCCAACTGCAGTGGAGCTGCTAAGTGGCCACTGTGGTTGTACTGGGCACTGCTGAAAAAGAGAACTCAGATCTCAGCATACCTACCCTGGGTAGATTAAGGTAAAATAATAATAATAATAATAAAAGTTCCTTTTTTCATATGACATTCAGGATCTTGTGCCTGTCATGCACCATAGTTGCCCCTTTCCTTCCTGGACTATAGTATTATAGTTTACTTATATGTTAACGGCTTCCCTCTTGCTGCAACAATTGACAAGCTAAAATGCAGCTTAAAAAATGCGCCACTTTCCTTCCCGCCAGTACCCCTATACTCTGGGACAGTGGTTGACCAGGCTTAAAGGGGGATGGGGAGGCTTAATTTGCTAGGTCACCTTATTTTGCATGGGGGAGGGGGACTGCTTCTCAGTAGTGGGGTGTGTGTGCACATGCGCTTTTGTGTTGTTGCTGCACAATTGGGTATACGGGGCAATCTCATTTTTAAATCACCCCTGAATAGTATTGTGGTAGGGAGCGTTTTCTATCGGGTCTAGATACTAATGGGCAACCAAGTCCAGGTCCTTGGTGCTTGTGTCATGCCCCCCCCCTCCGGGGAACAAAACACCAGTCAGTCTTTAGTGGTATGGTCGGGTTACAGTCTCAAACACTGCACGTGGGACACACAAAAGAACCCCCAGTGCTTTTAGGGAGGAGGGGCGCAGAGTAACCATGGAAACAGACAGCCTTACCCCTGGAACAGATGGTGGGGGGTGGTGAGGGTATCGGGGGTTGAGTGCGTAGCGATGGTAATTATCACATACATACAGGTTTCCCTCCTAAACAACAGTTCCTGTGTGTCTGTGACAACAGACTGGGGTTGGGAGGATATAGGTTAATTGACGGGAATTTAATTGAGTGTTCTTAGGTGATTAATCAATCAATCAAGTCTTTATTCACTTATTCAAGTTCTTTATTGACATGCCAGCTAGATAAACATATAATATTGATACATTGAGCACTTTGTTAAGATATGATCAATGAGCTCTGTTCTTCAATAATGCATTACATTGATTGTGATGTTTTTTGTTGGGATCTATTGGATGATTTGCATCTAAAGTAAGCCACTTTTGGCTTTGTGAATTTTTAATGAATAGATGTAATCACATCATTTGTCTCTGTGTTTGCAGCATTATATACTCTGAACCTTCACTGATCTTTAGACATTCCCTACCTAATCATAATCTCCCTTGTTTCAATAGGTTTTTAACCTTTTAACTATATATATATAGTTATATGTATATGTATATGTATATGTATTATTATTATTATTATTATTATTATTATTATTATTATTATTATTATTACTCTCCGCCAGGAGAGTATTGTTATCACTGCGTTTTCACTTTCTAAACATGACACACCGATTGGTCAAGCCTCACGTGACACGTGAAATACTGTGATCTGATTGGCTAGTGACGCCACCGGGCCTATATATACATGGCATCACTCTGACAGTGTCTCCGCCACTGTCAGAGTGAGGTAAGACGGGAACCATGAAATGGCTGCATGGCTGATACATAATTGGCAGATAGGACAGATAGGACATTTATATAGACAGGAGGGATATGACATAGGACACTTATACAGACAGGAGGGATAGGACACTCACACAGACAGAACGGAAGAGGACACTTACCCAGACAGGTTGGATAGGACACTTACATATACAAGAGGGATAGCGACCTATACATACATGTGTCACTGTGATAAGCCAGATTCCAATACCGAAAATCCGGCCACTAGCTCACTCCCAGACCTTCGAACCGGAAGTAGTCAAGTAGTCGCGGTCCAATTGTTCCTATCTGTCTTATTGGACAGATAGGACAGATAGGACACTTATATAGACAGGAGGGATATGACACTTACATAGACAGGACGGATAGGACAGGAGGGATAGGACACTTACACAGAATGAACGGAAGAGGACACTTACCCAGACAGGATGGATAGGACACTTACATATACAAGAGGGATAGCGACCTTCGCGACCTTCGAACCAACACAAGTCTTCTGGCGGAGAGTTGTGCTCCGAGGAGCACTTTTTCTAGTTATTATTATTATTACTCTCCGCCAGGAGAGTATTGTTATCACTGCGTTTTCACTTTCTAAACATGACACACCGATTGGTCAAGCCTCACGTGACACGTGAAATACTGTGATCTGATTGGCTAGTGACGCCACCGGGCCTATATATACATGGCATCGAGACACTGTCAGAGTGAGGTAAGACGGGAACCATGAAATGGCTGCATGGCTGATATATAATTGGCAGATAGGACAGATAGGACATTTATATAGACAGGAGGGATATGACATAGGACACTTATACAGACAGGAGGGATAGGACACTCACACAGACAGAACGGAAGAGGACACTTACCCAGACAGGTTGGATAGGACACTTACATATACAAGAGGGATAGCGACCTATAAATACATGTGTCACTGTGATAAGCCAGATTCCAATACCGAAAATCCGGCCACTAGCTCACTCCCAGACCTTCGAACCGGAAGTAGTCAAGTAGTCGCGGTCCAATTGTTCCTATCTGTCTTATTGGACAGATAGGACAGATAGGACACTTATATAGACAGGAGGGATATGACACTTACATAGACAGGACGGATAGGACAGGAGGGATAGGACACTTACACAGAATGAACGGAAGAGGACACTTACCCAGACAGGATGGATAGGACACTTACATATACAAGAGGGATAGCGACCTTCGCGACCTTCGAACCAACACAAGTCTTCTGGCGGAGAGTTGTGCTCCGAGGAGCACTTTTTCTAGTTATTATTATTATTATTACTCTCCGCCAGGAGAGTATTGTTATCACTGCGTTTTCACTTTCTAAACATGACACACCGATTGGTCAAGGCTCACGTGACACGTGAAATACTGTGATCTGATTGGCTAGTGACGCCACCGGGCCTATATATACATGGCATCACTCTGACAGTGTCTCCGCCACTGTCAGAGTGAGGTAAGACGGGAACCATGAAATGGCTGATGGCTGATACATAATTGGCAGATAGGACAGATAGGACATTTATATAGACAGGAGGGATATGACATAGGACACTTATACAGACAGGAGGGATAGGACACTCACACAGACAGAACGGAAGAGGACACTTACCCAGACAGGTTGGATAGGACACTTACATATACAAGAGGGATAGCGACCTATAAATACATGTGTCACTGTGATAAGCCAGATTCCAATACCGAAAATCCGGCCACTAGCTCACTCCCAGACCTTCGAACCGGAAGTAGTCAAGTAGTCGCGGTCCAATTGTTCCTATCTGTCTTATTGGACAGATAGGACAGATAGGACACTTATATAGACAGGAGGGATATGACACTTACATAGACAGGACGGATAGGACAGGAGGGATAGGACACTTACACAGAATGAACGGAAGAGGACACTTACCCAGACAGGATGGATAGGACACTTACATATACAAGAGGGATAGCGACCTTCGCGACCTTCGAACCAACACAAGTCTTCTGGCGGAGAGTTGTGCTCCGAGGAGCACTTTTTCTAGTTATTATTATTATCATTATTATTATTATTATAAGATCTAAAGAAACTGGGATCAATTTCAGTCGTACAATCATACAGGAATTTGTTTTCCTTTCTGACTTTGGTACAGTGATGCATCGACACATTCAAAAGTTCTATACTGTACATACTGAGTCAAGGGCAACAGATAAGAGTAAGGACAAAAGATAGGGGTCCAATGTTTAATTCTTCAGAGTGCAAAAGCAAATATGTGTGTACATGGAACAAAAGCGCAAAGGCAGAGCTATGCACAAAGAAGAAAGAGGACACTTCAAGGCACAGGAAACTTGTGGTTATTAAAGATGACCTCGCTTGGTGCCCTGCTGCCCCCACTGCTAACAACACACACCTCTTTTTCAGGGTGGAAATGTCATATGCCATAGCACCTCCATCCCCCTTTAAACTTTAAAAATGGATTGAGAAAATGATAATCAATGTTTGTTATGATTTCGGTTGACCATACATATGGTCCCTAAGAGTCTCCATATATGAGGGTGGTGGTGAGTGAAGGTTTCTGTTGAGACGCACGCACGGAGAACCAGTTGACACCAGGCAGTATCGCACGACAAGCTCTCTTAGTTTAATACACACATAGAGAATATATATAGTATTGCACAGTGGATACATGACGTGAGCGGAAGATATGGAACAAGGACAAGAACAGAATAGATAGGAATAGAACATACATATTGTATCATTGTGCACAGACGTCAGTTTCTCTGATAAAGTAGTTGATGGTCATCGTATCACGGATAACAATATGCTTACGTAGATGCACGTGCGTGCTGAGTCAAGCAGATGAAAGCCATAAATCATGACAATGTTAAACTCACTTAGTACATGAGGAGTTATAGGCTATATAAGGAATTGTCAAGATGTGAAAGAACAGAATGTTCCAAAAAGATTTCACATATTTAATTAAAAATCAGGTTGAAGTTGAAGAAACATGTTATTGCGGAAGTTGGACAACTTTCTGGCAGTCAATCCTTGTTACCATAAATGAACAACAAAATATTCACCTACTCTAAACATGGTGAAGTATTCACCTTGTCATTCTGTTATTCCCTGAAAGCAGTTTCTAGCTCACATCACTGACATAAACAACTGAAAAGTATGGTCCCAGTGAACCACTTAATTCCTGTGACACCAATGTGGGAGTATATGTTCTGTTCTGCAATTCCCCTGACCACGTGCACGCTATCTCTCCACACACTCTCCATGTGTGGCTCAAAAGCAACAGCTGCTTGCATCTGGAGTCAAGGTTTCAAAACTCACTTCTCCATTACTGTGGGTCAAATTACATACATTTAATTAAATGTAGTTGCAGTTACTGAAATTACATGACAATTTGTGTAACTAGTAACATAATCCCATGGATTACAAAAACAATGTAATCTAATCTGACAAATTTCGGATTACTGCAAAATCAAACAAAAAAAGTGAGTTACACAAATATTGTGTTGTTTGTTTAAATCATAAAAAAAAAATGTCAATGCAAATAAAACAAATCTATCCGCAACTATTGCAAGGATAAACAATAGAGTGTGTTAAAAATGGCCATGCCATGGCCTCTTCACTCCATGACATTGTTTACAGGTGAAAAAGGTTGCTGTGTGGTGGTGCCACCTCTTCAGTGGTAAACCCCCCACGTCCCATCACAATCACTGACCCATCAGAGCCTTCCTCTATTGTATCTATCTATCTATCTATTGGGGGATGTGAACTTAGTGCACGGCGAGAGTTCAAAATCAGTCGGACGGACGGTTCTTGAGATACGTGAACATTTATCAGACGGAAGTAGGATGTCGTCAAAATAGATTAACGATTTACAAATTCCTTCGGAAGTATGTAAGTCATGGTTTAAAGTCATCCCCAGCTGGGTTTGCCTACAGGGGTAAATAAGTTAAACATTAGCCTACATGATTTGACATTATGCTGGACTGCTGCAGATAACAGGAACTAATAATTGAATTAAATTAAATTCACAATTCACTGACTTATAGGGAGATTTATAGAAAACAAAATGTTGAATTGAATTAATATCATGTTGCCATTAACAGCCACATGATATAATTATAATGATTTGTAAATGTGCTTACAATGTAAACTTGGTCAAATGTGTTTGTTACTAATAAATACATTAACTAATGGTTCATGATTTCAATAAGGGTACCAACAATTATACTGAACTCTTGGCTAAGTCATTGGCTTGTTGCACTCAGTGTAAGAAGCAATTCTGGTCAAGTAATTGCCTTGAACGTGAGCATAAATGCCTTTACTTCACGGTTTAGCAGACTCCTCCATCTTTTTGTCATTAACACACTGCTCTGGTGATGTCAGCATGACTGTGCCCAGCAGAGCCATAAATGCGTCACAGACTTGGCAGCCATGTTGACAGAGGTTGGGTAGTGACGAATTATGGATTGACTAAAAGTGCGTGGATCACCATTGATTCAGCAAGTACTGCTCTGTGGGATGATGGGGAAAATGAAATACTCTGCCACTCGGGGCAGAGGAATGGGTGATTTGTGACCATGTGCAGTGAAATTTAAGAGATAGGTTATCATTCAGCCAGAGCCAGAGTGAAAAGCCTATATTGGAAAAAGCTGATTGGACAATTTAAACAACACCAGTGGACATTGTTTGAGTTCGTCCCGGGCACAGGTACAGTATGCTTACTGTGGAGCACCACAGGCTGGTTTGCGATTCACTGCCTTGCTCAAGGGCAGGTGGCTCCACTGATCTAGTTCAACCCAGATTCGGCACAAACATGGGGTTAAATTTGTTCTACTGCTATGCCACCAAAATATGGAATCAATCAAAACTCAAAATGAACCAAAAAACATAGTTGGTGCTGAGAGTAGACCATATGATCACGGTCAGCATGTGAAATACGCCCTCCCGTTATAGCGATGTGATATAAGGAAATCAAAGTCACAGAAGGTTATGACTAAACATGCCAGCTATCAACAGAACAAACTCACATATGAATGCACTCAGTGCCAGGGACTGAATCAACACAACAGCCTTGTAACGGTGCGTGAGCATCTATGACAAGGTCAACCTGCCAGCCGAGATCTCAGCTGTGTTAACTCTAGTAGCTTAAGGGGAAACAACAGATCTGTCGTTATTTCCCCACAGTCAAACCAATGACTCTGTGTCAATCTAATGATGCACTGACTGGGGTCAACAGTGAAAGTGCAAGTGCATGCACTGACCTTTCACCCTGATATTTGGACAATTCCATGTAGTAGTAATTGAGGGCATTGCAACGAAGTATCCAGTTTCAAAACACGGTGAGCATGGTGAAGGGAAGCATGATTGTGACTGTGAGCATGTGTGTGTGTGTGTGTGTGTGTGTGTGTGTGTGTGTGTGTGTGTGTGTGTGTGTGTGTGTGTGTGTGTGTGTGTGTGTGTGTGTGTGTGTGTGTGTGTGTGTGTGTGTGTGTGTGTGTGTGTGTGTGTGTGTGAGAGTGTGTGTGTGTGTGTGTGTGTGTGTGTGTGTGTGTGTGTGTGTGTGTGTGTGTGCGTGTGCGTGCGCGTAGAGTTATTTACTCCATCTGGATCAGCTCTCTCGTGTCTAAACGGTGATGTCACTATAACACAACCCCTCCACCCCATGTGGCCTCCAGAGGCTTCTTGGTAAACCATAAAATTACAGTTCATGTAAAAGTTGATTTGAGGGTCGCAAAATTAGCCATACATTTACTTTGATGAATTTTCACCAGCGTGACTACTAGCTGCCCTATGACTAACAGTACTGTATGAGTCCCATTTTTCTTGTATATCTGGTAAGATGACCCATCCAAACTACAGCATCTGTATATGGGAATATTGTTTCCATCTGCTGGAGGATGTGGTGGGTTCTAGTGTGGTGTTTGAGCAGACAGTTGAGATCTGCATGTGCCGATTTGAAGCCAAGGCTGACAAGGCTGGAATGAATGAAACCAGATAAGACTCAATGTCGTGATGTTATCAAGTCATGATACATACCTCCCTGTACTTCTCTACTGACTACAAGAGACTAAGAGACTGGGTTGTTGGTTCTGAACAAGGTTATTAAAGTTAAAAGAAAAAAAAACACATACAAACTAAAGTGTGAATAAAATAAAAATATTTGATTTAACCACATAAACCCTAGCGTCCCTATTCTGGGCATGTTATAAAAGGCGATCATTCAGGACAAATAGCAGATCTACAAGCTCACAATTCGTCACATTGTGGCATGTTGTGAGCTTGTAGATCGGCTATTTTATTCATAGATAGATAAAATAGAAGAGGGTGGTGTCATAGATGTGGACAGTAGTCTAAAGAGTAAAAGGAGAAATATACAATCTAACCTCAGTGAAAGCTGAGCTGCCTTAGCAGGCCACTATGATGGCATTGAAAACCCAGTAGTCCTAGTGCAAAAAGCAGAGTCATTAATCCAAGGACAAGGAGGCACGCCTGGTAGAGGAGCATCCAGTAGTATTATAGCATCATGGATTGAATTTTTGTCAAATCTGTCAAGCACAAGAAGGCACTGGTGTATATCATTATGTTTAATGAGACTGGGATGTTCTACAAGACTGTGCGAGTCAATTGCCTTCACTAAATTGATGTGTTTGTTTTATGCAGTGCTGAACTGAAGAAGGCGGCTTCAAAAACCTCTAGTTTTAATCCAGATTAATTCTGATTTTTAAAAGCAATCGGGACATAGTCTGGACTGTGAATGTTCCAAAATTCGATATATTCATTTACATATTGTTACCTGAAGTTCATTATGAAATAGCTGAAAAATGATGTGACTTTTATATTCTTCAAATTATTTTTTAAACAATTGGTCTTTTGTCAATAACATAATAACATCCCATAATAAAATTCAGTGGACATTAGTTTTGGAATGAAACCATACAAATATTGTATTACTTTAATACAAAAACGTATTCTTATATCGAGTTCCATGCCAAACAAGAACAGCATGACTTTGAGTATGGGCAGGAATGTGAGATGAGGTTTATAGATGCTTTATTTATGGCATGTCTGACCTTGTTTTCAGCCTATTGTTTAAGGTTGACAGGCGAATACTTCCAAACCGAGGTCTGACTCTGCTCTTTTAGACTCAACTCATAGTAAAATTTTATGCCCTGACTACAGAAACTGCACGGCAACAGATGGACAGTGCTGTGTTTGCTGATTGGCCGGGCAACCTTCTCTGACCTCAGCATAAGAGCTTTTGTCACTGGACAATATATCAATGTTGGCTGCTCCAGCTGCTTCAAAAGCCTAATTGCCACCTGTCACCACTTTTTAAAGATTCAGAGTTAATTGTGGATGGTGTTCAAGCTATCACTGATGAAAAAGTGAATAGACTGAACAAATGAATGGGTTAAACAAAAGGCTTGACTTGAGTGTGAAGTCTGCCAATTTATAGATGTGCTGGAAATGAAAAAAAACAAAACAACGTCAAACAAACATGTCTAGAGGCAACCAAAACAGTTAAAATCAACCAAACAATCAGTTAAGCTATATCGACAACAATCAACCTGCAGGAAACAGACCTTGGCATTTGGCTGCTATCACCATTGCTGCAGACCACAGCACATTCCATCAGATCCATCTCAACTTGGTCTAGACTTGCCCCGTTACTGAAGTACAGAAACATACCATGATAATGCGATTGCTGTCTCATTTATTTATACGGTTGAAAGGTTAGAGCTGACAACGTCTCATGGGTATTTTTGAGGTATTTGAGGCAGGTCACAGAGTTTTGAAGATAAATGTGTATGACATCACAATTATATAACATTTTGCAGATACCAAAAGAATGACCCAGAATGATAAAAAAATGTTGATAGTAACATGGCAAAATAAGGAATTAGAAAAAAGGTTTGCCGGTCTGAAAGAGCATATTTATGCTACTTGTTTGACACTTTCTTGGATTTTAGCCACATGGAAAATGCTCACTGTTCATTCTGTCTGTTCCATTTAAATTACACACGTTATGTGCTTTGCTGACATGGAATTCAGAGGGATTTATGATTTAACAGTTGAATCACTTTAAATTCCTAAGCATTATGGTGAAAGTCCTAGTGATCACAAAACACAAACGTGCCATGCAAAGAAATAATGGCCTAGATTAAAATGTTTTGGATTTATGTATTTTTCCCCTAACAAAATACTGTATAATAGACTTTCCCACTCACATGCCCGTGATGTGGCGCATTGTGAGCTGGTAGATCAGCTATCTTCAGTGCATGGCACTGTCATTCCACACAGTATAAATTGGGCTTTTAAAGGGCTGCTCTGCGTTTCATCACCAATTAAGATAGGCTGGGGCTAGTCAGTGCATGTTACCACAATACGCCCTGTGCACTCTTCAGGTCTCTGTATGTTTTATTCTATTCCTCCCACACATGCAGGGTTATCACAGACACAATTTCCGCTAACCACTTAGAGCTAAGACGTTACTGGTTAGCAGTTAGAGTTAGCTCTTTGACGCACTTATGGCGTCATAGAGCTAACTTCCTTTCAAAGGTATCTTGCAATCCAGCAAATCATACTGGCAGTTAAACTTCTAAGTCCACTTGACATTGGCCTGTTGATGAACAAGTCTAAAAGCCACGTTAATGGCCCCTAGCCCCCTAAAATCTGCCGGTGTACTTTGTTAAGCATCGTTTCAGCCTCTTAATATTCACAAATGAGTAGGAAGACTAGGCCTAAATCATGGTCCACGCAAGTATGTGAATGCAGACGCGTCAAGCTACTCAAGATCGATTTTTAATGCATCGTTGTGTTCTGGAATGTGTCCCCTGAAAATCATTATGCAACACAAGCGTGAGTGGCAGTCTGAGTGCTGCAGCTACAGGGGGGCTGCTATGACACAATGCAAAAGAGAATGATTGGGTTCAGTTCTGCTCAAAACTTCATATGACCAGTTTTCCAAAGCTCTAGCTGAACAAGTGAACATGGTTGTATGTATTTCATATTTATGACGCCTCATCACCTCTTCATTCTGACAGGAATACAATTGAAAAAGCTATGAATGAAATGGCACAGATTTATGTTTGTTTACTACTTTGGTCATAGAAATGCTCTGATTAGCTCTATATCGCCCCCTTGAGGACTGACGTATGTTACCTCCACCTTGTGTGGACTATGTTTCAGGCCGTAACATCTAATGTTTTCCATGACAACATGATCTGCCTTGTGAATACAGAAGGTTCAACAGGATTTCACAGTAAGGCCAAAACAAAAAACCAAAGGCCTGGACCAAGACAATCAAAACCATCTGGACAACTTTTAAAATGTCAGCCAAGCCATACATCTTGGTGGGGCCCTATAGGAGGTCAATGGAATGTCCTGTCTGAATGCTGTGTTCAAGGGTTTCTTGTTTACCTGGAGCATGTTCTCTTATCTGGGGGGCATGCCCTGATAGGACTGCACACTCTGAGCACAAACATCTGGTGTGCAAAGCAGATTTATTGCCTATCACAAGGCATGAAATTGCATTAACCCGATTTGTCAGGATTGCCCACCACGGTGTTCTCCGAGGTATACTGATAGGTACGAATACAAGAATGCTCGCCCCAAAACTCGCTCGCCCTGGGTCAAATCCGGCGACATCGGAATGGTCACCACCAGGTATTCCTAAACGTATCCTCATTAAAACTATGCCTAAACCTGACCTTATTCCTAAACGTAACCTCAGTAAAACTATGCCAAAACCTAACCTTATTCCTAAACGTAACCTCAGTAAAACTTAACCTGACTCTTAAGTAAAACTATGCCTCACCCGAAACATATTCCTAACCTTATCCTCAGTAAAACGAATACATCAAGACTACAAGAACCGCTGGGAGCGAGCGGTCTGCAAAATAAATAACGTTGAGTGTGTTTTGGGGCGAGCGTACCATAGGTGCGTCCCAGGTGAGTCCTGATAGGGAGTCTCCCAGCTAACCTCCCCCATTTCCAAAATAATGTTGTCTATCTGGTCAGCTGTTTTTTTTTAAGGTTACATCACATTACACACAACTGTGCCTGGAGAGTCAACACTGGGAGAAAGTCTCTTTTTCAACCTACAGATTCCCTGAGTGTTATTCAGTATGTCCTCGCAACGTTTTCTTATCTCCAAGGAGAAAAGCCTGGTAATGAGTTAATGCAAGTGTGTCTATAGGACAGGACTTATGTTGTATTCTTTGACCAATCGCAACACAGGTTTCATGTACGGGTACTGGAAAACAGATCTGCAAAGCATCAACGTAACTTCCTTGGGTGGTACTTCCAGTTATAACACTCTCAGTAGCAGGTTTCGGCCCAGGATGAAGTTAGTCCATCTATCACGGGCTTGCCATAATCTCTTCATAGACTGCATGACGGGGGTGGGTGGAATCTTGCGATCCGTTTTGTCAGTTTGTCTGCCTGATGCCTTTCAAACTGCCCCCCCCCCATATGCCTCTGTACCTGTCAAGCCCATTCATTTCCCAGAGTTTTTCTTTTTTTTTTAGCTGTCCTCACACTGCTAATATAAGCACAAACCAAGAATTGGACACAGCTTATCACAGCTCCCCACAACCTCAGCTGAACTGGTGCCCCATAACTGGTGACCATTATCATGGTCAAGAACAGATATCCTCTCCTTCTAGCCTTCACTTTTGAGCATGTGTGGCTCCACCAACCTCTAGTTGGACCTGCGTCATGCTTACAGCTGTGTATGGTTCCAGGAGGGAGGACAGCATATTGATTGATTGATTGATTGATTGATTGATTGATTGATTGATTGAATGTCATACAATCAGCTTACAGGTTACTGACTCCTCTCCCAACTGTAAGTCTCCTTGTTTCCGAGGGGGGGCCCAGTTGTAGCCAAGTTTGAGGAGGGATTCAGCTCATTGCTAGGGGTGTCTGCCAGTTTGTTTTCTGGGTTTCACCCACAGTCAAATGGGCTGGTTACCTGCCACTCAGAGTGGTGAAGTGCAAGTTGGCCCCCGACATGTGTTGGACTGTTTGAGGTGGAGAGGTAGGAGTTGTCCAAGGAACTCACAGTTTGGACATTCTTTTCTGGTTATTGCTTTCGCGTGTATGCTACACTTGCCAAGGGTTCACGCCAGTCAAAGTCTTCAAGTTATCAGTCAGCCATCTTAGTTTACTCAAGCTGTAAGACAGCTGTCAGCCTTCTTAAGTTCAGCCATAGTCTTTAGTTTGGTTGTGGTTGTTTCCCCTGTGGTCCGTGTGGAGTTATACGTTTATAAAGTACTGTTGACTTTAATGTTTGTTATTCTCCTTGTAATCGGTCAATAAATAACCTCATGCAGATTAAAATACAGCTTGTACTTTGGTTCAAACAGCACCTTGCACTTCAACAAACAGTAAGTCCAGTGAAGAAACACAATATCAGGGGTTCCCAAAGTTGACCAAACATTTTCAGCAGCAACACAAAAGAGAAATTCTGTGTCTCCCTGGGTCCCAAACATTCAAAAATACATTATGAATAGCAGCAGTGGCTCAGGGGTAGAGTGGCCGGTAGGGGATGGGAACCGCGAGGTTCCCAGTTCGCTCCTCCAGAGTTAGTGTCGAAGTGTCCTTGAGCAAGACACTGAACCCCTAATTGCTCCCGATGAGCAGGTTGGTGCCTTGCATGGTTTCCTCCGCCATCGGTGTACTGTATGAATGTGTGTGTGTGAATGTAATGCACAATCTACTGTATGTAAAGCGCTTTGGATAAAAGTGCTATATAAATGCACCATTTGCCATTTTGTAGATCGGCTATTTTCACTATTTTGGGGAAACTGCAATAGGTTATACTCAATGTGTCACACTCCAGTTATTGCATGATCCTTTTCAGAATTTAGCTGATACTATTGTATACTGTAGGTATTTACAATAATGAGGAGGTAACAGGAGACAAGACTAAACATGCATTCCTAGAGTATATGCTGATAATGTCCCAATAGTTAAAAGGCTCTTGTCACAAAACTAGAATAATGTTTGAGACAAGATAGTTTGAAAGATCAATAATTGATAATAATTATGTGATTATCGTATGATCATCCAACACCAGCCTTGTGGATATGTTAATACAATATGCAGCATAGAATGACGTGAGAAATAGGCCTACTGCTGAAAAGGAGTTGTTCTTCCTACATCACATCTGTCTGTTTACTCATGGCGGCTCTGTTGTTTTGGCGAATGGAAGAGAAATGAAGGATGTCACAGCTGTGGAGCCAGTTCCACAAGAGCTCCAACTGTCCAAACAGGAACCCACCTTCTCACACGAGGAGACATGAACACAGTGGACCCTGTATGTGAGCTCTCTATCTATCCATCTATCCATCTATCCATCTACACAATACATTAAATGAATACATTAATTTAATTCTGAGTGTGTTACCCTATATATTTCGTTACCGGGGTCCCCAAGGAGTCTATACTTAGTTGGCCCCTCCTCTTTTCCATCTAAATCTCTTACTGAAAATGGCAGATCTACAAGTCCACAACGCAAATGCAGCGCATTGTGAGCTTGTCGATCTGTTATTATGACATTCCCAGAATAGGGCCGCTGTGGTAAAGAATTTGGATATCTAGTTTGTCGACCTATGGAAATATATTTTGGCCCTACCATATGATTTATTAACCAACAGTAGTATTTTGGAATCAATTCTTGGAGAAGAATTCTCCCAAGTGAACCGAAGATGGAAATAAAGAAGCCTAGTCCAGGACATATGCAGTGAAAAAAAGACCTCTAGAATGACTGACTCTATAATTATGTGACTCATAGTGACTCAATTCATCTCCTATTTAAAGAGACAGCCTCCCAACTACTCTCACTTGCACACTTACAGTTTGCCAAACATGTTTCCAAGTGCTCCGATCGATCATCCAATGTTGGAGGAGAGAGATCTTAAATTGTGAACAGGGGTCATGGATGTAGGCCTATTAGTTTGCCAGGCAGGATCACTACACTGAATAAATACTAAACGTCTTCTCACTCAGAACTATCATGTGAAAAACGTTGCTGTGGATGGAGAATATCCTTCATGACTTGGATGTAAACTAAAAAGTGCTTCTCTAACATCTACTACAGCAGTTCACAACCTTTTTTCCTTGGAGCCCCCTTATCGCTCGCACGCACACACACACACACACACACACACACACACACACACACACACACACACACACACACACACACACACACACACACACACACACACACACACACACACACACACACACACACACACACACACACACGCCCTATATGCGTCTCGTTTGATGAATAGCAAAAATAGAGGATATTCTACAATATAATGACATACCCAAAATAGGGATGCCTCATGCCAGGTTAAAAGTTGTTAACATTTGTAATAATACAGTACAGTACATTGATCCAACAGACAGCAGATATCTGGCATACCTTTCTCATGTTTAGAAAGCAGTGGTTAGAAAGTGGGGTCCAGGGACCCGCAGCGTTTTTTTTAGGTGGTTCCAAATGGACCCTTATACAGCTCTGTAACTCGAGTACACAGATGGAACCAAATGGACCCTCCACCTGTACATTCTCTGAGTTACGGGGGTCTTTGAAATTAAGAAGTTTGAGAACCGCTGCTATAAAGTAATGATGCTTTTCAGAACTGTTCCGTCTGTCTTTATACCTCCATTTTTCAATGTGGATTTTAGTACACCCTGTCACGGAAATTTACTCTTGGTTATGTAATAGCAGCCTCAAGTGATTGCACAACAATCTGTTTTTGTTTTGGGGTGCAGGGATATGGATAACCCTGTTTTTTTTGTGTGTCTGTGGTGTGCAACTGTGCGTGTGTGCATGCACGTGTGCGTGCGTGCGTGCATGCGCGCGAGAGAGAGAGAGAGAGACAGAGAGAGAGGGAGCAGCAGGGAGAAATGGCAAGGTTAGGCTACTATTCTTTGTCTGGGCCTTTAATTGAGAGACAAAGACATCGGTATTGCGCGCAACAATTTCGATTGTAATGCCTCTAACCATGACACGAAGTGAATAGGTGGCAATGAAATACACATAGGCTACACCACACGTCAACAGTGTCCAGCTGAATACATTGAGACATCAGAATTGCAACCAAATGGTTGATGAGTCACCAGTGTGTGACGTGAGACAGGCAACTTTGAATGACTCTTCCATTCACTGAATACAATCAGTGAATACTCTCAGTGATTTTAATGATGCGTAATTTTCACTGTGCAAAACCTTCATGCTAACTTCCGTGTTATTATGCAAGCTGTCAATATGTTTCTCTGCCAGCACAAATAATAATAATAATAATAATGATAATAATCCTTACACCCTAGCATCTCTGTTCTGGCCATGTCATAATAGGTGAACAATTGGGGAAAATAGGTAAACATTTGGCGAAAGTAGCAGATCGACAAGCTCACATTTGACATAGCGGTAGCCAACAACAAAGTACATATGGTTCAAGTGGTTAAAGAAATTCAGAATCCTGCAGTATATGTGGCCAATGTGTATTTATGAAGGGAATGAGCCACGCTCAATGAGCCACAAGGAACCTGATATGTTGTTGACTGAATCCCATAGTTCTTTGTTGTGTGGCCCGTTTCTTTCTAGTTGTTTCCCCATCTCCTCAGGCAGTGTTACTGCTCAGAAATTACGTGCATGGCCTACCTTTTGAGAAAGAAAGACTAACCTCAAGCCAATACCACCTTGCCAATACATTTGTCCTTGACTGCTGCCTCACAGTACCCACCCTTATAATTTTGTCATCTTTTCAAAAGATGCTGAAACTTTAGGATGTAGTTTCGGTAAAGGGGTAAAAGGGGTGTTTTAAAGGGCAGCCTGAGAAACTAGATAGAAAACCGTAACAATGAAGGCCCTTGTCTTCGTGTCATCGTACCAGTGGTGAGAGAGATATAGCGCAAGGTCAAAGGCACCGGGTCATTACAGAGATTTTTCCACTTGTGTCACAGTGTGGTAAAAGGGACTGAGATGGAAACCAGCAGGATCCATGAGAGAACCCATACAGAGAAAAGCCGTATTATAGAACATTTAACACACTATGGTGCATTCACATGCAAATAGTACATTGTGTAAAACTAAGTGGAAGCATATGTCATAGAAGCTAAAAATATGCTCTTGAAGGAAAGAGACTTAAATATCACTTGCAAAATCTGATCAAATGAAAGTTAAATTAAGCACTTTGCGCCCTCAGAAAATGTCAAAGTTGTATTTGTTGCATTTGCCATAGTAACTGGGACATCCTCTTTCAGAATATATACTACTAGAGGTTCGGGCCGCCACGCGGCCCTCACACATACGTCGCACCGCTGATCTAACTGGTATGCCCATATATGGAGATCTCTGTATCTTGTGCCTTTAATGCCCATATACAGTATGGAGATCCCTGATGTCATCATCAGTATTTGCCCATATATGGGCATGCTGATATGCTCATATATGGAGATCTCTGTTTCTGTCAGTCCTTGTCCATTGTATGCCCATATATAGAGATCTTTGTATCTGTCAGTCCTTGTCCCTATTATGCCCATACCAATAGGAGAGTCCCTTTTATACCCATATATGGAGATCCCTGATGTCATCAGTATATGGCCATTAATGGGCGTGCCCCCTTTTGTGCCCATACTGCGGGTGCGTTCGGAAATAGCGCACCGGAGCGCACTCGCCTATTAGTTTGTATTGGCCAGTAGTGCGCTCAGTGCTGTATTTCCGAACGCACTACATATGGAGCTGACTGATTTGTTTGCTGATGCCATGACGACACATTGAGGTTAGATGACACCAGGGGAGCAGGGGATGCCATGACGACACATTGAGGTTCGATTACACCAGGGGCGCAGCCATGGGTGGGCCTGGGTGGGCCGTGGCCCACCCACATAGAGAGACCCACCCAATCGATTTTGCAAAAAATATATATACTGTATATATAATACATTTTTGGATAAAAAAATCGGTAAAATCAGTCAAAAATAAGAATTAAATAACATAACCCTAACCCAACCCTAACCCTAAAACCGAAATAAAGTAACCAAAAAACGCCCCAAAACACCCAATATCCGCGCAATAACCCCAATTTTATTCGGGGACACATGCGTGCCCACCCGCTCCTGCTCAGGCCCAGCCTATACTAGCGTTCTGGCTGCGCCACTGGATGACACACTCCATATTTGGCCGTAGCTGCATTGGGAACGCCTGAGCTGAGTCATGAGCGTGACGCCAGAGGTCCACCCGCCGGCCGGTTAAGCGGATACTATAGCCTATACAAGAGCCATTCAAGGAGAGTCGCGTCACCTCCGTTCACTTCGGGCTTCAGGTCTTCTACATAGCCGTCTATTGGCGAAAAGTGACAACGCCCTAAACCGGCAAGTTTACGGAACGCACTGAAGTCTATGAGCGTTTGTAACTATTTCCAGTTTACATGAACCACGTGACCGGCGCTGTTTCTACCCCCACATTGGCGGAACCCTCTAATACAAGGCTCTGGCCTATACTAATATTATTTGTAATAAGGCTATTTTCAAATTGATGCACACTGTATCAGATTTGCACGAACCCACCTGCTGTAACACAATGAAGCTCAGTTGAGGAATGCTGAAATTCTGCTGCTCAGGGTGGATTACACCTTCTCAATCTCATTCCACCTGTATAGTTCCCAGGGGGAAATAAACACCTTACCTAGAATGTGACTCCACCCCTCACACAGTCTCGCCTAGATGTTTTGAGTAGTTGTGTAAAAGGCCACATGTGAGTTACTTTCCTGACACCTGAGACATGAGGTTTAATGCATCATCTTGCTACAGTAAACCTGTTTTACCTTTGTTTGCTGAACCTGATATAGGAGTGATCTGAAGGCCTTAGCATGAGACAAAAGGGAACAGCCCTGGTACAACATAGTCACACCGGCCAGAAATTCCCTGTAAATCCCACGTAAAATGTTGAGTTAGGCAACCGGAAGTCCGGAACCACAGGAGTCAGTGCATAGTGAATGTTTTAACATTAGAGGACACACCTTTAGTGAAGTGTATTTTCACAGTTCCATTCTGAAATGTTATATTTTTTCTAGATATTGAGTTCTTTAGTGGTAATTGAAGATTTCGGATAGTGTTCAATATGTATCGTGATACTTCCTGGGCCACAGGGCTGTCAACACACTCCTCAACCCACTCACCACATCAAATCTTCAAACCAAATGACAAACAAAAATACATTTGTCTATTGCAAATCCTCTGCCATGCCTCTATAATCCTAGTAGTCTTTCACAACATTGTATGCAATTGCTAGTGCGTCTTAAAACTCTTCACTATATAATTTGAGTGATGAGGCAACACCTGGTGCAATTCAAATGGTACAAGTTCATAGAGAAGTATTTGTTATTGCAGTGCAGTTGTAATTTAACAACCTATATTATTCATGAACTTGTAGATTTTTGTGGATTAGTGGTATCTTAAGTTGTTACATAACACACACACATCACTCTGTATGTTTGGGCAAGCACTGGGAGTGGCCAGAATTATTTCAAGGGTGTGTATACACAGGAAAATCCCAAGAGTGTCAAAATTGACCCAAATGGACCCTATTCCACTGTTGACTGTTGTGAATGGGCCCAGTGAAGTGGAGGAGGGACTGTAGCAGAAACAGAGAGTTCACATTCCAAGTAAAGGGTCACTGTGTGCTAAAGAAACCTGGGTATTCTGTGCCTTTCTCAGCCACACAGCTACCCCTCTGTGTGGGCGAAACATTCACCTCTACCATGAGAGTCAATGGCTCCCTCCTGTTCTATGAGAAAAAAACAAGCATGTTATTTTAGACTTGACTTAGATGTTTAAAAATATGTTAACTGGCAGTGTGGTAGACCTTGACTAAATCTACCCTTTTCGGTCATAGGGACTTGGTTTTGGACTGTACTCACTGTGGTTTGAGTTTTTGGGAATCATATGAAATGGGAACCTTGAAGTTAAACCAAATGTCTCTGGCTCCTCATGCAATGACCAATAGAGAAGCTTTCAAATGAATTTACAAACTTTGGATGGGGGTGTGCCATTGTGCCACAACAATTTAAGATAGATGAAGGGTTCCTGTATGCTCCCAAAGCTGACACAAACCTGATTATAGAGCACTTGAGGCCTATTAAGGCTTTTAAATTAAATGTCAGCTACATGGAGATATAATCCTCTGCATTTTGCTTCACTCCTTCCAAATAAACCTGAGGCACCACATAAAAGCAAGATAGAACAAAAGGGAGGCTGTCTGTGTTCCCTCAGCCCTGTGTTTCATCCAGTCTTCCATCAACCCTATCTTCCCTCAACCCTATGTTCCCTCAGCCCTATATTTCCATCATGCTTTAGGCATAATTTTGCTTCTTGGGCAGGAACCACATGCTAACGCACAGGGAACCCTTTCGCTCACCATGTTGACTTCATGTGAAAACTGTGCCATTTCCAAATAGATTATAACTGATTCCCACTGTATCGGTATGCAACTCAGTCTGCACAGAGTCGACAGTATGGCCATCGCACCACTGGGTGTAGGCACTCACTCAGCTAGTCCATGCCTGGTTTTCAATGCCAACATTTTAAATGAGTCGACATGGTCTGCAGGCTGGCTCTGATACTGAGGGAACATATAGGACCTAAACTAACCCTACTGTGGTTACGTCAAAGGTTGTTGTGACATTTGGATATGATCTCAGGTATTAGTTTGTCTAAATCCTGCAAAAAAATAATAGTGAAACGAGGACCACTTCTCACGTTCATTTTCTATCTTACTTTGCCTAAACAGCATAAGGATAAGGATAATTCCTTTTAACAGGTCGTTCATGAAAGTCCTTGCGGTCTTGTTTCCAATGAGAACCTGTGAGCAATTAGGGGTTAAGAGTCTTGCTCAGGGACATGCAAATGCAAACATTAAAAACAGGAGCACTTCTTTCATTGGGTTTCTACCCATGCGCTCTGGCATGCATTAATCTGTAACATTTTGTGCTCGTAAACATATAGGCATTGACAGTGGTCAAACTCGTAGCGTAGCAAATGTTGACTTGAATTATAAATTGAAAGTGGCACATTGTCTGCTCATGAGGAACAGACCTTGGTGAACCCATGACTCTGCTTTTACTATAACTCTCTGTCTGTCTGTCTGTCTGTCTGTCTGTCTGTCTGTCTCTCTTGTTCTCTCGGAACTCAAAATGAGTGCCATTCATTTTCTTTAATTCATTCATATTTTTAGACTGTTGTTAATGCTGAACTATAGCGTCTTGCATTTTAGTTATTGCATTTATTACTTTTTTTGGGCATGTATTCCATTTAAATACACATAAACACAGTAGGCATGTTTGATCCTTAGCTCAAGGGAGGCCCACTGTCTCAGACATCGCAAACTCATGCTGTAGTTAATTTGAGTGGTTCGGGATAGTCTCGCTGTAACAGGTGACGCTATACAGTATCAGAACAGTTTCACAGGTGATATCTTCTCAAGTTTGCTGCCTCACTGGCTGTCAGGAAATTATCTAATTACAAATACATTAGAAATATCTTGTATACATCAAAACTTACCAATATCCAGGCAAAACAATTTGAGAATTCAAAAAAGAAAACGGGTAATGATAGGTATTGTGTCACCAACAAAGGTTGAGATGTGTGCTTTAAAATTATGGCCTAATTTGGGATGGAAAAAATAGTTCATGAGGGGACATACTGCATAGCTGAGGGAAAATAGGGCCTAATTTGGATGGTTCAATCATAGCAAATCATAGGTGTTGAGAGACAGGGATCAGAAAGGGCCCAAGGAGTTGAAATGGAAAACAAGCGTGAGCAGAAATTTTAGGACACAATATATAGATGAGCTCTGGACTATGCTGATCAAAGAGAATGGTTTATAAGCATTTTAACTGCCAGCTGTTGTCTATAAAGGAATTAATTACCAAAGAAGTGGAGAAAATGTACAAATGTATAGTAAATTATATGAAACCAAAGGACGTTCTCTACAAAACAAATTAACCTTAAAGAAAATGACAAACAACAAAGACGCAACGACTTTTGGATAACTGCGACTATAGAAATAATGCATAAATGATAAATCATATAACCTTGCTTTGGTACACTCACACATCTGGCCAGAGATCCACACTAAAAGGCAAACATAGTAACCAACAGTTACATAACATAACATAGCATTGCACCACAACTATTGTGGAAGGGAGCTAGAGGAGAGATTTGAATCCCAGTTCAATCCCAGTGACTTTACAGACTGGGCTGGGGCCAAACACACCATGAGTCAGCATGTGTCTGACAGTACAACTCAGTGGTGTAAAGTAACTAAGTACATGTACTCAAGTACTGTACTTAAGTACAATTTTGAGCTATTAATTTTTCTTCACTTGAGTATTTCCAAATGTTCAATACTTTATACTTCTACTCCATTACATCTCAGAATTAAATATTATACATTTTATGCCACTACAATTATTTGAAGACTTTTCCAGTTACTTTGTAGATTTAGATTATTATTACAAAACATACATTAACCACTTAAGCCCTATTTAAACTTTGACTATTTGAAAATAGCCGATCTACAAGCTCACAACGCGTTGCGATGCGACGCGACGCGTTGTGAACTTGTAGATCTGCTATTTTCAAAATATTTATACACATTTTGAACTAGTGAAATGGGACGTTCTGCCCGAGTACTTTACTTTTACTACTATAAGTACATTACTCAAGTAAATTGTGAACACCAAACTTTTACTTATAACAGAGTATTTTGTACATTGCAGTATTGATACTTTTACATAAGTAAAGAATGTGCACCACTGAATCCCAGTGTCTTTACGACTGGGCTGGGCCAAACACATACTGTACACCATGAGTCAGCATGTATCTGACAGTCGGACTCATTACAACATGCAGCAGCAGGCCGCTTCAGGGGAGGCGGACATAATATTATGATTACTGGAAACTTGTTAACATGATTTGTTATCACTCCTCCGTATCCATGTCATTCATGATAAGTTCATAATTGCACACACACACGCATGTGCATACCCGTTGTACCCATTGACGTATTTCTGATCCTATTTCTCTACACTTTCTCAATCAGTATTTCGTTTTTTTTTTCAAGGGCATATTCTCAGAGCTAGAACATGATCACCTGATACCGGTGAACATCAGTTTGAAGCAAAGCTAATGAGAGCCATCAGGTGCACGTTGACACCCAATCCAGATGCTTGTGTGGCCATACTACCAAGTTAGCCAGGACTCATAACATTGAGAGCCATGTATCTTTGATATGATTATAAAACCTTTTTTTTTTAAAGCATTTCATCAAACCTGGCTTCAAATAATTAAAGCCTGAAATGAGTTTTTTTCCCCCCACTTGAAAACAACAACGTGAGGCAATGAGGATTTATCTGCTTCACTGAGCACTGCTTTGACAGTTCGGCCATGACTGCCAAGCGTTTGAGTCAGTGTTCAGGTCATGGGTTGGCTTTTAAGGCACAGTTGCATGGTGTCTTGGTCTCTTGTATCTGAGACAGGAAACTCTGGCCTCCTCGATGGCCAACTGTTTTTCTGTAATCTATCTCAAAACACACTTGTGTTTGTAGCTAAATGTGACATTTAGTTATGGAGTAATGTGTTCGATGTCCCTTAATTTGTTATTTTTGGTTGGACGTTGACTCAAATAATCTAATGCCAGAGGTTAACTCTGACGGTTTTGGTCGGAATGTTGTCATTCTTGGAAAAGTGGATTTCATAATATTAAGCCATTATATGAACCAAATGTTAAGGGCAAGTATTTAGCCACTTAATATACCTCGTCGTTCCTCCTGTTACAGACAGCAAACGCTTATGTAAAAGACAATGTAATGTATGTTAATCCGTTGCACAGGGGAAGTCTAGTCTGGTTACTAAGTTGCTATCTTTTCTTTCAACCTGAGCTAACATTTACTTCTTTTAAGATAACGTTACGCTTTGTCCATTTACACAGACATTGGTTATGCACTTTTTTTATAGGCTGTCCTTTGTTTCCAGACACTTTAAGACAATATTGTGTAACTTTAGTATGTTGGTCACCTCTCTGGCACCAAGAACCTGGCATTTGCTCTGTGTATTTGTCAAATACACAGAGACGTAAGAAGGTGGAAGGTTCCCAGTTTGATTCCCGGCTTCCCCTGGCTTAGTGTCGATCTCGAAGTGTCCTTGAGCAAAATAACAGCTCCTGATGAGCAGTTCATGCCTTGCATGGTTTCCTCCATTGTCAGTGTGCGAATGGGTAAATGTAGCCTACTGCACATTGTAAAATGCTTTGGAAAAGGGTGCTATACGCATCATTTAAATATATTGTCTCAGGATACAGCTTAATGAATGGTTTCCATATTCCTAATCTATACTTTGTCATACAATGGTGTCACACAGCAAACATTTTCTATTTTTAACATGCAACATTGTTGCAACAAGCATAAATCAGGCTTCATGCTATCTTATTTTACTTTGCGGGACACAGCTTAGCATATAGACAAGCAGATCTACAAGCTCACAAATCTTGTAGATCGGCTATTTAATGCAGAGCCAAAACAGAAAATACACTAGTATAAAGCCCTGAGGGACTCCAGTCAACCAAATAGGGTGTAAGTGGTTAAATATGTGGAGTTACAAAATGGAATACAGAATATTAGCAAACACAAGAGTGTACCGAACATTTAGAAGAAACAGAGGCGACGTGGCTTCGCCGTGCAAACTGTAGATATGTATAGTAAGTAAATAGGTGTCAGTTTGTGAACAGAGCACCAATGATGCGTGAGATGAGCTGTGATTGGCAAAGCTGTTTCAGCTGAGCTGTGGTTCACTGTAATCTGTCTATTATTGTGGGGACATACAGACATGGCCTACAGTTATAAAGACAGACAGACAGACAGACCAAACCGGGCCCTTCAGCGCCACACCATAAACAATTCTGAGCTTTGAGCATTACTGAATTTCTACATCTTAAGATCTTTAACTGTAAAACGACCGAGAATAACAGATTTTCAACTGACAGATGACAAGCGACACAGACACAATGAGGTCTAAATGAGACTTTTGTCTGTGGCCGCACAGATACTGACAACCAGAAGTGTGCTGCGTACTTTGGCTACTGTTTGCTCATCAAACTGCACACCCACCCAAGGAACTGCCCTGTAGATGGTCTGTGGTGTGTCTACAAGCTAATCTCCGGGCCAGCGGACAGACAAAAGCAAAAGCAAACACTGCAGCCTGGATTGGGGGTCAGGGTGGTCCACTTCAAACAGACAGTAGAGTAAACAAATATATTCCTTTGTGCCATGCCTTTCCATTAACTAATGCACTGGACGCAATGTAGTAAAGTGAATTAAACTATAGGAGGATGGTCTACAGTACGTGCAAGTCTAATTGGAATATTCAATGCACATATCATTTCAGGTGATTAAATAGGTGCTGTCCTTTGCAGATGTCTGATTTACTTATGCCTAAATGAAACCTCCGATGTACAGTATGTCTATAGGCTTTAACTTTATTCAAGCCAATAGTCACCTTTTAGACTTTTTTTGTTCCACAAGGGGAAATTCCTTTACACAGCACTGAACTTTATTAGACAATAACAATACAGACTCGGGCCTGTTCAGCACCTGTTGTCTAAGGCGTACCAAGCCATGAATGTTCTGTACCAGCAGGGTATAAGGGCTGTGTAGGCCTATCATTATCTGACAAACAAAAATTCCCATATAGGCAAAATAATATTAGTATATCATTTTGTCAAGAAGAGGAAAGGATGCATTCATGGAAAAAGTAGTTATAGTATACCTTTGTCCTTACACGCTTTACTATTTGATATTTGTAATGACGGTGGTCTGGAAATTAAATCTCATTATACTTAACCTACGTAACCAGATGAAGTTTTAATGTGTCATGTATTTTGTTCCCATGGTGTCTATGTGTGGTTGTGTCTGTGTCATTGACACCAACTGACTAATCGCTTGTGTCATTGATTGCAGGTGTTTGTGGGTGGGGTGCCAGTGCTCTTTGAAACCAGAGAGTTTTGGTTGTTGCTGATCATGTTTCTTATTTATTGTCTCCGCCAGGCCGAGATGTTTTGCACCCTGTCCGTCTGTCCGTCCATCTGTGAACAGTTAATCTCCGGCACTGTTGGCCGATCGACATGAAACTGTGCACACTGTCTCCCTGGATAACAGAGCAGAACATCTGGACCAAATGTTTCACATAAGCCTGTTATAGCGCCACCTATAGGCCTATTTTTGCAAAAAAGAAATTGATATTACTCCTACAGATTTTCTTTTTTTTTTTAAATAATTTTTATCCCACGATTTTGTAACCCACATTTTTTCACCCAGTGCCAATTGTCTATGTAATCCTGGGCACTACCTACCCTCTGCCAGCCTAGGGAGAGCCCAAGCTGAAGCTCATGCCTCCTTCAATGCATGAGGAGCAAGCAGGCCGCTTCTTATCACCCGACAGGGGGGAGTTTCCCTGGTTGGACATAGCGCGTGGAAGGAACACGTTATTCCAACCAGTTCCCTTCTCCTCCATCAGGCGCCCCGGCTGACCAGGGGGAGGCAGTATAGTGACCAGGATTACTACATGTTTTTGTGAGGGTATTAACTACCCTAGGAGACACGGGGAGAACATGCAAACTCCACACAGAGTAGGCCCTTTCACCAACCCCACCTAGGGTATGGGCGCCGATGACGTGGAGGAGAGAACACGCCCCCAGCGCCCACAGCGTCCCTGGCGGGAATCGAACCCAGGACCTTCTAGCTGTGAGGCGACAGCGCTATCGACTGCGCCACCGTCCCCTCCTACAGATTTTGTCCAAATATCACGCAAACCGGTACACATTATCTCTATAGTCAGGTGATCAACATGGATCTGTCCGATTTTTCATATTCCATCCTTATTATTGGCGAATTCCGAACATTGCTGGCCCACAATAATCTACCTGACCTGGCGGAGACCTGTGCTCCGAGAAGCACTTTTCCTAGTTTCAATGAAAACTCATACAGGATAAGAGAAGGAGACAAAGTGGCAGAAATATAAACTTTATGGACCACTTGAGTATGGCACGCACTGACGCACAAAGAGACAAAGAGACACAAAGAGAGTTTATTGAGCAGACTAATGACAAGGTGCAGCCATTTTATCAGTCATGGTGATTTATAGCCGCTACTGTTGACCCCTTCACCTATACAAAACATTCTTTGTTAGGTTTCAGGCCATTACCAGGGTAGCTACATGTACAATACAAGCTATGTCATGCCTGTTTCTGAAATATGGGAATCCAAAATGTCTGATCACTTGACTTAAGTGATAGTTACATATATACTGTGTTTAGGCCTATGACTACAGGTCACCTGAGAAGTCTGTGTATTTTTTCAAAAATGTGAAAAAGTAGAGAACAAAACTAACATTATGCTTTGGAACATGGTCTGAGATAATGTAAAGTATACATTATGTGAACATGCAAGGGTACATTGACCTACATTTACCCTTCAATTTATTGTTCATGCCATAATGACTGACTATCCACGAGTTTTGTAGCAATTTGTAGCAACTGTAGAAATATTAGGCCTTAAATGTCAAATGTTCAATCAAGCATGTTCAAATCATGTATACTTTAGGTATACTTTAACCTATTTGAGCCATTTTCTAAAGCATACTTTTATTTTTAACATTTTGGAAAGAAATAACAATTTAACATTGAGGTGCCCAGTCTTCTCAGGTGCCCACTCTCCCGGTTACCGGCCTGGATAACATTAACATTTCTCTTCTTACTACTTACTAAACTAAACTTCTAAAAATCTACTAATACCTATCATTTCTTTAGTCTTTTCATTGTGAATTAGCAACATACAGAAGTTAGTAACACTTATCTTGCTCTATAAATAAAATGTATAACCCAAAGGATAGCCCCACGATGAGAGGAAGAGATTCTGGCTAGACTGTGATGATTACAGCGGTTGAAATGTTTCTGCGTCACCATGACAAGGAGACATTCTTGTACTACACAGCCACCCAAATATTCCACTTCTGTTTTGTGGGGAAATTCAATACTACAAAATAGAGGATGCAGTTGGTCAAAAATGGACTTCGAAGTCTCACGCTGTCCTTTAGAAATAAATTTCATTTGTTTGGATTTTGTGTCATGAATCCTTTTGCAAAAACACTTTGTTGGAAAGTGTGGATATCTTGCATTGGATAAGTCTCCTGGTAAGTGTTTCTGATTCTAATGAAAAGGGGAGAACGCATGACTGGGGTTGGGGGTTAGGGCAGAGAATGACCTTTACCACCTGCCTGGTCTTTTTGGCTTGAACTTGCAGCCCATAGTTATATGAAAAGAAAATGACAACAGGCCTGTTCTCTTTAACCACTTAAAACCTTAGTGTACTTAGTTTTATGTCAAATAGTGAAAATAGCATTGAGCTTGTAGATGCAGAGCGACTATTTTCATTGTGTCACGTTTTTCACCTCTTATTTTCGTACTATCAAGTGTAAATTATGCTTTAGTGTCAAGTGCAGAGGGCATGCAGCGGCTCTGGGACACTAGATTCATTTAGGAGCCTTCTGGAAGGACAAATTCAATGCAACATCTGTGATGGGAGGTGCCCATTTGACAACCTCTCAGTAAACCCTACTTTTCTCTAACATCAGAAAGGAAAGCAATGAAGTAGTAGCCTACCTTTTGAGACCATAGTCTAGTATCACAAGTGGTGTGTGTGTGTGAGTAATAGTCTAGTGAAGTCACTATAGGTGAATCACACACACCACATGTTTAACTTTTGAATACGACACTCATCGTCTTCCCTGTCCAAGGTGCATACAAAGGTTTATTGTCTGCTCCCATAGACATTCAAGTTTCATCCATGTCTAAAACAGTGACAAATAGAGTGAGAGAGAGACAGAAACAAAGAGAGACAGAGCCTGGAAGATAAATTAATAATCTGACCTGAAAATGTTTGATGAAAAGATGAAGTTCTTTTGGATGGCAAAGTCGTTCGTCATCATGACTGGAAATGCAAATGGATCACACGTCAAAGAAATGTTTACCCTTGAGGACATGTGAACTATCAAAAAATGTGGACTACGTATCACGACTCTCGTGGACGTTTGATCTAATTTTTGCTGTTTTTTTTTAAACAAACATGTATTTATTATGTTCATTACTATGTTTTTATTGTCCATCATTTTTGTGATGCACTTTGTAACTTTCCTTGAGAAATACAGTACATATTCACTTATAATCAAACCTGTGACTGCTGCCCTCTGGTGGGCAAATATTGAAAAGGTATACTGTCACGAACATTGCATGAAAGGGGAGAAAGTTTTCTGTAATGAGAGCTGTATTGAGACTATGAAATGTTTAATAATACTAATAATAATTATACATAATAATACATTATTATTATCATCATTACATTTCATTACGACCATATATTTCTCTTAATAAAACTTTGTGTGCTTTCATAATTTACATACTTTCAGATTAGTTTGCTTATTTATTCAGTTTAAAAGCAGGCTCAGCCAGTCTTATTTAAGTGTCAAAATGTAATAATATAAAAAATTAACAAATGCAACACTGTAAAAAAAAAAGAAGCGTTCATCCAAAGAGAGTGGGATCAGACGATGAAACTGAAAAACAAGGAACTATAAGGTTTCTCCTTATTATAAGAAAGTTAGAGAAGCGTATTATCGGTATCGGCCGAGAACGCAGGAGTCTGTCTCCATTTCAATGTGCTAGACCCCTGGGAGATGGATTGCTGAGGTGGAGCGCAAGTTGCGCAACACCTGCCATCAGCGCCCATACTTACCACACAACTTGCCAAACCTAAGCTGTGCTACTCATACGCTGAGTGTGCTTTAGGCTAGCAAGTAGCAACTGAGCTTACTCAGACACAAAAATGATCCTCCTAATGCTTCATGTGTTCTGTTGCCGGAAACGGCAAGCTCACAACGCTGTGTGCGACACCGTCATACGACAACTTATAAATCAGGCCTAACTATTTTTCCACTGGTCTCTCAGTAAGTTCAAACAGACATACAGTACGTAGATTGAGGGCCAGCCTGATGAATCAAGCCATTCACTTGCCTCCACCATAACGTAGCCTACTTTTGCGTACTCACTCACACTCACATCTGGTGATAAAAATGTCATAATGTGCACACGGACATTAACACATACATATATTTTTTTTATAGGAGAGGAAGACTTAAGCCCTACAGGGTTTCCGTCCTTACAGTACATAATCGCTATTCTGTTTCATAGTACATGCTGTACTATTCCATTGCAAATCGGACAATAACGTCTCAGAACGTACCAGTAACCTGTAAGCTGATTGTATGACGTTCTGTATAGTAGTGTGTATATATGTCTGTCTCTTATATGTCATCATGATTTGTGTGCGTGGGGATCTCATTTTAAACAAGCGCTTAGTGCTTTATGAGCCTTCCAGTTTAGAAGACCTTGTATTGCGAATTTGTACTTCCATGTACTGTTGTTCTCATGTCTGACGAAATAAAGTACATCAATCAATCAATCAATCAATCAATCAACGCTGTCAGGATGCTGAGCATGTTTCAAGATGTGTGATTGTGTGACTGTGTGGTAGAGCACCATGTGGTTAAAAACGTATATGTCTATATATGTCTATCTGATCCTTCAAGCAGGTGAAAATCAACACTAAAACCTATTGCATAGTAACCTCCTACTTCACTTCACATAGTCATTCACATATTGTTTACTGTTGCCTAAACAGAGACTGGCTCGCGAGGCTTAATGTTGCCAAACATCTATTACTACAAAAGGCCATATGCATCTCATGATTTGCAGCCTATTAAGCTCTGTAGTTTTCAAATGGGACCAAAACGTAGGCATATGCCAAGATTGTCTAGCCAATCATCAAGGACACCACTCTTTTCACACTGCTTCTCTGACCACAGCCAGGCAAGAGATAGCAGAAGCCATGACACCAGACTTCTGAACAGTTTTTAGTTTTACCTATAGCAACCATCAGGCTGCTGAATAAGCACTAAGACTTGTCGCCATGTGGTAGTCCCATAACCATGCATCTGAAGAGTGTGATTTTATACCCAATGCGCTTTTTATATTTGACTTTTAACCATGCACATGACACTGCGATTTTATAACCCAGCAGATATTTTTAATGCATTATTTTGTGTTCCTTCCTCTCTTTTCTATTCTCTCTTCACTTTTAAATTCTTCCTTTAACGGCAACTTGAGAGCTCACATAAAGAAACATTTCACACACTCTATCACATTGCAACCGTGTGATGTGAAAGTAAATGAGTTTGACTTTTGAAAGCAGATAAGATGGTGATCACAACCTGGAGAGACTTTAGTTCAATTTCTGAGGATGAAAAACACTTGTTCTCACGGCTCTATACAGATCATATCTGTGGGTTAGCAAACATCCTGTGTAACAATAATTGATAACATTGCTCTGCTCTTCTGCACATATCTTATCCAACAAGATTTCCTGTGACCACATTTGTCTCATATAAAGTGGCTCGCTTTTGATTCCATCACAATTCATTTCAAGAAAAGAGGAGACATAACCTTTACTTCATTAATTTATCAGAGACCTTCAGGTAATTATTTGTTTCTATTAGAATACGGCATAGAGGATATAGTAGATATGGAGTACATATATTATAATGTTACTTCTCAAATTACAAATTATATATTCCATATATTATCATATATAATGCATTTATTAAGGTACATGATGCTTTGCAGAACAAGTGTGTTTTGTCAGCCCTCAGTGGTACCAAAATACTAGGCTAGTACCATAATATCTACTGTGTTATTATTCTACTGCCTCCACTACTACTACATTCAATATTGCATTTATTTTATTCTAAGGAAGTTTCTGCCAAATGGGCTCGGAGGAATACGAGTTGGACTTGGACTACATCTTCGATGAACCGTTCAATGTGACCTATTCACCTGCAGAGGAATTGTATGCCCCCTGTGACCGGTCCATTTGGGGTTTGAGTAGCTTGGCCCTGATGATCACCTACATTGTGGTGTTTGTCCTCAGCATGCTAGGAAACAATCTGGTTGTGTATGTGGTCTGCTACATGGGGGAACGTAGAACCTCCACAGATATCTACCTGATGCACCTGGCTCTGGCCGACCTTCTATTCTGCCTAACACTCCCTTTCTGGGCCGTCGATGTTCGCTCTGGCTGGATTTTCGGCAACGTCCTATGCAAGCTCCTGACAGGCCTCCAGGAAGCTTCGATCTACGGGGGGGTCTTTTTGCTGGCTTGCATCAGCGTGGACCGCTACTTTGCTATCGTGAAAGCAACACGGTTCCTGTATTCAAGGCGTCACTTGGTGGGACTGGTTTGTGGTGTGGTATGGCTGGTGGCTGGCATGCTCTCCTTGCCAGTGGCACTTCAGAGGGAGGTCATGTCGGAGCCGGAGGGGCATCAGAAATGCTATGAAAACCTCACTGGTGAAAGCAACGATCGGTGGCGAATTAGTGTGCGTGTCATGCGTCACACGCTGGGTTTCTTCCTGCCGCTGGTGGTGATGGTTTTCTGCTACGGCAACACGGTGGGAGCACTGCTTCACGCGCGTAACATGCAAAAGCAGAAGGCCATGCGTGTCATTCTAGTGGTGGTGCTGGCGTTTGTTCTGTGCTGGCTCCCACACAACATCACCGTCCTGATAGACACGCTCATGCGGGGAGGATCACTTGGGTTGGAGTCGTGCGACGTTCAGAACAGAGTAGACGTGGTCCTGCATGTGACACAGGTGGTGGCCTTCACACATTGTGCGGTGAACCCTGTGCTGTATGCCTTCGTCGGCCAGAAATTCCGGAACCAGCTGCTGGTGGCTCTCTGCAAACATGGCCTGATCAGCAAGAGGCTACTGATGGCTTATAAGAAGGGCTCTGTGGGTAGCACAGGAAGCCTCAGGTCTAGGAACACATCTGTTACACCGTAAATGACCAGTTAGTTGATGGGCATCTTTTGCTAGTACATTAGGCTATCCATTGCGCAACCCTAGCTATTGTTGCATATTAAATATATGAATCACTATGTTGATTGCTCTGAACTGGTTTTGCACTGGCGTGTGGATCTGGTCTGTGAAATTGTGACAAAATGTGCAAAATAATTAAAAGAAAGGAATGAGTTGCACACTTATTATCTTAATGAAAAAAAATGTATATATGGTTTGCTTCTCCTTCACTGGAGGTCTTCCTATAAGTGTACGGCACATTCTTTTAGTTTCTGACTTTTGCTGTGGCCACTGGCCAGCATCTCATCAACACAAGCTGTGTGCCCTGCCTCCTCCTTTAGAAGGTTTAATAGCAATTATGCTGATCTGGTTTTTGTTTTTAAAAACATGTAAGCATTCATGATTTACGATTTGTATCATTACATCTTGTGTACATATTATGAGTACAATAATAAACAATAACAAAGAAAAGTATGAATAATAAAAGAATATCAGCAACAGTAATGCAGGATAACGTTTGTACATTGCTTCTAGCAGAATTGAGGTACTTGAAGGTGCTGTGTTCAAGGTTCCTACTCCGGAAGTTGTAAAAATATATTTATATGTTCTTCTAGAAAACTAAAAGAACGTGAAATTGCCATGGGAGCTTTTTTTTTGTCAAATATGAATTAATTCTCGAAACATAATGAAGGTGTTTTTAGGTAATGTAGCCTACTTATTACTTTTAGTATTATGTATAACTTTTACTTGAAAGTAATAATGTGAACATTTCATAGTGAAATCTGTTAAAATTTCAAGTAGTTTCCCCCCAAAAACGGCATATAGTATATACAGTATTGACCACTGTTATGTTGTTATAACTACTTTTCCAAGGTTAGTGATACTCACAGGTATTACTTACACCTGACCAGAGGTAGCCCTACTGATTTTAAACCCTGCCTTTTTTTAAATACAGCAATATGGGAAAAATATCTTTCCTATACTCGGCAGCAGTTCAGTGGAATGATTTACCTTCCTTTAAATTCGCCTTAAAAAGGTGCTTGGCCAATAATATGACTTAAATTTCAAACCAAGTACAGATCTTTTAGAGTACAATTTTTTTAATTTGTTGTTTTGTATTTGTAATGAAGGTCCCTGATCCCCTTTCACAAAAGGAAAAAACAGGAAGGTATTTCGTTTTTTGGCCTTGTTTTGTATTGTTATTATTATATTGTTGCTCCTGCCCCCTTTCCCCAAAAGGACCACAATGGAAACAAGCCTATACGGGCTTTCTTGTGTATTTATCCTTTTGAATTCATTTCCAATTAACTGCTCAATCAATCAAAAGCATACTGTATAAACGTAATAATGGTACTTTGACCAGTCTATGGTTTGACCTATGGGGTTGACTCTTTGACATAATGACCCCACCAGTGGGCGTCGCTAGAAATCACAATCTTATGTTACCATAGTAACAGTAAAGCCTGTGTTGTTTGGCTAAAGAAGGCTACATACGTTTTAGTGGAACCGACCCGCTGTTCTTAACGTAATTTGTTTTAAACTAATCGAGTGGATCTGACTTCAAATCCATTATAAGGTAATAATTGCAAAGATATTGAAATGCTGCTTTTGTGCGCTAGGGTTAACAGTGTGTAGTTGGTAGCGGCCAAAGGCTAGGTTGAGCTAGTAGCTATAGCCCTGAAACATGAGTCATGGATGAATTTCCACCTGGTGTACACTTTTTAAATTTCTGGCCCGTATATCTACATACACGTTAAAATTTCAAATACAAAGTGCTTACCCTATGGCCACGGATGTTACAATTCTGTTCGGTTCCGCATAAGTATCCGTATCTGCCGTATTGTTCAATAAAAAGCATTTAAATCCGATCGGTGGCCATTTTCTCCGTATGCTATATCTACGCGCCCCTATCGGTTGGGAGGTGTACGGCACTCTGATACGTTATAACTCTATGAGAAAATGGCCACCGATCGGATTAAAATGCTTTTTATTGAATAATACGGAAGATACGGGTACTTCTGAGGGCCCGTACACAATTGTAACATCCGTGGCCATGGGTTAAGCACTTTATATTTGAAATCTGAACGTTTATGTAGATGTACGGGCTAAAAAGGGAGAAAGTGCAAACACCGGGTTGAAGTTCATCCATGGCGGTCGTGACAGACGACCGTCGTGTGATCCATGGCTACTAGCAGCAAGTAAGTGGAACCTTGGTAAACACGGCAGTGTCCGGGGTTCAGGGCTTTCAAAAATAAAAGCACAACAGCGCCGATCTACAGCCACTTACTTGATTTTTTTATGTAAAACACGGACACAGGAAAGTGTGTGGCGGTCCAAGGGTGCCTGATGCTGCCAGACCTGACGAAATCTCTGAGCATTAATCCATTCGATTCAAATTTAAGTTAGCTTTTTGTTTTACTCCCTTTTAACTTGCCAAACCTTACATAACTATATAAGGTAGGTATCTATACTCTAGATACTAAGCTAGAGCAGCCTCTGCTGTCGAGGAATGGTTGGATTTATAGTGAAAGGCACTAAAACTGACTAAATACAACAACAACAACCACCAGCGTTGTTAAGGACAGCACCATGGAATTAACGTGAAGTTAGCCAGTCTTGCATCGTTAAATGTGCACAGTGGTCTAAAGTAACTAAGTACATTTACTCAAGTATTCTTTACTTTAGAGGAGTATTTCCAATTTTCAATACCTTTACTTCTACTCCACTACATCTCAGAGGCAAATATTGTACTTTTACTCGTAACTCCATTATAACTATTTGAAAACTTCAAAGTTACTTTGCAGATTTTGATTAGTATTACAAAACATACATTAACCACTTCAGCCCTATATACACTGCTCAAAATATTTAAGGTAACACTTTGATCCCTTCATTATTTTGAGCAGTTTTTGTTAGCAGTATTCAATTCAATACATTGTTATTAAAGTGTCAAATCACAACAAGTTGTCTCAAGACACTTTACATGTAGAGAAGAGACCCGACAATCCCACCCTGAGCAAGCAATTTTGCGACAGTGGCAACGAAAAACTCCCTCTTAACTGGAAGAAACGTCAGGCAGACCCCTAGCAGTATGTACACAGTTCATGAAAACTCAAAAATAATTAAGGGATCTAAGTGTTCCCTACATTTCTCTGAGCAGTATACATTTCGGCCATTTGAAAATAGTCTGCTATTTTCAAAAGATTTGTATACAATTTATACATCTGCTCTTGGTGCTTTAAGTACATTTTGATACAAATACGTTTACTCTAAATTTTGAATTCCGTTACTTTTACTTGTAGTATTCCTACATTGCAGTATTGATACTTTTACTTAAGTAAAAAAAAAGTGAATACTTTTTCCACCACTGTCAACCAGTTGTTGTGTGCGTGTCTGGTGTCTGTACCCAAGCAGGTGTTGGAGGGCTCGGGATGTCAAACGACCTGGTTGGCGTGTGGGAGGTGGCACTGAGTGACGGGGTGCACCGGATAGAGTTTGAACATGGCACCACCACCGGGAAGAGGGTCATCCATGTTGATGGAAAGGTACATCGTCTTCAATAAGTTGTCAAACCATGGGTCAGTCGGTCTCATACGTGCCAGTAGCCTATGATGGACCACTGAGTCGCTTGTGTTGAGTTAGAGGTGCTGTATGTGATTTCTTGGTTAAAAGTTGTTTTTATTTTTGTTAAAAGGTTAAAGCTCTATATTCTGGTAATAATTGCTATTGTTTGTTCAGCAGCAGGGGTTTCCCTAACTCTGGTTCCATAGGGAGAACTCCTTCTAACGCTATCTCTCCAGCTCTTTAGTAGTGAACAGAAAATACATGTTCAGGTGTGACACCAATCTCATCCAATCAGGAGAGCAGGAGAGAGAACCAGTTTTGTGCGGTCATTCTTTTGTTTCATCACTTCCAATTTCACTTGCTTATCCTTCCTGTAAGAGTTCTCTCTCCTGTTTGGGTGAAGTTGGTATCCCGACCTGAACATGTATTTTCTATACTATAGCAATGATTACTTAGATATCACTTAATATCACAAAATATATCACTTACAGGCAGCACCTTTTTTAATTATTCTATTCCAAGATCTTTTTCATTTGACTTAACCACTTAAGCCTATCCACAAGTTTCCTAGGGCGTTGTGGGCATCACTTCCTGTCGATTTGATCCCTGATACCTGATCAAATCGACAGGAAGTGATGCCCGCAACGCCCTAGGAAACGTGTGAATACATTTCGCCATACAACAAATAACAAAAATGCTGATCTACAAGCTCACAATGCAATTTGCATCACAATGCCCAGGTGTGCAACGTTTGCCTATAGGACATGCCCAAAATAATTCTGCCAGGTTGAAAGTGGTTATTGGTTAAATGTGCTCCCATCATGTACAGAGGGATACACAGTATATAGCCTAATGTTTGTTTTTTGTTAAAGTGCCACCTTAACAAAAGCTTTGGGCTACATTGATGTCATGTAACAGGAACTCATTCGGAGGGACTGGATGTTCAAACTTGTGGGTAAGGAGACCTTCAACGTGGGCAACGCGGACACCAAGGCAACCATCAACATAGATGCGGTGAGCGGCTTTGCATACGAATACACCTTGGAGATCAACGGGAAAAGCCTGAAGAAGTACATGGAGAACCGGTCAAAGGTCACCAGCACCTGGGTGCTCAACTTGGACGGTACCGACTGTAGGGTGGTCCTGGGTAAGCATGTCTGGGTTTGTATGTTCATTTTCCACATTTTATTCGACATCATGCACACCTGGCATGTTCTTCCACCGATGGGGAACAGAGTAAGGATACATCCAGCTACTGAGAGACATGGCCGGTAGCCGTAGTGACTGGATTTAGTCATTCAAAACATATGAATCAGTGTTAGATGTGTACAGCAGTGGTTCCTCAAAGTGGGGTCCCAGGACCCCCAGTGGTCCATGAGGGGGTTTCAGGGGGGTCTCCAGCAAAATGAGGAACATTTTAACCACTTTAACCATATTTTATAAATCAGCTTTAACCCTATTTCCAGTATTTTGTAGATCAGCTATTAGAAAATAGCTGATCTACAAGCTTACAACACATTGAAAACATGAAAATGTTTCAAACCACTGGAGTAGAGAACCTGCTAAGTGATGACTACCCACTGATGTTGGCAGTCAATGTTGAGGCTAATCTCTTTAGCAGCTTAAAGCCCAGGCCTTTACCATGTTCACCTTGGTTCAGGCCCTTTGCTTATAGTAACAGACATTATACACTACAGATGATCTGATCACATAACACCTGGCTACTAATACAAAGACTTATGACTGAGCTAAATTGATCTACAGTAATGACCTGTGTAATGGCTTCTGTGTAGCTTGTATGTACAGTACTATGATAAGCTCATTGTCGGATGCACTGGCAGTGGAGAAAATCAAATATCACTATATTTTTGACCAAATACCTTGAACAATACACAATATTGTGAGGATGACTATTGGTGCTTTCACAAAATATTTTCACCATGAGATTTTTGATAAATAACAATCATTAATACCTAAATGTACACGTATACTAAATATGTGGGTAAAGGCAAATAATAGAACAGCTAGTGCAGCCTATAAAATCAGGAATGCATTTTCATGCAGGCACCTTCAGTGACAGATGATGGAATATTCACGTATTGCTTGCTTGCCTGCACAGCATCTGTCAGGGAATGCTTCCAGAGACATCCTGCTGTTAAGTTGGTAATGTCTGTTGATGCCTCAAAGAGCAGACCTTTTGCACATCTACAGTACAGATCGACAGGTGTGTTGCAGAAGACCATTGGCCCACCATGCAGAAGAAAGGTCTCCCACATAACCTGATGACAGTCTGCGTATCTAAATGTTGTTCAAGATTTTTATTTGCAAGTGAAGAAGATGGTGTTTGTGAGTCCTTTCTTCTGCATAATTATGCCATAAGTGATACAAGATACAGAACACAAAACTATTACGAGACTCACATTGACAGACCGTAAGATGTTAACATATGTAAGAATGGCAATTCTGAGTTATGATCAGTGCTCAGCATCTTGGGAAGCCACAATTAGAAATAGGCTGCCAAAATATTACTCTTACTAATATAAGTGGATGAGGTACAAGTCTATTATGTCCATGCCGAAGTCTCAATGCATGAATCACTTGAATGTTTCTGTTGTGTAAATATCCTGTTGTGCTTCGTTACTCTCACCAACAATTATCATGATGTGTTCTCATTTTCAGTTGTCTATTATTAACTGAATTTCTCTTTTTCTTTTCACAGAGAAAGATACTATGGATATTTGGTGTAATGGGCAAAAGATGGAGACTGCGGTATGTGTGATACTTGGATACTTTTTCCTGGTACTTCTGTGTAATTGTCAGTTTAGGAATTCGTACATTTTATTCCTACAGCATGCCATGGTTACGGCAAAATCAGGCTCTGCTGATCTGGAGCTGGAAATAAAAGACTCCAGAGTACTTGGTATTCCGGAGAATACTATCCGAAGTTAATTTAGTCAAACCTTACTTTTTCTTACCCGTTTCTAAAGGGGGAGTTTGTGGAAGACGGCACTGAGACGCACTTCACCCTCGGCGATCACGACTGCTGCATCAAGGCTGTCAGCAGTGGAAAGAGGCGAGACGGCATCATTCAGACACTGCTTGTAGATGGCACGGAGATAGCTGAATGCACAGAGTGACAGTGGGTGTGTATGCAAAAGAAGGCACTGGTTTGTGTGAATGTGTATGTATGTGTTTCAAGACCTCGTTTGAATCGGGGACCAGCTGACTAAAAGACTGTTCTCCCAAGTTGGGTATTCTGCAGAAGTAAGGGCAGCCAATAGACCAGTAAGGGTTGCTATTATATTTAATATTCCAGTATCTGCTGCTCCGGTGGCACAGTCTAGGGATATACAATCAAATCCACTGCGGTGCTTCCGTCTTGGCTGAGCATCTATATACGAACACAATTGGCCATAGGGTGATTTTTATAATTTGCACTAGACACTCCAGCGGGCTGGAGTGCTTGTCAGCGTGTTGAATGGAGGACAGAGGCACATCTGGGGGGCTCTTCACAGGCCTGTGCACCAGTAGTACAATAGCAGTGTAAACAGAAATGTGTGGGGAGGGTTAGTTAAATTGGCATTTATCTAAACTGGGAGAAAAAAGGGTGACAAATAATAAGCTACTGTTAGAAAATAAATTATATATACGGTATATAGGGCAGGACCTGCATGTCTCATGAGGCGGGCCAGACATCATTTTATAGTTTCAGATCTGACAGCCTTGTTCAATACACTGCTTTAACTGGAGTGACCCTTGTACAGCACCATGTTGACACGTGTAATGTATTTTTGTATGATTAATTTAGCTTTTTGTAGTCAGCTGCAGATGTGGTAGGGGCATCAAAACATGTTCCATCCAACAGTTTGATAGAATGTCAGACTCTTTCTGACAGCAATAGCTGTATACACCCTATACACCACCAAAGTGAAAAACTGAAAAGGAATCCCTTGCCATTTCAAAACACATTCAGATACCCTGTCACCACTGGAACCATCCTTGGCATTCTGTTATGTTTAAATTATTCAAATCTCATTTTGTCTTTGATGGAGCTGGTTATATGAGAAAAAACTAGACATTTTACTTGTCTCCAATTCTTGGTTTACATTTTACACGGGGATGACGGACAGTGGCACTATTAATCAATTGACTGTAGTGAGATTTTTTAAAGTTTTGGACATGTTAAATTGCATTGTAGTTTTCCACAGAAAATGAGAGTAGAGTGTATACATTTTATATCCAAGTGCTTAATGTTTATGTACACGTATGTATATTTTACTTTGTCAGACATTGTTTGTAAAAATGTATAGTGTTGACCTTGGATCAAATGTTATTTTATTAAAAGTATACAGATCTCCGATCAGATGATTTCAATGACTAGTTGATAGCTTTGCACAATGCTTAAATAACTGACTGCGATACCAGTTTAGTAGGTGTATGCATTTTAAATCAGATTTTTTTTTTCAGTCCACTCATTAACACATGCGGTGCTGTTACCAACTACTCAAACCCTTGAACATTAGTGGAAAAGCTAGGTTTTTTGTAGTTGTGATAATGCTGCTGAAATGATTGTGGTATAATACCATAGGGTAATATTGTGGCATTGTGACACTTGGAGCTAATGGAGTTTTGTTTTAAGCAACAGCAGTGGTTGTCAGACCTATTGAGAGGGAATGTTACTGCATTTCCTTTGGACTGGTTATTCTACATTCTTGAAACAAAGAGCCAAACTGACATTCAAACTTTTATTTTTGATTTGTCTCACACAGTTTCACTTACTCAGTCTTCAGTTTGGTACACACATATCAGCATGTTACAACAAATTTAGTCATTGTCTTGCATTATTAATTATGCTCTGTTACACCCTCAGTATGTCATACTCTTAACAAAAACCCAACCAAAGTCACTTCTATAATTTCAGAAGTTATTGCCTGAAGGCACTTATGGAGAAAACTTAGATGCATTACAGAGTACTACTGAATCAGTAGATTTTACATATTGATAAGGATTTACTTGTGCAGCATACCAGGACAATCTTCTAAATCAAACCCATAACCTAAAAGTGTATATAACAAGATGTATAACGTAGTGCCTTTCTGCCAGTGGCTCGATAGGATGGTTAGCCAGAAACCAATAATTAAAAGTAAATGATTTAACCATCACTACCTCAGAAGCATAGTACAAGATCACAGAAATCTGATTATTACTTTTTATATTTAACAAAAGAAAGAATGGGGTAAAAAATAAATCCCCATCATATTCTGTTCCTTAGTATATACTGAGAATTTTCAGCGCTTTTCGCAGATAATGATGTACTCTGGCAAAGCTTGATGACCATTGAAAATGACAGATATATCCCTTCCTCCACTTAGACTGTCGTAGCGAAGGAGTGGATCATCTCTGATAGGAGGTGGCACAATCAAACCTGGTGTACCAGGGGTAGAGGTCCCTGTCAACACCTGGGCCTCCACAAAGTACAGATACTTCTCTCCTCCCGCGTGTTTCCACACTTTCATGGCCTCATCCACTTTGCCAGTGAAGTAAATGCCATCTCCATACTGTGGGTCTGCGCATGGAAGAAATAGATTTTTTCCCCTTTTTTACCCCATCTGTTTCTTTTGTATCCATCATTTCACACTCCATTATTACATGACAGGTTATTACAAAAATGTACTTATGTCACCTATGTTATGTAATTTGTAAAAGGTTCATAAACATACCATCAGGTGGTGCATACTCCCTCTGGAATCCAACATGGCTGACCATGTTGCAGAACTGCACACGTATGCGTTGGTACATTCGTCGAGGAGAGTTTGTAGACTGTAGCTGTAGCTGTTTTCTCTTCAGGTCAAAGAGCTCCTTCAGAGCCCGGTTCTCCACTCGGTCAACCTAACACCATCACAGAATTTTAAAAAAAATCAAACTTTTTGGTCAGGCAATTGTGTCATACAGATAGTTTCCAAAACACTAAATCAATTAAATATATCTTCTGTAGAGTACTTTTTTTTTCTCTAAATGGTGGCTGTCCATTTGGAATGAAATACAGACTGACATACATGTTTTGTTGATCTCTTACCCTGACCACTTTCAGCCCACCAGAGCGCATCTCATCATCTCTGCGACGGAAGTCCTTACTGGACTCCTCACATGGCTTTCTTTCATAGGACACCTTGGGAGTGGCCGTCAGGGGCATCAAACCCACTTCCTCGAAGACAAAGTCCTTCTGGACTTTGCAGAGCATGGCTTCCACTTGCAACGCAACAACTGTGACATCTTCATTTGATTCCCCTTTTACCATTATGCCAGCACAACCTTTCTCAAAGAACTCCTCAATAGAGACACCCTGTTTGGCTTCACGGTGCAACTGTTGGAATTCCTGCTCCCCAAAGAACTGGAGGAAGTTGTTGTGCACAATGATAGACCCAGCGGAATAGAAGAGAAGGTGCTCCAGCCATTGTTTGGCTTCCTGTGTTGCTTCATCAGATTGGTCAGTACTGGTCAGTCTGATCTGTGGACTAGGAGTCACGCTAGCATGTGCCCGGCTGACATTGCTGTGCTCAAATCCTGATCAAAAGCATACATGAAAGAGACACTTACTTCTGCATGTTGGAATTGTCATTTACTTCCCAATATGAAATATGGCACAATATGAAATGTTAATTTTAACATCTTGTTCTTACCTTGCGAAGAGCTAGGGGGAGAATCAGATGTCCTGCCTTGGAGAGGCATCAGCTGAGCCTCAAAAGCCTAGAAAGAGGGTTATATATCTTCAATTAGACATTTAATAATTAAATGGAATGGAATTTAATGTAGCTCTGTTTAACTCACATCTGGTATTTTTGTTGCACCTCTTATTAGCTTTTATTCATAACTGCTTTATTACTTTTGCGCCCGTTTTTAAAAATGTCATACAAATGCAGTATTTTTTTTATTATTCATAAGGGGAACAATTTGCCATCAACTGCAGGCTAATATTGACCACACAATACATTTGGAAATGAGCATCATTCATTAACATTAGTCTAACCGTTTACCTCAAATGTGTAATTGTCAGAAGGAAAAATGACAATGTGAATTGCCAAGTTAACTTGGTGTTTGTAGGCAAAGTCAACCATTACATCCGTCATGATCTTGGCGACCTCAATATTACTGAACCCTAGGTTACCAGTACCAATGGCTGGAAAGGCGATTGATCTGTGGGGTCTTGCGGCTGCCTGGCGTAAGCATTCCCATATTGCTTTGCCAAGAATCTGAAATGAAGTGTATAAATAGATGCAAAATCAATGAACAGGGAGACAGAGATAGCTTGATTAAGTTTTGTAGTTATGCCACGATGCACAACGTAACTGGCATATATTTGAATTTAGCATTTAATTAAAGCCAGTTGCTATAATACGAAGGAAACGTTAACTCATGCTGTACCTGTTGTGCTGACGATTTGTGTTTTTCAGCACACAATGTGTGATACACCTCTTTACAAGGTAGATCGTATGCTTTAGTCACTATGACATGTGGTGGCTGCTGAGAAGAATTTCTATATTGGTTGATTTCAGTTTGCATCTTGCGTCCAGCTTTTTGTGAAATAGCTTTGGAGATCAGACCCTCTGACAGATTGAGATAAGCTGATGTAGTGTTCACGATGACATCTGTCTGAAAGGGAGACAAAAATAAAGAGGAATTATATAAAGCATTTAGTACTAATTCACTGGGCTTTCTTCAAGATTTTCTTTAACTGCAAGTCCTAAACTAAATCATCATCATATCAAAGCAAAACCCTTAATGTTTTATACAAAATAGAATATAGATTTCTTCCTTATGCATTCTTACCTCCTGTTCCTCAATTTTACCCTTCTTCAGGGTAATGCTGACATTGTTAACTTGAATAGTGGTTGTTGAGGCTTTGGTGGCACCTTTTCCATGGCTCCCAGTTGCATGGCTGTATGATTTAGTTATGGAGGGTAGGGTCTGACAGGCTCTTTGCATTTCCCTGACAGAAGGATCATCATGGTTCACCAGGTGGATCTCACGTAGTGAATATTTCGGTTGGTATTCCTTGTCATGGTATTTTTTCAGTGTTGACACTATTACGTCTGCACATTGTGGCAGAGGGAAGTGGAACAGGCCAGAACTCAGAGCAGGAATTGCGACAGACTGCAGAGCGTGCATCTCAACTTGATGAAGGATGCTCATCACTGCCTTTTCCAGTTTGGGCTCAACCTGAGAAACCATGGCTGGAGTTGGATTTGGCTGTAGACATGGGCCCACGGCATGAATGATCTTTCTGCATTGCAGGGCTCCACCAGCATTAGTGACAACTGCTTCACCTGTTTGCAATTTACCCTTCTGGTGAATGTAGTTATCACTCTCTCTTTGGAACTCTGGGCCACCGGCTATGGACAGAGCACGTGCAAGGCCACCATAATGTTTAAGATGGTCATTCGCGGCATTGACCACAGCATCCACTGGGAAGCTGGTGAGATCGGCTTTCCAAACAGACACCTTCAGGCCCTTGTGCAGCTCAACAGAAAACTTCTTCTCAGGGGCAATGGTTGGTTTCCTAGATGGATTCATACTGGAATCCACACCACAGAATTCAGCATTGCATCCAAATTTGCTTTGGACTATATCTTTCAGATTAGATCCATAATCTTTCACAATGCGAATTGAGTCTCCATGAAGTTGTACATTTAATTGGCTGGCCATGGCTTCATCAAGACAATCAATCTATGGAGAAATGCAGTGTATTGGTCAATAAGGTAATCATAAATATGCAAAAGTACCATGTTGAAAGTAGGGGTGTTATGTCTGATGCTTGACCTCAAAACACATCCACACAAAAATCGGAAACAAAAGTGAAAGCATCCTCTACTTGTATTGTCCCTGTTTTGTTCAGTCGTGTTATGAAGTTTTATCATTAAAAGCACATTGTAAAACGAGTAGCCTGCCCTTTTATAACTTTAAATTCCCTTTTTGTGTTGACATGTATCATTTTACAGCAGTGGAGGCAATTTGCAGTCTACACTGTTGAATTATTTGCAGCTACATAGTACCTTGTTACACCAGTAGATGGCGCCAGAGACCGCGTCCAATAGGCAAGTAGCTAGTCCCAAAAACAATTCCTCATGGTGACTGCAAGTGTTGCCATGTCCGCTTATTATAATCGACTTTTGGCTTATTCTTCCTGTAAAGTTGCTTGCTTGTAAATATCGGTAGTTGCGGGTTATGTCGTTTTTTTGTTTCTTAAGTGTGTAGTTACTTATTTGGGCTTGTTATTCCTATGCTGTTTAAGCCAGTGGTTCTCAAACATTGTAATGCCAATTGGATCCCCAGATTAATATATATTTGTAGACCCAAACTTCTGAAAATATTTTGTGCCAGATCGAGGCCCCCATACAAGATTTTGTGGATTTGAAATTATTCCTAAATTTTCACTTTTTCTTTTTTTTGAAAATAGCAAATCTATCCACACGTTTCCTAAGGCGTTGTGGGCATCACTTCCTGTCGATTTGATCAGGTAAATCACTCAGGGATAAAATCGACAGGAAGTGATGCCCACAACGCCCTAGGAAACTTGTGGATAAGCTCATAGATATATATGGATAAGCTCACAACTTGTGAGTTTGTAGGGTCGGGTATTTTCAAATTGCCAAGTGCTCATGCCTAATGTGGCTTCTTTTGGGATTGTTTTCATAGACCTGGTTGCTTATTTATCTCACACAATCTGGCAACACTGGTGACTGCCTAATATGTCACTTGCCAATTCTGAATCGAGTGTCAGAACTTTTTTCTGTATAATGTGAACAGAACGGGGGCATTAAATAAGAGTCCCTACCTACAGGATGTTCGCAGAATCGCAGTGGTGGAAAGTTAACTACATTTACTCAAGTACTAAGTCAAATGTTAGGTAGCCTATTATTTTACTTTACTGGAGTATTTCCAATTTTCCATACTTTTACTTCTACTCCACTGCATCTCAGAGGTAGCTGTAGAATACAACTCTCGTAGACGTATTTATTTATGATTCTGACGTTTTCAATCTACGAGAGTTGTAGGGTTCACCCCCATGGACACAGGGACTTTCAGCACTATACCCCGTAGACACTCCAAACATGTACAAATTGAAAATAAAGGTGCTTGCCCCCACGCCCCCAATGTTAACTCTCGCTACGGGGTAGTAGTTTAATGTAATAATCCATATCTTTCAGTAAAGAAGTGTTTTAATGCCGTCTGTGGCCGAACGCCATTTGTTCACCCTCGTTTACTTCCTGTTTACATTGAGTGTAATTCCGGGTTTCACCAGATGGGCGCGTCACTACCGCTCATTAGGAACATCCGACAGAATCGGCTACAGACGGCATTAAAACACTTCTGTATTGAAAGATATGGATTATTACATTAAACTACTACCCCGTAGCGAGAGTTAAGATTTGGGGCGTGGGGGTAAGCACCTTTATTTTCAATTTGTACATCTTTGGAGTGTCTACAGGGTATAGAGCTGAAAGTCCCTGTGTCCATGGGGGTGAACCCTACAACTCTCGTAGATTGAAAACGTCAGAATCATAAATACGTCTACGAGAGTTAGTACTGATACTACTTTTTTAATTTGAGTACTTTTTCCACCACTGCCTGCCTACCTACATGATGTTCGTGTGTGTGTGTGTGTGTGTGTGTGTGTGTGTGTGTGTGTGTGTGTGTGTGTGTGTGTGTGTGTGTGTGTGTGTGTGTGTAAACAAAGACAGAATTCAACTCAAGTTCCTGTAAACGACGTTAGCAGCGATAAGCCTACATTAACCGAGTTTGAATAGTTGTTGTTTCTTTCTGCCCCTTAACCCGCCGTCGGGCTTTACAATAAGCTAACAGTGAATAGATTAAACGATGTATTTTGCACTTACCACCGTCTGAGTGCACACAGCTCCCTGCTTGTCCCGATGCACGCGAAAACGAAAGTTACTGAATAGTGTTGCCATGTCCGCTTATTATAAGCCAGGGGTCTTCAACGTTTTCAGGCCAAGGACCCCCTAGCTTCAAGGTTCAAGGTTCAACTTTATTGTCAACAATACCATTGTTTGTTGTTGTAGCTGAGAGAGAGATGAAGCAGGGACCCCCTCTATATTGTATAACATTCTGTTTCAGATTCAACTGTTTTTTGTTTGCTTGGTCTGCTCTTTTCCCCCTCTACACCTATACCTCTTTGCCAAAAATAGCAGATCTACAAGCTCACAACGCCTCAGCGCGAGGCGTTGAGCTTGTAGATCGGCTATTTTTGGAACTTTATTTTTGGCTAAAGTTCTCCTCAGAAAAGGGATGCTAGGGTTCAAGTGGTTAAGGTAAAAAAGAAATATCCTATCACACAAAGATTTGGCAGCCCGGCCCCCCTGTAGCAACTCTGAGGACCCCCTAGGGATCCCGGACCCCCTGTTGACGACCCCTGTGATAAGCGATTTTGGGCTTGTTTTTCTGTAAGCAGGACAGGTGGGCACCAAAACCATCTGGGCACTAGGGACATGTTGGGCACCTGGACGAGTGGGCACTTAGGGGTGGACATAACTGGGCACCTGGATGAGTGGGCATCTGGAGAGGTGGGCACCAAAACCATCTGGGCACTAGGGACATGTGGGCACCTGGACGAGTGGGCACCAAAACTATCTGGGCACCTGAATTAGGATTCGTGTCCACAAGTGTTTTTTTTTTTTTACTTTACATAGCATGCTGCTTTGTTGTTGTTGGTAAGTGATATTTAACCCCCTGTTCTTTAAACCCCCAAACACGACACAACAAAGTCAAAAGTACAATATAAGAGTTTATTTGCCAAAATAGTAGGCCTACTGAGGTCAAAAGTACATTATAACAGAGTTTCAAAGTACAATTTAAAGCAGGGGTGGGCAGCATTTATTTCCAGAGGGCCATACTGACTTCGATAAAATGAGTGAAGGGCCGCACATTGTACAATTGAATTGAAACTTGAAACACATTGTGCTGAATGATGTTAAAACTGCATGAATTTGGTAGACATGCCAGACTACTTTAGAATAAGGTCCTTGCTTTCACAACAAGAATGTTCATCAACAAAATGTTGATCTTTCATTACCTTTTTGTATCACTCTGGTGTATTCTGTACGAGGTTACAATGAAAAGATGACATAACACAATCCACGTCAATGCCGTATCTTATCTTATATGATATGCACCATTCCATAGGTCACTGATAAAACACATTGCATTCACATTGCATTCATTATATATGGACTCACGACTGTTTCACTGTTACATTAAAAACATATGGCATATGACTTGGCGGGCCGGATTGAGATGGTCAAAGGGCCGGGTCCGGCCCCCGGGCCTTATGTCGACATAAAGAGTGTATTTGCCAAAATAGAAGTACTGTTAAAAATAGAACAAATTGGGAAAATGGAAAAATACCAAAAATAATTAAGGATACCAACAAATGGTCAAAGGATCAATGTTATGTTAAGATAGAGGAAAACATAGCTTATAGTACACTATAAAATGATAGAAAAAATGGAGATAAATACTAAATAGTAGCCTACTGTATACAAATGAGTAGCCTACTTTTACCTATATTAAAAATATGGTGCCCAGATGTCCCTAGTGCCCACCTGTCTTGTATTCGTTGGGGGTTGCGGTTTTTGGGCTTGTTTCTAAAGTGTAGTTGCTTATTTGGGCTATAATAATGTTGTTTAAATCAGTGGTTCTCAAACATTTTCATGTCAAGGACCCCCACATTAATATGTATTTGTCCACGGACCTGCATCTGAAAATATTTTGTGCCAGGGACCCCCATACAAGATTTGAAAATATTCCAAAATAACCTTTTTTTCCTCTCCAATTTTCTTTTCTTCTTTAAAAAAAATAGCAGATCTACAAGCTCGATGCGTTGTGAGCTTGTAGATCTGCTATTTTCAAATAGCCGTAGTAGCATAGTCCACTTCTTTTGGGCTTGTTTTCATAGACCTGGTTGCTCATTTCTCGTGCAAAGTCTGACAACGCTGGTACTAAGATGAGACGCACCTTTTGTGGCGAATATTTGCTAAGCGCTGATAAAGTGCATTTAGCTTTTTTACTTGCACGATTTATAATACCACTTCACAGACCAGGATCAGGTGGATCAGTGGATGACACCTTGATATCATAAACGCCTGGTTTATAAGCAGTGGTGTAAAGTAACTGTCATGATTTATGACCTTTATCTGCTTGACCCAGTACACATATGGGGTCATCGATTTGTCCGTACGTGGACAAATGTGTCCATGGCAAGACTTGTCCATGTCTGTGGCAAATTGTTGATTAAAACTCTATACTTTGCTTGAGTTTATCATTCATCACAACATTTACTTCAATACATTTAAAATAAGAAAGTTATGCTTTTACTCCAGTACATTATCATTGGACAGTTTGTAACTCAAATAAAATCTGAATATAATTGCCAGTCTCTCATCATCATGATATTGAATTATTCAGTCTGTTCATATTCACATGAGAACAAGACAAGTTGCCTGGTGTCCATTGTTGTGTGGACAATTATAGGGACTTATTAGTTTTTTGATGTTTGATAGAATAAATTATGTTGCACAGGCTTTGATTTTGACACTGACATTCCAGTGTGGGTTCTTGGGGCCTGGCACAGAAGAGTAGTGGAGACAGGCTGGCATGTTGAAAGTATTTCCATAGTCGTATATTCGTAAAGTTTTGTTTGTTGTTCCTGTTCTAATGGAGTGTTTGTTCTTCCATGAAATAATTAGTTGAGAGGTATATCAGTCAGCCCGGGGAACTATTGAGTGGAGAATTCTTTCTTTGGTGTGATGGACAGAATCCACTTAAAACTAAAACATACGACTGTGTTAAAGCTACGAGGGGTTGGATATGGAGAATATTTTCTTTGGTATGATGGACAAAATCCACTCAAAACTCAAACATAGCTGGATGGAGATGAAGAATTCTCCCTTTGATGTGCACTCAAACTGCCCCTTTTGTACTTTTATGTTGATGTGGCCCTGAATATGTAGTGATGTAGCTTTTGTCAAGCTATATATACCCATTGGTGAAAATCAAGGCACAACCTACTTGGAAATAAGCTAGTACGTAGCCCAAAACTAACATGTGAGATCATTCACCTGAAAGAATAGTACTGGGACAAATTATCCAGTGTCTTTATTACTTAAATTACATTTTTAAAAAGTTCAAATCAGATCATAATAAAGTGGAGAGAGAGAGAGAGAGAGAGAGAGAGAGAGAGAGAGAGAGAGAGAGAGAGAGAGAGAGAGAGAGAGAGAGAGAGAGAGAGAGAGAGAGAGAGAGAGAGTACACTTGTAAAGTGAGCTACTTTAACACTTTGACTGAAGTCATTTTCTTATGTGACTAACTTGACTGGCCAAAAAACATCTTTACTTTAACTCAAGTATGGTTTTCAAGAACGTTATGTACCACTGAGACATACTATCATTGTAAAATGTGTAGCATATTGGCATGGGCAGTAGGAGTCCAGTAGTATACATTTAGGGCCAAGCCTATGTGTTTCTGGTAATATTATTGGCAGCTGATTTTGTATGTCTGTGGCAAAAAAATAAGTTTGACGAAAATGTCCTTCTCAACCCGGCATGGTGATGACCCCTGACATATGTGGTGAATCACTCATCTGCTTAAACATAATCGATACCATTGATACGATGACCAGCAACTACTTTATCTGAGTCTGACTGACGTATGTGCACAATGATACGAGATGCATGTTCTATTCTATATTCTGTTCTTGTATTCAGGGCAGGATTAACCCTTCGTGGTGCCCAGTACTACAATGCGTTCTGGTGCCCCTTTTTCCAGCAGGACTTGGCACGAGGGCTGGCAACTACCTGAAATGCAAAGAAGGGACACAGTTCCGGGCATCCCTTATTTCCAAGAAAAATAAGGGTTGTCAAAGCGACCTCAGCAGTGCTGCAGGCTGATCACCTCCCTGCCACACTCCATTGATGCAGTAATGTGTGTAAAAGAAGCCCCCATGCCAAGTATTGAGTGCATCATGAATGAACATACTTTTCACAAGGTTGATATTTTGATATTATAAATAAAACATTTGATTGGTCTTTCAATATTTTGAGATACTGGATGTTTGATTTTCATGAGCCGTATGCCATAATAATTAAAATTAAATGAAAAAAGGCTTGAAATATTTCACTTTGTGTAATTATGTATTATATTTCATTGATGTATAAACACACATAGCATGGTGTGCAACACATTTATGACATGCCCAGAATTTATGACATGCGCTTTACAGCAGATCAAGTGATTTCCAGTAAATGACTCTCGACACAACAAAAAGTGAAAGTATGCAGATGTTACTAACACAGTGTACACAAAGTACTAGATACTCCGGATCAAATATTACTTCTCTCCAAGTAAAAGTACTGGAGTACTTACTTAAAATATTTAGGTATTCAAAAGTAATAGTTTTAGTATCAATGAAGTGCTGGCTTGATTGATGATGCAGTTACTTATTAACTCTAGGAAACCACCTGACTGGCTTTTAGAATGCCTATAAAGAAAATACAGTCGAATCAACAAAACAGCATGGCCATGTTCTGATAAAGCTGTGTGTGTGTGTGTGTGTGTGTGTGTGTGTGTGTGTGTGTGTGTGTGTGTGTGTGTGTGTGTGTGTGTGTGTGTGTGGGTGTAGTGTGCACGTGTGCCTACTGCAGATCATCAGGCCATTTCTCAGAAAAGGTTCCTGCCACAAATGAAAGTGAAAGTATGCAGCTGTCTGCATTGTTACTTGGACTATTACACAACCTCAGTTGAGTCAAAGGTTCAAGATTCATTATCTGGTCGGTCTCCAAGTGAACAACAGACAGACCATGGATCAGGTGGATGACTCATCATGACTGCGTGACACACAAGTTTTGGAAGGATGTATCTCTGTATATTGTTGATAATGTTGACTCTGACTTAGTCTTTACTGGCAAAATGTACTGTTTGGCTTTGATAATAATAGTAATAAGAAGACCAATTAGGTATTCATAATTAATTTCATCATTATTCTATAGCTAAATTTCACCCTCATTCATTGTATTTGAGATTGAAGGCAGTACATTAAAACAATTTATGGCTCAAAAAATAAGAAAGCTGTGAGAACTGTCTTTTTGTGTTCACTCTTTAATGTTTTCTGTTAGTAAATCCCCCTGGCTCTGATGATGTTGTATTGATTACTTCTTTGTTTGTGTATGTTGTTTGTGTTTGTTTTGTAATGTATTGTATTTCATGAGATTATAAATAGAGATTTGTAAAAAAGAAAACAAACTTTGGAACGGGGCGGGCTAATCATAAACGCCTGGTTTATAAGTCGTCGTACGAGGGTGTTGCTCACCGAAAACAGCCAACCTACAAGCTTACACTGTGTTCTATTGATAGGCTATTTTCGGTCCTTTAAAAGTCAAAAGTGAAAGCATTCTTCCCACTCCATTTCTTTGAGCAGCCACCATGGCCGACGACGCATACACGTATGTGTTGCTCGCCGAGTTCGATGACAATAAGATCCCCAAACTGAGAAACAAACTAGTGAAATACTTTCAAAGTCAGAAGCAATCCAACGGTGGAGAGTGTCTGGTAGAATGTGATGAGCTTCATAGAACCGCAGTGCTTCGGTTCCGAACAGAGGAGGGTACGTTTTATTATTATATCTGTTCATATATTTATGGAAATGTTATTTAACTAAGTGGTTCGCAAAGGTTCCCAAACGTTTGAGTTTGAGACCCAAAAGAGATAAGTGCGTTCGGAAATGCGCTCCGGCGCGCACGCGCCTATTTGTTTGTATTGGCCAGTGCGCTCAGTGTTATATTCCCGAACGCACTCGGTCCCCAAGAAACCAAAAGTGAAAATACCCGATCTACAAGCTCACAATGCCACGTGTCGTAAGCTTGTAGATCGGCTATTTTCACTACTTCTTAAACATTTATTTTCTAATTTAGGAAATTTCTTTATATTATTTTTTATTTTATTTATGAAATTCATTTGAAACATGTTTGAATTTGTTTTTAATTCATGAACATTTGTGAACTGTGGACATTTTTTTTAAAGATTTTGAAATAATAATAATTGAAAAAATATTAATGTAAAATAAGGGGACATGTATTTGCGACCCATACAAATGGACCCGCGACGCGACCCAAACTTGGGGCCCGAGCCATTGTTTGGTAGCCTGGGCAGCGTTCCTTTTCGGGTATATGATCCGGTCGGGAGCGGACCGGATCGCGACAAACCGGAAAGACGTCTCACCCCAAAATAGGTCCGTCCTATAAAATCCTTGATGCGGCGTAGTTTAGCTTATTTTTTTTTAATATAAATGTGAGTGTACTTTCCGGAGACTATTTAGCTTCTGTATTATCCGTATTATCCCACGGGGAAATTCTATTCCATTTAAATAGAAATTGGGGAACCAAAACAAAGCGGCACCGCAAAACCGGATCGCGACAATCCGGAAAGAGGATTCTTTTTCTTTCTTTTTCCCCCCAGTAGGCGTGGCCTAGACCGGATCATATGGGTCTTTAGTAACGCAGACCAGGCTTTCCTCCGAGGTGGAAAGACTGGTTATGCGATTGCGAGGTTAATTGTTCGGTAGCCTGGTAAACCCTACCTCCGGAAATCTCATTTCCGGAAATGAGATTTCCGGAGGGAGGGTTTACCAGGCTAATTGTTTGGGGAAACACTGATTTAACTAACATATGACGCGTTGACATAGTAGATCTATAATTCCTTAGTAGATCTATTATTAGTAGATCTATTATTATTGAAATACAGTGTATTTTTCTTTACAGTCAGACAAAAAGTTCTAGGGAAAGAGGCACATGAAATCCGTTTGGATCATGGTGTGCTGAAGATAACTGTCCGTATACCTGGTGATGAGAGTTCAACTTCACCAAAACAGGTTAGTGACTATTATTGGCTAAACAACAACAAAATGGTACAAACTTCAGTGACTGATGCAGCGATGGTGAACGTTTAAATGTGTTACACTGGCATTCGTGGCGTACCGAATTATGTGACTCAAGTAGGGTACTTTAGGCAAAGGCAAGTGACCTGGCGAGTGTTGGTTGGTTTGGTTTGAAGTCGATTCTTCTTATAGTAATACTGCGAATGTCCAAATCACATAATGTGATGGCAGTTTTGTATAAAGTTAACTAATACAACTACAGACTGTCTGGAACATGCCGAGAGTGCAGAACAACGACCCCTGGAGTCACGCAATTCGGTAGGTTATTAATGTCGGTGCATCCCGTCAGTGGATAGTGTGGTGAGAGGCAGTTTAAAAAACGCCACACAAAATTGGTAATCAAACAAAACAAATAACCAATGACGAAAGTTTTCTTTTTGCCTTTTAGAAAGTACCTGCTGATGGCACTAACAAGACATGTAAGTAGCCATTTATAAAAAAAAAGGGCTGCCAACATTGGACTGTAAAGTTTCAATCACAAGTTAACTGTTTGGCTGAACATCCAATAGGCATACCTACTGCTACTACATACATGTCATGTTGTTTTAGTCTGTTTGGTGGAGAGTCCCCTAAGGGGAGATGCCCCATGTGCTTCTGACCAGCTCAGACACTGGAGTGACAGCATAACGTTTGAGCAGCGCACTAGCCTGTGTAATTAAATACCTGGAAGCACCTGTGTATGATTCCAATAGTATAAACATTTTAAATGGCTTTCATATACTCATAACATGTTCTTAATAAAAGAAAAATGGAAACTAGACATGTACTTGTTCTTTTTGTAATAATTCGTTTTTCTATCTTTTTCTTCTTCTATGCAGTTTTTGTGTTTTTATTTCTTTATTGCACTGCTGGTCCCCTTGTAAGCTTTTATTATTTTGTATTGTCCTTATTGAACTTTAAATGTATGCTATTTAATGACCCCTTCCATCAAGGAAAGGTTTACAAGATCAGATTAAACATAAAGGCATAAAAATAAAGGCATAAAATAATAAAAGTCCAATTAGTAGGCTACAATTATAGTAGGCTATACCTTTCTACGTGGCCACTTTATTTTTACTTGTACACTATCAGTAATAAACTCACTCATCAGGAGTATTGTGTGTAAGAGCCATAACCTGTTCCTGTTCAGCCCCCGCCTGAACATAATGTGAGGTTCCCCAAAACCCTCTGAACAGAATTTATGGGGGTCCCACACACAAATATATTACTAAATACACTAAATGTATTCACTAAAATGTTGCCAAGATGTTGCAGTGTCCCCATGAATACTTAATAACACCCTGATTGAAGTATCAAAACCCCCTTTCTCTTTAAATCTCAGTGTGGCACACACTGTGTGCACCTTTCATTATTAAGGGAAACCTAACTGGACAGGTTATTTCAGTTTAGATTTCCTTTTCTTTCTGATAATATATTTCTTGAAGATCATCTAATACTGTGATAAATGTTTCAATAACAGCTGATGCTGCCGTACAGAAGAAACAAATACACGAAGGCCGGCCCATTCCTGTTGCTGATCAGTCACAGGCAGACAGCAGAGATGACCAGAGAGACGATGAAGAAGAGCTGTGCTCCACTTCTGCTGTCATAGGCAATATTCCCCAGGAAGTGGATCAGGAGGTTTTAGAGATGCTGGTAGAGAACATCTTAAAGCATTCAGAGTCCTCTGCTACATCCCAAAACTTCAGTTTGGAGATCCTGCCCGACAAATCATCTGCTGTGGTGACTTTCCAGAGTGGAAAAGGTAGTTATTATTTAGTCGTTATGATCATTTATTTATCAAGAACAAATTCAAAACACAGTGAAAACTGACAGACATTACAAAACGTATAAGTTATAGAGTAGTAGTACTGAAGTCCTGACGTCACTTGTTCATCCCCTGGTTCGTAAAGTAATTTCGCTATGGAGAATAACATTGGGTCATCATAGAATCGTCTCGTATAAGAATTGGGGTCCAAAAATAAACAAACTGTCTCGGCGATATTGTCAGGGAGGAGGCTCTGTATCATTTATGATAGTCAGTCACTCATATTTGATACAGTCTGTTTCTGGCGAAAATTTTCTCACCGTCAGTTGATGCTTCATATCCATATGAGTAAAACCGCCGGGGTCATTCACTTCTATGGGAATTCAGAGCGGGGTGGGGAAACCGCGAACCAGGTAGGATGTGTAAATTACGTCAGACTTCGGTGCTCTATAACGTGACCTTTAAAGACACAGAGGCGTAATTTGCCATCTTTTATGTTTATTAGTCATCTAGCATCGAGCAACAAGCATATACAGAAATTGTTGTAGACCAGGATTTCTCAAAGTGGGTGCCATGACGCCAGTCCAGGGGTGCTGCAGAATAATTTGACAATATTTGGAATTTAAAAATATAAATTATAAAATTATTATCAGTTTAAGTGTCAAGTACAACGTTACATTTAATCAGTTCTAACCAAAATGGATAATCTCTCAACACATCTCGGAGGAAATCATATACGTATCCCTGAACATATGCTTTCAACTATCTGCAAATTACTGTATTTTCCTTTTGGGTGGTTTTGGTCACCATAATAATAATACCAATAATCATTATAATGATACAAATATGTATAGTAGAGCCTATCATGCTAAATGTAAAACAGGAAGATTTTGTGCCTTCAACTTTTCTTCCTGTGATTAAATCATTATTATTACAATTATTATGAAGTAGGAAATAGGCCTATGGCATGGACTTAAAGTAATTGAAGTTATAGTAATTCATTGTCATTGTATCACTGTTTACATTTTCCAATTTATTTTTCCCTCCAACCATTTATTCTTTCTGAGATACACTTTCCACTGTTACATGAACGTTCTTAAAGTATAACTTTAATGCTTTGTATGGACCTTGTGGTCCGTTTAATAAATGGATGCATAAATGATGTCCAAATGGATTATCAAAACTCTTTTGCTGTTAGTAATTGTATTTTACTTGTGGTCTTATTTTCCATTCCTAACTGACAGAAAACACAGATTTCATTACAAACTGCCCCGGAAACAAGATGTTCAAGAAGAAAGCACTATCTGTCTGTCCTCTTGAAGTCACAGCCAAAGTCATAACTGAAGACATACCAGGTGTTAAGTCTGACCTCCTCATCCTTTGTTGTGAGAGGGAAGGCGTGGAAGTGGAAAATGTCGCACTTAATGAAGAGGAACAGTGTGCCATCATCACCTTAAATAACCCCAAAGGTATATATATATAGTATACTAATATTACACAGCTATACATTTATACATTTTAATTAAATTAGTAAAATCACAGTTAGAAGCTCCTAAAGGCCATACTGCCCTTACATCCATGGAAATTGGCCTAAAGTAAGGGTGATGTTAGGCTAAAAGCCATGGTGTTACCAGAATCAGTAGGGTTCTTGCTAAGAGCATTACATTTTATAGAAATCAGTCATTACATTTTGAGATATTATTTGTGCTATTGTAAATTCAAACCTAAGGGTGATGATACAACACAGGCCATTGGGGCACCCAAATCAGTAGGGACCATCCTCATCTTTTATGCGCTTTTCTCTTACATAATGCAAAGGACAAAAAGTTACATTTCCCCCCAAATCCATTGTAGATGGTTTTATATGAATTTTAGTTAATGATCATATGTAATGCACATGGTACTAAAATGATTGATCTTTTTTTTTGTAGCTGTTTCCAAATTAATTGAGAAGAAGCTCCGCATTAAACAGCAACTGGTCAAAGTCTTTCCATTTTATGATTCTTTGGGCACGGCACTTTATGGCAAAGATAGACCCACACTGAAACTCCCTGCTGCCTTCAGTGAGAGCATTGATCAATCCATATGGACATACCTTAACAACCACAAGGCTGCAGAGACCTTCCACAGTGATCTGGCGAAGCACTTTTGCAAAGCAGACCTCGAAGATCAATCATCTGTACGTTTAAGGCCTCTACCGTCACTACTGCAGCAAAAGGACGTCAAAGCCAAAGACATCACAGAGTGGGCACATGCAGCAAAGATGGCCTTTGAACAAGCTTTGTCCAGGTTTAAATCTCTGAAGCTTCAGATTCAGCTAATGGCATGGGAAGAGTCTGAAGGGAAGATTAGAGAGGCAGTGTTGAATGAGGCTGTAGTAGTAGTCCCTGATAAAGACAGTGGCGTCTTAGCAGTGGTTGGCCTTTTGGATGATGTAAACAGACTGGAACAGACTCTTAATGAGATACTGGACAGTACTGCTAAAATAATTCAGAGAGCAAAATCCAGCATAACTGAGAATATCAAATTGACACCATCTATTTTCAATATCCTCTCTCAAGATGGCCTTCAGGATAAGCTGTTAGATCAATATCCAGAGCTAAAAATAAGCTACAACGGGGAGAGCCAGGAGTTGTCATTTTATGGTTTAAACGATGAGATTTTGGCCGCGCACACAAGGGTAAGAAAAGAAAACCTAGCATTAAAACGAAAGGCGTTAGAGTTAGATCAGTTTGTGCTTGAGTTTTTGAAGGGCGAAGATCAAGAAAACCTTACAAGCTCACTTTTCACACCAAACGGAAAAATCTATGCAGCACTTGAGCTAAGTGCAAAGACAGTGAATCTCCTTGCTGTTTCAGACAGTAATCTGAGTGAAGCTGAGGATCATCTGAAAATGGTCCTGGTATCCCAGTGCATCACGGTTGAGGACATTAATGTTCTTGAGATGCCTCAGTGGCAGGCACTAGTCACTCGTTTGGAAAGTAACACCAACAGCTCATCCAGGAAAATCCAGATTCAGACAGCTGGCTCTCACTCACCTCAGGTAGTAACAGTGTCAGGCTACAAGGACAGTGTATTACCAGTTCACAGTGAACTTCAAGATTTCTTACACCAGAATGCTGAAGTTGAAGAAACTGTTGCAGTGAAGCCTGACATCATCGCCAGATATATTAAAGAACATGGCAAAAAGGATTGGTCAGAGCAAGTGAAAGGCAAGGTAGTTGTTTCTTTCAGGAACAAAGCCATCTCCCTAAGTGGTTCCCGATGTAATGTGTCAGATTGCAAGCCCATCATTGAAGACTTGGTCTCTTCACTATGCTTTGATACTTTAACAGTCTCTGAGCCAGGAGTGAAGAAGTTCTTCCAGGAGAAAGAAGCTATGTATGTTGCATCAGTCAAGAATGATACAGGTTGCTTGGTCCAGATGGTAGATGGGGCAGATGATGGACAGGACCTCAGCCCTGGACAAGTACCAAACCCCACATACCAGGTTGAGACCACTGATGGAGTAGAAATTGCTGTTTGTAAGGCTGATATGTGCAGTTACCCAGTAAGTGCAGTCATAAATTCATCTAATCAGGATTTGAAACATATAGGAGGTCTTTCAGGAGCGCTGTTGGATGCTGCTGGCCCTCAGTTGCAGGATGAATGTGACAGGCTAATTACCCAGAAGGGACAGCTCAAACCTGGAGATTGTGTCATGACTGGTGCCGGAGGAAGACTGATGTGCAAAAATATCATCCACACAGTGGGGCCTGGATTCGACCAAGCTTACCGTGATAAGGCTGTGGGACAGTTGAGAAGAGCCATTAAAAAGAGTCTGGAACTTGCTGAAGAGCGTGGGTGTATCTCTGTGGCATTGCCTGCTATCAGTGTAAACTCAGGATTTCCCCTCAACTTGTGCGCAGACACAATTGTCAAAGCCGTGAAAGACTATTGTCAAGACACGTACGGTGACAACACCCTGAAGAAAATTCATTTGGTGAACAAAGATGACAACACTGTTCAGGCTATGGAGACAGCTGTCAGGAAGGAGTTTGGAAACCACGGTGTTAGTCATTCTCAACAGAAGCATGCTAGCACACCTACCAAGACTCTAGGTGCTCTTAGTCATTCTCAACAGAAGCCTCCTAGCACACCCACTAAGACTGCAGGTGTTCTACGCGTTCAGAGCACGAGTAACTCAGATCAAGTTGTGACTAATGAGGGGCTGACCATCATGTTGACTAAAGGGAATATCCAGGATGCTACGGTAATCAATTTTCTTTGTTATTTCCCTGCTAGTTTGGATTGGTGTAGATTAGTCTTTTAATAGCATTTGGCACTGTCATCTGAGTTTTTAGAGGTGAACTAAAAATATAATTCTTAACACTATGTTGTCCATGAAACTGAAAATACTTTCCTTACATGTTAGACTGACGTGATCGTGAACACTATTGGTAAAGAACTTGATCTGGATCAAGGAGCAGTCTCAAAAGCCATTCTTGGTGCAGCTGGACACAATCTTCAGACACTGGTACATGCACAGAAATCCAGTGGAAAGTTTGGTGATGTCATTGTTACTGATGGCTGCAACCTGAAGTGCAACAAAGTCTTCCATGCTGTTGCACCTCAGTGGGACAATGGGCATGGCACTGCTGAGAAGGTAAAGTATGCAACTTACCTTCTTTATTTTACTTAATTTTATCTGTCTGTCTGTCTGACAATGTTCAGCTTTGTTCTTAGAAAAAAAACGAATTGCTTCTACATGGTATGTCTTACAGATGCTGAAAGGGATTTTGAAGGATTGCTTGAGCCAGACTGAGAGCAGCGGTCTGACCTCAATAACCTTCCCAGCCATTGGCACGGGGAACCTAGGTTTCCCTAAAGATCTTGTTGCTTCTCTACTGCTGAATGAAGTCATGAAGTTTAGCAGTCGCAAACAGCCAAAAGACCTGAAGACAATAGTGATCATCCTTCATCCGAGTGATGCATCCACAATCCAGGTAAACAAAACAATTGCATGAATTGTTTTTTATGAGAAGTCAAGAATGGTGTAGTTAAGAGGCTTTGATTGGTAGATTAGTCAATTTTTAGCCGATGCTTTTAGTTACCAAAACAAAACTTGGCTGCATGAAAAACCCTGATGGGTTGAAACCTATGTGGTGCTAATAATGTATGTATATATATATATATATACATACACCTTTGTGTTATTGTGAGCTGCTGATAATGACTGGTATCTCTCTGCTTGCTCTCCCCAGGCGTTCTATGATGAATTGAAGAGACTCACCCATTCAGGTAGTTCACAGCCAACTACACATAGTACAGGTAGGCTGCAAGACATGGTTTGAATGATTGTCGGCAAGAATTGAAAATTCACTAATGGATACTATTAATATTATGTATTTTAAGAAAGGAAATGCGCATAGACCAGCAACATTGTTTCAAAAGTAACTATCTGTGTTATTGAAAATTTGACTTGCCAAACATTCTTCCCAAAATGCATAAATACGTAGCACTTTGGAATAAATCAAATAGTTTGTGTGCCTCATGAATCAAAAATGTTGTTTGGTGAGTGTTTGCTCTGCTGTTTATCATTTTTTTTGTTTGTTTACTCATGCAAGGTCCCTTTTCCAAAATCATCTCAAGCTCAGGAATGCTTGAGACCAAAATAGGAAGTGTGGACATACAGGTTGTCACAGGAGACATAACTAAGGAGACGACTGATGTTATCGTCAACTCTTCTAATGAAAGTTTCTCTCTGAAGTCAGGTAAATCACAAATTAGCTTAGAGAGAGGGCACGATGAAAAGTATCTCTGGAATATCAATTTATTCTCGTAAAACATGGGTCTTCAACAGTGGATCCGAGACCACTTTACCAGAGTTACAACAGAAGGGGTACCAAATGTCTTTGTTTTATTTTGTTTTCTTCACATGAACTTGAATCCAGCATATTATCAGCAAAGATAATGTGTAAGCAAACAAACATAAACAAAAAAAATATACAACCAAGGGCGCCGAAACCGTGGGTGCCCGGGGGCTAAAGCACCCACTGTGGGTGAGGAGCACCCACTGGGTGCTGGTCAAAAAATAAAAAATAAAAAAAGTTTTTTTTTAAAATTATTTTTCAAAATCAGATCGCCTGGTTCAGATCGCCACTGAACAACCGAATTAACCGAAATAAAGTTACAAAATCCCCCCAAAAAAGTCAATTAACCGACCAAAACCCGCAAGAAGCGCGTGCGCGAACGGGGCGCACATGTGCGCCTTGTTGGGCACCCGCTAGAGCTTATAAATATCGGCGCCCCTGTATACAACACTGATGAAAGTGCTGTCAAATGAATCCATCAAAGCTGCAGCATCACCTTGGAGACAACCCTTGGTCACTTAAAAGGAAAACTTAGTCTCAAATTTCTCAACAGACATTGTCGAGACGATCAGCTAAATGTGGTGAGCTAGCTTTGAAAACCTCTTCAAGTTTCACGGAAGGCCTTCTCAAAAGCTTTTGTGATGGATTGGACTCTCAACAGCTATTTACCCTTGAGTGAGCCCCTAACACCTAAATTTACTGGGTAACTCTAGGTTATGTATTTTTAACTATAGGGCTGTGTACTAAGTAAGCAAGTAAGGTATTGCAGGAAGAAAGAAAGTGCACAGTTATAGTACTGCAACATACCATAGGAAAATAATAATTATTCATTCCTGTTATTCCTTTCTTTGTTGTATTCTGTCTTTCACTACTCCAGGAGTGTCCAAGGCCATTCTGGAGGCCGCTGGTCAGAATGTTGAAGACGAATGCAAAGAGCTTGGTAAGAACCTTTTTATTTTATATTTTAACCACGTTATCCCTAGCGTCCTTATTCTGGGGGCGAACATTTGGCGAAAATAGCAGATCTACAGGCTCTCAACGGATCGTGCAGCATTGCATTGTGAGCTCATAGATTGGCTATTATCTGCAAAATGATTTGGCGAAGAGGGAAATACTGGTGCACCTAGTATAGTGCACTTGGGAACCACAGTCTAAGTATATATGGTTTAAGTCATTTAGCTGACAATCTTATTTGTGGCTTATTTGCCACAATCATTAAGTATAGCAGTAGAAAAGGTTTAAATTGACAGATCAACATTACAAGCAGTCATTAATAAGAAGTATAAAGGTTATGTACAACTACTGTAATGTATGCCTGTGTCATCAGAATTTTATTGTATGAAAGAGACATGGTATTTATTGCATACAGTATAATCATTCTGAAAGTTCAAAGTGCACATAAAGTAACCATTATGATGTTTTCATTCTTAAGTAAAAACATTGTCCCTATATTCAGGTGCTCAAGGAAAGCAAGGCATGATAATGACCCAGCCAGGTCATTTAAAATGCAAGATGATCCTCCATCTGGTCGTACAGTCGGCCCCTGTGAAGATCAACAAGGCTGTGAAAGATGCTCTTCAGATGTGTATGAAAAACTCCTACACCTCCATTTCCTTTCCTGCTCTTGGTACAGGTGAGACATAACTGTAGAATATGGAATACATGGGGGAAAAGTGTCCATGGTCTGGTGTAACTTAGTGTGTAAAGCATGGCATTATCACTGCCAAGGGTAGGGATTTGGTCCCGGTGAGGCACAGTCATGCTAAAGATGTATGGACTTCTGGTAATGTAGAGTGATTTGTGTTGACATCTGATGCATTTTTAGTCCCGCTTGTGGCAGTTCTGTAAAGACCTGGGCACACCAGCATATTATATAATATAATATCAGATTGATATTTCACTCTGAATTCAGGTCATTTCAACAAAATAGTTGTGATCTCTTCCTTCGCTTTCAGAGAACTATGAATGATCCCATAGAGTTCAATTGTTGTGAATTTTGACATGTGTGTTCTCAACATTGACCAATAACAACACTGTCTGACTCTGTTAGCCTTGGAGAGGGTTGAGGCAGGAGCATTGGGGAGGAAGCTGACCTATCATTTTAGCTTTTATCGCATAATAAATTAACATTGTTTTAACATGTATTCTGCTTATAAGTAACACTAAAGCTCCTTACACACCGGGGGTGTTTTTTTCATGCGAATAATACGTTCTTTTTAAAAACCTTATAAAGTCAATGCAAGCTTCCACGGAGCGAAAAAGCGTCTTTTAATTATTCGGAACGAGTCCGAATTTTGCGTACATATTCGCATAATCGCCTGTGTGTAATGACCTTAACAGTTTACATTTACGTATCAGGCCCATCAGAAATCTCATTGAACTAAAGTTTTTTTGTTTTGTTTTGGTTGAACCCACAAGGGAGATGCTTTGATATTTTCTGTGTAGGAATTTTGCTGTTTTCCTTGTAACAACGCCCAATATGTGTTGTGCGGTTTTAGGCCAAGGCAACATACAGGCAACTGAGGTGGCAGATGCTATGTTGGACGCAGTGGTGGATGTGTTGAGTCAGAGCAGTCAGAACTCTCTGAAGACTATCAGGATAGTTATCTTTCAGTCACAAATGCTGAAAGAATTCCACAGCAGTATGCAGAAGAAAGAAGGCACAGACCAGAAGGACAAAGGTACACACCAGAAGGACAAAGGTGCAGACCAGAAGAACAAAGGCACACACCAGAAGGACAAAGGGTCTTCATCCTGGAGCTGGAGCAACATTTCCTCCGTAGTAAAAGGTAGTTGACAGCTTTTCTCAAGCCTGTCATTAGAGATGCTCGTTGCTTAAACAAGGATCTGTTTGAATTTTCAAAACCTCTTGACCTGGTTCCTGACGCTATGGTAATTGTAATTTGGTTAGAATTCCATGGGGTTTCTAACTTGCAGGCCATACTTTTGATACTGCTGGAGCTAAATATGCATTAAGTATTTTGTGCTAATCTGTTAAGGTTTTACATAAAAGGTCACAATTCTGTTCTCCGGTGTCTAACAATTTGTATGTATTTTAGATACATTTTCTGACCGTGTTAAATAATGTGCTTATCTGACATTCTGAACTAATTCCTCCAGCACTCTTCGTGGGAGGAAGTGCTAGCAGCCCACAGAAAGAAGAAGACTTTGTCATTGAAGAAATGGAAGTGGACCGTGTTTGCTTCCACATCTGTGGAGAGTCGCGGGCCAAAGTTCACTCAGCCAAACAGTGTATCAGTGACCTGATATCCAAGGAGCAAGTCGTTCACCCCATTGAGGACAATGTAGTCCTCAGCTTCTCTGACGCAGACCATCAGCGCATCATCACCATGCAGTCTACAATGGCCGTGGGGATAAAGATAGAACGCAAGAAGGGCGAAGCCTCTCTCACCATCAAGGGACGCAGCAATGATGTGGTAAAAGCCACTGGTGAGATCCAGAATATGATGAAGAGAGCCAGAGAAAAGGAGGCTTTTAGGAGAAATGTAGAATTGGCTGCCGAAAAGGCAGACTGGCAGTACAAGGCTCAGGGGCTTCAGTTCCAGAGCTTCGACCCCACCGCCAACTACTACCTTGAGCAGGCACTGAATGATGATCAGCCTATTGTAGAAATCACTGTCCTGGGTGAAATGTACTTTATCACACTGCCAAATGGACCTGCAAGAGATAAGCAAGGCACAAGTCTGGAAATCAAGCGCATTGACAAACTGAATGGTAAGTTGTGTAAGAAAATGTAACTACTAGTATTTTTGGTATGCAGTATTTAATTAGATCTGTTATGTAGAGAGCCAGTGTTGAACTATATCCAAACCAGATCTATGTAGGTCATATCATACTTTAAGTTTGATCTTAGAGTTTGTTCGAGTTTGAATCGACTTGAGCACCATCTCAGTGTGGTTTGCCACAAGGTCCTGTACAATGCAGTGTGTTCCAGGAAGCTCAGACAATAACAGGAACATGTTTCAAAGTAAATGTGTGGATTGCAAGTTATGTATAGGTTAACCCTGTCTAATTTCCTGGTGTGGCAAACCCCACAATCTGGTAACCCCAGTTGATTAAAACTAATGAGTTGCTTGCAATAACTAAATGGCCTGATTGACCTCTGTAATGAGTTTTAATGCTTTGAACTCTACATACAGATGCTAACAATATGCCTCAGAACTGGGATGTCATGACAGCCAACACCCCATGCCAAACCTTCACCGTCCAGCCTGGAATCCAAGAGCACAATGAAGTCCTGAGTCTGTTCAGTACCTCATGTAACCAAACGGTTATTAAGGTAGTAAATTTGTTTATATGTACTGTAACCCTAGCTTGCTATGTAACAACTCCCTTAGGCTGGTTAAAGACATTTTCAGTAAAACGTTTGCAAAATACTGTATGCTATTTGTATCTATTCACTCAAGTCAAGAGCCATGTTTTAATGCAATCATTATGCAGACTGCAGAATAGCATCTGTAATACTAGTGTACCAATGCTACTGAAAATGTCCCAGATTCACCTCAATGATCAAGATAGGTGTCATACACATTCACACAAGCATTGAGAACGATAAATGGCGAGAGAGAGATTAAAGTAAAATGTCTGTAGCAATGCTTCTCAGTGTGATTGTTGCCTGCCTTTCCCCATACTATACTGTAGCTTTGCTTTACACAAATGAAAATATAATTCTATATATGCACAGATTGTAAAAAGCAGCCTGCACCTCGTGGGCAAATATGCACTGTGGCACAGGCTAATTAGCTCTAGGTAATAAGGGAGATAAGCATTGAAAAGGAGCCAGTAAAACATATAACAATCTCTGTACTTTGTCTATATATAAATTATGAACTGTAATGTCCATACATTACAATGGCAATCACTTGAAGTAAGGACGCATGTCATGCTCATATCTGAGTCTACAGGCAGCTAACAAACAAACGCAGAGATATAACCCAGAGTAACCCAATCAATTGTAGACCGTCCCGCTTGGTGGCTTGGCAATAACAGTCATTGAAATATTATTTAACCAGACACAGAAGAGGAACAACCAAGTCTTTTTATTCTCCCCCAGATTGAGAGGATACAGAACCCAACCTTGTGGAAGAGCATCCAACTCAAGAAGCAGGACATGGATCAGAGAAACGGCCAAAATAACAACGAGAGACGCCTCTTCCATGGCACCTGCCCAACCACTATTGACAAAATCAACAATGGAGGCTTCAACAGGAGTTATGCTGGGAAGAATGGTGAGAGTTAAACCCTGTGAAATGAGTAGAATAGTGTGCACATTGTCATGGAATTATGGACCAATACGTAATTGATGAGGCAATAGGAGTCAAGACAATATTCTAGGTGGTGATGGTATGCTTTAATGTGCATGATATCATGTGGATAAGTACGTTAGACACACAGTATGACACAGATCGGTGGTACGGCAGTTCTGCCAACGAGCACAGGGCTCAGACCATAGCTATACTAGCTGCTCCAAGTACAAGCTGAACCATAACAGACAGTCTTTAACAAAAACAATAGCTATCAGGCCTAGCGAGACTTCTTGGCTCCTACAGCCTATCAAATATCATGTCATATAATGTATTATATAAGTGATGGTAAAATATAAAGGTTAGATCTAAACAACCATAAAACAATATATAGTATAATGTATAATTCTTCCTCAACGTCCAACCCAAATTTAGTACAGGTGCAGGGTAAAATAGTTCATGCCATTTACTCTCATTTCGCTCTGGATAAGAACATCCGCTATATATCTACATTGGAAGTCGTTCAGTTGGAAAGGAAGGCTAAATTCAGAACACATACTGTAACTGTTCTTGTGTAAACAATTGTCTTCATGGCCTTTTTGCCATGAAGATACCATGGCTAAACTTTCTTCTTCTCTCTATTTTTAGCTGCCTATTTTGGCAATGGAACCTACTTTGCCGTAAGAGCCGATTATTCCGCCCAGGACACTTATTCCAAGCCGGATCCTCAGGGCCAGAAGTTTATGTATCTCTGTCGAGTCTTGACTGGAGACTTCACTCTGGGGAAGCAGGACATGATCGTGGCACCAGCCAAGAGCTCCAACTCCTCTGTGTTTTATGACAGTGTCGTGGACAACACGCAAACCCCAACCATGTTTGTCATCTTCCACGACTCTATGGCTTACCCTGAATACTTAATTACATTTAAGTAAAGCACGTAGAGAGGGCATGGAAATAAGGTGCCGTAAAAAAAATCCTAGCTTACTAATTAATACCATAATGTTTAATAACCATTAGTGATTCTTTTTTTTAAAAGTTTTTTTTATTGCCATTCATATTCTTTGACAGGCACTTTATATCATATATGATTTTTTCAAATAATACACTAAAGAACAAACAACAGCAACACACAGAAAAAGTTACATTAAAGAAACAAAAATAATATAATTAAATAAGTAAATAGACAGACATTTATAAAAATTAAAAAACTCAACATTTGCCGTGAGAGTGGGGTCCATTTAACCCCTTCCATCGGAGATAAAAGCTTCTAGTTATAGAGACCCTACACAACTCTGCCTACATCCTCTGTGTCCAAATATTCATCCACTGATAACCATCTCTTTTTAATATTAGGAAGCTTTAATTGTAACTGGGCTGTCATATGTTCCATCTTGTATATCTGCTTAACCTTTTGTATTACACTGGTCGATTGTAGGAGGGCTAGGCTTCATCCAATTAATAGTTGTAATTTTTATTGCAACCATCATCAGGACATGCATTATATAGCAATGGTCATTATAATATCCAATACAATCGACTGTGGATCCATGAGAATATCCATTTTGAAGATTTTGTCCAGTTCTACCATTAGTGAATCTAAGGATCAACCGATGTTTAATGGTAATTTTGGGCTACATTTATTTGACATGTTAAGAGCTGTTGATCATGTGCCCTTCATTAATCGTTCTAGTTAAAATATAATTGTATACTGCACATTTATTCATGGTGCTGAAGTTTTGAATATGGCAAGGGCTGATGTTCATATCCTGTCTACTGTATACTGTACTGTATGTTTCCCCAGATTCTTCTGTAGTCTTCAAGCATAGATAGTACATTCCAGATAACACTGAACACTTTTATCAGACTATAACAACAGCATGATACAAAACTGGGATTATATAATGGATAATGTTAAACTAATGGAAAGTATCAGAAGTCAAATTTCTATTCAGTGAAACACAATCAGACAACTGTATATCTATTTTTTCATTGTTCACAAATGACACTAACTAGCATGAAACAAGTGTCTAATGTGTTATTTGAACTGTGGACTATTATGAATCCATGTACCTTTCTTATTATGCCACCGTTCCTGATGAATCTCTAAAAGCTTGTGTAAAAGTATGGTGCAATGTTGCTGGAATGTATAGCAGGTGTTACATTTTTCTCAAGGACCTAATGTATAAGTAGATCAATGTACATTTAATAACACCATCATATGAGGAATTAAGGATTGACAATTACATTTCAAATGCTGTGTTACATACTAATTTGATTGCATTATAAATCATTAAAATCAACTCCCAAGTCAATTAGATAGACAGTTAGACTTTTGATTGATCCCACAAGAGAAATTCAATTTCATGTGTCTGGAATTTCCACTCTGATACACACTGGAAACATGCAGTGCAGTTAATAATTTGTACTATTTATCTTTGGGACCACATTATGTCGTGCTATGGAAATTAACTACACCGTACATTCAATGAGGATCTATTTTTGGATTATTCATTTCTAATCAACAGAGCAAAAATTGGACTAGTTCATCATCACATGGTAATTACACAACCCAAACTCCTACCAAAGTGTCCTATTGCTTTAAGCTTGATAAATCCAAAAGGCTGGTAACTGATTGATATTAAACTTCCATATATCTGTTTAAGGATCACTGATTTTTTAAGCATGTATTCATTATTCATTAAAACTTTCACAGTGAGTTGAACCAAAGATGGTGGATACAATTAAATTAAGACAAATTGTGGAGTCAGCAAGACCTACTCCTTGTTACTTTTTCCACTAGCAGAACTTGTAAAAATGAAATAAACAAGATACTTTTTAACAACATGCCTACCATCAACAGACACCAAACCGTATAGGTCACCTTTGTATGCCTTTACCTTGATACCATCTGTAGGTCCATGTTTGACACTGAGTGGGGGTGAGAAGCAAACACCTTCAACCACTTTAACCTTGGCATCCACATCCCAGTCATCTGATGACTGATGCGAGGAAAATGGTGTAGTTTTACATCTTCCCCTAACATCAGTGATACATATGGTTTAAAGATGTTTTGCCAGATTTCTATGCCAGTATCAGAAACACCAAAGGACGACAGGCAGAGCTGCTCAATGACACTGATGAATTTGAAGAATAAATATAGATGTCGTTGTTGCATAACAACCGCCTCGTTTGTGTTGACAGTCAGGGCCACCACCTTTGCTTTAGTTAGTTATTTGATAGACCATGAGTTTGATTTAAGATGCTAAATCTATGTTACTTTAGATCTGTTAGATTTTTTGATTAATGTGTATGTTAGGTAGGTAAGTTGTTGTTTTTTGGTTCCTTTATTTTGGATTGGGAAGATTAATTTCATTAAACTTAGCTCTCTTTTTGTTTGTTTCCTCAAGTCATCCTTAGTTCTCAACTTTATGTTCACTATTCTGTTTATGATTATTACTACTTTTAAGTCATCATGGCTGCTTGGGACCTGGGGAAGACGGGCACTTTCATGTGTTTTTAGTCACCCCTAGACTGGGGCATAGCAAAATGATTCCTGTCATAATGTTGTATGTTAACCACATGAACCCTAGCATCCCTATTCTGGGGCAAGCATTCACCGAAAATCTCACAATGCATCGCAACATTGTGAGCTTGTAGATCAGCTAATTTCACAAGATTTGGTGTCAACTACAATATTGGGTTTAAGTGGTTACTACTGTTTTAATTGGAATATGTCTATATGGTAACAGTTTTCAAAATACAATAACTCCCTCCAGACCATGGTATATATTGTCATATCACACCTAAATGGTAAGCCATGAGATTTCTTAATGGTTTGTAAAGTATTGACTGGGGGTTGTCCTCGACAGTCAGCTGTCCTTCAAGGCACTCATTGCTGTGTGTCTCCTTTTTGTATGACACCAAAAGCCCAAAAGGTTGCAAACCAATGGATTAATGTAACATGGTAAATGGTGCATTTATATCATGCCTTAATCCAAAGCGCTTTACAATGTGCATTATATTCACCCATTCACACACACACATGCACTCACCGATGATAGAGGAAACCATGCATGGTGCCAACTTGCTCATTTGGAGCATTTAGGGGTTCAGTGTCTTGCTCAAGGTCACTTCAATAGTAACCCAGGGGAACATTCCGGAACATTCCGACATTACATTAAGCATCTCATGGCCATTTTAAAGCGTCAACGGTGAGCCGGTGGAGAGGGTGGACAATTCAATTCAATTTCAATTCAATCTTTATTTCAGACCCAGGAAGATCCATATCACAAAAAAAAAAAACACAATAGCTTCAAGTACCTCGGTGTGCACATCACCAAGGGCCTGGCCTGGAGTATGCACACAGAGGATGTGGCAAAGAAAGTGAGGCAGTGTCTGTACCACATGAGACAGTTATTATATATTCAAAGTTAAAATATTCAAGGTGTAACAAAAGATTAAAAAATCCTTCTGCCTCGCAGCAACTCAGCATCCTGGCAGGGGGCATGACCATATGGTATGGGCAGAGCTCTTATCAGGATCTACGACCACATCCAAAGGTGGTGAGGTCTGTGGAACGTACCACTGGATGCTCTCTTCCGTCTCTGCAGGACATTTATGAGAGTAGGAACTTGGGCAGGGCAAAAAGGATTATGAAGGACAAACATCACCCAAGCAACAAACTGTGAAGGTAAACGCCTGAGATGCATAAACAGCCAAGGGCTCTAGGCTTCCTAGAATTGTTTTCCCTGGCAGCTGTTTGAGCACTAAATGTGGACAAACAAAAAAGGAAAACATAAGACAATAAGTGTTAGTATCACACTGTCTCTATGCTTGGTCACTTTGCACATTTGGGTGAAAATTACTGTTTTGATCATACATTGATTGTACACAGCAATCACTTTTTTCCCCTATTGCTGTATTGTCATCTGTGTTGGGTTTAAGGCATGTTAAATAGCTTAACCATGTTTAGGTAGTACTGTCTACTGTAATTTGGTAAAGTGCGCCCCCTACAGTTGAGGTAATTATTATGCTGAGCGCAGCTGTCACAGTTTGAAGTTGACGAGTGAATTAATGAGAGAAAAAGTAGAAAGACGCTAGTTGGGAGCGCAGGAAACAGTTTTGACCGTACTTTCGGGTGTTTTTTTGGATGTTATTTAACCTGTTTTGGAACAGAAGACAAACTGTACTTACAAGGACTTTATATTTTTTGGTTTTCTTTGTATGCATCTTTGTAACTGTGAGCTGGATTTCAGTAAAGCTCCACTTAACTTCATCCCTGTCCCGAGGAGTCTGTGAGTACTGTGGTCCAGTTTCTACCAAATGGATGTGCAATAATTACAGTGAAACCCACCACGTGTCTTAAAAGCCTACACCAAGCTTGTGTAAGTGGCAAACGGATTTGTTTTTTTTTGGAAGATTATGCCACTATATCAAGTATTAGTGTTTAGTCCTATCACTGTGTATTTGTATATTCTTATCATTGTCATTCTATATCTTTATTTTCTTTGCTTTAATATATTGTTTTGTATATGTAGCACAATCCCAACAACATTTCGCTGCATGTATAAGTCAAAAGTGACAAAAAAAACTACTTGTTGAATCTTGTATAAACCATTGCATGACAGTGTTGTGTTGTGTCGTTTGTTGAAAACTGAACATTAGTTCTTCTTGGCAAATGACAATGACCTACTTACTATGGAGTAAGGAGTATAAATAAGGATTATTGCTAAACCCACAAAATCGGTCCCAAGATGTTGCTGAAGGTATTGGTCATTATGCAATCATTGTCTGTGCTGAATCTCCGGTTTGACAAGTTCAAGAACACTGACTGCATAATGTTGTTAACCATTTAACACCCTGGCATGTCATTATAAGCAAGGGAAAGATTCTGACATACTGTTTTTGCATTTTGCCACACTCTGTCAAGTCTGTTCAGTTAACTGACTGGATGTTCCTCCTTTTCTGTACTAGACCAGTTGTTAGACAACTAGTCCTCTGCATTTACAAGCAGTTAGCTATTAATACGGCAGCCAGGGAGCAGATAGGGGTTAAATGTCTTGGTCAAGGACACTTTTGACCAGGGGTCATCACCATGCCAGCTTGTGATGGACATTTTCATTGATATTTTATTTTTGCCACAGACATACAAAATAAGTGATCAATATTATTTTTACTAGAAATACATACTTAACTCTTAATGTGCCATATTGTCTATGCCAATGTGCTACACATTTTACAATGATGGTATACCTGCATTAACCACTGAGCCACAAATATATATATAAGCCATTGTTTTAAAAGCCGATCTACAAGCTCACAACACAATATGTGACGGTGGCCAGGTTGTCACATGTAACTTGCCACTTCTTTTTAGAATGCTGACACTCTTTACTTTGTCTCAATAATAAATAAATAACAATACACATTAAACTCACAACAATAAAATATCAGTTGCACGGTAAAGTGCGGGGTGCGTAATTACTGTGAGAATAATACTGTTTGTTAGGTACTGCAAGACTACGCCACCTTTTTATTTAAGAGGTAGGGTCCTCTGTAACACTCTTTCTTAGGCTATTCACAGGTTCGAGTTTACCCAGGTAAGTACAATACTTTTAAATGAGAACAACACTTCAACACATATCCCTTGGAGAAAGCTGGACGGAAACAGGTTTGTATAAAAAGGTAATCTATTTTATTAAGCTAATACAGTGGCGTCTATAAGCCATAAAATATTGAAAAGCATAAACAAAATATAACACTAATTCTAAAACCTCAACCTCCTAATGCGCCCACTAACTAACTAAAATACAGGAATACAGACAATCACCAAACACTAAAAACAGACAGGGCTTGTGCAAACTATAGCAAATAAATAATGAATTTAGCGTTAAAGTGCCAACTATTACTGAAGCAGTAAAGTGCCAAGTGCCAATTCAATTGCTATATGTCATATACTCATCACGGTTCAATGCAAAAGGTGGGAATGTCCTTATATGGGGTTTAACTGGAGCGGGGGTTTAGGCCAGGAATCACTGTCTCTTCTTGTCTTCGTGCGTATTGCCTGCAATCATAGAAACTAGAACCAGTTCATCTGTTCAGGTATATTTCACATATGAGGTTTAGGACCGTGGGTTTATAAAGGTAACGTTGCATAGAAGGACACTTACTCGCCCGCCAGACTGTACGTCTGGCTTTGAGGGTGTGAAGCGCGCAACGTTATCGCCACTGGACCTCTCCTCCGTTCCTTGGTTCGTCTGTCTGTCCTCCCCGTCTCTGCTGCTACTGCGCCGTCTGCTCACCGTCCGCTGCTGGTGGCTTGGTACGTGCCGCGATCACTGTATTCCCCACCTCTGCTCCGTGGTATGTCTGCTCCTCCTGTGCACAACCGTCCCTTCTGGCTGTCACTTCCACACTGCCCTGTATGCCTGTCTCTCTCCTGTCCAAGTGGCTCGCGCTCACTTTTGAATAAGGTGGGCCACACCCTACTCCGCCCTCATTCGCTCTGCCACCAGCGTGACCTGGGGACATTGGCCGTCCGCTGTCACAAGGCCAATGTCACACAGCCTATAGGGGAGTCCAATGTCAAGTGGCTCGGGGACCGGGGGGAAATACATTGTCAACCATAAAACATGCAGTGCAGAAATATAGTTAAGAGAATGATGTTTTTAAGTGCGTAATACAGGTTTTTCATCATCAATAAAAAATGTTACAATTTGGTTTCACCCCCCTGCTTTGACCCTGTCACATCCCCCCCCACTTTTCCGTTGCCAGTCCCTGCAACTGTCCCTAATCATGTCCATACCTCTGGGGTGGCTGGCCTATATTTGCTCTTCCCGAGCGCCGTGGCTCATCTGGTGCTCTCGGGACGGAGAGAAACCCATAATACTGCGGCGTTGTTGCTTCTACCTGCTCGGGCTGCACTACAGCTGGGGGGTCCTCGTGGGGCGACCTGGGGGCTACACCCACTTTCAACGCATTTCTATGTATGGTCTTTTCTCGCCCCCCCTTCTCGGGTCTGACTCGGTACACCAACCCCGTAGCTCCCACCTGTTCCATCACTGCGTAAGGCTCGGGGTCCCACCACGTACTCAATTTCCCCTGGCCATCTCTCTTCCTATTTCGAATCCACACTCTCTCTCCTGGTAATAGGGGTGTAATACCGGCCCTACGGTCATAAACCTGCTTTCTCCTCTTGGCCGTTTCTCCCATCCTCTCCCCTGCGGTCCTATAAGCTGTCGCCATTCTCTGTTGGTGGTCCTGTACCCAGCCACCCACTCCCATGCGCTCTTGCGCTGACTGCACTCCTAACTGGACATCTATAGGGCGCCTCAAATGTCGGCCAAACATTAAGTAGGCGGGGGCATAACCCGTAGCACTATGGATCGTGTTGTTATAAGCATGAACTAACTCGGGTAAGTGCTCATTCCATCTTCCTTGTTTATCAGTGTCTAGTGATCGCAACATGTTCAGTAATGTCTGATTAAATCGTTCCACTCCACCGTTCCCAGCCGGGTGGTACGGAGTGGTGCGACTTTTTGCAATACCATAAGTCTGACATAAATGGTGCATTAACTCAGACTCGAAGTTGGGGCCTCGATCTGAGTGGAACCGGGCCGGACAGCCGAACGGCTGGATAATATGCGTCCATAACGCACGGACAGTGGTGTGCGCAGTCTGGTCTCGGGTGGCAATAGCCCAACTATAACGGGTGAATAAGTCAGTAGCTACCAGAATGTTTTGCCACGCATCAGCAGGCCTACCTAATGTGAGGAAATCAATGGCTATTACTTCTAGTGGATATGAGACTTCAAAGGGTTGTAAGGGGGCCCGAGGCTCTGACCTGTTCCTCTGCAGGCTGCAGGCGACACAACCCTGTTGTAACTGACGCACCGCTCCCTCCATGCCTGGCCAATAGAACCGACGTCGCAGCTGGGCCAAGGTCCTCTCCAACCCAGCATGCGCCGCGGCCGTGTGGATTCCTCTCCATACCTCCTCTCTGCGTGAACCTGGACAAATGATCTGTGAGTATTGTTCTTTGGTATAAGGATCGGTCACCTTCCTATATAACACATGATTTCGTATAATCAGTTTGTTCCACTGGCGTAACAGTTGCCGCGCTCCCCGAGTCCAATTCTTCCTCTCCACCATATTAGGGGCTCTCCCCCGTTCCACGCACCTCTTCACCACCTGCACATCTGGATCCCGATCCTGCGTCTCTCTCCACTCATCCTCCCGGGCTGCTGGCGTCGATTGTACAGCCGCCACATCTACAGGCTGCACTGGGAACCGCGATAGGGCATCAGCGTTGGCGTTGTTTTTGCCCGGTCGATACTTGATGTCGAAAGTAAACGACGCAAGTTGAGCAGCCCACCGTTGTTCCACAGCTCCCAATCTAGCCGTTTGGAGATGCGCAACAGGGTTATTGTCCGTGAATATTGTGAATCGAGCGCCAGTGAGATAATCTTTAAACTTCTCGGTCACGGCCCATTTAAGGGCCAAAAGCTCCAATTTGAACGAGCTATAATTTGCGTCATTCTGCTCGGTCGGGTGGAGACTGCGGCTTGCATAAGCTATTACACGTTCGTGACCGTCTTGGACCTGGGCTAGAACCGCTCCCAACCCACGGCCACTCGCATCAGTGTAAACCACAAAAGGCTGTGTATAATCCGCATACGCTAACACCGGGGCTTGTGTGAGGGCACTCTTTAACGCATCAAACGCCCGCTGGCACTCCGAAGTCCACTCGACTTTACACTGGTGGGATTTTACGTCATTTGGGATTCCTATCAATAAGTTGTTTAAGGGTCGTGCTATAGCAGCAAAAGAGGACACGAAACGCCTATAGTAACCCGCTAGACCTAGAAACGCGCGGACCTCGCGGACCGTTGAGGGTGGTGTCCAGTCCCGCACTGCCACCACTTTCTCCGGATCGGGCCGCACTCCCTCTTTGTCCACGACATGGCCCAGAAATTGCACTTCCCTCCGCAGAAGTTTGCATTTGTCTAACCGCAGCTTCAGTCCATGTCTCCACAGGCGTTGGAAGACGAGCTCGAGGTGCTGTAGATGAGAGGAGAAGTCAGGTGAATATACTATAATGTCATCAAGATATACCAGCAAGGATTCTGTCACCTGACCACTCAGACACTGCTGCATCAGCCTCTGGAACGTCGCGGGCGCATTACAAAGCCCGAACGGCATGCGTTGAAACTCGAACAGGCCCAGCGGGGTCGTAAAGGCGGTCTTCTCCCGGTCCCGGGGATCCATTCCTACTTGCCAATACCCGCTGGCCAGGTCTAACGTGGAGAACCATTGCGCCTTCGTCAGGCTGGTGAGCGTCTCTTCTATCCTGGGTAGGGGGAAGGCGTCCTTGTGCGTCACGGCGTTAAGTTTCCTGTAGTCGACGCAGAACCTCCAGCTGCCATCTTTCTTCTTGACCAGTACGATAGGTGCCGCCCACGGACTGCAACTCTCCTTGATGACTCCCTTCTCCAGCATCTCATTCAGGAGGGTCTTCATCTCCCGGTACATGGAGGGCGGCAACGGCCGGTGTCGCTCTCGTATGGGTGCCGCGTCTCCGGTCGGTATCTGGTGTTGCACGACGTCCGTCCGTCCGAAATCCTCGTCATGGATGGCGAACACCTTCTTCCACCGACACAACATCTCGTGTAACTCTCTCTTCTGCGCCTCCGGCAGGTCATCACGCTCCGTCAACACTTCCATCTCTTCGGGCAGGGTCTTCAGTGGTCCATCATCTTCCACACTGATTACGGCCACTTCCACCTCTCCGTCGGTCCCCAGGGACAGGCTCAGGTCCCTGCCGCCTCGGACATCCGCTTCTTCCACCGGGTACAGCCTCCCCAGCTTCTGGTGGCGGTCCAGGACCAGACTATATGCGTGTGGGTTGCACACTCGTATGGGAACACGTCCGTGGCGCACCGTGACGAGGGCACGGGCCACTCCCAAATCTTTTCCATCCGGCAAGGCTTCCATCAAGGCCTCGTAGTCCGCTCCATTTGGTCCTCTCCAAGCGCGGCCCCAGATCATCACTTCACTCTGCGCGGGGATTCGAATCTTCCGCCGGCCGACCGGCCACACATAACCGATGGACCCATCTTCGTTCGTCACTGCCTCCACCCTCCTACAGGTGGCGAATGCGTCCTTCCACAGCGTCCTTCCCTGCTGACATGGAAACACAGGCCTCCCAGGCCATTTAAAGAGGGCATGCCATACAGCGTTCACGACATTCATCCCAATAATCAGCGGTTGAGTACAATGTTCATCTTTCACGATTACAACTCCTCTCCCTGGGATCTTCATTCCCTCCAGCTCTAGGTCCAATATGGCATAGCCAGTGTACGGTAAGTCAAGACCATTAGCGGCGCGTAATTTAAAAACAAGGGGCCCATTTCCCAACGTTAGGTGTGAGAATTTTTCCTCAAATAAGCTTTGCTGCATTAATGTGACTTGTGACCCAGTATCCAGTAACCCCCTTAAGTGGACTCCTCCCATAGTGATCCCAATAGTCGGACAGTCCCCAATAAACACTTCATTAGCCCTTGATCTGGCGAGTGCGCGCTGCACCCCTGTCTCCCGGACCTCGGCGACAGGGCGTACTAGTTTAAATGATTGGGGTCAGATTTACAAAAGCGAGCAATGTGCCCAGACTGCCTACAGCTCCTACAGATCGGCCTACCTCCCTCATCCCACTCGTTGCGTTGGTACGGCTCCCGGCGTCGTTCAGATGGAGGCGAACCGCGAGGTCGTGTATCGGTGGTGTTGGGTCGAAGGAGCGGTCTGATCTCTTTCATGAGCTCCTGCGTAAACCCCTGCATTTGCGATTTGACGTCTTCCATAATCTCCTGTTTCAGTTTCTCTCTCCATTCAGATTCCTGTGAGGGTGTTGGGATAGAGACAGGTTTAACAGCATGGCACAAGATTTCAGCAGTCCCTTCTCTTCTATGTTCAGTGTCTAGTAGGAAGGCCTCATTTTTTAGGGCGGCGAAGTCTTCTGTGGGGTTTCGACGGGCATATATTCTTAAGGCTTGACCCAGAGGGCCTTCAGACAGTCCTACAAGTAACTGCTCTCGCAGAATGGCATCGGAGGGAGCGGTGTCTGGGTCGAGCCGCCGCAGCCCGCAGAACAACTCTCTAAGCCTCAAAATATAAGCCTGCACACTTTCGCCTGCGCGTTGCGCACAGCCATAGAACAAGGCACGAGCTTGGGAAGCAGAAACAGATGTTTTATACAACGTGTCTAAACATTTAAAGACTTTGGCCACTGTATTGCGATCTTCCTTGTCAATTACACTAATTTGTCGCTTAGCTTCCTCAGTAAGGGTCTGTACTACAAAAGCAACTTTTTTCTCCTCTGTTAAATCCTGAGTGCCCAATAATCCTTTAATCTGTTCTCTCCATTCCCTGTATTTCTCCTCACCTTCTATGCCCGAAAACTTAGGTAGCCACGGTGCCCCTGGATACACTGGCATCATCATCATTACTTTCTTGATTCAACCAAACAAAACAAAACAAAAAGCAGCAAAACAGCAAAATTTCAATACAGTTTCTCTTAGGGATTTTGTGTTGTTCTCTACCCAGTCCTGCCGCGCTACGCCAAATATGTGACGGTGGCCAGGTTGTCACATGTAACTTGCCACTTCTTTTTAGAATGCTGACACTCTTTACTTTGTCTCAATAATAAATAAATAACAATACACATTAAACTCACAACAATAAAATATCAGTTGCACGGTAAAGTGCGGGGTGCGTAATTACTGTGAGAATAATACTGTTTGTTAGGTACTGCAAGACTACGCCACCTTTTTATTTAAGAGGTAGGGTCCTCTGTAACACTCTTTCTTAGGCTATTCACAGGTTCGAGTTTACCCAGGTAAGTACAATACTTTTAAATGAGAACAACACTTCAACACATATCCCTTGGAGAAAGCTGGACGGAAACAGGTTTGTATAAAAAGGTAATCTATTTTATTAAGCTAATACAGTGGCGTCTATAAGCCATAAAATATTGAAAAGCATAAACAAAATATAACACTAATTCTAAAACCTCAACCTCCTAATGCGCCCACTAACTAACTAAAATACAGGAATACAGACAATCACCAAACACTAAAAACAGACAGGGCTTGTGCAAACTATAGCAAATAAATAATGAATTTAGCGTTAAAGTGCCAACTATTACTGAAGCAGTAAAGTGCCAAGTGCCAATTCAATTGCTATATGTCATATACTCATCACGGTTCAATGCAAAAGGTGGGAATGTCCTTATATGGGGTTTAACTGGAGCGGGGGTTTAGGCCAGGAATCACTGTCTCTTCTTGTCTTCGTGCGTATTGCCTGCAATCATAGAAACTAGAACCAGTTCATCTGTTCAGGTATATTTCACATATGAGGTTTAGGACCGTGGGTTTATAAAGGTAACGTTGCATAGAAGGACACTTACTCGCCCGCCAGACTGTACGTCTGGCTTTGAGGGTGTGAAGCGCGCAACGTTATCGCCACTGGACCTCTCCTCCGTTCCTTGGTTCGTCTGTCTGTCCTCCCCGTCTCTGCTGCTACTGCGCCGTCTGCTCACCGTCCGCTGCTGGTGGCTTGGTACGTGCCGCGATCACTGTATTCCCCACCTCTGCTCCGTGGTATGTCTGCTCCTCCTGTGCACAACCGTCCCTTCTGGCTGTCACTTCCACACTGCCCTGTATGCCTGTCTCTCTCCTGTCCAAGTGGCTCGCGCTCACTTTTGAATAAGGTGGGCCACACCCTACTCCGCCCTCATTCGCTCTGCCACCAGCGTGACCTGGGGACATTGGCCGTCCGCTGTCACAAGGCCAATGTCACACAGCCTATAGGGGAGTCCAATGTCAAGTGGCTCGGGGACCGGGGGGAAATACATTGTCAACCATAAAACATGCAGTGCAGAAATATAGTTAAGAGAATGATGTTTTTAAGTGCGTAATACAGGTTTTTCATCATCAATAAAAAATGTTACAATTTGGTTTCACCCCCCTGCTTTGACCCTGTCACAGTTACATCATGACATGTTGAGAGATTGTGGATCTGGTATTTTTGAAACATTTCAGAAATGTTTCTAGTTGTTTATTTATGTACTTGGCCTATAATGACATGCCCAACATGGGGATGCCAGGGTTAAAGAGGTTACCTATTCTGAAGAAAACCTTAAGACTGCCAGGAGGCTAAGACAGGCATTAAATGTGGCAGTCTATTCAGTATGTGGGATTTCAATAATTTGGTCTTATCAGTACAGTTAGTGCTTCCATCGCACATTACATGAGCAAAGAGTCATTTAGGTGCAGAGGTGAGTGGGTGCCTGTCATATGGTTATTATAGAGATTGCTGGCTTTTCAGGGGACAGTGACAGTGTTAGTTTAGGAGATCAAGTTCTACCAGTTCTACCGTATACAATACAAAACTATTTTTTGGGATTGGTATGGTAGCTTCGATAGTTTCTTTCCATTACGGTGAAGTCTTGATGAGAAATCTTCTATCATGATGAGAAAGTCTTAGACCTTGCATAGTTGTGATGTAAGATACAGTATGTGGAACAATGGAAAAAGAAAGGTCAGAGTCAAAGACATCATGCACCTGTATGTACTGTACATGGTGAGTGATTAGATCATGATAAAGGGGAGGGCATGACAGGATTTAAAGGAATGCAGTGTCACAACTACTTTCATGCAAGGGCTCCTAACTTTAATCAGAGGTGAGCAAACGTCTAAGCTGGAGGTCTGATGGTGATTGTGGACCCCAGGCTGGGGATGAAGGGTTTCCACTGATTATGATTGATGAGTGTTATTATAGTCATATATTGTTATTTTGGACACTTTGAAACACTTTCTCTCAACGGTGAAAATCTTTTTCAACAAGCTTTACTTGTCCAGTTATGCCCTCCTTTGCTTTTGTAGCAAATGGATCCTTCTGAGCAGATGTGTTTTTGATATTTTTCTTACAGTATAATTGTCTGACCACACCACATACAGTATGAATCCATTGTCCAACAAAGGATTAAACACACATCTAGCTATTTTCAGGGCATTAAGGTAGCTATTATCAAACATTACTTCTAGCTGCCTTGTCCTCACCTGATGCAATCATGTACAGACAGTACCATGTACAATACCACAAATCTCCTAAAACATATTAATGAGCATTGAATTCAAAGATTGGATTGTGACTATTTCGTATTCTATACTATATTTATATTTATATATATTTATTATATATTTTTTTCAAAATAAATAAAATAAAATGATTTGTCCGTGTACGGACATGTTGATGATCCCTGCTTTTGACACATGCAGTATGTGTCCAAATTCAGTAGCCGTGTCCTTCGAAGGAAAATAATTTGTGCTAGGACCCCATATGAGAAGATTGTTGTCTATACTCTATACTGTAGGTGGGGACATAACAGTGGAGGGAGTGAAACCTCTGATGTGTAATCCTTATACATTCTCTCTTGGCTAACTTCTAGCTGGGGAAATTAAACTGGGGTCCCAGGGCCCCACTTTGAGAACCACTGTTATAAAGTATAGTCGTCTGTAACTCAATAACGTTAGCTAGTGGTCCTGCTGTAACACTTCTGCTTCTGTTTGACACTACTTAAAGGTAGGGTAAGTGATATTTTTGGGTTAAAACAAAAAGTATTTTGTTAAAAGGTTAAAGCACTATATTCTGATAGTAATCATTGCTATAGAGTGTTTGTTCAGTAACAGGAGTCTCCCCGTCTCTCCAGCTCTTTAATAAACAGAAAACACATTTTCCGGTAGGTGTCAAAATCTCAGCCAATCAGGAGAAAGTACCCATTTTTAAGCTTAATTTGTATAGTGTTCCAGTTCCAATTTTGTCTGCTCATTTCTTAGTGTCATCACTTCCAATTTCACTTGTTTAATCTGTATCCTGATTGAGTTCTCTATCCTGATTGGATAAAATTGGAAATGAAACGAAAATGCGTTTTCTGTTTTGTGAAGAGCTGGAGAGACAAGGAGACTCCTTTTACTGAACAAACACTCTATAGCAATGAGTACTATCAGAATATAGAGCTATTTAACACTTATTTTAACCAAAGAAAATCACTTACCCTACCTTTAACATGCACCCCTAACCCCCTTAATTACCCTTAATAATTATCATTCTTATGATTGTATTCATTCACTTGTTTTATAGCCAGGATCACAGTCCATGGAGTTGAGTCAGCAGCAGTCCATGACTGTCATCTGAGGAGGAAAATACATGATTTGTCTGGGAGCATGGTGCTGTCCTGCTCCTTATATCGCTCTATGAAGAGCAGCACTGTGAGAACTTTCCTTCCACAAAGATGACCAAATGCTGAAGGTCCACAAGGTGACGCTGGCACATAACATGCAGAGTCTGATGCTGGCAGAGCTACTTGTCCTTACTTACTATGTCCCATAGAGGCTCTGCTGCACAAATATCCCAGCAGCATGAGTGGTTTTAAGACACCAGCCACCATCACTGCATCTCTGTCTAACCTTCTGCCTCCGTTCAACACCACCACCGTCCTACCTTCACCCACTACCATCCCACCACCTACCACCGGAACAGATGAACAAAAGAATCAAACATTTAAACGCAAAAGTGCAGAGGAGCTCACTTACAAGCTAGTATAGAAATGAAACAATGGAAAGAGAGGCTTCTGCTCAGAAGAGGAAACTTCAGAACCAATTTATTTTACATTTACACAACATTCACATTGAATTACTGAATGACATTTGTCACTGTTAGGTGGGAACCTCATAATGTAGTTGTTGAGTCCCAAGCTCTTTAATACTTTTCATTGGTCAAATATTTATAAAACTAACACAGACTTAACCACTTTTACTTAATTAAAAAAGATCTACAAGCTCACAATGCATCGACATGGTGCAAGCTTGTAGATCGGCTATTTTTGCTACTGTTGTGCGACACTGTAGTATGCATGGAATAAAGCAAAATACAATCTCACTGAAACCTTTTGTCAGGTCAAGTCCTAATCTGTGATTTGTGAAACAGCATGAAAGGAGTCCCCTCCACACAAGCGCTCCGTTTCCTAAACAGTTAGCACATCATGATGTTTAGGTATTATCGTTCTAAACATATATGTTCTTGCTGTTCTACATACAGCCAACCAGGAAAAATAATTTGAAGATTGAGGCTTTAACCTTAATTTGCTTTTATGGAATATCCGAGACCATTGGGGTTTATGGAAGATGCTTCTGAACATGTATTCTATTGCTAGTTTGACCACTTCAAATACTATTTAATCTTCCTTAATTCCTCATATGATGGTGTTATTAAATGTGCATTGATCTACTTATACTGTACATTAGGTCCTTGAGAAAAATGCTATACATTCCAGCAACATTGCACCATACTTTTAACACAAGCTTTAAGAGATTCAGCAGGAACAGTGGCATAATAAGAAAGGTACATGGATTCATAATAGTCCACAGTTCAAATAACACATTAGACACTTGTTTCATGCTTAGTGTCATTTGTGAACAATGAAAAAATAGATATACAGTTGTCTGATTGTGTTCCACTGAATAGAAATTTGACTTCTGATACTTTCCATTAGTTTAACATTATCCATTATATTATCCCAGTTTTGTATCATGCTGTTGTTATAGTCTGATAAAGGTGTTCAGTGTTATCTGGAATATACTATCTATGCTTGAAGACTACAGAAGTCTGGGGAAAACATACAGTAAAGTATACAGTAGACAGGATATGAACATCAGCCCTTGCCATATTCAAAACTTCAGCACCATGAATAAATGTGCAGTATACAATTATATGCAACTAGAGCGATTAACGAAGGGCACATGATCAACAGCTCTTAACATGTCAAATAAATGTAGCCAAAAATGACCATTTAAACATCGGTTGATCCTTAGATTCACTAATGATAGAACTGGACAAAATCTTCAAAATGGATATTCCCATGGATCCACGTCTATTTTATTGGATATTATACAAGAACAATTGTTTACTAATGACCATTGCTATATAATGCATGTCCTGATGATGGTTGCAAGACAAATTATAACTATTAATTGGATGAAGCCTAGCCCTCCTGCAATCGACCAGTGGTTACAAAAGGTTAAGCAGATATACGATGGAACATATGACAGCCCAGTTAAAAAAAATAAAAAGAGATGGTTATCAGTGGATGAATATTTGGACACAGAGGATGTAGGCAGAGTTGTGTAGGTTCTCTATAACTAGAAGCTGTTATCTCCGATGGAAGGGGTTAAATGGACCCCACTCTCACTCTCAAGGCAAATGTTGAGATTTTTAAATTTGTATAAATGTCTGTCTATTTACTTATTTAATTATATTATTTGTGTTTCTTTAACGTAACTTTTTCTGTGTGTTGTTGTTTTTTCCTTAGTGTATTATTTATTTAAAAAATCATAACATTTTCTGCAATATTATATATGATATAAATTGCCTGTTGAATGGCAATAAAAAAGGTAAAAAAAAAGAATCACTAATGGTTATTAAACATTATGGTATTATTAAGCTAGGAAAAAAATACGGCTCCTTATTTCCATGCCCTCTCTCTACATACTTTACTTAAATGTAATTAAGTATTCAGGATAAGCCATGGAGTCGTGGAAGATGACAAACATGGCTGGGCTTTGCATGTTGTCCACGACACTGTCATACAACACAGAGGAGTTGGAACTCTTGGCTGGTGGCACGATCATGTGCTGCTTCCCCAGAGTGAAGTCTCCAGTCAAGACTCGACAGAGATACATAAACTGCTGGCCCTGAGGATCCCGCCTGGAATAAGAGGCGGAATATTTGGCGTGTACGGCAAAGTAGGTGCCATTGCCATATAAGGCAGCTGAAAATAGAGAGAAGAAGAACATTTAGCCATGGTATCTTCATGTATCTTCAAAGGCCATGAAGACAATTGTTTACACAAGAACAGTTACAGTATGTGTTCTGAATTTAGCCTTCCTTTCCAACTGAACGACTTCCAATGTAAGTATATAACGGATGTTCTTATCCAGAGCGAAATGAGAGTAAATGGCATGAACTATTTTACCCTGCACCTGTACTAAATTTGGGTTGGATGTTGAGGAAGAATTATAAATTATACTATATATTTTTGTTGAGTCCCAAGCTCTTTAATACTTTTCATTGGTCAAATATTTATAAAACTAACACAGACTTAACCACTTTTACTTAATTAAAAAAGATCTACAAGCTCACAATGCATCGACATGGTGCAAGCTTGTAGATCGGCTATTTTTGCTACTGTTGTGCGACACTGTAGTATGCATGGAATAAAGCAAAATACAATCTCACTGAAACCTTTTGTCAGGTCAAGTCCTAATCTGTGATTTGTGAAACAGCATGAAAGGAGTCCCCTCCACACAAGCGCTCCGTTTCCTAAACAGTTAGCACATCATGATGTTTAGGTATTATCGTTCTAAACATATATGTTCTTGCTGTTCTACATACAGCCAACCAGGAAAAATAATTTGAAGATTGAGGCTTTAACCTTAATTTGCTTTTATGGAATATCCGAGACCATTGGGGTTTATGGAAGATGCTTCTGAACATGTATTCTATTGCTAGTTTGACCACTTCAAATACTATTTAATCTTCCTTAATTCCTCATATGATGGTGTTATTAAATGTGCATTGATCTACTTATACTGTACATTAGGTCCTTGAGAAAAAATCACTTATATAATACGTTCTGATATGACATGATATTTGATAGGCTGTAGGAGCCAAGAAGTCTCACTAGAACTGATAGCTATTGTTTTTGTTAAAGACTGTCTGTTATGGTTCAGCTTGTCCTAGGAGCAGCTAGTATAGCTATGGTCTGAGCCCTGTGCTCGTTGGCAGAACTACCTTACCAACGATCTGTGTCAGACTGTGTGTCTAACGTACTTATCCCCATGATATCATGCACATTAAAGCATACCATCACCAACTAGAATATTGTCTTGACTCCTATTGCCTCATCAATTACTTATTGGTCCAGAATTCCATGACAATGTGCACACTATTCTACTCATTTTACAGGGTTTAACTCTCACCATTCATCCCAGCAAAACTCCTGTTGAAGCCTGCATCGTTGATTTTGTCAATAGTGGATGGGCAGGTGCCATGGAAGAGGCGTCTCTCGTTATTTTGGCCGTTTCTCTGATCCATGTCCTGCTTCTTGAGTTGGACGCTCTTCCACAAGATTGGGTTCTGTATCCTCTCAATCTGGGGGAGAATAAAAATAATTGGTTGTTCCTCTTCTGTGTCTGGTTATATAATATTTTAATGACTGTTATTGCCAAGCCACCAAGCGGGACGGTCTACTATTGATGTGGGTTACTCTGGGTTATCTGCATTTGTTTGTTAGCTGCCTGTAGACTCAGATATGAGCACTAAGCCATCGTAGTGTTTAGTTTACTGCATGACAAGTGTCCTAACTTCAAGTGATTGCCATTGTAATGTATGGATGAAGCGTCCTTACTTGAAGTGTTTGTCTTTGTAATGTATGGACATTACAGTTCATATTTTCTATGCTTATCTCCCTTATTAGCTACAGCTAATTATCCTGTGCCACAGCGCATATTTGCCCACGAGGTGCAGGGTGCTTTTTAAAATATGTATGAATTATATTTTCATTTGTGTATATGCATATAAGTAAAGCTTATACAAAGCTATAGTATGGGGAAAGGCAGGCAGCAATCACACTGAGAAGCATTGCTACAGACATTTTACTTTAATCTCTCTCTCGACTTTTATCGTTCTCAATGCTTGTGTGAATGTGTATGACACCTATCTTGATCATTTAGGTGAATCTGGGACATTTTCGGTAGCATTGGTACACTAGTATTACAGATACTATTCTGCAGTCTTTATAATGATTGGATTAAAACATGGCTCTTGACTTGAGTGAATAGATACAAATAGCATACAGTATTTTGCAAATGTTTTACTGAAAATGTCTTTAACCCTTATACATTTAAATAAAGTATAAGCACAACTCCAGCTTAAGGGAGTTGTTACATAGCAAGCTAGGGTTACAGTACATATAAACAAATGTACTACCTTAATAACCGTTTGGTTACATGAGGTACTGAACAGACCCAGGACTTCATTGTGCTCTTGGATTCCAGGCTGGACGGTGAAGGTTTGGCATGGGGTGTTGGCTGTCATGACATCCCAGTTTTGAGGGATCCAAGCTGTAGAGTTCAAAGCATTAAAACTCATTACAGAGGTCAATCGGGCCATTCAGTACTTGCAAGCAACTCAATAGTTTTAATCAACTGGGGTTACCAGATTGTGGGGTTTGCCACACCAGGAAATTAGACAGGGTTTAACTTGCAATCCACACATTTTCCTGGTATTGTCTCATTTGTTTGAGCTTCCTGGCACACTATATTGTACATGAACGTGTGGCAAACCACACTGAGATGGTGCTCAAGTCGATTTAAACTCGAACAAACTCTAAGATCAAACTTAAAGTATAATTTGACCTACATAGATCTGGTTTGGATATAGTTCAACACTGGCTCCCTATGGCTCTCTGCATAACAGATCTAGTTAAATACTGCATACCAAAAATACAAGTTACATTTTCAAAACTTACCATTCAGTTTGTCAATGCGCTTGATTTCCAGACTTGTGCCTTGCGCATCTGTTGCAGGTCCATCTGGCAGTGTGATATAGTACATTTGACCCTGGACAGTGACTTCTACAAGATGCAGTTTATCATTGAGTGCCTGCTCAAGGTAGAAGTTGGCGGTGGAGTCGAAGCTCTGGAACTGAAGCCCCTGAAACTTGTACTGCCAGTCTGCCTTTTCAGCAGCCAATTCTACAGCTCTCCTAAATTCCTCCTTTTCTCTGGCCCTCTTCGTCATCTCCTGGATCTCACCAGTGGCTTTTACCACATCCCTGCTGCGTCCCTTGATGGTGAGAGAGGCTTCGCCCTTCTTGCGTTCTATCTTTATCCCCACGGCCATTGTAGACTGCATGTTGATGATGCGCTGATGGTCTGTTTCAGAGAAGCAGAGGACTACATTGTCCTCAATGGAGTGAACGACCTGCTCCTGGGATATCATGTCACTGATACACTGTTTGGCTGAGTGAACTTTGGCCCGCGACTCTCCACAGATGTGGAAGCAAGCACGGTCCACTTCCATTTCTTCAATGACAAAGTCTTCTTCTTTTTGTGGGCTGCTAGCACTTCCTCCCGCGAAGAATGCTAGAGGAATTAATTCAGAATGTCAGATAAACACATTATTTAACACGGTCAGAAAATGTATCTAAAATACATACAAATTGTTAGACACCGGAGAACAGAATTGTGACCTTTTATGTAAAACCTTAGCAGATTAACAAAAAATACTTAATGCATATTTAGCTCCAGCAGTATCAAAAGTATGGCCTGCAAGTTAGAAACCCCATGGAATTCTAACCAAATTACAATTACCATAGCGTCAGGAACCAGGTCAAGAGGTTTGAAAATTCAAACGGGTCCTTGTTTAAGCAATGAGCATTTCTAATGACAGGCTTGAGAAAAGCTGTCAACTACCTTTTACTACGGAGGTAATGTTGCTCCAGCTCCAGGATGAAGACCCTTTGTCCTTCTCCTGTGTGCCTTTGTTCTTCTGGTCTGTGCCTTTGTCCTTCTGGTGCGTGCCTTTGTCCTTCTGGTCTGTGCCTTCTTTCTTCTGCATACTGCTGTGGAATTCTTTCAGCATTTGTGACTGAAAGATAACTATCCTGATAGTCTTCAGAGAGTTCTGACTGCTCTGACTCAACACATCCACCACTGCGTCCAACATAGCATCTGCCACCTCAGTTGCCTGTATGTTGCCTTGGCCTAAAACCGCACAACACATAGTGGGCTTTGTTACAAGGAAAACAGCAAAATTCCTACACAGAAAATATCAAAGCATCTCCCTTGTGGGTTCAACCAAAACAAAAAACTTTAGTTCAATGAGATTTCTGATGGGCCTGATACGTAAATGTAAACCGTTAGCGTTGCTTATAAGCAGAATGCATGTTAAAACAATGTTAATTTATTATGTGATCAGTTAAATCAGCTAAATTGATAGGTCAGCTTCCTCCCCAATGCTCCTGCCCCCACCCTCTCCAAGGCTAACAGAGTCAGACGGTGTTGTTATTGGTCAATGTTGTGAATACACATGTCAAAATTCACAACAATTGAACGCTATGTGATCATTCATAGTTCTCCGAAAGCAAAGGAATGCATTAGATTTCAACACAAATTACTCTACATTACCAGAAGTCCATACATCTTTAGCATGACTGTGCCTCGCCGGGACCAAATCCCTACCCTTGGCAGTGATAATGCCATGCTTTACACACTTGAGTTACACCAGACCATGGACACTTTCCCCCCATGTATTCCATATTCTACAGTTATGTCTCACCTGTACCAAGAGCAGGAAAGGAAATGGAGGTGTAGGAGTCTTTCATACACATCTGAAGAGCATCTTTCACAGCCTTGTTGATCTTCACAGGGGCCGACTGTACGACCAGGTGGAGGATCATCTTGCATTTTAAATTACCTGGCTGGGTCATTATCATGCCTTGCTTTCTTTGAGAACCTGAATGTAGGGACAATGTTTTTGTTTGTTTGTTTTCTTTTACTTAAGAATGAAAACATCCTAATGGTTACTTTATGTGCAATGTTGCAAAAAAGTTTAAAAAGTGTGTGTGTGTGTGTGTGTGTGTGTGTGTGTGTGTGTGTGTGTGTGTGTGTGTGTGTGCGTGCTTGCGCGTGTGTGCGTGCGCGTGCATATGCGTGCGTGTGCGTGTTTATAGGTGGCCGGGTGGAACAGGTCAATCTTGATTCAAACATTTGGTGCCATAAAATATATCCAATAAGGCACATTATAACACTCAAAATTGCACAAGAATACAACAATAAATGTGAATTGTTGTGACTGTAACCTTGATCAATGCTTGAACTTTCACAATGATCATTGCAATAAATACCATGTCTCTTTCATACGGTATAATTGTGATGACACAGGCATATTACAGTAGTTGTACCTAACCTTTACACATCTTATTAATGACTGCTTGTAATGTTGATCTGGCAATTTAAACCTTTTCAACTGCTATACTTAATGATTGTGGCAAATAAGCCACAAATAAGATTGTCAGCTAAATGACTTAAACACTTAAACCATATATACTTAGACTGTTGTCCCCAAGTGCACTATACTAGGTGAACTAGTATTTCGCTCTACACCAAATCATTTTGCAGATAATAGCCAATCTATGAGCTCACAATGCAATGCTGCACGATCCGTTGAGAGCCTGTAGATCTGCTATTTTCGCCAAATGTTCGCCCCCAGAATAAGGACGCTAGGGATAACGTGGTTAAAATATAAATATAAAAAGGTTCTTACCAAGCTTTTTGCATTCGTCTTCAACATTCTGACCAGCGGCCTCCAGAATGGCCTTGGACACTCCTGGAGTAGAAAAAGACAGAATACAACAAAGAAAGGAATAACATGAATGAATAACTATTATTTTCCTATGGTATGTTGCAGGACTGTGCACTTTCTTATTTCCTGCAATACCTTACTTACTTACTACACAGTCCTATAGTTAAAAATACATAAAAAAAATACAACTAAATACATAGAGTTACCCAGTAAATGTAGGTGTTAGGGAATCACTCAAGAGTAAATAGCTGTTGAGAGTCCATTCATGACCAAGCTTTTGAGAAAGCCTTCCGTGCAACTTGAAGAGGTTTTCAAAGCTAGCTCACCACATTTAGCTGATCGTCTCGATAATGTCTGTTGAGAGATTTGAGATTGGCCCTATTCTGGGCGCCGTCTTACCCATTATCGCTAAACTTCTTTGCCATTTTTTACTATTTTGAAAAACATTTTCAAGTAGTTCAAATAGCCAATCTACATTGACACATTGTGAGCTTGTAGATTTGCTATTTCAACTATTTGAAAATGTTTTTCAAAATAGTAAAAAATGGCAAAGAAACCAATCCTGCAAACTTTGGAAGCCAACCTTAGCCAATGAGGATGCAATATGGGAAATCGGACAGATCCGGGTTGATCACATGACAATAGAGACACTGTGTACCGATTTGCATGACGTTTGGTTAAAAGCTGTAGGTGTAATGGGAAAAAATGGGTTTTGCACAAATCGGCCTCCTGGTGGCGCTATGACAGGCCCATGTGAAAAATGTGGGGCAGAGGTTCTGAATTGGCATCCAGGGAGTTGGTGTGCACAGTTTTGCAGCGACCGGCCTAACGGTGCCGGAGATTAGCTGGTAAGGTAAAGTGGTCTCAGATCCACTGTTGAAGACCCATGTTTTACGAGAATAGATTTATATTCCAGAGATACTTTTCATCGTGCCCTCTCTCTAAGCTAATTTGTGATTTACCTGACTTCAGAGAGAAACTTTCATTAGAAGAGTTGACGATAACATCAGTCGTCTCCTTAGTTATGTCTCCTGTGACAACCTGTATGTCCACACTTCCCATTTTGGTCTCATGCATTTGTGAGCTTGAGATGATTTTGGAAAAGGGACCTTGCACCAGGAAACAAACACAAAAATAAATAAACAGCAGAGCAAACACTCACCAAACAGCTACATTTTTGATTCATGAGGCACACAAACTATTTGATTTATTCCAAAGTGCTACGTATTTATGCATTTTGGGAAGAATGTTTGGTAAGTCAAATTTTCAATAGCACAGATAGTTACTTTTGAAACAATGTTGCTGGTCTATGCGCATTTCCTTTCTTAAAATACAAAATATTAATAGTATCCATTAGTGAACTTTCAATTCTTGCCTACAATCATTCAAACCATATCTTGCAGCCTACCTGTACTATGTGTAGTTGGCTGTGAACTACCTGAATGGGTGAGTCTCTTCAATTCATCATAGAACGCCTGGGGAGAGCAAGCAGAGAGATACCAGTCATTATGTATATATGTGTATGTACCAGTGTATGTATATATATAAACATACATTATTAGCACCACATAGGTTTCAACCCAGCAGGGTTTTTCATGCAGTCAAGTTTTGTTTTGGTAATTAAAAGCATCGGACATTGACTAATCTACCAATCAAACCCTCTTAACTACACCATTCTTGACTTCTCATAAAAAAAACTATTCATGCAATTGTTTTGTTTACCTGGATTGTGGATGCATCACTCGGATGAAGGATGATCACTATTGTCTTCAGGTGTTTCGGCTGTTTGCTACTGCTAAACGTGATGACTTCATTCAGCAGTAGAGAAGCAACACGATCTTTAGGGAAACCTAGGTTCCCCGTGCCAATGGCTGGGAAGGTTATTGAGGTCAGACCGCTGCTCTCAGTCTGGTTCAAGCAATCGTTCAAAATCCCTTTCAGCATCTGTAAGAAATAACATGTAGAAGCAATTAGTTTTTTTTCTAAGAACAAAGCTGAACATTGTCAGACAGACAGACAGATAAAATTAAGTAAAATAAAGTAGGTAAGTTGCATACTTTACCTTCTCAGCAGTGCCATGCCCATTGTCCCACTGAGGTGCAACAGCATGGAAGACTTTGGTGCACTTCAGGTCGCAGCCATCAGTAACAATGACATCACCAAACTTTCCACTGGATTTCTGTGCATGTACCAGTGTCTGAAGATTGTGTCCAGCTGCACCAAGAATGGCTTTTGAGACTGCTCCTTGATCCAGATCAAGTTCTTTACCAATAGTGTTCACGATCACGTCAGTCTAACATGTAAGGAAAGTATTTTCAGTTTCATGGACAACATAGTGTTAAGAATTATATTTTTAGTTCACCTCTAAAAACTCAGATGACAGTGCCAAATGCTATTAAAAGACTAATCTACACCAATCCAAACTAGAAGGGAAATAATAAAGAAAATTGATTACCGTAGCATCCTGGATATTCCCTTTAGTCAACATGATGGTCAGCCCCTCATTAGTCACAACTTGATCTGAGTTACTCGTGCTCTGAACGCGTAGAACACCTGGAGTGTTGGTGGGTGTGCTAGGAAGCTTCTGTTGAGAATGACTAAGAGCACCTAGAGTCTTGTTGGGTGTGCTAGCATGCTTCTGTTGAGAATGACTAACACCGTGGTTTCCAAACTCCTTCCTGACAGCTGTCTCCATAGCCTGAACAGTGTTGTCATCTTTGTTCACCAAATGAATTTTCTTCAGGGTGTTGTCACCGTACGTGTCTTGACAATAGTCTTTCACGGCTTTGACAATTGTGTCTGCGCACAAGTTCAGGGGAAATCCTGAGTTTACGCTGATAGCAGGCAATGCCACAGAGATACACCCACGCTCTTCAGCGAGTTCCAGACTCCTTTTAACGGCTCTTCTCAACTGTCCCACAGCCCTATCACGGTAAGCTTGGTCGAACCGAGGCCCCACTGCGTGGATGATATTTTTGCACATCAGCCTTCCTCCTGCACCAGTCATGACACAATCTCCAGGTTTGAGCTGTCCCTTCTGGGTAATTATCCTGTCACATTCATCCTGCAACTGAGGGCCAGCAGCATCCAACAGCGCTCCTGAAAGACCTCCTATATGTTTCAAATCCTGATTAGATGAATTTATGACTGCACTTACTGGGTAACTGCACATATCAGCCTTGCAAACAGCAATTTCTACTCCATCAGTAGTCTCAACCTGGTATGTGGGGTTTGGCACTTGTCCAGGAATGAGGTCCTGTCCACTATCTGCCCCATCTACCATCTGGACCAAGCAACCTGTTTCATTCTTGACTGATGCAACATACATAGTTTCTTTCTCCTGGAAGAACTTCTTCATTCCTGGCTCAGAGACTGTCAAAGTATCAAAGCATAGTGAAGAGACCAAGTCTTCAATGATGGGCTTGCAATGGGACACATTACATCTGGAACCTCTTAGGGAGATGGCTTCGTTCCTGAAAGAAACAACTACCTTGCCTTTCACTTGTTCTGACCAAGCCTTTTTGCCATGTTCTTCAATATATCTGGCGATGATGTCAGGCTTCACCGTAACAGTTTCTGCAACTTCAGCATTCTGGTGTAAGAAATATTGAAGTTCACTGTGAACTGGTAATACACTGTCCTTGTAGCCTGACACTGCTACTACCTGAGGTGAGTGAGAGCGAGCTGTCTGAATCTGAATTTTCCTGGATGAGCTGTTGGTGCTACTCTCCAAACGAGTGACCAGTTCCCGCCACTGAGGCATCTCAAGAACATTAATGTCTTCAACCGGGATGCACTGGGATACCAGGACCATTTTCAGTTGATGCTCAGCTTCACTCAGATTACTGTCTGAAACAGCAAAGAGATTCACTGTCTTTGCACTTAGCTCAAGCGCTGCATTGATTCTGTTTGGTGTGAAAAGTGAGCTTGTAAGGTTTTCTAGATCTTCATCCTTCAAAAACTCAAGCACAAACTGATCTAACTCTAACGCCATTCGTTTTAATGCTAGGTTTTCTTGCAGTATCATTGTGCTTGCACCTAAAATCTCATCGTTTAAACCATGAAATGACAACTCCTGGCTCTCCCCGTTGTAGGTTATTTTCAGCTCTGGGTATTTATCTAACAGCTTATCCCGAAGGCCATCTTGAGAGAAGATATGGAAAATAGATGGTGTCAATTTGATCTTCTCAGTTGTGCTGGACTTTGCTCTCTGAATCCTTTTAGCAGTACTGTCCAGTATCTCATTAAGAGTCTGTTCCAGTCTGTTTACATCATCCAAAAGGCCAACCACTGCTAAGACGCCACTGTCTTTATCAGGGACTACTACTACAGCCTCATTCAACACTGCCTCTCCAATCTTCCCTTCAGACTCTTCCCATGCCATTGGCTGAGGCTGAAGCTTCAGAGATTTGAACCTGGACAAAGCTTGTTCAAAGGCCATCTTTGCTGCATGTTTCCACTCTGTGATGTCTTTGGCTTTGACATCCTTTTGCTGCAGTAGTGACGGTAGGGGCCTTAAACATACAGATCCTTGTTCTTGGAGGTCTGCTTTGCAAAAGTGCTTCGCCAGATCACTGTGGAAGGTCTTTGCAGCCTTGTGGTTGTTAAGGTATCTCCATATGGATTGATCAATGCTCTCACTGAAGGCAGCAGGGAGTTTCAGTGTGGGTCTATCTTTGCCATAAAGTGCCGTGCCCAAAGAGTCATAAAATGGAAAGACTTTGACCGGTTGCTGTTTGATGAGGAGCTTCATCTCAATTACTTTGGAAACAGCTACAATAAAAAAAAGATGAAAAATGTTACCATTAGTACTATGTGCATTACATTATGATCATTAACAAAAAATCATATAGAACCATCTACACTGGATTTGCATTGCATTATGTAAAAGAAAGGTGCATAAATGCTCCACAGAGGATGGTCCCTACTGATTCTGGTGCAACCCTTAGGTATGAATTTATAATTGCACAAGCAATATCTCTAAATGCAATGGGCAGATTGCTATAAAACGTAATTCTCTCAGCAAGAACCCTCCTGATTTCGATAACACCCTAGCCCTAGCATCACCCTTACTTTAGGCCAATTTCCATGGATGTAAAGGCATGGACTCTAGGAGGAGTCAGGTCTCGTTTGTTCTCTCTCTCTCTCTCTCTCTCTCTCTCTCTCTCTCTCTCTCTCTCTCTCTCTCTCTCTCTCTCTCTAGAGTTAAAATCTATACATTACATAGCTGTGTAATATTGGTATAAATACCTTTGGGGTTTTTAAAGGTGATGATGGCAAACTGTTCCTCTTCATTAAGTGTGACATTTTCCACTTCCACGCCTTCTTTCTCAAAATAAAGGATGAGGAGGTCAGAACTAACATCTGGTATGTCTTCAGTTATGACTTTGGCTGTGACTTCAAGAGGGCAGACGGACAACGCTTTCCTCTTGAAAATCTTGTTTCTGGGGCAGTTTGTAATGAAATCTGTGTTTTCTGTCAGTTAGGAATAGAAAATGAGAAGGTAAGTAAAATACAATAACATACAGAAAAAGAGTTCTGATAATCCATTTGGACATCAGTTATTATAATATCATTTATTAACCAGACCACAAGGTCCATACAAAACATTAAAGTTCAAAACACTCATCAGATTATACTTTAGGAACATTCATGTAACAACAGTTACTTAAGAAAGTGTATCTCAGAAAGATTTTTTTTTTAACGTAAACAATGACACAATGACAATCAATTACTGTAATGTCAATTACTTAAAGTCCCAATGCTATTTCTTACTTCCTATAATTGTTGGCTATTATTTACTCACAGGAAGACATTTCTTCCTGTTTGAAGTTTAGCATACAAGTATGATAGGCTCTACTATACATATTTGTATCATTATAATGATTATTGGTATTCTAAGGATCCCCTCCAAAATGAGATAATACATCTCAAGGGGTTATCCTTTCAATAAAGTATATTATTATTATTATTATTATTATTATTATTATTATTATTATTATTATTACCCTTATGGTGGCCACAACCACCACCATCACCTTATTTTCCAAAAGGAAAATAAAGTAATTTGAAGTTAAAGTTTGAAGTGAACATGTACGCACTGCCCCACTTGTGAAACCCCTGCTTGGCCAGCCTTCACAAGTGGGGCAGTAGCCCAAGCCCACTGTGTACTTGTGGAGAGGAGCAAACTATGGAACACATCATAGAAGTTTGTCCACTCCAAAGACTGAAAGGAGGATTAGTCACCTCCATACAGCACACCAGGAGGCAACTGATTGGCTTAAGGACTTTGCATTCGCTAAATAAATAAAAACCTGTATGCAGTACACACAGTTGAAAGCATATGTTCAGGGATACGTAAATGCGTAAATTCTTTCCTAAGATATATGTCACAAGGAAAACTTGTGTTGAGAGATTATTCCGTTTTGGTTAGAACTGATTAAAAGTAACATACTTAACCCTAACCCCTGGACTGACATGGCACCCACTTTGAGAAATCTTGGTCTACAACAATATCGTATATGCTCTAGATGATTAATAGACTTAAAAGATGGCAAATTACGAGTCTGTGTCTTTAAAGGTCCCGTTTCTTAACATTAAGAAATTATTGATAAAATAATCAGAACTACTAAAATAATACAACTACCTTTTCCACTCTGGAAAGTCACCACAGCAGATGATTTGTCGGGCAGGATCTCCAAACTGAAGTTTGGGGATGTAGCAGAGGACTCTGAATGCTTTAAGATGTTCTCTACCAGCATCTCTAAGTAATCCTGGGCCACGTCCTGGGGAATATTGCCTATGACAGCAGAAGTGGAGCACAGCTCTTCTTCATCGTCTCTCTGGTCATCTCTGCTGTCTGCCTGCGACTGATGTTCAGCAAAAGGAATGGGCCGGTCTTCGTGTATTTGTTTCTTCTGTACGGCAGCATCAGCTGTTATTGAAACATTTATCACAGTATTAGATGATCTTCAAGAAATACATTATCAGAAAGAAAAGGAAAACTATACTGAAATAACCCGTCCAGTTAGGTTGCCCTGAATAATGAAAGGTGCACACACTGTGTGCCACACAGTGATTTAAAGAGAAAGGGGGTTCTGAGACTCCAATCAGGGTGTTATTAAGTATTCATGGGGACACTGCAACATCTTGGCAACATTTTAGTAAATACATTTAGGGAATATATTTGTTTCTGGGACCCCCATAAGCTCTGTTCAGAGGGGTTTGGGGAACCCCACATATGTTCAGCCACATGATGGTGGCAGAACAGAAAGACAATAGTCCTCATGAGTTTATTGCTGATATTATATAAGTAAAAATAAAGTGGCCTAGTAGAAAGGTATATTATACTACAATTGCACTTTGACTTTTATTATTTTATGCCTTTATTTTTAATTTCTCAATTGTATTCCTTCTACTCTTTCTATGACTTTGAATTGGTGTATTAAATGTGCTATACAAATAAACGTATCCTGCCTTGCCTATATCTAAAATGATATAATGTGCAGTGGTCAGATGTGATGAATGAATTACTGTAGAATGTACATAATGTACGTTTTAACCAAACAGACTATTAGACATCTGACTTTTTATTTTTGTATAAATACTTACAAGTCTTCTTAGTGTCATCAGTAGGTGCTTTCTAGAAGAAAAAGAGAAAACCTTGGTCATTCAAGTAGCTTTTTTGTTTGTTTGTTTGTTTACCAATTTTGCATGGCATTTTTTAAAACTGCCCTCACGGTAACAGGATAGGTGGGCAATAGGGACATCTGGGCTCCTCAATGTAAAATTTGCTATTTTGTCCAAAATGTTAAGAAAAATCACACCCAGTGTGAAGAGAGTGGTGCCTTTGAATCATTGTAACTGGTTGCATCCTTGTGTTGCAATCAGCTGCAGCTGTTGAGGCCGTGCTCAAACGGACGGACAGACGGACCCACACACACGGTCAAGTGTAGGAGTGGCTGGCACCACTCAAAAATATATATTTGGAAAATGTAAAGTAGGCCTAAAGTATACATAGAATATGCTTAAACATTCGACAATCAAGGTCTATTTCTACAATTGCTACAAATTGTTACAAAACCTGTCATTTTGGGGCATAAACAAGAAGTTGAAGGATAAAATTAAGTCTGATAATAATGTACCTTCATGTTCATATCATGTATACTTATATTAAATATTTTTTTAATCAGCATTTTGGACGAAATAGCCAATTTTACATCGTGGTGCCCAGATGTCCCTAGTGCCCACATAGAATTAAAAAAATAAGAGTGCCCACCTATCCTGTATGTCCCCTCTCACCACCAAGTGGCACAAACCAAGAAGCCGGTCAATCACCAGCCATGCACTGGCGGAAGGCAGCAGTTGCACCGACACTAGTAACCTACCGAATTACGTGACTTCAGAGGTCGTTGTTCTGCACTCTCGGCATGTTCCAGTCTGTACTGCACCGCCACCATTATCCAAAGGTGATCTGAACATAATTATCAGTAGCCTACAACAGTCGCCTTCTACGACCGCCAACCAAAACATTCTAGATTCCTGTCCATCCTAAACTAAAGTAGAAATACCCTACTTGAGTCACACAATTCGATATGTCACGAATGCCAGTGTAACACACTTAAACGTTCACCACATGAGTTCACCGTCACCTTTGCATCAGGTTATCCCCGTCTATCAATCATCAGTCTTGCAAGTTTGCACCATTTTGTTGTTGTTTACTCAATAATAACCAGTAGCCACTAACCTGTTTTGGTGAACTCTCATCACCATCAGGTATACGGACAGTTATCTTCAGCACACCATGATCCAAACGGATTTCATGTGCATCTTTCCCTACAACTTTGTGTCTGTCTGTAAAGAAAAAGACACTGTATTGTCAATAACAATAGATCTACTATGTCAACACATTACGTGTAAGTTAAATAACATTTCCATAAATATATGAATAGTCATAATCAGTGGTGGAAAGTAACTAAGTACATTTACTAAAGTAGGCTACTGGAGTATAAGTTTCAGTACTTTACTTCTACTCCACTCCACTACATCTCAGAGGCAAATATTGTACTTTTACTCCACTACAATTATTTGAAAACTTTAGTTAATAGTTACTTTGCAAATATAAATGATGATATTATACAACATACATTAATCACTTCAGCCATATTTTATGCATCTATTTTCAAACATTTTGGTACTTTAAACTTGTATTTTGAGGCCAATACTTTTGTGCTTTTACTCGAGTAACATTTTGAACACTACTTGTAACAGAGTCGTTTCATATTGTGGTATTCTACGTTTACTTATGTAAAACATGTGAGTACTTCTTCCACCACTGGTCATAATTAGAAAACATACCCTCCTCTGTTCGGAACCGAAGCACTGCGGTTTGATGAAGCTCGTCACATTCAACCAGACAGTCTCCACCGTTGGATTTCCTCTTACTTTGAAAGTATTTCACTAGTTTGTTTGTCAGTCTGGGGATTTTATTGTCATCGAACTCGGCGAGCAACACATACGTGTATGCGTCGTCGGCCATGGCTGTTGTTCAAAGACACGAAAGACACTGTCTCTGACTTTAGGACCGAAAAGAGCCGATCTACAAGTGTACAATTATCTAGCCAGTCACGTAATGCAACTAATTAGATCTCCCCTTGTAAAGGGTATTGAAGCAACCGAGTTAGCGGACACAACTCAGACCTGTGTCTTTTATGATTTTATTAAACTAAACTAACATTACAATACAAACGTACTCTAACACTTCTACAGTAGGCCAATAGGTTATAAACCTAGGAAAGGAAACATAAACAACAACACAACAACAAATTACTGACATGAAATATACACACAAAACTGTAAAACATATCAGAAATAGATACATTTTTCGTTGTGTAAAGACTCTCAATTCTTACCGCCAGTCTCTCGGAGCTCGCAATGGGAAATGACGAACGCAGCAATAACACCCTGTCAACTAGTAATGCTGATGCCTGCAGGACACTTCGTACTGACTAGTGAGCATCCACTCTATTTAGTCTGTTTGGTCTACCCATGTTGGTGAAACCTTCTATTGATTAATCATGTGACTTGGTACTGTCTTAAATGACGCAACTCAGGCTCCAGCACTGTTCTCTAACAGTCTCTACTGTCCTTATCTGATCTAATCAATCAACACTCTCCTGTTTCTCTCATGCAAACCCCACGTCACATCCTCTGCTTTGGACTTTGGATCCGGATTGGATTGTTGTATACAAATATTTTACAGCAAAAGTGGCGAAATTGATACATAAAGTTATACACCCCAAACTAAAAATAAAGCTAGGCCCTCTGGGGATTGAGGCATATAAACTCATGTAGATTCACAATGGAAACGCTGATAGTTTTAAAACTTGGCATACTTGAAGCCAGGACTTCCAGAAAAGACCAAATGTCAATATCTGAATGTAAATAGGAGATACAGTCATTTGAACACATACTTACAATCGGCGGAAATATAAATCTCAAGAAATGTTTTCTTTACTTTGTAGTGACTGACATATTGTGTAAAAGTAGCTTTAATAGGCTACTCATGGAGCTATGCATCTAAACGTATATGGTGTCCCAAATGGGGAAAACATGAAACTATCAATCACACCGATTAGTTTTATTTATTTGATGCTCAAAGTTATCCTCATAACAGCAAGTCATTCAGTTATGTAGAGTTTATATAATGTAACATATTTGGTTACAGTAAAGTTATACTACAGTATTGGGCTGCACTGTATTATTGCCTACATGGGCTTCTTCATAAACTGACAGGTAAATCATTGCAAATATTTTGGAATGTGAAAAGATGAGAAGGACCTTGCCAAATCAAGTAGTTAATCAGCTAGCTGAAGAGTGACCTAGCTTAAAGTTTCATTTAGTGTTACAGAGCATGTAATTGACACATGAACATTGACAATAGCAGCACCCTGACTCTGTTTCACAAGACTGGAACAGAGCCTTAATTAGTATCACTGGCAACAATATGGTTACTGTACATAGAGCCTAACAGACAGTAGTGTATGTACAACATAGATGTTGTGCAAATTCTGAAGTGTATCTTTTTTAATTTTACCGGAATGGAGTGTGATATACAAACATTGGATCCAAATCTTCGTATCATCTGTGGTAAACATTTAGAAAAAGGAAAGAAACATGACCCATATGTCAAAAAGCCCACAGCAGAAGGCCTTCAATAATGTTGCTCAACAGAGAGATGATGATGTTCATACAAACCTGTCTCCATATACAGATGATAAACTTTCCTTCAAAATAAAGGTAGTATATCTTATCATGTATCATGATAGAGAAAACTACTCCAGTTTGACCAACAATAATGAACAGTTGCAAATGTTGATAGTGAGAGCATACCTGCACCAGTCTCATCAAGAAGACTGAGTAGGGTTGATACAACATTGTTTAACATACAAAACGATTGTTTCATTTGTGGAAAGGCCAGTACAAGACCAGAACATCTGATATTCACCATTATGACTGGTACAGGTAAGAGTACCAGAGACAAGGTTCATCATGTAGCATCAGAATGATTGATGAAGTTGTACATCATCGGGTGCTCTTGTATGCAGATCTCTTTGTGTATGATGCCAAATATCATAAAACCTGCCTTAAACATACATCTCTAAACGAAGAATAGCAGCTTCCAGATGATAAAAGAAAAAGAACAACCAGTATCAATGACAAAGCTTTTATTACGCTCACTGAAGTCATTGACAAAACTGTTTTCTCTAAGAAATTAAAGTGATGACACTAAACTGAGTTATTAAAAGAGTTATGATGACATACTGAAGACACTGAGGTCTGAAGAAGAAGATGAGATGTGCCAACACACTAAATGAAGATCCTGGCAACTGAAGGAAAAGATCATACAGCATTACATTTTGTAGAACGAGCTGGAAAGTCTTATGTGGTATGCTCTGAAGGTGTGCCCATGGTACAGTATGCAATGAGAGAAGCTGCACATCTCCAAGAAAACACAGGAGACAGAAGACTGTGAAACACAACAGCCCAGGCAAGATCTCTTTGAGAGGCAAATACTACAATAACTGCAGATACAGTATATTGAGAAAAGGCATGGACCAGTGTCTTCAGTATGTCATCATAACTCTCAGTCAAGAAGTTTAGTGTCATCACTTTCATTTCTTCAGAGAACACAGTTTTGTCAATGACTGCATTGAGCTTGATACAAACTTTGTCAAAGATACTGGTCTGGTGTTCTGATTATTGTCTCCGCCAGGCCGAAAGGCATGGCGAGAGAGTATGTTTTACCCCCTGTCCGTCCGTCCGTGTGTCCGTCCGTCCGTGTGTCCGTCCGTCCGTCCGTCCGTCCGTGTGTCCGTCCGTCCGTCCATCCGTCCTGTCCGTCCGTTAGCAGCTAATCTCTGGCACCGTTGGCCCGGCCGCTGCGAAACTGTGCAAGCACACTCCCTGGATGCCAATTCAGAACCTCTGGCCCAAATTTTCAGATTGGCCTGTTATAGCGCCACCAGGAGGCCGATATGTGCAAAACACATTTATTGATACTACTCCTACAGATTTTGTCCAAACATCACACAAATCGGTACACAGTATCTCTATAGTCATGTGATCAACACGGATTTATCTGATTTCCTATATTCCATCCTGATTGCCTAAGATTGGCTTCCAAAGTTTGCAGGATTGGTCCGTTTTGAACAAAATGCCTCAAATCATGAACACAGCTTGCGATTTCCGTGAAATTTCACAGGCACATTTCTATTAGGCCGAGGAATAAATGACACCCTTTTCACATTGGGCTGTTATAGCGCCACCAGCAGGTCTAATTTTGCAAAACACATTTTTGGAACAAAATGCCTCAAATCATGAATGCAGTGTCCGATTACAGTGATGAACAAATGGCACCCTTTTCACATTGGCCTATTATAGCGCCACCAGGAGGCCACAATAAGGTACCTGACCTGGCGGAGACCTGTGCTCCGAGGAGCACTTTTTCTAGTTTATTTTTATTTTCGTCTGGCAGCTGCTATATTTCGTTTAGAGATGTAGTGTTTTAAGGCAGCTTTATGATATTTGGCATCATACACAAAGAGATCCGGCTATGAGAGCACTTCATCAAGACCATGTTCTGGTCTTGTACTGGCCTTCCCACACATGAAACAATCTTTCCATATGTTAAACAATGTTGTAAGAACCCTACTCAGTCTTCTTGATGAGATGGTGCAGGTATTGTTTGATCTACATGATGCATGATAAGATATGCTACCTTTATTGTTGAAGGAAAGTATGTAATCTGTATATAAAGACAGGGTTTTATGAACATCATCGTTTGTCTGTTGAGCAACATTTAGTATGAATTGAAGGTCTTCTGCTATGGGTATTACCACAGATGATACAACAATTTGGATCCAATGTTTGTTCATCACACTACATTCTGTTAAAAAAAAGGAGGAAAACAAGAAAAATATACACTTCAGAATGTGTACAGTATCTATGTTGTACGTACACTACTGTTAGGCTCTACAGTAACCATATTAGTTGCCAGTGATACTAATTAAGGCTCTGTTCCATTCTGGTGAAACAGAGTCAGGGTGCTGCTATCATAGATATATATAAAGGCTAGATGACTCACCCGCGCTGCTGGCCAATGGAGAACGACGTTGCCACATGGCGGCCATCTTGCAACAGTCATGCATAACATTATGTCTATGGCCATATATTATTATACTCAATTTTCATCTGATTTTCAAACGGTTTGGTTTGTTGTAAACACCAAATGATGAATCCATGATTATAATTATAAGCATGCAGTATCATAACTACATATTTGGTGTTTACAACAAACCAAACCGTTTGAAAATCGGATGAAAATTGAGCACGCTATGGTTATTTCAATAATACATGGCCATAGACATAATGTTATGCATGACTGTTGCAAGATGGCCGCCATGTGGCAACGTCGTTCTCCATTGGCCAGCAGCGCGGGTGAGTCATCTAGCCTTTATATATATCTATGATAGCAGCACCCTGACTCTGTTTCACCAGAATGGAACAGAGCCTTAATTAGTATCACTGGCAACTAATATGGTTACTGTAGAGCCTAACAGTAGTGTACGTACAACATAGATACTGTACACATTCTGAAGTGTATATTTTTCTTGTTTTCCTCCTTCTTTTTTTACAGAATGTAGTGTGATGAACAAACATTGGATCCAAATTGTTGTATCATCTGTGGTAATACCCATAGCAGAAGACCTTCAATTCATACTAAATGTTGCTCAACAGACAAACGATGATGTTCATAAAACCCTGTCTTTATATACAGATTACATACTTTCCTTCAACAATAAAGGTAGCATATCTTATCATGCATCATGTAGATCAAACAATACCTGCACCATCTCATCAAGAAGACTGAGTAGGGTTCTTACAACATTGTTTAACATATGGAAAGATTGTTTCATGTGTGGGAAGGCAAGACCAGAACATGGTCTTGATGAAGTGCTCTCATACCTGGATCTCTTTGTGTATGATGCCAAATATCATAAAGCTGCCTTAAAACACTACATCTCTAAACGAAATATAGCAGCTGCCAGACGAAAATAAAAATAAACTAGAAAAAGTGCTCCTCGGAGCACAGGTCTCCGCCAGGTCAGGTACCTTATTGTGGCCTCCTGGTGGCGCTATAATAGGCCAATGTGAAAAGGGTGCCATTTGTTCATCACTGTAATCGGACACTGCATTCATGATTTGAGGCATTTTGTTCCAAAAATGTGTTTTGCAAAATTAGACCTGCTGGTGGCGCTATAACAGCCCAATGTGAAAAGGGTGTCATTTATTCCTCGGCCTAATAGAAATGTGCCTGTGAAATTTCACGGAAATCGCAAGCTGTGTTCATGATTTGAGGCATTTTGTTCAAAACGGACCAATCCTGCAAACTTTGGAAGCCAATCTTAGGCAATCAGGATGGAATATAGGAAATCAGATAAATCCGTGTTGATCACATGACTATAGAGATACTGTGTACCGATTTGTGTGATGTTTGGACAAAATCTGTAGGAGTAGTATCAATAAATGTGTTTTGCACATATCGGCCTCCTGGTGGCGCTATAACAGGCCAATCTGAAAAATTTGGGCCAGAGGTTCTGAATTGGCATCCAGGGAGTGTGCTTGCACAGTTTCGCAGCGGCCGGGCCAACGGTGCCAGAGATTAGCTGCTAACGGACGGACAGGACGGATGGACGGACGGACGGACACACGGACGGACGGACGGACACACGGACGGACGGACACACGGACGGACGGACAGGGGGTAAAACATACTCTCTCGCCATGCCTTTCGGCCTGGCGGAGACAATAATCAGAACACCAGACCAGTATCTTTGACAAAGTTTGTATCAAGCTCAATGCAGTCATTGACAAAACTGTGTTCTCTGAAGAAATGAAAGTGATGACACTAAACTTCTTGACTGAGAGTTATGATGACATACTGAAGACACTGGTCCATGCCTTTTCTCAATATACTGTATCTGCAGTTATTGTAGTATTTGCCTCTCAAAGAGATCTTGCCTGGGCTGTTGTGTTTCACAGTCTTCTGTCTCCTGTGTTTTCTTGGAGATGTGCAGCTTCTCTCATTGCATACTGTACCATGGGCACACCTTCAGAGCATACCACATAAGACTTTCCAGCTCGTTCTACAAAATGTAATGCTGTATGATCTTTTCCTTCAGTTGCCAGGATCTTCATTTAGTGTGTTGGCACATCTCATCTTCTTCTTCAGACCTCAGTGTCTTCAGTATGTCATCATAACTCTTTTAATAACTCAGTTTAGTGTCATCACTTTAATTTCTTTAGAGAAAACAGTTTTGTCAATGACTTCAGTGAGCGTAATAAAAGCTTTGTCATTGATACTGGTTGTTCTTTTTCTTTTATCATCTGGAAGCTGCTATTCTTCGTTTAGAGATGTATGTTTAAGGCAGGTTTTATGATATTTGGCATCATACACAAAGAGATCTGCATACAAGAGCACCCGATGATGTACAACTTCATCAATCATTCTGATGCTACATGATGAACCTTGTCTCTGGTACTCTTACCTGTACCAGTCATAATGGTGAATATCAGATGTTCTGGTCTTGTACTGGCCTTTCCACAAATGAAACAATCGTTTTGTATGTTAAACAATGTTGTATCAACCCTACTCAGTCTTCTTGATGAGACTGGTGCAGGTATGCTCTCACTATCAACATTTGCAACTGTTCATTATTGTTGGTCAAACTGGAGTAGTTTTCTCTATCATGATACATGATAAGATATACTACCTTTATTTTGAAGGAAAGTTTATCATCTGTATATGGAGACAGGTTTGTATGAACATCATCATCTCTCTGTTGAGCAACATTATTGAAGGCCTTCTGCTGTGGGCTTTTTGACATATGGGTCATGTTTCTTTCCTTTTTCTAAATGTTTACCACAGATGATACGAAGATTTGGATCCAATGTTTGTATATCACACTCCATTCCGGTAAAATTAAAAAAGATACACTTCAGAATTTGCACAACATCTATGTTGTACATACACTACTGTCTGTTAGGCTCTATGTACAGTAACCATATTGTTGCCAGTGATACTAATTAAGGCTCTGTTCCAGTCTTGTGAAACAGAGTCAGGGTGCTGCTATTGTCAATGTTCATGTGTCAATTACATGCTCTGTAACACTAAATGAAACTTTAAGCTAGGTCACTCTTCAGCTAGCTGATTAACTACTTGATTTGGCAAGGTCCTTCTCATCTTTTCACATTCCAAAATATTTGCAATGATTTACCTGTCAGTTTATGAAGAAGCCCATGTAGGCAATAATACAGTGCAGCCCAATACTGTAGTATAACTTTACTGTAACCAAATATGTTACATTATATAAACTCTACATAACTGAATGACTTGCTGTTATGAGGATAACTTTGAGCATCAAATAAATAAAACTAATCGGTGTGATTGATAGTTTCATGTTTTCCCCATTTGGGACACCATATACGTTTAGATGCATAGCTCCATGAGTAGCCTATTAAAGCTACTTTTACACAATATGTCAGTCACTACAAAGTAAAGAAAACATTTCTTGAGATTTATATTTCCGCCGATTGTAAGTATGTGTTCAAATGACTGTATCTCCTATTTACATTCAGATATTGACATTTGGTCTTTTCTGGAAGTCCTGGCTTCAAGTATGCCAAGTTTTAAAACTATCAGCGTTTCCATTGTGAATCTACATGAGTTTATATGCCTCAATCCCCAGAGGGCCTAGCTTTATTTTTAGTTTGGGGTGTATAACTTTATGTATCAATTTCGCCACTTTTGCTGTAAAATATTTGTATACAACAATCCAATCCGGATCCAAAGTCCAAAGCAGAGGATGTGACGTGGGGTTTGCATGAGAGAAACAGGAGAGTGTTGATTGATTAGATCAGATAAGGACAGTAGAGACTGTTAGAGAACAGTGCTGGAGCCTGAGTTGCGTCATTTAAGACAGTACCAAGTCACATGATTAATCAATAGAAGGTTTCACCAACATGGGTAGACCAAACAGACTAAATAGAGTGGATGCTCACTAGTCAGTACGAAGTGTCCTGCAGGCATCAGCATTACTAGTTGACAGGGTGTTATTGCTGCGTTCGTCATTTCCCATTGCGAGCTCCGAGAGACTGGCGGTAAGAATTGAGAGTCTTTACACAACGAAAAATGTATCTATTTCTGATATGTTTTACAGTTTTGTGTGTATATTTCATGTCAGTAATTTGTTGTTGTGTTGTTGTTTATGTTTCCTTTCCTAGGTTTATAACCTATTGGCCTACTGTAGAAGTGTTAGAGTACGTTTGTATTGTAATGTTAGTTTAGTTTAATAAAATCATAAAAGACACAGGTCTGAGTTGTGTCCGCTAACTCGGTTGCTTCAATACCCTTTACAAGGGGAGATCTAATTAGTTGCATTACGTGACTGGCTAGATAATTGTACACTTGTAGATCGGCTCTTTTCGGTCCTAAAGTCAGAGACAGTGTCTTTCGTGTCTTTGAACAACAGCCATGGCCGACGACGCATACACGTATGTGTTGCTCGCCGAGTTCGATGACAATAAAATCCCCAGACTGACAAACAAACTAGTGAAATACTTTCAAAGTAAGAGGAAATCCAACGGTGGAGACTGTCTGGTTGAATGTGACGAGCTTCATCAAACCGCAGTGCTTCGGTTCCGAACAGAGGAGGGTATGTTTTCTAATTATGACCAGTGGTGGAAGAAGTACTCACATGTTTTACATAAGTAAACGTAGAATACCACAATATGAAACGACTCTGTTACAAGTAGTGTTCAAAATGTTACTCGAGTAAAAGCACAAAAGTATTGGCCTCAAAATACAAGTTTAAAGTACCAAAATGTTTGAAAATAGATGCATAAAATATGGCTGAAGTGATTAATGTATGTTGTATAATATCATCATTTATATTTGCAAAGTAACTATTAACTAAAGTTTTCAAATAATTGTAGTGGAGTAAAAGTACAATATTTGCCTCTGAGATGTAGTGGAGTGGAGTAGAAGTAAAGTACTGAAACTTATACTCCAGTAGCCTACTTTAGTAAATGTACTTAGTTACTTTCCACCACTGATTATGACTATTCATATATTTATGGAAATGTTATTTAACTTACACGTAATGTGTTGACATAGTAGATCTATTGTTATTGACAATACAGTGTCTTTTTCTTTACAGACAGACACAAAGTTGTAGGGAAAGATGCACATGAAATCCGTTTGGATCATGGTGTGCTGAAGATAACTGTCCGTATACCTGATGGTGATGAGAGTTCACCAAAACAGGTTAGTGGCTACTGGTTATTATTGAGTAAACAACAACAAAATGGTGCAAACTTGCAAGACTGATGATTGATAGACGGGGATAACCTGATGCAAAGGTGACGGTGAACTCATGTGGTGAACGTTTAAGTGTGTTACACTGGCATTCGTGACATATCGAATTGTGTGACTCAAGTAGGGTATTTCTACTTTAGTTTAGGATGGACAGGAATCTAGAATGTTTTGGTTGGCGGTCGTAGAAGGCGACTGTTGTAGGCTACTGATAATTATGTTCAGATCACCTTTGGATAATGGTGGCGGTGCAGTACAGACTGGAACATGCCGAGAGTGCAGAACAACGACCTCTGAAGTCACGTAATTCGGTAGGTTACTAGTGTCGGTGCAACTGCTGCCTTCCGCCAGTGCATGGCTGGTGATTGACCGGCTTCTTGGTTTGTGCCACTTGGTGGTGAGAGGGGACATACAGGATAGGTGGGCACTCTTATTTTTTTAATTCTATGTGGGCACTAGGGACATCTGGGCACCACGATGTAAAATTGGCTATTTCGTCCAAAATGCTGATTAAAAAAATATTTAATATAAGTATACATGATATGAACATGAAGGTACATTATTATCAGACTTAATTTTATCCTTCAACTTCTTGTTTATGCCCCAAAATGACAGGTTTTGTAACAATTTGTAGCAATTGTAGAAATAGACCTTGATTGTCGAATGTTTAAGCATATTCTATGTATACTTTAGGCCTACTTTACATTTTCCAAATATATATTTTTGAGTGGTGCCAGCCACTCCTACACTTGACCGTGTGTGTGGGTCCGTCTGTCCGTCCGTTTGAGCACGGCCTCAACAGCTGCAGCTGATTGCAACACAAGGATGCAACCAGTTACAATGATTCAAAGGCACCACTCTCTTCACACTGGGTGTGATTTTTCTTAACATTTTGGACAAAATAGCAAATTTTACATTGAGGAGCCCAGATGTCCCTATTGCCCACCTATCCTGTTACCGTGAGGGCAGTTTTAAAAAATGCCATGCAAAATTGGTAAACAAACAAACAAACAAAAAAGCTACTTGAATGACCAAGGTTTTCTCTTTTTCTTCTAGAAAGCACCTACTGATGACACTAAGAAGACTTGTAAGTATTTATACAAAAATAAAAAGTCAGATGTCTAATAGTCTGTTTGGTTAAAACGTACATTATGTACATTCTACAGTAATTCATTCATCACATCTGACCACTGCACATTATATCATTTTAGATATAGGCAAGGCAGGATACGTTTATTTGTATAGCACATTTAATACACCAATTCAAAGTCATAGAAAGAGTAGAAGGAATACAATTGAGAAATTAAAAATAAAGGCATAAAATAATAAAAGTCAAAGTGCAATTGTAGTATAATATACCTTTCTACTAGGCCACTTTATTTTTACTTATATAATATCAGCAATAAACTCATGAGGACTATTGTCTTTCTGTTCTGCCACCATCATGTGGCTGAACATATGTGGGGTTCCCCAAACCCCTCTGAACAGAGCTTATGGGGGTCCCAGAAACAAATATATTCCCTAAATGTATTTACTAAAATGTTGCCAAGATGTTGCAGTGTCCCCATGAATACTTAATAACACCCTGATTGGAGTCTCAGAACCCCCTTTCTCTTTAAATCACTGTGTGGCACACAGTGTGTGCACCTTTCATTATTCAGGGCAACCTAACTGGACGGGTTATTTCAGTATAGTTTTCCTTTTCTTTCTGATAATGTATTTCTTGAAGATCATCTAATACTGTGATAAATGTTTCAATAACAGCTGATGCTGCCGTACAGAAGAAACAAATACACGAAGACCGGCCCATTCCTTTTGCTGAACATCAGTCGCAGGCAGACAGCAGAGATGACCAGAGAGACGATGAAGAAGAGCTGTGCTCCACTTCTGCTGTCATAGGCAATATTCCCCAGGACGAGGGCCAGGATTACTTAGAGATGCTGGTAGAGAACATCTTAAAGCATTCAGAGTCCTCTGCTACATCCCCAAACTTCAGTTTGGAGATCCTGCCCGACAAATCATCTGCTGTGGTGACTTTCCAGAGTGGAAAAGGTAGTTGTATTATTTTAGTAGTTCTGATTATTTTATCAATAATTTCTTAATGTTAAGAAACGGGACCTTTAAAGACACAGACTCGTAATTTGCCATCTTTTAAGTCTATTAATCATCTAGAGCATATACGATATTGTTGTAGACCAAGATTTCTCAAAGTGGGTGCCATGTCAGTCCAGGGGTTAGGGTTAAGTATGTTACTTTTAATCAGTTCTAACCAAAACGGAATAATCTCTCAACACAAGTTTTCCTTGTGACATATATCTTAGGAAAGAATTTACGCATTTACGTATCCCTGAACATATGCTTTCAACTGTGTGTACTGCGTACAGGTTTTTATTTATTTAGCGAATGCAAAGTCCTTAAGCCAATCAGTTGCCTCCTGGTGTGCTGTATGGAGGTGACTAATCCTCCTTTCAGTCTTTGGAGTGGACAAACTTCTATGATGTGTTCCATAGTTTGCTCCTCTCCACAAGTACACAGTGGGCTTGGGCTACTGCCCCACTTGTGAAGGCTGGCCAAGCAGGGGTTTCACAAGTGGGGCAGTGCGTACATGTTCACTTCAAACTTTAACTTCAAATTACTTTATTTTCCTTTTGGAAAATAAGGTGATGGTGGTGGTTGTGGCCACCATAAGGGTAATAATAATAATAATAATAATAATAATAATAATAATAATAATAATATACTTTATTGAAAGGATAACCCCTTGAGATGTATTATCTCATTTTGGAGGGGATCCTTAGAATACCAATAATCATTATAATGATACAAATATGTATAGTAGAGCCTATCATACTTGTATGCTAAACTTCAAACAGGAAGAAATGTCTTCCTGTGAGTAAATAATAGCCAACAATTATAGGAAGTAAGAAATAGCATTGGGACTTTAAGTAATTGACATTACAGTAATTGATTGTCATTGTGTCATTGTTTACGTTAAAAAAAAAATCTTTCTGAGATACACTTTCTTAAGTAACTGTTGTTACATGAATGTTCCTAAAGTATAATCTGATGAGTGTTTTGAACTTTAATGTTTTGTATGGACCTTGTGGTCTGGTTAATAAATGATATTATAATAACTGATGTCCAAATGGATTATCAGAACTCTTTTTCTGTATGTTATTGTATTTTACTTACCTTCTCATTTTCTATTCCTAACTGACAGAAAACACAGATTTCATTACAAACTGCCCCAGAAACAAGATTTTCAAGAGGAAAGCGTTGTCCGTCTGCCCTCTTGAAGTCACAGCCAAAGTCATAACTGAAGACATACCAGATGTTAGTTCTGACCTCCTCATCCTTTATTTTGAGAAAGAAGGCGTGGAAGTGGAAAATGTCACACTTAATGAAGAGGAACAGTTTGCCATCATCACCTTTAAAAACCCCAAAGGTATTTATACCAATATTACACAGCTATGTAATGTATAGATTTTAACTCTAGAGAGAGAGAGAGAGAGAGAGAGAGAGAGAGAGAGAGAGAGAGAGAGAGAGAGAGAGAGAGAGAGAGAACAAACGAGACCTGACTCCTCCTAGAGTCCATGCCTTTACATCCATGGAAATTGGCCTAAAGTAAGGGTGATGCTAGGGCTAGGGTGTTATCGAAATCAGGAGGGTTCTTGCTGAGAGAATTACGTTTTATAGCAATCTGCCCATTGCATTTAGAGATATTGCTTGTGCAATTATAAATTCATACCTAAGGGTTGCACCAGAATCAGTAGGGACCATCCTCTGTGGAGCATTTATGCACCTTTCTTTTACATAATGCAATGCAAATCCAGTGTAGATGGTTCTATATGATTTTTTGTTAATGATCATAATGTAATGCACATAGTACTAATGGTAACATTTTTCATCTTTTTTTTATTGTAGCTGTTTCCAAAGTAATTGAGATGAAGCTCCTCATCAAACAGCAACCGGTCAAAGTCTTTCCATTTTATGACTCTTTGGGCACGGCACTTTATGGCAAAGATAGACCCACACTGAAACTCCCTGCTGCCTTCAGTGAGAGCATTGATCAATCCATATGGAGATACCTTAACAACCACAAGGCTGCAAAGACCTTCCACAGTGATCTGGCGAAGCACTTTTGCAAAGCAGACCTCCAAGAACAAGGATCTGTATGTTTAAGGCCCCTACCGTCACTACTGCAGCAAAAGGATGTCAAAGCCAAAGACATCACAGAGTGGAAACATGCAGCAAAGATGGCCTTTGAACAAGCTTTGTCCAGGTTCAAATCTCTGAAGCTTCAGCCTCAGCCAATGGCATGGGAAGAGTCTGAAGGGAAGATTGGAGAGGCAGTGTTGAATGAGGCTGTAGTAGTAGTCCCTGATAAAGACAGTGGCGTCTTAGCAGTGGTTGGCCTTTTGGATGATGTAAACAGACTGGAACAGACTCTTAATGAGATACTGGACAGTACTGCCAAAACGATTCAGAGAGCAAAGTCCAGCACAACTATGAAGATCAAATTGACACCATCTATTTTCCATATCTTCTCTCAAGATGGCCTTCGGGATAAGCTGTTAGATAAATACCCAGAGCTGAAAATAACCTACAACGGGGAGAGCCAGGAGTTGTCATTTCATGGTTTAAACAATGAGGTTTTAGGTGCAAGCACAATGATACTGCAAGAAAACCTAACATTAAAACGAATGGCGTTAGAGTTAGATCAGTTTGTGCTTGAGTTTTTGAAGGATGAAGATCTAGAAAACCTTACAAGCTCACTTTTCACACCAAACAGAATCAATGCAGCGCTTGAGCTAAGTGCAAAGACAGTGAATCTCTTTGCTGTTTCAGACAGTAATCTGAGTGAAGCTGAGCATCAACTGAAAATGGTCCTGGTATCCCAGTGCATCCCGGTTGAAGACATTAATGTTCTTGAGATGCCTCAGTGGCGGGAACTGGTCACTCGTTTGGAGAGTAGCACCAACAGCTCATCCAGGAAAATTCAGATTCAGACAGCTCGCTCTCACTCACCTCAGGTAGTAGCAGTGTCAGGCTACAAGGACAGTGTATTACCAGTTCACAGTGAACTTCAAGATTTCTTACACCAGAATGCTGAAGTTGAAGAAACTGTTACGGTGAAGCCTGACATCATCGCCAGATATATTAAAGAACATGGCAAAAAGGCTTGGTCAGAGCAAGCGAAAGTCAAGGTAGTTGTTTCTTTCAGGAACGAAGCCATCTCCCTAAGAGGTTCCAGATGTAATGTGTCCCATTGCAAGCCCATCATTGAAGACTTGGTCTCTTCACTATGCTTTGATACTTTGACAGTCTCTGAGCCAGGAATGAAGAAGTTCTTCCAGGAGAAAGAAACTATGTATGTTGCATCAGTCAAGAATGAAACAGGTTGCTTGGTCCAGATGGTAGATGGGGCAGATAGTGGACAGGACCTCAGCCCTGGACAAGTGCCAAACCCCACATACCAGGTTGAGACCACTGATGGAGTAGAAATTGCTGTTTGCAAGGCTGATATGTGCAGTTACCCAGTAAGTGCAGTCATAAATTCATCTAATCAGGATTTGAAACATATAGGAGGTCTTTCAGGAGCGCTGTTGGATGCTGCTGGCCCTCAGTTGCAGGATGAATGTGACAGGATAATTACCCAGAAGGGACAGCTCAAACCTGGAGATTGTGTCATGACTGGTGCAGGAGGAAGGCTGATGTGCAAAAATATCATCCACGCAGTGGGGCCTCGGTTCGACCAAGCTTACCGTGATAGGGCTGTGGGACAGTTGAGAAGAGCCATTAAAAAGAGTCTGGAACTTGCTGAAGAGCGTGGGTGTATCTCTGTGGCATTGCCTGCTATCAGCGTAAACTCAGGATTTCCCCTGAACTTGTGCGCAGACACAATTGTCAAAGCAGTGAAAGAATATTGTCAAGACACGTACGGTGACAACACCCTGAAGAAAATTCATTTGGTAAACAAAGATGACAACACTGTCCAGGCTATGGAGACAGCTGTCAGGAAGGAGTTTGGAAACCACAGTGTTAGTCATTCTCAACAGAAGCATCCTACCACACCCACCAAGACTCTAGGTGCTCTTAGTCATTCTCAACAGAAGCTTCCTAGCACACCCACCAACACTCCAGGTGTTCTACGCGTTCAGAGCACGAGTAACTCAGATCAAGTTGTGACTAATGAGGGGCTGACCATCATGTTGACTAAAGGGAATATCCAGGATGCTACGGTAATCAATTTTCTTTATTATTTCCCTTCTAGTTTGGATTGGTGTAGATTAGTCTTTGAATAGCTTTTGACACTGTCACCTGAGTTTTTAGTGGTGAACTCATAATATAATTCTTAACACTACGTTGTCCATGAAACTGAAAATACTTTCCTTACATGTTAGACTGACGTGGTCGTGAACACTATTGGTAAAGAACTAAATCTGGATCAAGGAGCAGTCTCAAAAGCCATTCTTGGTGCAGCTGGACACAATCTTCAGACACTGGTACATGCACAGAAATCCAGTGGAAAGTTGGGTGATGTCATTGTTACTGATGGCTGCAACCTGAAGTGCAACAAAGTCTTCCATGCTGTTGCCCATTGTCAGTGGGACAATGCTGCTGAGAAGGTAAAGTATGCAGCTTGCCTTCTTTATTTTACTTAATTTTATCTGACAATGTTCAGCTTTGTTCATAGAAATGAAACGAAATGCTTCTACATGTTATTTCTTACAGATGCTGAAAGGGATTTTGAACGATTGCTTGAACCAGACTGAGAGCAGCGGTCTGACCTCAATAACCTTCCCAGCCATTGGCACGGGGAACCTAGGTTTCCCTAAAGATATTGTTGCTTCTCTACTGCTGAATGAAGTCATGAAGTTTAGCAGTAGCAAACAGCCGAAACACCTGAAGACAATAGTGATCATCCTTCATCCGAGTGATGCATCCACAATCCAGGTAAACAAAACAATTGCATGAATAGTTTTTTTTATGAGAAGTCAAGAATGGTGTAGTTAAGAGGGTTTGATTGGTAGATTAGTCAATGTCCGATGCTTTTAATTACCAAAACAAAACTTGACTGCATGAAAAACCCTGCTGGGTTGAAACCTATGTGGTGCTAATAATGTATGTATATATATATACATACACTGGTACATACACATATATACATAATGACTGGTATATCTCTGCTTGCTCTCCCCAGGCGTTCTATGATGAATTGAAGAGACTCACCCATTCAGGTAGTTCACAGCCAACTACACATAGTACAGGTAGGCTGCAAGATATGGTTTGAATGATTGTAGGCAAGAATTGAAAGTTCACTAATGGATACTATTGATATTATGTATTTTAAGAAAGGAAATGCGCATAGACCAGCAACATTGTTTCAAAAGTAACTATCTGTGCTATTGAAAATTTGACTTACCAAACATTATTCCCAAAATGCATAAATACGTAGCACTTTAGAATAAATCAAATAGTTTGTGTGCCTCTTGAATCAAAATTGTAGCTGTTTGGTGAGTGTTTGCTCTGCTGTTTATCTATTTTTGTGTTTGTTTCCTGGTGCAAGGTCCCTTTTCCAAAATCATCTCAAGCTCACAAATGCATGAGACAAAAATGGGAAGTGTGGACATACAGGTTGTCACAGGAGACATAACTAAGGAGACGACTGATGTTATCGTCAACTCTTCTAATGAAAGTTTCTCTCTGAAGTCAGGTAAATCACAAATTAGCTTAGAGAGAGGGCACGATGAAAAGTATCTCTGGAATATAATTGTATTCTCGTAAAACATGGGTCTTCAACAGTGGATCTGAGACCACTTTACCTTACCAGCTAATCTCCGGCACCGTTAGCCTAATCTCTCAAGAACAGATTCCGACCTGCGGTGGAATCTGTCGGAGCGGTTCGTCCTAACCAGTGCGCATTGGCTACAAGTGGGCGTGCCTTCAGATCAGGAAGTGGGCCGCGCTTTACCCAATCAAATGTAGTGGGCGGGATTCACGTGTCCATCCACCATGATCCACCCTCCCCCCCTCGAAACTAGCCGAAACTAATTTAACAATAGCGTCCTCGGAGCGGACAAAACCACGGAAAGATATTCACATTTAAATTACTCTTTCATCATAGAAACAAGTGGGCTTATAACCAAAACCATCCATGTTCTCTGGGAGAAGTGGTGTTAGTGTTCCGTGTAGAAATATTGTTAGTGGGAATGAAAACATGGTCGCACCAACCGGAAGTGATGCGCTATAGGCAGACATGAAACCTGTGTTTCCCTGCGCTCTAGTCTAACATTATACTCCTGCCAGACTCCACAGAATATCAGAAAAGCAGAGGTCGCTGTTTTTCATTTTCTGTGGGGTCTGGCTACGCTAGACTACCGTTAGCCCGGTTGCTGCGAAACTGTGCACACCAACTCCCTGGATGCCAATTCAGAACCTCTGCCCCACATTTTTCACATGGGCCTGTCATAGCGCCACCAGGAGGCCGATTTGTGCAAAACCCATTTTTTCCCATTACACCTACAGCTTTTAACCAAACGTCATGCAAATCGGTACACAGTGTCTCTATTGTCATGTGATCAACCCGGATCTGTCCGATTTCCCATATTGCATCCTCATTGGCTAAGGTTGGCTTCCAAAGTTTGCAGGATTGGTTTCTTTGCCATTTTTTACTATTTTGAAAAACATTTTCAAATAGTTGAAATAGCAAATCTACAAGCTCACAATGTGTCAATGTAGATTGGCTATTTGAACTACTTGAAAATGTTTTTAAAAATAGTAAAAAATGGCAAAGAAGTTTAGCGATAATGGGTAAGACGGCGCCCAGAATAGGGCCAATCTCAAATCTCTCAACAGACATTATCGAGACGATCAGCTAAATGTGGTGAGCTAGCTTTGAAAACCTCTTCAAGTTGCACGGAAGGCTTTCTCAAAAGCTTGGTCATGAATGGACTCTCAACAGCTATTTACTCTTGAGTGATTCCCTAACACCTACATTTACTGGGTAACTCTATGTATTTAGTTGTATTTTTTTAATGTATTTTTAACTATAGGACTGTGTAGTAAGTAAGTAAGGTATTGCAGGAAATAAGAAAGTGCACAGTCCTGCAACATACCATAGGAAAATAATAGTTATTCATTCATGTTATTCCTTTCTTTGTTGTATTCTGTCTTTTGCTACTCCAGGAGTGTCCAAGGCCATTCTGGAGGCCGCTGGTCAGAATGTTGAAGACGAATGCAAAAAGCTTGGTAAGAACCTTTTTATATTTATATTTTAACCACGTTGTCCCTAGCGTCCTTATTCTGGGGGCGAACATTTGGCGAAAATAGCAGATCTACAGGCTCTCAACGGATCGTGCAGCATTGCATTGTGAGCTCATAGATTGGCTATTATCTGCAAAATGATTTGGTGTAGAGCGAAATACTAGTTCACCTAGTATAGTGCACTTGGGGACAACAGTCTAAGTATATATGGTTTAAGTGTTTAAGTCATTTAGCTGACAATCTTATTTGTGGCTTATTTGCCACAATCATTAAGTATAGCAGTTGAAAAGGTTTAAATTGCCAGATCAACATTACAAGCAGTCATTAATAAGATGTGTAAAGGTTAGGTACAACTACTGTAATATGCCTGTGTCATCACAATTATACCGTATGAAAGAGACATGGTATTTATTGCAATGATCATTGTGAAAGTTCAAGCATTGATCAAGGTTACAGTCACAACAATTCACATTTATTGTTGTATTCTTGTGCAATTTTGAGTGTTATAATGTGCCTTATTGGATATATTTTATGGCACCAAATGTTTGAATCAAGATTGACCTGTTCCACCCGGCCACCTATAAACACACGCACGCATATGCACGCGCACGCACACACACACACACACACACACACACACACACACACTTTTTAAACTTTTTTGCAACATTGCACATAAAGTAACCATTAGGATGTTTTCATTCTTAAGTAAAAGAAAACAAACAAACAAAAACATTGTCCCTACATTCAGGTTCTCAAAGAAAGCAAGGCATGATAATGACCCAGCCAGGTAATTTAAAATGCAAGATGATCCTCCACCTGGTCGTACAGTCGGCCCCTGTGAAGATCAACAAGGCTGTGAAAGATGCTCTTCAGATGTGTATGAAAAACTCCTACACCTCCATTTCCTTTCCTGCTCTTGGTACAGGTGAGACATAACTGTAGAATATGGAATACATGGGGGGAAAGTGTCCATGGTCTGGTGTAACTCAAGTGTGTAAAGCATGGCATTATCACTGCCAAGGGTAGGGATTTGGTCCCGGCGAGGCACAGTCATGCTAAAGATGTATGGACTTCTGGTAATGTAGAGTAAATCTAATGCATTCCTTTGCTTTCGGAGAACTATGAATGATCACATAGCGTTCAATTGTTGTGAATTTTGACATGTGTATTCACAACATTGACCAATAACAACACCGTCTGACTCTGTTAGCCTTGGAGAGGGTGGGGGCAGGAGCATTGGGGAGGAAGCTGACCTATCAATTTAGCTGATTTAACTGATCACATAATAAATTAACATTGTTTTAACATGCATTCTGCTTATAAGCAACGCTAACGGTTTACATTTACGTATCAGGCCCATCAGAAATCTCATTGAACTAAAGTTTTTTGTTTTGGTTGAACCCACAAGGGAGATGCTTTGATATTTTCTGTGTAGGAATTTTGCTGTTTTCCTTGTAACAACGCCCAATATGTGTTGTGCGGTTTTAGGCCAAGGCAACATACAGGCAACTGAGGTGGCAGATGCTATGTTGGACGCAGTGGTGGATGTGTTGAGTCAGAGCAGTCAGAACTCTCTGAAGACTATCAGGATAGTTATCTTTCAGTCACAAATGCTGAAAGAATTCCACAGCAGTATGCAGAAGAAAGAAGGCACAGACCAGAAGGACAAAGGCGCAGACCAGAAGAACAAAGGCACACAGGAGAAGGACAAAGGTTCTTCATCCTGGAGCTGGAAGGACCTTCCCTCCATAATAAAAGGTAGTTGACAGCTTTTCTCAAGCCTGTCATTAGAGATGCTCATTGCTTAAACAAGGATCTGTTTGAATTTTCAAACCTCTTGACCTGGTTCCTGACGCTATGTTAATTGTAATTTGGTTAGAATTCCATGGGGTTTCTAACTTGCAGGCCATACTTTTGATACTGCTGGAGCTAAATATGCATTAAGTATTTTTTGTTAATCTGCTAAGGTTTTACATAAAAGGTCACAATTCTGTTCTCCGGTGTCTAACAATTTGTATGTATTTTAGATACATTTTCTGACCATGTTAAATAATGTGTTTATCTGACATTCTGAATTAATTCCTCTAGCATTCTTCGTGGGAGGAAGTGCTAGCAGCCCACAAAAAGAAGAAGACTTTGTCATTGAAGAAATGGAAGTGGACCGTGCTTGCTTCCACATCTGTGGAGAGTCGCGGGCCAAAGTTCACTCAGCCAAACAGTGTATCAGTGACATGATATCCCAGGAGCAGGCCGTTCACTCCATTGAGGACAATGTAGTCCTCTGCTTCTCTGAAGCAGACCATCAGCGCATCATCAATATGCAGTCTACAATGGCCGTGGGGATAAAGATAGAACGCAAGAACGGCGAAGCCTCTCTCACCATCAAGGGACGCAGCAGGGACGTGGTAAAAGCCACTGGTGAGATCCAGGAGATGACGAAGAGGGCCAGAGAAAAGGAGGAATTTAGGAGAGCTATAGAATTGGCTGCTGAAAAGGCAGACTGGCAGTACAAGTTTCAGGGGCTTCAGTTCCAGAGCTTCGACTCCACCGCCAACTTCTACCTTGAGCAGGCACTGAATGATGAACTGTCTCTTGTAGAAGTCACTGTCCAGGGTCAAATGTACTATATCACACTGCCAAATGGACCTGCAACAGATGCGCAAGGCACAAGTCTGGAAATCAAGCGCATTGACAAACTGAATGGTAAGTTGTGAAAATGTAACTTGTATTTTTGGTATGCAGTATTTAATTAGATCTGTTATGCAGAGAGCCATAGGGAGCCAGTGTTGAACTATATCCAAACCAGATCTATGTAGGTCAAATTATACTTTAAGTTTGATCTTAGAGTTTGTTCGAGTTTAAATCGACTTGAGCACCATCTCAGTGTGGTTTGCCACACGTTCATGTACAATATAGTGTGCCAGGAAGCTCAAACAAATGAGACAATAACAGGAAAATGTGTGGATTTTAAGTTATACCCTGTCTAATTTCCTGGTGTGGGAAACCCCACAATCTGGTAACCCCAGTTGATTAAAACTATTGAGTTGCTTGCAAGTACTGAATGGCCTGATTGACCTCTGTAATGAGTTTTAATGCTTTGAACTCTACAGCTTGGATCCCTCAAAACTGGGATGTCATGACAGCCAACACCCCATGCCAAACCTTCACCGTCCAGCCTGGAATCCAAGAGCACAATGAAGTCCTGGGTCTGTTCAGTACCTCATGTAACCAAACGGTTATTAAGGTAGTACATTTGTTTATATGTACTGTAACCCTAGCTTGCTATGTAACAACTCCCTTAAGCTGGAGTTGTGCTTATACTTTATTTAAATGTATAAGGGTTAAAGACATTTTCAGTAAAACATTTGCAAAATACTGTATGCTATTTGTATCTATTCACTCAAGTCAAGAGCCATGTTTTAATCCAATCATTATGCAGACTGCAGAATAGTATCTGTAATACTAGTGTACCAATGCTACTGAAAATGTCCCAGATTCACCTAAATGATCAAGATAGGTGTCATACACATTCACACAAGCATTGAGAACGATAAAAGTCGAGAGAGAGATAAAAGTAAAATGTCTGTAGCAATGCTTCTCAGTGTGATTGCTGCCTGCCTTTCCCCATACTATAGCTTTGTATAAGCTTTACTTATATGCATATACACAAATGAAAATATAATTCATACATATTTTAAAAAGCACCCTGCACCTCGTGGGCAAATATGCGCTGTGGCACAGGATAATTATCTGTAGCTAATAAGGGAGATAAGCATAGAAAAGGAGCCAGTAAACCAAATAACAATCTCTGTACTATGTCTATATATAAATTATGAACTGTAATGTCCATACATTACAATGACAAACACTTCAAGTAAGGACGCTTCATCCATACATTACAATGGCAATAACTTGAAGTTAGGACACTTGTCATGCAGTAAACTAAACACTACGATGGCTTAGTGGTCATATCTGAGTCTACAGGCAGCTAACAAACAAATGCAGAGATATAACCCAGAGTAACCCACATCAATTGTAGACCGTCCCGCTTGGTGGCTTGGCAACAACAGTCATTAAAATATTATATTACCAGACACAGAAGAGGAACAACCAAGTCTTTTTATTCTCCCCCAGATTGAGAGGATACAGAACCCAATCTTGTGGAAGAGCATCCAACTCAAGAAGCAGGACATGGATCAGAGAAACGGCCATAATAACAACGAGAGACGCCTCTTCCATGGCACCAGCCCAGACACTATTGACAAAATCAACAATGGAGGCTTCAACAGGTCCTTTGCTGGGAAGAATGGTGAGAGTTATACCTTGTAAAATGAGTAGAATAGTGTGCACATTGTCATGGATTTCTGGACCAATAAGTAATTGATGAGGCAATAGGAAAGAAGACAATATTCTAGTTGGTGATGGTATGCTTTAATGTGCATGATATCATGGGGATAAGTACGTTAGACACTCAGTCTGACACAGGTCGTTGGTAAGGTAGTTCTGCCAACGAGCACAGGGCTCAGACCATAGCTATACTAGCTGCTCCTAGGACAAGCTGAACCATAACAGGCAGTCTTTAACAAAAACAATAGCTATCAGGCCTAGCGAGACTTCTTGGCTCCTACGGCCTATCAAATATCATGTCATATCAGAACGTATTATATAAGTGATGGTAAAATATAAAGGTTAGATATAAACAACCATAAAAAATATATAGTATAATGTATAATTCTTCCTCAACATCCAACCCAAATTTAGTACAGGTGCAGGGTAAAATAGTTCATGCCATTTACTCTCATTTCGCTCTGGATAAGAACATCCGTTATATACTTACATTGGAAGTCGTTCAGTTGGAAAGGAAGGCTAAATTCAGAACACATACTGTAACTGTTCTTGTGTAAACAATTGTCTTCATGGCCTTTGAAGATACATGAAGATACCATGGCTAAACTTTCTTCTTCTCTCTATTTTCAGCTGCCGCATATGGCAATGGCACCTACTTTGCCGCACATGCCAGTTATTCCGCCTCCGACACTTATTCCAGGCCGGATCCTCAGGGCCAGAAGTTTATGTATCTCTGTCGAGTCTTGACTGGAGACTTCACTCTGGGGAAGGGAGGTATTATCGTGCCACCAGCCAAGAGCCCCACTGTGCTTTATGACAGTGTCGTGGACAACATGCAAAGCCCAGCCATGTTTATCATCTTCCACGACTCTATGGCTTATCCTGAATACTTAATTACATTTAAGTAAAGCATGTAGAGAGAGGGCATGGAAATAAGGTGCCGTACATTTTTCCTAGCTTAATAATTAATACCATAATGTTTAATAACCATTAGTGATTCTTTTTTTTAACCTTTTTTATTGCTATTCGACAGGCAATTTAAATCATATATCATATTGCAGAAAATGTTATGATTTTTTCAAATAGTACACTAAAGAAAAAACAACAACACACAGAAAAAGTTACATTAAAGAAACACAAATAATATAATTAAATAAGTAAATAGACAGACATTTATACGAATTTAAAAATCTCAACATTTGCCGTGAGAGTGGGGTCCATTTAACCCCTTCCATCGGAGATAACAGCTTCTAGTTATAGAGAACCTACACAACTCTGCCTACATCCTCTGTGTCCAAATATTCATCCACTGATAACCATCTCTTTTTATTTTTTTTAATTGTAACTGGGCTGTCATATGTTCTATCTTGTATATCTGCTTAACTTTTTGTAACCACTGGTCGATTGTAGGGTTAGGCTTCATCCAATTAATAGTTATAATTTGTCTTGCAACCATCATCAGGACATGCATTATATAGCAATGGTCATTAGTAAACAATTGTTCTTGTATAATATCCAATAAAATAGACCGTGGATCCATGGGAATATCCATTTTGAAGATTTTGTCCAGTTCTACCATTAGTGAATCTAAGGATCAACCGATGTTTAAATGGTCATTTTTGGCTACATTTATTTGACATGTTAAGAGCTGTTGATCATGTGCCCTTCGTTAATCGTTCTAGTTGCATATAATTGTATACTGCACATTTATTCATGGTGCTGAAGTTTTGAATATGGCAAGGGCTGATGTTCATATCCTGTCTACTGTTTTCCCCAGACGTCTGTAGTCTTCAAGCATAGATAGTACATTCCAGATAACACTGAACACCTTTATCAGACTATAACAACAGCATGATACAAAACTGGGATAATATAATGGATAATGTTAAACTAATGGAAAGTATCAGAAGTCAAATTTCTATTCAGTGCAACACAATCAGACAACTGTATATCTATTTTTTCATTGTTCACAAATGACACTAACTAGCATGAAACAAGTGTCTAATGTGTTATTTGAACTGTGGACTATTATGAATCCATGTACCTTTCTTATTATGCCACTGTTCCTGCTGAATCTCTTAAAGCTTGTATAAAAGTATGGTGCAATGCTGCTGGAATGTATAGCATTATTCTCAAGGACCTAATGTACAGTATAAGTAGATCAATGCACATTTAATAACACCATCATATGAGGAATTAAGGAAGATTAAATAGTATTTGAAGTGGTCAAACTAGCAATAGAATACATGTTCAGAAGCATCTTCCATAAACCCCAATGGTCTCGGATATTCCATAAAAGCACATTAAGGTTAAAGCCTCAATCTGCATTTTTTTTCACCTGGTTGGCTGTATGTAGAACAGCAAGAAAATATAGGTGTAGAACGATAATACCTAAACATCATGATGTGCTAATTGTTTAGGAAACAGAGCGCTTGTGTGGAGGGGACTCCTTTCATGCTGTTTCACAAATCACAGATTAGGACTTTACCTGACAAAAGGTTTCAGTGAGATTGTATTTTTCTATATGCATACTACAGTGTCGCACAACAGTAGCAAAAATAGGCGATCTACAAGCTTGGACCATGTCGATGTATTGTGAGCTTGTAGATCTTTTTTAATTATGTAAAAGTGGTTAAGTCTGTGTTGGTTTTATACATATTTAACCAATGAAAAGTATTAAAGAGCTTGGGACTGAACAACTACATTATGAGGTTCCCACCTAACAGTGACAAATGTCATTCAGTAATTCAATGTGAATGTTGTGTAAATGTAAAATAAATTGGTTCTGAAGTTTCCTCTTCTGAGCAGAAGCCTCTCTTTCCATTGTTTCATTTCTATACTCCTTGTAAGTGAGCTCCTCTGCACTTTTGCGTTTACATTTTTGATTCTCTTGTTCATCTGTTCCGGTGGTAGGTGGTGGGATGGTAGTGGCTGAAGGTAGGACGGTGGGGGTGTTGAACGGAGGCAGAAGGTTGGACAGATGTAGTGATGGTGGCTGGTGTCTTAAAACCACTCATGCTGCTGGGATATTTGTGCAGCAGAGCATCTATGGGACATAGTAAGTAAGGACAAGTAGCTCTGCCAGCATCAGACTCTGCATGTTATGTGCCAGCGTCACCTTGTAGACCTTCAGCATTTGGTCATCTTTGTGGAAGGAAGGTTCTCACAGTGCTGCTCTTCATAGAGCGAGATGAGGAGCAGGACAGCACCATGCTCCCAGACAAATCAAGTCTTTTCCTCCTCAGATGACAGTCTGGACTGCTGCAGACTCAACTCCATGGACTTTGGTCCTGGCTATAAAACAAGAGAATGAATACACTCATAAGAATGATAATTATTAAGGGTAATTAGGGGGGTTAGGGGTGTATGTTAAGTAGTGTCAAACAGAAGCAAAGTGTTACAGCAGGACCACTAGCTAACGTTATTGAGTTACAGACGACTATACTTTATAACAGTGGTTCTCAAAGTGGGGCCCTGGGACCCCAGTTTAATTTCACCAGCTAGAAGTTAGCCAAGAGAGAATGTATAAGGATTACACAGCAGAGGTTTCACTCCCTCCACTGTTATGTCCCCACCTACAGTATAGAGTATAGACAACAATCTTCTCATATGGGGGTCCTAGTACAAATTATTTTCCTTTGAAGAACACGGCTACTGAATTTGGACACATACTGTATGTGTCAAAAGTGTCCTTGACCAAGACATTTAACCCATATCTGCTCCCTGGCTGCCGTATTAATAGCTAACTGCTTGTAAATGCAGAGGACTAGTTGTCTAACAACTGGTAAGTAAGCCTAGTACAGAAAAGGAGCAACATCCAGTCAGTTAACTGAACAGACTTGACAGAGTGTGGCAAAATGCCAAAACAGTATGTCAGAGACTTTCCTTTTTTCCACTCGCTTATAATGACATGCCCACACTTGGAATGCCAGGGTGTTAAATGGTTAACAACATTATGCAGTCAGTGTTCTTGAACTTGTCAAACCGGAGATTCAGCACAGACAATGATTGCATAATGACCGACACCTTCAGCAACATCTTGGGACCAGTTTTGTGGGTGTATAACCCTTATTTATACTCCATAGTAAGTAGTAAGTCACTTGCCAAGAAGAACTGATGTTCAGTTCAACAAACGACACAAAACGACACTGAATATATACAGATACACAGTGATAGGACTAAACACTAATAATACTTAATACTTGAACTTGTCTGACTTAAGACAGGCACAGTAACTAGCAGTGTTTCTGTGTGCAGTCAATTTCTGATCAAAACAGTAATGTTCACCCAAATGTGCAAAGTGATCAAGCATAGAGACAGTGTGATACTAACACTTATTGTCTTATGTTTTCCTTTTTTGTTTGTCCACATTTAGTGCTTGAACAGCTGCCAGGGAAAACAATTCCTTGGAAGCCTAGAGCCTTTGGCTGTTTAAGCATCTCTGGCGTTTACCTTCACAGTTTGTTGCTTGGGTGATGTGTGTCCTTCATAATCCTTTTTGCCCTGCCCAAGTTCCTGCTCTCATAAATGTCCTGCAGAGACGGAAGAGAGCATCCAGTGGTACGTTCCGCAAACCTCACCACCTTTGGATGTGGTCGTAGATCCTGATAAGAGCTCTGCCCATACCGTATGGTCATGCCCCTCACCAGGATGCTGAGTTGTTACATTACATTACAGTCATTTAGCAGACGCTTTTATCCAAAGCGACTTACAATAAGTGCATTCAACATAGGTAGGGAACGAAGCTACTAATCACCAGAAGTCTTAAGTGCATTTCCTGCAAAAACAAGCAACCAAGAGTATACCTAGCGCTAAGGTAAAAGTGCTATATATCAGCTACCTACTTTCTTAAACAGATGAGACAAAATAGCAAAATCAAATGAGCACAAGCTAATACAAAAAGTGTATCGACTAAACAAGATCCAATAATACAGTACAACAATAAAACAAGAGTTCGTACAGCTAGTTAACAACAAGTAAGCCAGACAAAGAGGAAGGGTAGTGTTTCCTGAAGAGGTGGGTTTTCAGCCTGCGGCGAAAGATGGGCAGTGACTCTGCTGTCCTGACTTCAGTGGGAAGTTCATTCCACCACTGTGGGGCCAGAACAGAAAAAAGTTGTGACCGTGTCGATCGACCAGAAGGACCCTTGAGTGACGGGGCAATCAGTCGCCCCGAGGTGGCAGACCGAAGTGGTCGGGCAGGGGTGTAGGCATCAACCATAGCCCGGAGGTAGGAAGGAGCTGTTCCTTTCACTGCCCTATAGGCTAGCACCAGGGTTTTAAACTGGATCCGAGCTGCTACGGGGAGCCAGTGTAGAGAACGGAAGAGTTGTGGCGAGGTAGAAGGATTTTTAGCGGTGCCAACCGCTCTACGTTTGACTCTGTCTGCGTGTCCGTTTGTTTGAGCACGGGCCGTTTGTTTGAGCACGGGATGAGCACGGCAAAGAAGCAAACAGCTATAACTTCAGTTTGCAGCATGCCACCAAGTCCAAATTTGGTATGTGGACTTAGACCACCAATAGGGACGAGCATGAATTGATGACGTTATCAAAGAGGGGTCCAGGGACCCCCAGCGCCCGTATGAGCACGGGATTTTAAACAGCTATAACTCCAGTTTGCAGCATGCCACCAAGTCCACATTTGGTATGTGGACTTAGACCACCAATAGGGACCAGCATGAATTGCTGAAGCCCCGCCCCCTCTGTCTTCCCATTGGCTGGCCTTCAAACAGCCATAACTCAAGTTCGCAGCATGCTATGGAGAACACATTTTGTACATGGACTAAAGCCAGCAATAGGGACTAACTGTCATTACTTAAGCCCCGCCCCCTCTGTCTGCCCATTGGCTGGGCTTTAAACAGCCATCATTCCAGTTTGCAGCATGCTACCAAGTACAAATTTGGTAAGTGGACTCAGACCACCAATAGGGACGAACTGAAATGAGTTAAGGCCCGCCCCAAAGGCACCGCTTCCTTCACACACGGTGTGATTTTTCAATCTTTTGTTGCACCTTGAATATTGTCACTGTCTCATGTGGTACAGACGCTGCCTCACTTTCTTTGCCACAGCCTCTGTGTGCATACAGGCCCTTGGTGATGTGCACACAGAGGTACTTGAAGCTATTGTGTTGCTTTTTTAATTGTGATATGGATCTTCCTGGGTCTGAAATAAAGATTGAATTGAAATTGAATTGTCCACCCTCTCCAACGGCTCACAGTTGATGCTTTAAACACTCTGTGCGCTTTAAAATGGCCATGACTAAGATGGAGAGTGTTAATGTAATGTCGGAATGTTCCGGAATGTTCCCCTGGGTTACTATTGAAGTGACCTTGAGCAAGACACTGAACCCCTAAATGAGCAGGTTGGCACCATGCATGGTTTCCTCTATAATCGGTGAGTGCATGTGTGTGTGAAACTGTGAATGGGTGAATGTAATGCACATTGTAAAGCGCTTTGGATTAAGGCACGATATAAATGCACCATTTGCCATGTTATAACACATTAATCCATTGGTTTGCAACCTTTTGGGCTTTTGATGTCATACAAAAAGGAAACACACAGCAATGAGTGCCTTGAAGGACAGCTGACTGTCGAGGACAACCCCCAGTCAATACTTTACAAACTGTTAAAAATCGCATGGTTAACCCTTTAAGTGTGATATGACAATGCAGTATATACCATGGTCTGGAGGGAGTTATTGTATTTTGAAAACTGCTACCATATAGACATATCCCAATTAAAACAGTATTAACCACTTAAACCCTAGTTGACACCAAATCTCTTTGAGAAATTAGCTGATCTACAAGCTCACAATGTTGCGACACATTGTGAGCTTTTCGATGAACGTTTGCCCCAGAATAGTGATGCGAGGGTTCATGTGGTTAACATTACAACATCATGACAGGAACAATTTTGTTATGCCCCAGTTTAGGGGTGCCTAAAAACACAACATGAAAGTGCCCATCTTCCCCAGGTCCCAAGCAGCCATAATTACTTTGACAAAGAACAGAATAGTATAACCATAAAGAGAATAGTGAACATAAAGTTGAGAACGAAGGATGACTTGAGGAAACAAACAAAAAGAGAGCTAAGTTTAATGAAATTAATCTTCCCTATCCAAAATAAAGGAACCAAAAAACAACAACTTACCTCCCTAACATACACAATAATCAAAAAATCTAACAGATCTAAAGTAACATAGGTTTAACATCTTAAATCAAACTCATGGTCTATCAAATAAGTAACTAAAGCAAAGGTGGTGGCCAGTTGAGAGAGGAGGTGGATGGGAGATAGAGACACACGGGCGGAAACGGAAGGCCTACAAATTCACGCCCACTTTTGAGAATGCGCCGCTACTCGAGGTCCGTTAGAACGACGAACTGCAGCTCTCAATGCATTCCCTATGAGAGGATATGAGAATTAGCCTACTTTTAAAATTATCCTGCATTAACTGGAGACGATATTGATTTAAATAAAAACATGTTTCCAAATGTATGGAGTGTCTTTGTAAACATATCTTCTTGTTTTCTTAATAGTTGATTTGTTTCACATTTAATTTGCCACTTTAACGAGTTACCCATAATGTTAACACAGCAGAGGGTAGACGGCAGACAGACAAGTTGTCGCATTTCAGTGACATCACTGTCTTTACGAGCTCCGAGCGCCGACCAGTGGTGTACCCACACTGTAGAGGCAGGACAGGCGGTCGCCTGCCCAACTAAGATCTCGCCTCCCCTAAAAAAAAACAAATAACCCGAAAATGTGTCATTATGTGCTTAATGTCCTCAAAGTCACGCACCCAACAAGCTTTGAACTGAGCAGATTGGACCTTCTGTTCCAGAGATAATGACCAAAACATATTGAAAACGTCCACTTTCACCAGTTTTCTGGGTATTGAAAACCTCAAGGGATGCATCCGTGACGTATATACCATGCGACCACTTAAAGTCTAGATCTCCGATGCTAGCGGTTTTGACATACTGATGGAGTATATTATAGTATATTGTGGGTAGTATATCGAGATGACAGATATGGGACATTAAAAAGGACAAATCAAACAAATGGGACACTTTATTAGAACACCAAAAAAGTCGCTACAGCCTCAGTAGTTAACCAATGAAATGACGGTATTTTACAATGCCTCTCATAAAGATTGCATTGAGAGCTGCAGTTCATCTTTCTAACGGACCCCGAGTAGCAGCGCTGTCTCAAAAGTGGGCGTGAATTTGTAGGCCTTCCGTTTCCGCCCGTGTGTCTCTATGCCTCCTGCGTGCACCACTAGGTGGTTTGGGTCTCGTTTTATAGGAAACCTCCTCAGTGATTAGCCACTGAGGAGCTTGGAACCCTGGAAGTTACCCCACCAATCAGAAGCTGGCCAGGAGGTTGCCCTTCCAATCATCTGGATGGAATGGCACAGCTGATCTGCATACAAAGCAGGACCACACACAGACACACACACCTTGCACATACACACCCTTCCAACAAAACATAACAAAAATACGACACTAGTCGTAACAATTTCTTCACGAACTTAGTCCCTGACTGTCAACACAAACGAGGCCGTTATTATGCAACAACAACATTTATTTTTGTTCTTCAAGTTCATCAGTGTCATTTGGTGTTTCTGATACTGGCATAGAAATCTGTCAAAATGTCTTTAACCCATTAAGACCACCAGATCCGTGTAATTTTTAGATTTCTCTGGCTATGAAAAAAAATAGCAGATATACAAGCTATGAGCTTGTAGATCTGCTATTTTCAGAACATTTCTAATCTTTGAATATATATATAATTTTTAAAGCGAACATTCTTTAACTCAAATCTTTGTTTCTGGGGGATTCTACAAATCTCTTCTAAATCCTAATTCTTTTTTTGGAAAAAAAACGTATGTTGCTATAATCAGTGGTTCTCAACTTTTTTCATGTCAAGGACATTTTCACGATAAAAAAATAGCAGTTCTACAAGCTCATAGCGCGCCACTATGAGCTTGTATATCTGCTATTTTTGAATAGCCCAAAGTATAAAATAATGGTTAAAATGGTTACACATATGCGTTCTAATCTAATCTAGTTTTAATGGGTTAAACCATATGTATCACTGATGCTAGGTGAAGATTTAAAACTACACCTTTTTCCTCACATCAGTCATACTGGGATGTGGATACCAAGGTTAAAGTGGTTGAAGGTGTTTGCTTCTCACCCCCACCCAGTAAAATACACAGTTACAAATGGATTAATTAACACAGGTTTAACTGTGCAGTCTTAGCTTAGCTTGTTTATTAGTTTGATTGATTGATTGAAATTGATTGATTGATTGAATACTTTATTTAGGAAGACATGGAAAAAGCACATGGAAGTACAGTTTACAATACTAGAAAAAGTTCTTAGGCCTTTCATGGCAATCGGACGCTGCATTCACGATTTGAGGCATTTTGTTCCAAACATGTGGTTTTGTTAAATTAGACCTGCTGGTGGCGCTATAACAGGTCAATGTGAAAAGGGTGGCATTTCTTCCTCAGCCAAGTGGGAATGTGTGTGTAAAAATGTACGGAAATCGTACGCTGCGCGCATGATTTGAGGCATTTTGTTGTAAACGGACCTCTCCAGCAAACTTTGGAAGCCAATGTTAGTCAATTAGGATAGAATATGAAATATCAGACACATTCGTCTTGATCAAATGACTGTAGAGATCATGTGTACCGATTTGCGTGAAATTTGGATAAAATCGGAAGGGGTAATATAAAAAAAATGTGTTTTACATAAGTCGGCCTCCTGGTGGCGCTATAACAGGCAGATGTGAAAAATGCAGGGCAAAGGTTGTTCCTTGACCTTTAGGGAGTGTGCACACAAAGTTTTACACAGATCTGTGCAGTTATAGGTAAAAATCCAAATTGGCCTGTTATAGCGCCACCATGAGGCTGATTTGAAAAAATTCAAGTGGCATTTCTTCCTCGGTCTAATGGGAATGTGCGTGCAAAATGTCACTGAAATTCCATGCTGTGTTCATGATTTGAGGCATTTTGTTCAAAACGGAGCACTCCTGCAAACTTTGGAAGCCATTTTGAGCCAATCAGGATGGAATATGAAAAATCTGAAAGACCTGTTTCGTTTAATGACTATAGAGAGACTGTGTACCGATTTGCATGATTTTTGGACAAAATCTGTAGGAGTACTGTCAAAAAATATGTTTTGCACAAATCAACCTCCTGGTGGCGCTATAAGGCCCATGTGAAAAATGTGGGGCAGAGGTTCTGAATTGGTATCCAGGGAGTGTGTGTGCTCAGTTTCACTGCGATCAAGACAACGGTGCCAGAGATTAGCTTTCCACAGACAGAATGACGGACACACACACACACGGACGGACGGACAGACGGACAGGGGGCAAAACATACTCTCTCGCCATGCCTTTCGGCCTGGCGGAGACAACAAGGTCCTCTAAAATGGATCGCCCATAAAAGCCAACGGCTTGTTTGAAATGAGATCCCCACATAGTGCAGTATGTATGTGCGTGCGTGTGTGCAGGGCCGGTTCTAGGCTGATCAGGAAATTTTCGGGTTTTGGGCGGATTATGATACGTTTTTGGCTACTTTATTTCGGTTTTAGGGTTAGGTTAGGGTTATGTTATTTAATTCTGATTTTACAGATTTATTATCATTATTATTATTTTTTCCCGACTTTTTTTGCCGCCTCTCCAAACTGCCGCTCTAGGCGGCCGCCTAGGTCGCCTGTATGGACGCGCCGGCCCTGTGTGTGTGTGTTTCACTGAATGGAAATTTGACTGATTTGATTTTACTTTGCTATTGTTGCTTATTTTGCTGTCCTTAAAAACAAAATCTTAATGTTGTCCTTTTTGGGTATATACTGTACTGTATATGTATACAGAGATGAAGGGGGGGAGCAAAAAAAAAAACCTGTATATGTACTTTGAAAATGTTTAAAAAATATTATAAAGAAGTAATTTGACTTCAGATACTTTCCATTAGTTTAACATTAGCAATTATATAATCCCAGTGTTGTTATAATCATGCTGTTGTTATAGTCTGATAAAAGACTTATCGTTGTTATATCGTTGTTATGTTATTCAGTGTTATCGGGAATGTATAGACTGCAGAAGAATCTGGGGAAACATATAGTACAGTATACTGTACAGTAGTAGGATATGAAAAGTAGCCCTTGCCATATTTAAAACTTCAGCACCATGAATAAATGTGCAGTATACAATTAGATTCAACTAGAACGATTAACAAAGGGCATATGATCAACAGGCTAGGAAAAACGTAAGGCACCTTATTTCCATGCCCTCTCTCTACGTGCTTTACTTAAATGTAATTAAGTATTCAGGATAAGCCATGGAGTCGTGGAAGATGACAAACATGGTTGGGCTTTGCATGTTGTCCACGACACTGTCATAAAACACAGAGGAGTTGGAACTCTTGGCTGGTGCCACGATCATGTGCCGCTTCCCCAGAGTGAAGTCTCCAGTCAAGACTCGACAGAGATACATAAACTTCTGGCCCTGAGGATCCGGCCTGGAATAAGTGTTCTGGGCGGAATAATTGGCATGTACGGCAAAGTAGGTGCCATTGCCTATCGCGGCAGCTGAAAATTGAGAGAAGAAGAACATTTAGCCATAGTATCTTCATGTATGTTCAAAGGCCATAAAGACAATTGTTTACACAAGAACAGTTACAGTATGTGTTCTGAATTTAGCCTTCCTTTCCAACTAAACGACTTCCAATGTAGGTATATGACGGATGTTCTTATCCAGAGCGAAATGAGAGTAAATGGCATGAACTATTTTACCCTGCACCTGTACTAAATTTGGGTTGGATGTTGAGGAAGAATTATACATTATACTATATATTTTTTATGCTTATTTATATCTAACCTTTATACTTTACCATCACTTATATAATACATTATGATATGACATGATATTTGATAGCCTGTAGGCAAGAAGTCTTGCTAGGCCTGATAGCTATTGTTTTTGTTAAAGACTGTCTGTTATGGTTCAGCTTGTCCTTGGAGCAGCTAGTATAGCTATGGTCTGAGCCCTGTGCTCGTTGGCAGAACTACCTTACCACCGATCTGTGTCAGACTGTGTGTCTAACGTACTTCTCCCCATGATATCATGCACATTAAAGCATACCATCACCAACTAGAATATTGTCTTGACTCCTATTGCCTCATCAATTACTTATTGGTCCAGAATTCCATGACAATGTGCACACTATTCTACTCATTTTACAGGGTTTAACTCTCACCATTCATCCCAGCAAAACTCCTGTTGAAGCCTGCATCGTTGATTTTGTCAATAGTGGTTGGGCAGGTGCCATGGAAGAGGCGTCTCTCGTTGTTATTATGGCCGTTTCTCTGATCCATGTCCTGCTTCTTGAGTTGGAAGCTCTTCCACAAGGTTGGGTTCTGTATCCTCTCAATCTGGGGGAGAATAAAAATACTTGGTTGTTCCTCTTCTGTGTCTGGTAATATAATATTTTAATGACCATTTTATTGTCAAGCCACCAAGCGGACGGTCTACAATTGATGTGGGTTACTCTGGGTTATATCTCTGCGTTTGTTTGTTAGCTGCCTGTAGACTCAGGCTTCGTCCACACGTACACGGGTATTTTCATAAACGTAGCTTTTTATATGCGTTTTGGGGGGTTCGTCCACACGCAAATGCGTTTTTGCTCCATGTAAACGCATCTTTTGGAAAACTCCTGCCACAGTGTAGATTTTTAAAAACTCCGGCTATGTGTTCCCGTGTGGACACGGTAAACGGAGTTTTTGCATGGATCGTGTAACGTTTAGCCGTTGTCGTGTGGACAGAGAGATTTTTTTAAACAGGGCCGTGTAGACGCGGAGGTTTTCAAAAACGAAAACGAAATATCTGCGTTTATGAAAATACCCGTGTACGTGTGGACGAAGCCTCAGATATGAGCACTAAGCCATTGTAGTGTTTAGTTTACTGCATGACAAGTGTCCTTACTTCAAGTGATTGCCATTGTAATGTATGGATGAAGCGTCCTTACTTGAAGTGTTTGTCATTGTAATGTATGGACATTACAGTTCATAATTTATATAAAGACACATTACAGAGATTGTTATATGTGTAACAGGGAGACCTGCCTCCATTCAGGCTTCTGGGTCCACGCCCCAATTACACATGTGTAAGTGATCACTGATTAACCCCTTCCCTATAAAGCCTGGTGCTCATACATTCATTCTAGCTTGGCTCTCTGACTCTGTAGGGGCACTGGCTTGTCTGAGCAAGGTAGGTAATGGAGTGTTGTTTTGCTTTTAAACTGTTTACTGTTTTGTATTTTATTAATGGTATATGTTCCTCAGGCGCCCTCCTCTCTGCCTCACTGTTGAGTGCAGAGCAAAGGCCAAGAGGGGGTTTCTAGACCAAGTGGTAGGGCCCAAACCTCACTTAATCCGTGGTACGTGGTGTAAAGTTGCCTTTGTATGGATTGTGCCCTCATATAGTTTGGTTATAATATAATTCTGTACTTATAGGCCCCTGTATGCTCCAGCCATTATAGCCCTGCTATGGTGCCACTGTGTATGCTGCCGCGCCCCTGCCCTATAGACAGACCTTGACTGTTGAGGTACTTAATGTTTTGTATTTTGATTTTAAAGTATTTTGATATATAATTATAATGCCTGGGGGCTAACTGTTGTCTTTTGTTTTATAGGCGCTCCTTAGCTCCATTGCTGCCTTTGCCCCTTTTCTTTTCTTAGTTATTTCTGTATTTTGTGTTTTACTTTTGCATCGATCACCCAACTGCCACTGATTATGCCACTGTTTATATATATAATTATCTAATTGCCATTTCTGTACCCCATTATTTGGAGGCGACCAGTCGCACTGTGGGGGAGACCTTCTACTGTCCACTGCATGCCGTATGGTGTGGTTTTGTGTGCACCTAACCCACCTAGTATTGTGTGTAAGTGTGTTTTTAGTGTTTGAAGAGTTTGAAGTGTCACTGTACGAACTCCTCCGTCTCTCCTTTCCCCCCCTACAGTCTGACTGTGTCTCTCACTGATATATTTTAGTATAGTGCTTTTGACTCGTTTAACCTTTATTTGTGATTTAAATTGTGATTTACCTGTTTAATTAAAGTACTGTATAATAGCATGATAATATTACTGTGGCATTTATAATAAATATTATTGATTACCTTGACTAGCACGTCTCTGCTCCAGTCAATTACAAACGAACCTGTGTTGTACCTGTGTTATACTTAGTTACTTTAGCGCTTTAATTGATTCTTTGGGCGAAACTCCCAAAGTGGCGTAGTCGAAGTTACATGATCTGTTATATTTGTGCCATGGTTAACTGGCTCATTTTCTATGCTTATCTCCCTTATTAGCTACAGCTAATTAGCCTGTGCCACTGCGCATATTTGCCCACGAGCTGCAGGGTGCTTTTTAAAATATGTATGAATTATATTTTCATTTGTGTAAAGTGTAAATAAAGTAAAGCTTATACAAAGCTATAGTATGGGGAAAGGCAGGCAGCAATCACACTGAAAAGCATTGCTACAGACATTTTACTTTAATCTCCCTCTCTCGACTTTTATCATTCTCAATACTTGTGTGAATGTGTATAGTCTCGCGTAGCCAGACCCAACTGAAAATGAAAAACAGCGACCTCCGCTGTTTGCATTGTCTGTTGGGTCTGGCAGGAAGCAAACGAAACACCTGTGCGCAAGAAAACCGGGGTTTGTGTCTGCCTTCAGCGCATCACTTCCGGTTGGTGCGACTATGTTTTCATTCCCACTAACAATATTTCTACACGGAACACTAACACCACTTCGCCCAGAGAACATGGATGGTTTTGGTTATAAGCCCACTTGTTTCTATGATGAAAGAGTAAGTTAAAATGTGAATATCTTTCCGTGGTTTTGTCTGCTCCGAGGACGCTATTGTTAAATTAGTTTTGGTTAGTTTCGAGGGGGGAAGGGTGGACGGACATGTGAATCCCGCCCACTACATTTGATTGGGTAAAGCGCGGCCTGCTTCCTGATCTGAAGGCACACCCACCTGAAACCAATGCGCACGCGTTGTGAACACGGCTACCGACAGATTCCACCGCAGAGCAGAATCTGTTCTTGAGAGATTAGAATGTGTATGACACCTATCTTGATCATTGAGGTGAATCTGGGACATTTTCAGTAGCATTGGTACACTAGTATTACAGATGCTATTATGCAGTCTGCAGTCTGCATAATGATTGCATTAAAACATGGCTCTTGACTTGAGTGAATTGATACAAATAGCATACAGTACTTTGCAAATGTTTTACTGAAAATGTCTTTAACCCTTATACATTTAAGTAAAGTATAAGCACAACTCCAGCCTAAGGAAGTTGTTGCATAGCAAGCTAGGGTTACAGTACATATAAACAAATGTACTACCTTAATAACCGTTTGGTTACATGAAGAACTGAACAGACTCAGGACTTCATTGTGCTCTTGGATTCCAGGCTGGACAGTGACGGTTTGGCATGGGGTGTTGGCTGTCATGACATCCCAGTTCTGAGGCAGATTTTTAGCATCTGTATGTAGAGTTCAAAGCATTAAAACTCATTACAGAGGTCAATCAGGCCATTAAGTACTTGCAAGCAACTCATTAGTTTTAATCAACTGGGGTTACCAGATTGTGGGGTTTGCCACACCAGGATATTAGACAGGGTTAAGCTATACATAACTTGCAAGCTCAAGTCGATTCAAACTTACTCTCCCCCCCATTTTTTGTTACTTTATGCTGGTTGTAGGGTTAGGTTAGGGTTATAGATATATAATTTTAAAAAAATCAAAAATTAAAAAACTTTTTTCTATTTTTTATTGGTGGTTTTGGATAAAACATTAGTGGCTATAGCCACCGAAGCCCCCACGTAACGACGCCCCTGCCATAGCGTCAGGAACCAGGTCAAGAGGTTTTGAAAATTCAAACAGATCCTTGTTTAAGCAATGAGCATCTCTAATGACAGGCTTGAGAAAAACTGTCAACTACCTTTTACTACGGAGGAAATGTTGCTCCAGCTTCTGGATGAAGACCCTTTGTTCTTCTGGTCTGCGCCGTTGTCCTTCTGGTGTGTACCTTTGTCCTTCTGGTCTGTGCCTTCTTTCTTCTGCATACTGCTGTGGAATTCTTTCAGCATTTGTGACTGAAAGATAACTATCCTGATAGTCTTCAGAGAGTTCTGACTGCTCTGACTCAACACATCCACCACTGCGTCCAACATAGCATCTGCCACCTCAGTTGCCTGTATGTTGCCTTTACCTAAAACCGCACAACACATTGTGGGCGTTGTTACAAGGAAAAGAGCGAAATTCCTACACGGAAAATATCAAAGGATCTCCCTTGTGGGTTCAACCAAAACGAAAAAAACAAACTTCAGTTCAATGAGATTTCTGATGGGCCTGATACGTAAATGTAAACCGCTAGCGTTACTTATAAGCAGAATACATGTTAAAACAATGTTAATTTATTATGTGATCAGTTAAATCAGCTAAAATGATAGGTCAGCTAACTCCCCAATGCTCCTGCCCCCACCCTCTCCAAGGCTAACAGAGTCAGACAGTGTTGTTATTGGTCAATGTTGTGAATACACATGTCAAAATTCACAACAATTGAACTCTATGTGATCATTCATAGTTCTCCGAAAGCGAAGGAAGAGATCACAACTATTTTGTTGAAATGACCTGAATTCAGAGTGAAATATCACTCTGATATTATATTATATTATGTATGCTGGTGTGCCCATGGTCTTTACAGAACTGCCACAAGCGGGACTAAAAATGCATTAGATTTCAACACAAATCACTCTACATTACCAGAAGTCCGTACTACATCTTTAGCATGACTGTGCCTCACCGGGACCAAATCCCTACCCTTTGCAGTGATAATGCCATGCTTTACACACTAAGTTACACCAGACCATGGACACTTTCCCTCCATGTATTCCATATTCTACAGTTATGTCTCACCTGTACCAAGAGCAGGAAAGGAAATGGAGGTGTAGGAGTTTTTCATACACATCTGAAGAGCATCTTTCACAGCCTTGTTGATCTTCACAGGGGCCGACTGTACGACCAGGTGGAGGATCATCTTGCATTTTAAATTACCTGGCTGGGTCATTATCATGCCTTGCTTTCCTTGAGCACCTGAATATAGGGACAATGTTTGTTTGTGTTTGTTTGTTTGTTTTCTTTTACTTAAGAATGAAAACATAAACCTCATTCATTCATTCATTCATTCATTGTTGACTTAGCTGATTGTGGTCCCCCAGTGCCCCATACTAGGTGCACTAGTATTTCCCTCTACACCAAATATTTTTGCAGATAATAGCTGATCTATAAGCTCACAACGCTACGCGATGCATTGTGAGCCTGTAGATCTGCCATGTTTAGCCAAATGTTGCCCCCCAGAATAAGGACCCTAGGGTTCATGTGGTTAAAATATAAATATAAAAAAAGTTCTTACCAAGCTTTTTGCATTTGTCTTCAACTATCTGACCAGCGGCCTCCAGAATGGCCTTGGACACTCCTGGAGTAGCGAAAGACAGAATACAACAAAGAAAGGAATAACAGTTACGAATAACCATTATTTTCCTATGGCATGTTGCTGTATTATAACTGCACTTTTTTTCCCAGCAATACCTTACTTCACACTCCTATAGTTAAAAATACATAACCCAGAGAGTTACCCAGTGCATTTTTATCCATTAATTACACAGATTGTCTAATTGCCCAGTACAATCACTCTGGCTGTTCCAAGAAACTCAAGTCTACTGTCTAGTTTGAGTTGAAGTCAACTTAAATTAATGTAAACATCAACTGCTGAATAATACCTGCTGAAAAGGCGACTGTACGGTTAGCAGAGAAGTATCATGACATAACAAATGGAGGACACTGCTAGCTGTACATACTGTCCTTTAAATGTACATTGTAATACTAGACATTTTCAGATTGGGGTCCGCGGCCAAATACATATACAGTAATTTCGGGCGGTCCTTGGCAAAAAAAAAGTTAGAGAACTACTGATTTAGAAGGCATTTGTATAATCGGCCTTAGGTCTTAATGTCTTATGTGCCTGTCGTCTCCAAGGTGATTCTGTTGCTTTGATGGCTTCATTTGACAGCACTATTATCAGTGTTGTGTACATTATTATTATTATTATTATTATTATTGTTTGCTTACACATTATCTTTGCTGATAATATGCTGGATTCAAGTTCATGTGTATTTTCAGAAGAAAAAAAAGATCCACTGTTTTATGAGAATGCATCAATATTCCAGAGATACTTTTCATGCATGTAATTTGCCCTCTCTCAAGGATCTTCAATGTTTTTCAGACCAAGGACCCCCTAGCTGAAGCAGGGACCCTCACTAAATATTGTATAAAATATTTAAGGAAATCATAGATTTCATTGATAGCTTCATAGACTTTGTTTGGCAGCACTATCATCAGTGTTGGATTCATGCTAATGTGTATTTTCAGACATTTAACCACTGAGACCATCGACACTTAGTAAACTTGACTTTTCAATCTGTTCTTGGTCTGCTCTTTTTTCCCTCTGCACCAAACTCTTTGCCAAAAAATGCCAATCTACAAACTCACAGCGCCTCGCAGCGCATCTGTGTTCTCCTCAGAATAGGGATGCTAGGGTTCAAGTGGTTAATGTAAAAAAACATATCCTATCACACAAAGATTTGGCCCCCTGTTGAAGACCCCAAGCTGATTTGTGATATACCTGACTTCAGAGTGAAGCTTTCATTAGAAGAGTTGACGATAACATCAGTCGTCTCCTTAGTTATGTCCCCTGTGACAACCTGTATGTCCACTCTTCCCATTTTGGTCTCATGCATTCCTGAGTTTGAGATGATTTTGGAAAAGGGACCTTGCATGGGTAAACAAAAAACAAAAACAAAAAAAAGATAAATAACAGAGCAAACACACACCAAACAGCATCATTTTCGATTCATGAGGCACACAAACGATTTGATGTATACAAAAATACTGTTTGATTAATTCCAAAGTGCTACGTATGCAGGGCCGGCCGCTGCCATAAGCAACATAAGCGGTCGCTTAGGGCCACAACCACTAGGGGGCCACAAAAAAAAAAAAAAAAGTTTTTTTAATTTTTTATTTTATTTTATTTTTTAAATTTTCACTTTTATATTGTAATTATGTCATGTATCTCCTATCCAACAACTAGTGTTATTATTTTAGTATGCAATAAAACATGACAATGATTTTATAATGGGGGCGTTTGGGGAGGGGGGCCACCAAAAAAAATCTTGCTTAGGGCCACGAAAGTCCTAGGGCCGGCCCTGTACGTATGTATGCATTTTGGGAAAGATGTTTGGTTAGTCAAGTTTTCAATGACACAGATAACTATTTTTTAAACAATGTTGCTGGTCTATACACACTTTTCTTAAAATACATAACCATATTAATAGTATCCCTTTGTGAACTTTCAATTCTTGCCTACTATCATTCAAACCATATGTTGCAGCCTACCTGTACTACGTGTAGTTGGCTGTGAACTACCTGAATGGGTGAATATTCTCTTAAATTCATCATTGAAAGCCTGGGGAGGGCAAGCAGAGAGAGAGACCAGTTATTATCAGCAGCTCACAAATCACACATATATTCAAATAAATATATATATTACAAAAAGACAGCCTTGACAAAACCCTTATTAGCACCACATGGTTTCAAACAAGCAGGGGTTTCCCCCCTTCTATTCACTGATGATTGTCATCCAGCCAAGTTTTGTTTTGATTGGTAATTACAAAGCATCGGACAGCGAATCAGAGACTCTTTATAGCATTTGAATGAATGCACTGGTTTTGTTTACCTGGACTGTGGATGCATCACTCGGATGAAGGATGATCACTATTGTCTTCAGGTGTTTTGGCTGTTTGCTACTGCTAAACTTGATGACTTCATTCAGCAGTAGAGAAGCAACACGATCTTTAGGGAAGCCTAGGTTCCCTGTGCCAATGGCTGGGAAGGTTATTGAGGTCAGACCGCTGCTCTCAGTCTGGCTCAAGCAATCCTTAAAAATCCCTTTCAGCATCTGTAAGACATGACGTGGAAGCATTTTGGTTAATTTCTCTGCGCAAAGCTGAACATCATAAAACTATGGTTACAAAATAGATATAAAATTATTAAAATAAAGTAGGTATAAAGTTGCATACTTTACCTTCTCAGCAGTGCCATGCCCCTTGTCCCAATAAGGTGTGACAGCATGGAAGACTTTGGTGCACTTCAGGTCGCAGCCATTAGTAACAATGGCCCTGATTCATAACGAGGGTCGTAAATATGGTGTAAATGAAGTTCTTAAAGGAGGTCGTATTTCTGGTACTCACTAACGGACGTGCGATTCAAAAGGGGTGTCGTATATGACAGAGACGTGCGTATGACCAGGTGTAGGATCTGATTAATCTCGAAGTCTGCATCCAACAGCATCCAACTTTAACGTCACTTTACGGCACAGTGTTGCCATGTCCGCTTATTATAAGCGAATTTGCGCTTATTTTTCTGTAAAGTTGTTTGTAAATATTGGTAGAAGTGGGGTGCAGTTTTTTGGGCTTGTTTCTAAAGTGTAGTTGGTTATTTGGGCTTGCTTCACAATTGTTCAATTGTTTTAACCGGTGGTTCTCAAATATCTTTATGTCATGGACCCCCAAGTTAATATGTAGGCTAATTTATCCCTATAAGCCCCATCTGAAAATGTTTTGTGCCAGCTGGAGGCAGATTTGTGTTGTTAGAATGTTTAAAAAATCTTCCAAATATTCCACATTGTATTACAAGATTTTTGTTTAAATATAGCAGATCTACAAGCTCACAACGGTTTAATTAAAGTGCTTATAATAAATGGCCTAAGTGGCGTGCCAGTTGCTTCTTTTGGGCTTATTTTCATAGACCTGGTTGCTTATTTCTCTCACAGAATCTGGCAACACCGGAGTTTAACTTATCGTCCAAACTTACAGCTGTCGGCCGCAATGCCTTGACACTGACAGAGAACTTGAACATCATTCTGATCTGTCTGGAAGCGAGTCCCACTATTGCACGATGGATCAGCTGAACGTAATGAGTAATGTTTACAAGGTTTAACCCCGCCAGAAAATAATAGACTAATAACCTGGAAAGGATATAACATTGCTCACGTTATCAAAAAGATGATGTTGAAAATAAATCCAGGGCATACAAGTGGAACGCTGCTATCCGATTATGGACCAGAGCTTATTGATTACTTATTGATTAAATTAGTTCATTTTGGATATCACTGTCCTACGTCGGAATGGGGAATGGTTCTGGACACAGCTTTCATCCACTTTATTTTTCCTCATCAGATGGTAATATTTATTAGGCTGTTGTGTGTGGCGTTCATGTGATCAATATACAGTAGCCTACAGTAGGCTTTACAAATTAATACCGCGACACGGACACTGATGCAGTCAGTCCCTCCGCAGTTTCATTAAGGCATCATAGCTTATTTTCATTATTACGTGACACTTTGGCTGAGATGGAAAATAAATAAAAATCGGTGGAATCTACATCATGTCTATATTATGCATAGGCTACAAGCAATACATCGTTTGACATTTATTTTTTATTTTTTATACATATGTGTTGACAAATGTTGGGCACATATATATTTTATTTGAGGTTTGCCACTGTTGTAATTGATTTTGGCATGAAGAATAAAGCATTCTAAAGACATACGCACATTTCAGCCCTGGTACGCCAGCCTCGGGGCTGACCTGAGAACGTGCGCACCTGACGCACAAAACACAGACCAAAAAATCTTTATGCATCAGGTGGATATGTACGACTTGTCCTAAATGCCGGTACGTACAAAATATGGTCGCAAATCCCTTTATGAATCGGGGCCATTGACATCACCAACTTTTCCAGTGGATTTCTGTGCATGTACCAGTGTCTGAAGATTGTGTCCAGCTGCACCAAGAATGGCTTTTGAGACTGCTCCTCGATCCAGAGCTAGGTCTTCACCAGTAGTGTTCACGACCACGTCAGTCTAAGATGTAAGTAAAGTATTTTTATTTTCAGTTTCATGGACTAGGTAGTCTTAAGAATTGTATTATGAGTTCACATTTAAAGACCTCTAACAACTCAGGTGACAGTGTCAATAGCTATTAATATCGACTAATCTACACCAATCCAAACTATCTGGAAAATAATGAGGAAAATTGATTACCGTAGCATCCTGGATATTCCCTTTGGTCAACATGATGATCAGCCCCTCATTAGTCACAACTTGATCTGAGTTACTCGTGCTCTGAACGTGTAGAACACCTGGAGACTTGGTGGGTGTGCTAGGAGGCTTCTGTTGAGAATGACTAAGAGCACCTAGAGTCTTGGTTGATGTTCTAGGATGCTTCTGTTGAGAATTACTAACACCGTGGTTTCCAAACTCCTTCCTGACAGCTGTCTCCATAGCCTGAACAGTGTTGTCATCTTTGTTCACCAAATGAATTTTCTTCAGGGTGTTGTCACCGTACGCGTCTTGACAATATTCTTTCACTGCTTTGACAATTGTGTCTGCGCACAAGTTGAGGGGAAATCCTGAGTTTACGCTGATAGCAGGCAATGCCACAGAGGTACACCCACGCTCTTCAGCAAGTTCCAGACTCTTTTTAATGGCTCTTCTCAACTGTCCCACAGCCCTATCACGGTAAGCTTGGTCGAATCCAGGCCCCACTGCGTGGATGATATTTTTGCACATCAGCCTTCCTCCTGCACCAGTCATGACACAATCTCCAGGTTTGAGCTGTCCCTTCTGGGTAATTAGCCTGTCACATTCATCCTGCAACTGAGGGCCAGCAGCATCCAAGAGCGCTCCTGAAAGACCTCCTATATGTTTCAAATCCTGATTAGATGAATTTATGACTGCACTTACTGGGTAACTGCACATATCAGCCTTGCAAACAGCAATTTCTACTCCATCAGTAGTCTCAACCTGGTATGTGGGGTTTGGCACTTGTCCAGGCCTGAGGTCCTCTGCAGCCTTGTTGTGATTGTTAAGGTTTCTCCGTATGGATTGATCAATGCTCTCACTGAAGGCAGCAGGGAGTTTCAGTGTGGGTCTATCTTTACCATATGCTAGGTTTTCTTGCAGTATCATTGTGCTTGCATCTAAAACCTCATTGTTTAAACCATGAAATGACAACTCCTGGCTCTCCCCGTTGTAGGTTATTTTCAGCTCTGGGTATTTATCTAACAGCTTATCCCGAAGGCCATCTTGAGAGAAGATATGGAAAATAGATGGTGTCAATTTGATCTTCTCAGTTATGCTGGACTTTGCTCTCTGAATCCTTTTGGCAGTACTGTCCAGTATCTCATTAAGAGTCTGTTCCAGTCTGTTTACATCATCCAAAAGGCCAACCACTGCTAAGACGCCACTGTCTTTATCAGGGACTACTACTACAGCCTCATTCAACACTGCCTCTTCAATCTTCCCTTCAGACTCTTCCCATGCCATTGGCTGAATCTGAAGCTTCAGAGATTTGAACCTGGACAAAGCTTGTTCAAAGGCCATCTTTGCTGCATGTTTCCACTCTGTGATGTCTTTGGCTTTGACATCCTTTTGCTGCAGTAGTGACGGTAGGGGCCTTAAACATACAGATCCTTGTTCTTGGAGGTCTGCTTTGCAAAAGTGCTTCGCCAGATCACTGTGGAAGGTCTTTGCAGCCTTGTGGTTGTTAAGGTATGTCCATATAGATTGATCAATGCTCTCCCTGAAGGCAGCAGGGAGTTTCAGTGTGGGTCTATCTTTGCCATAAAGTGCCGTGCCCAAAGAGTCATAAAATGGAAAGACTTTGACCGGTTGCTGTTTGATGAGGAGCTTCTTCTCAATTACTTTGGAAACAGCTACAAGAAAAAAAAGATGAATAATTTTACCATTAGTACTATGTGCATTACATTATGATCATTAACAAAACTTCATCTACTCTGGATTTGCATTATGTAAAAGAAAAGTGCATACATGCTCCACAGAGGATGGTCCCTACTGATTCAGGTGCCACCCTTAGGTATGAATTTATAATTGCACAAGCAATATCTCTAAATGCAATGGGCAGATTGCTATAAAACGTAATTCTTCCTGATTTTGATAACACCCTAGCCCTAGCATCACTCTTACTCTAGGCCAATTTCCATGGATGTAAATAAAGGCAGTATGGACTCTAGGAGGAGTCAGGTCTTGTTTCTCTCTCTCTCTCTCTCTCTCTCTCTCTCTCTCTCTCTCTCTCTCTCTCTCTCTCTCTCTCTCTCTCTCTCTCTCTCTCTCTCTTTTACTTCATGTATCTGAATTTAGAATGAAAATCTATACATTACATAGCTGTGTAATATTGGTATAAATACCTTTGGGGGTTTTAAAGGTGATGATGGCAAACTGTTCCTCTTTATTAAGTTTGACATTTTCCACTTCCACGCCTTCTTTCTCAAAATAAAGGATGAGGAGGTCAGAACTAACATCTGGTATGTCTTCAGTTATGACTTTGGCTGTGACTTCAAGAGGGTAGACGGACAACGCTTTCTTCTTGAAAATCTTGTTTCTGGGGCAGTTTGTAATGAAATCTGTGTTTTCTGTCAGTTAGGAATAGAAAATGAGACGGTAAGTAAAATACAATAACATACAGAAAAAGAGTTCTGATAATCCATTTGGACACCAGTTACCATAATATCATGTATTAACCAGACCACAAGGTCCATACAAAACATTAAAGTTCAAAACACTCATCAAATTATACTTAAGGAGCATTCATGTAATAACAGTTACTTAAGAAAGTGTATCTCAGAAAGAAAAAACTACTTTGAAAAAGTAAACAATGACACAATGACAATCAATTACTGTAATGTCAATTACTTAAAGTCCCAATGATATTTTTTACTTCCTATAATTGTTGGCTATTATTTACTCACAGGAAGACATTTCTTCCTGTTTGAAGTTTAGCATACAAGTATGATAGGCTCTACTATACATATTTGTTATCATTATAATGATTATTGGTATTCTAAGGATTCCCTGGACAACGATATGTATTGAGAGATTATTCCGTTTTGGTTAGAACTGATTAAAAGTAACGTTGTACTTAACCCTAACCCCTGGACTGACGTCATGGCACCCACTATGAGAAATATTGGTCTACAACAATATTGTATATGCTCTAGATGATTGATAAACTTAAAAGATGGCAAATTACGACTCTGGGTCTTTAAAGGTACCGTTATAACTCAAAGTTGTGTACTGTCTGTAATTTTTCACTGTGTTTTGAATTTGTTCTGTACAAAGTCTTGATAAATGATCAGAACTACTAAAATAATACAACTACCTTTTCCACTCTGGAAAGTCACCACAGCAGATGATTTGTCGGGCAGGATCTCCAAACTGAAGTTTGGGGATGTAGCAGAGGACTCTGAATGCTTTAAGATGTTCTCTACCAGCATCTCTAAGTACTCCTGGCCCTCGTCCTGGGGAATATTGCCTATGACAGCAGAAGTGGAGCACAGCTCTTCTTCAACGTCTCTCTGGTCATCTCTGCTGTCTGCCTGCGACTGATGTTCAGCAACAGGAATGGGCCGGCCTTCGTGTATTTGTTTCTTCTGTACGGCAGCATCAGCTGTTATTGAAACATTTATCACAGAATTAGATGATCTTCAAGAAATACATCATCAGAAAGAAAAGGAAAACTATACTGAAATAACCCATTCAATTTGGTTACCCTGAATAATGAAAGGGGCACACACTGTGTGCCAGATTTAAAGAGAAAGGGGGTTCTGAGACTCCAATCAGGGTGTTATTAAGTATTCATGACACTGCAACATCTTGGCAACATTTTAGTAAATACATTTAGGGAATATATTTGTCATAATAAGCTCTGTTCAGAGGGGTTTGGGGAACCCCACATATGTTCAGCCACATGATGGTGGCAGAACAGAAAGACAATAGTCCTCATGAGTGGGTTTATTGCTGATATTATATAAGTAAAATTAAAGTGGCCTAGTAGAAAGGTATATTATACTACAAATGCACTTTGACTTTTATTATTTTATGCCTTTATTTTTTATTTCTCAATTTTATTCCTCCTACTCTTTTTATGGCTTTGAATTGGTGTATTCAATGTGCTATACAAATAAATGTATCCTGCCTTGCCTATATCTAAAATGATATAATGTGCAGTGGTCAGATGTGATGAATGAATTACTGTATGATGTACATTTTAACCAAACAGACTATTAGACATCTGACTTTTTATTTTTCATAAATACTTACAAGTCTTCTTAGTGTCATCAGTAGGTGCTTTCTAGAAGAAAAAGAGAAAACTTTGGTCATTGGTAAGTAGCTTTTTTGTTTGTTTGTTTACCAATTTTGCGTGGCATTTTTTTTAAACTGCCCCCCACGGTAACAGGATACAGGTGGGCAATAGGGACATCTGGGCACCTCAATGTAAAATTGGCTTTTTTGTCCAAAATGTTAAGAAAAATATATATTTGGAAAATGTAAAGTATACATAGAATATGCTTTAACATTCGACAATCAAGGTCTAATATTTCTACAGTTGCTACAAATTGTTACAAAACCTGTATATCCAGTCATTTTGGGGCATAAACAAGAAGTTGAAGGATACAATTAAGTCTGATAATAATGTACTGTACCTTCATGTTCATATCATGTATACTTATATTAAATCTTTTTTTAATCAATATTTTGGACAACATAGTCATTTTTACATCGTGGTGCCCAGATGTCCTTAGTGCCCACATAGAATTAAAAATAAGAGTGCCCACCTATGTCCCCTAGACCAACCAAGAAGCCGGTCAATCACCAGCCATGCACTGACGGAAGGCAGAAGTTGCTCCGGCATTAGTAACCTATCGACTTACGTGGCTCCAGAGGTCGCACCATTATCCAAAGGTGATCTGAACATATTTATCACTACAACAGTCGACTTCTACGAACGCCAACCAAAACTTTCCAGATTCCTGTCCATCCTAAACTAAAGTAGGCATACCGTACTTGAGTCACACAATTCGATACGTCACGAATGCCACACTTAAACGTTCACCACATGAGTTCACTGTTGCCTAGCCCTGGTCCAGAGCGTTAGTGAGTTATCTCTAACTCACTAATGCTCTGGACCAGGGCTAACCATCGCCTTTGAATCAGGTTATCCCTGTCTATCAATCATCAGTCTTGCAAGTTTGGACCATTTTATTGTTGTTTACTCAATAATAACCAGTAGCCACTAACCTGTTTTGGTGAACTCTCATCACCATCAGGTATACGGACAGTTATCTTCAGCACACCATGATCCAAACGGATTTCATGTGCATCTTTCCCTACAACTTTGTGTCTGTCTGTAAAGAAAAAGACACTGTATTGTCAATAACAATAGATCTACTATGTCAACACATTACGTGTAAGTTAAATAACATTTCCATAAATATATGAATAGTCATAATCAGTGGTGGAAAGTAACTAAGTACATTTACTATAAGTACAGGAGTATTTCCAAGTTTCAGTACTTTACTTCTACTCCACTCCACTACATCTCAGAGGCAAATATTGTACTTTTACTCCACTACAATTATTTGAAAACTTTAGTTAGTTACTTTGTAAATATAAATGTACAACATACATTAATCACTTCAGCCATATTTTATACATATATAGGCTATTTTCAAACATTTTGGTACTTTAAACTTATATTTTGAGGTCAATACTTTTGTGTTTTTACTCAAGCAACATTTTGAACACAGGCCTTTTACTTGTAACAGAGTCGTTTTATATTGTGGTATTCTACGTTTACTTATGTAAAACATGTGAGTACTTCTTCCACCACTGGTCATAATTAGAAAACATACCCTCCTCTGTTCGGAACCGAAGCACTGCGGTTCGATGAAGCTCGTCACATTCAACCAGACAGTCTCCACCGTTGGATTGCTTCTTACTTTGAAAGTATTTCACTAGTTTGTTTCTCAGTTTGGGGATTTTACAGTTTAGATTTTTTATATTTGGGTCATCGAACTTAGCGAGCAACACATACGTGTATGCGTCGTCGGCCATGGCTGTTGTTCAAAGACACGAAAGACACTGTCTCTGACTTTAGGACCGAAAAGAGCTAAGTCTGAGCTAAATCTACAAGTGTACAATTATCTAGCCAGTCACGTAATGCAACTAATTAGATCTCCCCTTGTAAAGGGTATTGGAGCACCCGAGTTAGCGGACACAACTCAGACCCGTGTCTTTTATGATTTTATTATACTAACATTACAATACAAACATACTCTAACACTTCTACAGTAGGCCAATAGGTTATAAACCTAAGAAAGGAAACATAAACAACAACACAACAACAAATTACTTCGATGAAATATACACACAAAACTGTAAAACATCAGAAATACATACATTTATCGCGTGTAAACACTTTCAATTCTTACTGTCAGTCTCTTGGAGCTCACAATGGAAAATGACGAACGCAGCAATAACACCCTGTCAACTAGTAATGCTGATGCCTGCAGGACACTTCGTACTGACTAGTGAGCATCCACTCTATTTATATGGGTTTGGTCTACCCATGTTGGTGAAACCTTCTATTGATTAATCATGTGACTTGGTACTGTCTTAAATGACGCAACTCAGGCTCCAGCACTGTTGTTGACAGTGGCTACTGTCCTTATCTGATCTAATCTATCAACACTCTCCTGTTTCTCTCATGCAACCCCCACGTCACGTTCTCTGCTTTGGACTTTGGAACCGAGACCACAGGCCAGAGCTGTGGCCCTCACAATCTGCATATGTTTTTACCTTTTCTACTAAACTTTAGTTTATACAATTTTAAGAAAGCAGAAAAATACACACATATAACATGGCAATAATTATACGCAAACTTCCCTGCTGAAAAACTTGGATAATTCTACAACAAGCTCACAGGGGGGCGGCTATTTTCGGTGAGCAACAGTGATTGGTGGTGTAAAGTAACATTTACTGAAGTACTGTACTTAAGGTACTTTTTATTGCTAATTTTTACTTTCCAGTTTTCAGTTATTTTACTTCTACCCAAGACGGAAATAGCAAGACATGCCGGGTGCGTTCGGATATAGTAGGCTAGATGGCTCCAAAAAATTGGGATACCCCTCCCGGAGGTAGGACCAAACACAATATAGTTTTTCCTCATCTCTAAGGCCTCCCATATATGAAATGGATTGTTGTATAAAAATATTTTACTGCAAAAGTGGTGAAATTGATACAAACTTGGCATACTTGAAGCCAGGACTTCCTTCTGCATTCCAGAAAAGACCAAATGTCAATATCTGAATGTAAATAGGAGATACAGTCATTTGAACACATACTTAAAAGGCGGAAATGTAAATCTCAAGAAATGTTTTCTTTACTTTGTAGTGACTCACTTTAATACTCGGACATGGAGCTATGCCTCTAAACGTATATGGTGTCCCAAATGGGGAAAACATGAAACTATCAATCACACCGATTAGTTTTATTTATTTGATGCTCAAAGTTATCCTCAAGCAAGTCATTCAGTTATGTATAGTTTATATAATTTAACATATTTGGTTACAGTAAAGTTATACTAGTATTGGGCTCCACCTGCTCTATAGTATTGCCTACATGGGCTTCTTCATAAACTGACAGGTAAATCATTGCAAATATTTTGGAATGTGAAAAGATGAGAAGGACCTTGCCAAATCAAGTAGTTAATCAGCTAGCTGAAGAGTGACCTAGCTTAAAGTTTCATTTAGTGTTACAGAGCATGTAATTGACAGATGAACATTGACAATAGCAGCACCCTGACTCTGTTTCACAAGAATGGAACAGAGCCTTAATTAGTATCACTGGCAACAACATGGTTACTGTACATAGAGCCTAACAGACAGTAGTGTACGTACAACATAGATGCTGTGCAAATTCTGAAGTGTATCTTTTTTAAATTTTTACCGGAATGGAGTGTGATGTACAAACATTGGATCCAAATCTTCGTATCATCTGTGGTAAACATTTAGAAAAAGGAAAGAAACATGACCCATATGTCAAAAAGCCCACAGCAGAAGGCCTTCAATAATGTTGCTCAACAGAGAGATGATGATGTTCATACAACCCTGTCTCCATATACAGATGATAAACTTTCCTTCAAAATAAAGGTAGTATATCTTATCATGTATCATGATAGAGAAAACTACTCTAGTAAGACCAACAATAATGAGCAGTTGCAAATGTTGATAGTGAGAGCATCTGCACCAGTCTCATCAAGAAGACTGAATAGGGTTGATACAACATTGTTTAACATACAAAAAGATTGTTTCATTTGTGGAAAGGCCAGGACAAGACCAGAACATCTGATATTCACCATTATGACTGACTGGTACAGGTAAGAGTGCCAGAGACAAGGTCCATCATGTAGCATCAGAATGATTGATGAAGTTGTACATCATCGGGTGCTCTCGTATGATCTCTTTGTGTATGATGCCAAATATCATAAAACCTGCCTGCAGCACAAACCAGCACACCGATTGCTATTATTTTGAAAAATGTTAACTCAAATCTTTGCTTGTGGAGGATTCTACAAATCTCTTCTAAATCCTAAAAGTTTTTTGGAAAAAACGTATGTCACTATAATCAGTGGTTGTCAACTTGTTTCATGTCAAGGACCTTGACCTCGTGTCTGTTGATGGTGATACAAACACACAAAAATGTGTTTGTATCTCAAAAGCAAAGATTTGAGTTACAAATGTTCGTTTTTAAAAATATATATATATTCAATGATTTGCACACATTTTCAGACCTAGCAGATCTACAAGCTCATAGACCGGCACTATGAGCTTGTAGATTTGCTATTTTTGAATAGCCCAAAGTATAAGGTTGAAGTGGTTGAAGGTGTTTGCTTCGGTCACCAGACTTGTCGACCCAAGACAGCTCGACCAGCCGCGATTTTGAGACAGCTCGACCCAGATCGACCGGGTCTGGTTGTCTGAAGTAGTAGCTCTGTGTAACCCCTAGAGGGTAGTAGAGTACAAGGTACAAGGTGACGGTGAGGGAGGTCCTGAGTATATTTATAGTATATTTAAGAGTAAATATTGTAAGCATGCTCCCCCAGTTGCATACTTTTTTTTAAGAAGTGTTATAGTATATTTAAGAGTAAATATTGTAAGCCTGTTTTGTCCTCCTCTCCTCTAAATCATTAAACACAACACAAGAGGTGAAATGAATTAAAGTAACTGTTATTTTATTTGACAAAACAGGGCAGTGTGAAACAATTTCAATGATTGAAAAAAAGGTCAAAAATAGTAGTATATACAAAAAAATGTGAAATAAAATGTATATTCAAAAACATAACAAAATCACTGGCTAAAAAGCATCAGATGACCATTGCTCATCACTGGGAAACCTCCATTCTCAAGCACAATGAGTATGGGCCAATCAAACCTTTTTCCCTCAGTTGTGAAAATGTGGTTAACAATTCTAATCTTGAAATGATCTTGTCAAAAGAGGTTTTCTCAACCACTTGGGTTAAAGTAGATGGTGTTGAGTATAAAGCTGGACTTGTTGTTTGCAGTGCAATAGAAGAAGACATGCCAGTCTTTTGTCAAATAAGTGACATACTTTTAGTAGAGGACCACATTTTGTTTTTTTCAAGCAAGCTATTTACAGAGAAGTTTGATGAGCATCATCATGCATTCAGAGTATCAAAAAGTGAGGCAAGGTGTATAATTAAACTGTCTGAACTTAAAATGTATACACCATTTGATGTTCAGAGCTCATACAGTGTTTCAGATGAAAGTTTGTATGTTATACCTTCATTCATAATGTTGGAATGAATGACAGAAAAACTGACTGGACTGGGATATTATTGCCAAAATAAATGTTTTAAACTGTTTTAAAGTGTTATTTGTCTAATCCCTTTAGTGTTTAACTCTGGTATAAAGAGTAAAACATTTAACAACACCCCACTTTTTGCTGTGTACAAATAATATAGTGTATTCAAAGCACAGCATACAATCAATAAAGGCATTACCATTATAACTATAACTTCTTATATATCTGACTTTTATACTTCATGTGATTATTCACAAAACCCCTAGGAGAGGTCTTACTCTGCTATGCTATGATCAACTCACAGTACAAGCATACATGTATACAAGTCTTACATCCATCAGTGTTTGAGGTGATCAAAAGGAAATAGGCTGAAGCTAAACATTTATGATAGCCTATCCTTCCTTAAACAAGGACACGGTCATATGCTGTGTAGCATACATATTCACCTTGTAAACAAAATGTAAGTAAGATGAAATATGCAATATAAATGAAATCCCAATTATAATATTTGCATCTCATATATGACAACACTGACTGAGCTGCTGCTAATGTGTAGACTGAACGTCACTTTATGATGTTCTGTAAACGGCCTCTGGGTGGCTCCCTTTAGCTTCCATTAGCCTCCAACGAGTGCAACAAAAACACCAACACAGTCCCACACCAATACAGTTTTGAAGCTAAAGCATTCATAGAAACTTATTATAACATGGCAACTTTGCACTTTACCTGAAAAGGGGAGAATAAAGTGAGTGCAGGAATAATTGTCAGACAACACAGATTGAGGATCGCCAGGCTGAACCAATTGATAATAGACACACTGTAAGGATTTAGAGCTGAGGTAAGGAGGTGTCTAATGGCTGTGCTTGAAAGCCTTATCACATCAAGAAGACAATAGGGCTTGAGGTAAGGAGGTGTCTATCTCAATGGCTGTGCTTGCTTGAAAGCCTTTGGGCTTGTTTCACCCTGACAGACAAATAATAATTCTTTGGTAAATCAATGTACATATTATTATTATTATGTCTCTCTCTCTCTCCCTCTCTCTCTCCCTCTCCCCCTCTCTCTCTCTCTCTCTCTCTCTCTCTCTCTCTCTCTCTCTCTCTCTCTCGCGGTCCGGGTCGAATTTGGGTCGAGTTGTCGGGTCCAAGCGGGTCGACAGCGGGTCGACCGGTCCGGGTCGAGCTGTCTTGGGTCGACAGGTCTGGTGACCTTTGCTTCTCACCCCCACTCAGTAAAATACACAGTTACAAATGGATTAATTAACACAGGTTTTACTGTGCAGTCTTAGCTTAGCTTAGCTTGTTTATTAGTGCAGTATGTATGTGCGTGAGTGAGTGAGTGAGAGTGTGAGTGTGAGTGTGAGTGTGAGTGTGTGTGTGTGTGTGTGTGTGTGTGTGTGTGTGTGTGTGTGTGTGTGTGTGTGTGTGTGTGTGTGTGTGTGTGTGCGCGCGCGCGAAATTCCACATCTGGCTGTGTCAAACATGGACCTACTGAAGGTATCAAGGTAAAGGCATACAAAGGTGGGCTATGTGGTTCGGTGTCTGTTGATGGTAGGCATGTTGTTAAACATAAAAAGTATCTTGTTTATTTCATTTTTGCAAGTTCTGCTTAGTATCATTTGTGAACAATGAAAAAATAGACATACAGTTGTCTGATTGCGTTTCACTGAATAGAAATTTGACTTCTGATACTTTCCATTAGTTTATTAGGCCGATCCATATAGTCCCAGTTTTGTATCATGCTGTTGTTATAGTCTGATAAAAGTGTTCAGTGTTATCTGGAATGTACTATCTATGCTTGAAGACTACAGAAAAATCTGGGGAAAACATACAGTAAAGTATACAGTAGAGACAGGATATGAACATCAGCCCTTGCCATATTCAAAACTTCAGCACCAATTAATGAATTATCCTTAGATTCACTAATGGTAGAACAAAACAAAATCTTCAAAATGGATATTCCCATGGATCCACGGTCGATTTTATTGGATATTATACAAGAACAATACACTTTTTGGCCAGACAATAAAATATTTCACCGGAAGGAAAAATCTGGTCAATAGCCTAGAACAATTCCATTGACCAGATCTGTAGAGGGCACTGTGGAGCAACCAAACATTTTTTTTCCTTCCGATTAAATATTTTCCTTTCTGGCCAAAAAGTGTATTTTACAGAGAAGGTGGGGTGCTGAGAGGTTTCCCACCTCCGAGAACAGACTTTCAACAACACAAAACAGCCTTTGTTTAGGTGTGTAGCGTTTTGTTTATTTTCACTACTGTTGGAGCCCTCGCAGGGCAGTGGAATTCCTTGTACAAGCGCAGAGCCCAGCGCCTGGCAGGGCGTTAGAGATAACTCACTAACGCTCTGGACCAGGGCTAGGGATCAATCAACCCCACAACTCTCGTAGATTGGAAACGTCAGAAGCATAAATACGTCTACGAGAGTTGTATTCTACAGCTATGACGGACGAGCGTCATGTGAACCATGGCTGTTGTTGTTATCATTCTGTGGCTGAGAAGCACAATGCTGCCCCCCATAGGAAGATGTGTTGTTTTTACTGATGGTTCGTAAATCAGATGAACTCAGCGCGCTCTGACGTCACCGTCACTCACCGCTATCAGAAAACCAGCCCTGGTCCAGAGCGTCAGTGAGTTCTCTCTGACGCTCTGCCATGCGCTCGGCTCTGCTTATTGACAAATAATTCCACTGCCCTGCGAGGGCTCCAACTGTAGTAAAAACAAACAAAGGCTGTTTTGTGTTGTTGAAAGTCTATTCTCCAGGGTGGAAAGCCTCTCAGCACCCCACCTTCTCTGTATAATACACTTTTTGTGCAGAAAATAAAATATGTCCGCCAGATGGAAATGATGTTATTTATTCCACTGCGCCCTCTACAGATATGGTCGATGGTAATTTATATTGACCATATCTGTAGAGGGCGCAGTGGAGCAAATAAAATAATGTCCGTCTGGACCAGGGCTAAAACTGAGCAGTGCGTTCAGTGCCTATATCAGAACGCACCCCGGCATGTCTTGTCATTTCCGTCTTGGGTAGAAGTAAAATAACTGAAAACTGGAAAGTAAAAAAATAGCCAAAAAAAGTACTTAAGTAGGCTGCTACAGTACTTGAGTAAATGTTACTTTACACCACCAGTCACTGTTGCTCGCCGAAAATAGCCGGCCCACTGTGAGCTTGTAGATCGGCTCTTTTCGGTCCTGAAAGTCAGAGACAGGCCTTTTGGGAGAGAAACAAAAGTGAAACTAAGCATCGCACTTCTTGTCTTTGAACAACAGCCATGGCCGACGACGCATACATGTATGTGTTGCTCGCCGAGTTCGATGACAATAAAATCCCCAAACTGAGAAACAAACTAGTGAAATACTTTCAAAGTAAGAAGCAATCCAACGGTGGAGACTGTCTGGTTGAATGTGACGAGCTTCATCGAACCGCAGTGCTTCGGTTCCGAACAGAGGAGGGTACGTTTTATAATTATGACCAGTGGTGTAAGAAGTAGCAATACCACAATATAAAACCACTCTGTTACTTACAAGTAAAAGGCCTGTGTTCAAAATGTTACTTGAGTAAAAGCACAAAAGTATTGGCCTTACAATATAAGTTTAATAAGTTTAATAAGTTTAAAGTACCAAAATATATGAAAATAGCCTATGTTTACTATAAAAGATGGCTGAAGTGATTACTGTATGTTTTATAATATAATAATTTATATGTGCAAAGTAACTGGTATTAAGTTTTCAAATAATTGTAGAGGAGTAAAAGTACAATTTGCTTCTGAGATGTAGTGGAGTAAAGTACTGAAACTTGGAAATACTCCAGTACTTATAGTAAATGTACTTAGTTACTTTCCACCACTGATTATGACTATTAATATATTTATGTTATTTAACTTACACGTAATGTGTTGACATAGTAGATCTATTGTTATTGACAATACAGTGTCTTTTTCTTTACAGACAGACACAAAGTTGTAGGGAAAGATGCACATGAAATCCGTTTGGATCATGGTGTGCTGAAGATAACTGTCCGTATACCTGATGGTGATGAGAGTTCACCAAAACAGGTTAGTGGCTACTGGTTATTATTGAGTAAACAACAACAAAATGGTGCAAACTTGAAAGACTGATGATTGATAGACGGGGATAACCTGATGCAAAGGTGACGGTGAACTCATGTGGTGAACGTTTAAGTGTGTTACACTGGCATTTGTGATGTAGCGAATTGTGTGACTCAAGTAGGGTGTGCCTACTTTAGTTTAGGATGGACAGGAATCTGGAATGTTTTGGTTGGCGGTCGTAGAAGTCGACTGTTGTAGTGATAATTATGTTCAGATCACCTTTGGATAATGGTGCAGTACAGACTGGAACATGCCGAGAGTGCAGAACAACGACCTCTGGAGTCACGTAATTCGGTAGGTTACTAATGTCGGTGCAACTGCTGCCTTCCGTCAGTACATGGGCACTTGGTGGTGAGAGGGGACATACAGGATAGGTGGGCACTCTTATTTTTTTAATTCTATGTGGGCACTAGGGACATCTGGGCACCACGATGTAAAATTGGCTATTTCGTCCAACATGTTGATTAAAAATATATGAATATAATATAATATTGAATATAAGTATACATGAACATGAAGGTACATTATTATCAGACGTAATTTTATCCTTCAACTTCTTGTTTATGCCCCAAAATGATTGGATATACAGGTTTTTAGCAATTGTAGGAATATTAGACCTTGATTGTCGAATGTTTAAGCGTATCCTAACCATTTATACTTTACTTTACATTTTGGACAAAATAGCCAATTTTACATTGAGGTGCCCAGATGTCCCTATTGCCCACCTATCCTGTTACCGTGAGGGCAGTTTAAAAAAATGGTAAACAAACAAACAAACAAACAAAAAAGCTACTTACCAATGACCAAAGTTGTCTCTTTTTCTTCTAGAAAGCACCTACTGATGACACTAACAAGACTTGTAAGTATTTATAAAAAAATAAAAAGTCAGATGTCTAATAGTCGGTTTGGTTAAAACGTACATCATGCACATTCTACAGTAATTCACATCCCACCACTGCACATTATATAATTTTAGATATAGGCAAGGCAGGATGCATTTATTTGTATAGCACATTTAATACACCAATTCAAAGTGCTTTACGCCATAAAAAGAGTAGAAGGAATAAAATTGAGAAATAAAAAATAAAGGCGTAAAATAATACAAGTCAAAGTGCAATTGTATACCTTTCTACTAGGCCACTTTATTTTTACTTGTATAATATCAGCAATAAACCCACTCATGAGGACTATTGTCTTTCTGTTCTGCCACCATCATGTGGCTGAACATATGTGGGGTTCCCCAAACCCCTCTGAACAGAGCTTATGGGGGTCCCAGAAACAAATATATTCCCTAAATGTATTTACTAAAATGTTGCCAAGATGTTGCAGCGTCCCCATGAATACTTAATAACACCCTGATTGGAGTCTCAGAACCCCCTTTCTCTTTAAATCTCTGTGTGGCCCACACTGTGTGCACCTTTCATTATTCAGGGCAACCTAACTGGACGGGTTATTTCAGTATAGTTTTCCTTTTCTTTCTGATGATGTATTTCTTGAAGATCATCTAATACTGTGATAAATGTTTCAATAACAGCTGATGCTGCCGTACAGAAGAAACAAATACACGAAGGCCGGCCCATTCCTGTTGCTGAACATCAGTCGCAGGCAGACAGCAGAGATGACCAGAGAGACGATGAAGAAGAGCTGTGCTCCACTTCTGCTGTCATAGGCAATATTCCCCTGGAAGTTGGCCAGGAGTTTTTAGAGATGCTGGTAGAGAACATCTTAAAGCATTCAGAGTCCTCTGCTACATCCCCAAACTTCAGTTTGGAGATCCTGCCCGACAAATCATCAGCTGTGGTGACTTTCCAGAGTGGAAAAGGTAGTTGTATTATTTTAGTAGTTCTGATAACTCATCAAGAATTTGTCCAGAACAACTTCAAATGATAGACAGTACACAACTTTAAAGACACAGAGTCGTAATTTGCCACCTTTTATGCTCATTAATCATCTAGGGCATATGCAATATTGTTGTAGACCAATATTTCTCATAGTGGGTGCCATGACAACAGTCCAGGGGTTACGGTTAAGTACAACGTTACTTTTAATCAGTTCTAACTAAAACGGAATAATCTCTCAACACAAGTTTTCCTTGTGACATATCTCGGAGGAAAGAATTTACGCATTTACGTATCCCTGAACATATGCTTTCAACTGTGTGCGTACATGTTCACAATCACTTCAAACTTTAACTTCAAATGACTTTATTTTCCTTTTGGAAAATAAGGTGATGGCGGTGGTTGTGGTCACCATAATAATAATAATAATAATAATAATAATAATAATAATATATAGTACCTTTATTGAAAGGATAACCCCTTGAGACTTTAAGTATGTCATTGTGTCATTGTTTACATTTTCAAAATAGTTTTTTCTTTCTGAGATACACTTTCTTAAGTAACTGTTGTTACATGAATGTTCCTAAAGTATAATTTGATGAGTGTTTTGAACATTAATGTTTTGTATGGACCTTGTGGTCAGGTTAATAAATTATATTATGATAACTGATGTCCAAATGGATTATCAGAACTCTTTTTCTGTATGTTATTGTATTTTACTTACCGTCTCATTTTCTATTCCTAACTGACAGAAAACACAGTTTTCATTACAAACTGCGCCAGAAACAAGATTTTCAAGAGGAAAGCGTTGTCCGTCTGCCCTCTTGAAGTCACAGCCAAAGTCATAACTGAAGACGTACCAGATGTTAGTTCTGACCTCCTCATCCTTTATTTTGAGAAAGAAGGCGTGGAAGTGGAACATGTCACACTTAATGAAGAGGGACAGTTTGCCATCATCACCTTTAAAACCCCCAAAGGTATGTATACCAATACTACACAGCTATGTAATGTATAGATTTTAATTCTAAATTCAGATACATATAGAGAGAGAGAGAGAGAGAGAGAGAGAGAGAGAGAGAGAGAGAGAGAGAGAGAGAGAGAGAGAGAGAGCAAAAACAAGACCTGACTCCTCCTAGAGTCCATACTGCCCTCTCATCCATGGAAATTGGCCTAAAGTAAGGGTGATGCTAGGGCTAGGGTGTTATCAAAGTCAGGAAGGTTCTTGTTGAGAGAATTACGTTTCATAGCAATCTGCCCATTACATTTCAAGATATTGTTTGTGCAATTATAAATTAATACCTAAGGGTGGCACCTGAATCAGTAGGGCCCATCCTCTATGGAGCATTTATGCACTTTTCTTTTACATAATCAAATCCAGTGTAGATGGTTCTATATGATTTTTAGTTAAAGATCATAATGTAATGCACATGGCACTAATGGTAAAATTATTCATTATTTTTTTCTTGTAGCTGTTTCCAAAGTTATTGAGAAGAAGCTCCTCATCAAACAGCAACCGGTCAAAGTCTTTCCATTTTATGACTCTTTGGGCACGGCACTTTATGGCAAAGATAGACCCACACTGAAACTCCCTGCTGCCTTCAGTGAGAGCATTGATCAATCCATATGGAGATACCTTAACAACCACAAGGCTGCAGAGACCTTCCACAGTGATCTGGCGAAGCACTTTTGCAAAGCAGACCTCCAAGAACAAGGATCTGTATGTTTAAGGCCCCTACCGTCACTACTGCAGCAAAAGGATGTCAAAGCCAAAGACATCACAGAGTGGAAACATGCAGCAAAGATGGCCTTTGAACAAGCTTTGTCCAGGTTCAAATCTCTGAAGCTTCAGCCTCAGCCAATGGCATGGGAAGAGTCTGAAGGGAAGATTGGAGAGGCAGTGTTGAATGAGGCTGTAGTAGTAGTCCCTGATAAAGACAGTGGCGTCTTAGCAGTGGTTGGCCTTTTGGATGATGTAAACAGACTGGAACAGACTCTTAATGAGATACTGGACAGTACTGCCAAAAGGATTCAGAGAGCAAAGTCCAGCATAACTGAGAAGATCAAATTGACACCATCTATTTTCCATATCCTCTCTCAAGATGGCCTTCGGGATAAGCTGTTAGATCAACACGCAGAGCTGAAAGTAACCTACAACGGGGAGAGCCAGGAGTTGTCATTTTATGGTTTAAACGATGAGGTTTTGGGTGCAAGCACAATGATACTGCAAGAAAATCTAGCATTAAAACGAATGTTGTTAGAGTTAGATCAGTTTGTGCTTGAGTTTTTGAAGGATGAAGATCTAGAAAACCTTACAAGCTCACTTTTCACACCAAACAGAATCAATGCAGCTCTTGTGCTAAGTGCAAAGGCAGTGCATCTCGTCGCTGTTTCAGACAGTAATCTGAGTGAAGCTGAGCATCAACTAAAAATGGTCCTGGTATCCCAGTGCATCACAGTTGAAGACATTAATGTTCTTAAAATGCCTCAGTGGCGGGAACTAGTCACTCGTTTGGAGAGTAACACCAACAGCTCATCCAGGAAAATTCAGATTCACACATCTGGCTCTCACTCACCTCATGTCGTAGCAGTGTCAGGCTACAAGGACAGTGTATTACCAGTTCACAGTGAACTTCAAGATTTCTTACACCAGAATGCTGAAGTTGAAGAAACTGTTACAGTGAAGCCTGACATCATCGGCAGATATATTAAAGAACATGGCAAAAAGGATTGGTCAGAGCAAGTGAAAGGCAAGGTAGTTGTTTCTTTCAGGAACGAAGCCATCTCCCTAAGAGGTTCCAGATGTAATGTGTCAGATTGCAAGCCCATCATTGAAGACTTGGTCTCTTCACTATGCTTTGATACTTTGACAGTCTCTGAGCCAGGAGTGAAGAAGTTCTTCCAGGAGAAAGAAACCATGTATGTTGCATCAGTCAAGAATGAAACAGGTTGCTTGGTCCAGATGGTAGATGGGGCAGATGGAGGACAGGACCTCAGCCCTGGACAAGTGCCAAACCCCACATACCAGGTTGAGACCACTGATGGAGTAGAAATTGCTGTTTGCAAGGCTGATATGTGCAGTTACCCAGTAAGTGCAGTCATAAATTCATCTAATCAGGATTTGAAACATATAGGAGGTCTTTCAGGAGCGCTGTTGGATGCTGCTGGCCCTCAGTTGCAGGATGAATGTGACAGGATAATTACCCAGAAGGGACAGCTCAAACCTGGAGATTGTGTCATGACTGGTGCAGGAGGAAGGCTGATGTGCAAAAATATCATCCACGCAGTGGGGCCTCGGTTCGACCAAGCTTACCGTGATAGGGCTGTGGGACAGTTGAGAAGAGCCATTAAAAAGAGTCTGGAACTCGCTGACGAGCGTGGGTGTACCTCTGTGGCATTGCCTGCTATCAGCGTAAACTCAGGATTTCCCCTCAACTTGTGTGCAGACACAATTGTCAAAGCAGTGAAAGAACATTGTCAAGACAAGTATGGTGACAACACCCTGAAGAAAATTCATTTGGTGAACAAAGATGACAACACTGTCCAGGCTATGGAGACAGCTGTCAGGAAGGAGTTTGGAAACCACGGTGTTAGTCATTCTCAACAGACGCATCCTAGCACACCCAACCAGACTCTAGGTGCCCTGAGTCTTAGTCATTCTCAACAGAAGCATCCTAGCACACCCACCAAGACTCCAGGTGTTCTACGCGTTCAGAGCACGAGTAACTCAGATCAAGTTGTGACTAACGAGGGCCTGACCATCATGTTGACTAAAGGGAATATCCAGGATGCTACGGTAATCAATTATCGGTATTTTTCAGCTAGTTTGGATTGGTGTAGATTAGTCGATATTAATAGCTATTGACACTGTCATCTTAGTTTTTAAAGGTTTTTAAATGTGAACTCATAATATAATTCTTAACACTACGTTGTCCATGAAACTGAAAATACTTTGCTTACATCTTAGACTGACGTGGTCGTGAACACTACTGGTGAAGACCTAGCTCTGGATCGAGGAGCAGTCTCAAAAGCCATCCTTGGTTCAGCTGGACACAACCTTCAGGCACTGGTACATGCACAGAAATCCAGTGGAAAAGTTGGTGATGTCATTGTTACTAATGGCTGCAACCTGAAGTGCACCAAAGTCTTCCATGCTGTCGCACCTCAGTGGGACAAGGGGCATGGCACTGCTGAGAAGGTAAAGTATGCAACTTACCTACTTTATTTTAATAATTGTATCTATCTATCTATTTTTAACCATAGTTTTATGATGTTCAGCTTTGTACAGAGAAATTAACCAAAATGCTTCCACGTCATGTCTTACAGATGCTGAAAGGGATTTTGAACGATTGCTTGAGCCAGACTGAGAGCAGCGGTCTGACCTCAATAACCTTCCCAGCCATTGGCACGGGGAACCTAGGCTTCCCTAAAGATCGTGTTGCTTCTCTACTGCTGAATGAAGTCATCAAGTTTAGCAGTAGCAAACAGCCGAAACACCTGAAGACAATAGTGATCATCCTTCATCCGAGTGATGCATCCACAGTCCAGGTAAACAAAACCAGTGCATTCATTCAAATGCTGTAAAGAGTCTTTTGATGCTTTGTAATTACCAATCAAAACAAAACTTGGCTGCATGACAATCATCAGTGAATAGAAGGGGGGAAACCCTGCTTGTTTGGAACCATGTGGTTCTATTAATGGTTTTGTCAAGGCTGTCCTTTTGTAATATATATGTTTATTTTAATATATACTTTTTGTGTGATTTGTGAGCTGCTGATAATAACTGGTCTCTCTCTCTGCTTGCCCTCCCCAGGCTTTCAATGATGAATTTAAGAGAATATTCACCCATTCAGATAGTTCACAGCCAACTACACATAGTACAGGTAGGCTGTAACATATGGTTTGAATGATTGTGGGCAAGAATTGAAAGTTCACTTAGGGATACTATTAATATGGTTATGTATTTTAAGAAAAATGTGTATAGACCAGCAACATTGTTTAAAAAATAGTTATCTGTGTCATTGAAAATTTGACTAACCAAACATTTCCCCCAAAATGCATACATACGTAGCACTTTGAAATAAATCAAACAGTATTTTTGTATACATCAAATCGTTTGTGTGCCTCATGAATCGAAAGTGATGCTGTTTGATATGTGTTTGCTCTGTTGTTTATCTATTTTTTGTTTTGTTTGTTTGTTTGTTTTCTTATGCAAGGTCCCTTTTCCAAAATCATCTCAAGCTCAGGAATGCACGAGACCAAAATGGGAAGAGTGGACATACAGGTTGTCACAGGGGACATAACTAAGGAGACAACTGATGTTATCGTCAACTCTTCTAATGAAACCTTCACTCTGAAGTCAGGTAAATCACAAATCAGCTTGAGGTCTTCAACAGGGGGTCCTACAGTGGCCCCACTACAATGGGGCCAAATCTTTGTGTGATAGGATATATTTTTTTACATTAACCACTTGAACCCTAGCATCCCTATTCTGAGCAGAACTCAGACGCGCTGCTGCGTTGTGTTCTTGTAGATTGGCAAAGTAATGTGTAAGCAAACTAAATTAATAATAATAATTTACACAACACTGATGATAGTGCTGTCAAATGAAGCCATCAACTTCAGATGTGTCTGTTGATTGCTTGTTTACTATATCAATATCATAAGCCTACATAGTAATCTGTGCAGTTCACTGCAGCAAATCCACCCGAGCTCTGTATAAAAACAAATACAGAGACACAGTCTATATCATAAATATACATTTGATTTCACAGGTAACAGTAGAAAAGGTTCAAGAGCATTGCAGATACAGTTGGTTTTGAATGCAAGATGTCTAGTATTAAAATGTACATTTATAGGAGAGTTTTTACAACTAGCAGTGTCCTCCATTTGTTTTTGTTTTTTGTCATGATACTTCTCTGCTAACCGTACAGTTGCCTTTTCAGCAGGTATTATTCAGCAGTTGATGTTTACATTCATTTAAGTTGACTTTGTCTCAAACTGGACAGTAGACTTGAGTTTCTTGGAACACTGTTCAGTCACAATGTATGCAGCAGCACGGTACCCTTTGTTAGAAAAAGAGAGCATGTCACTGAAATGTTGCTAGTTTTAATCTAAGATGGTTTGAGGAAAATGTTGGCTGGGGGTGGGTGGGTGGCTCTCAACAGCTATGCACTCTTGATTGAGGCCCTAGCACCTAAATATTGCAGCAGCCAGAGTTATTGTACTGGGCAATTAGACAATCTGTGTAATTAATTGTCAAAATGTCACTGAGTAACTCTCTGGGTTGTGTATTTTTAATTATAGGAGTGTGAAGTAAGTTATTGCTGGGAAAAAATGCACAGTTATAATACTGCAACATACCATAACAGAATAATGGTTATTCATAACTGTTATTCATTTCTTTGTTGTATTCTGTCTTTCGCTACTACAGGAGTGTCTAAGGCCATTCTGGAGGCCGCTGGTCAGATTGTTGAAGACAAATGCAAAGAGCTTGGTAAGAACCTTTTTATATTTATATTTTAACCACATGAACCCTAGCGTCCTTATTCTGGGGGGGCGAACACTTGCTAAATAGCAGATCTCCAGGCTAGTGAAGTTTCACTGTTATAAAACAGCTTTATTACTGCATACTGGTCAAAGTGCACTGTTCTAGTTCTAGTCAGAATTTAAATGAAAGTTGCAGTCACAGCAATTCACATGTGTTGTTGTATTCTTTTGCAATTTTATAATATGCCTTATTGGATATATTTTATGGTACCAAATGTTTGAATCAAGATGAACCCGTTCCACCCACGTAGAAACACACGCACGCGCGCACACACACACACACACACACACACACACACACACACACACACACACACACACACACACACACACACACACACACACACACACACACACACACACACACACACACACACACACACACAGGGCCGCATTAAGACCCCTCAGGGCCGTGGAACACCACAAAATCAAAGGCCCCCCCAGTGGCGTAATTTCACGCACACATGCAGCGCGCGCGTGCATGTGCGTGAACCTGCGAAATGTTCCGGGTCTAATTCGGTCTAATTCGGGTCTAATTCCGTCTAATTCGGTTCTATTTGACCAATATAAATAAAAAAAAATTCTTTAAATACACAAAAATTAAATACACAATTCTCACAGGGCCCTGCAGGCTGCGGGCCGTGGAACACAAGTTCCACTAAGTTCCGTGGTTAATGCGGCCCTGCAGACACACACACACACACACACACACACACACACACACACACACACACACACACACACACACACACACACACACACACACACACACACACACACGCACGTGCGGTCGGTGGGACTTTTAAAACATTTCTCACATTGCACATAAAGTAACCATTATTATGTTTTCAAACATTGTGCCCACATTCAGGTGCTCAAGGAAAGCAAGGCATGATAATGACCCAGCCAGGTAATTTAAAATCCAAGATGATCCTCCACCTGGTCGGGCAGTCGGCCCCTGTGAAGGTCAACAAGGCTGTGAAAGATGCTCTTCAGATGTGTATGAAAAACTCCTACACCTCCGTTTCCTTTCCTGCTCTTGGTACAGGTGAGACTGTAGACTATGGAATACATGGGGGCGGGGGGGGGGGGGTCCATGGTATGGCTAAAGATGTATGGACTTCTGGTAATTTAAAGTGTGATTAAATCTAATGCACCTCTAGTCCTGCATGTGGCAGTGCTGCAAAGGCCTGGGTACTCCAGCATTTTATATAATATAATATCAGAGTGATATTTTCATTCTGACAACAAAATAGTTGTGATCCTCCTCCTGACATGTGTATTCACAGCGTTGACCCATAACACCACTATTTGACTCTGTTAGCCTTGGAGAGGGTAGGAGCAGGAGCATTGGGGAGGAAGCTGACCTATAATTGTAGCTTTATCACATAATAATAAATTAACATTGTATAAGTATGTATTCTGCTTATTAGTAGTGCAAATGGTTGACATTTATCAGGCCCATCAGAAATCTCATTGAATTAAATATTTGTTATTGTTGTTTTGGTTGAACCCACAAGGGAGATCCTTTGATATTTTCTGTGTAGGAATGTTGCTGTTTTCCTTGTAACAACGCCCACTATGTGTTGTGCGGTTTTAGGCCAAGGCAACGTACAGGCAACCCAGGTGGCAGATGCTATGTTGGACGCAGTGGTGGATGTGTTGAGTCAGAGCAGTCAGAACTCTCTGAAGACTATCAGGATAGTTATCTTTCAGTCACAAATGCTGAAGGACTTCCACAGCAGTATGCAGAAAAAAGAAGGCACAGACCAGAAGGACAAAGGCACACACCAAAAGGACAAAGACACACAGCAGAAGGACAAAGCGCCTTCATCCTGGAGCTGGAGGAACATTCCCTCCATGTTAAAAGGTAGGTGACAGTTTTTCTCAAGCCTGTCATTAGAGATGCTTAAACAAGGATCAGTTTGAATTTTCAAAACGTCCTAACCTGGTTGATTTATTTATTTTGATTAATTTGATTTGCACGACAGTTTATATATAGATAGATAGATACTTTATTAATCCCAAGGGCAAATTCAGATATCCCATAGCTCATACAGGCAAGGTTAGTTAAAAACACATCACAAAAAGAGGGGGGGGGGCACAGGTTAAAACTGAGAGAAGACAAATATAAAATATATATTATGAATAGACATAAAAAAGCATTTAAAATGCTTGATATGTTAGTTCTTTCCATGGGAAAGTTAACAGTTAGTTGTGCCGGTGAGGTAAGAAACCCTAGGCGGGCTTATGCGAGAACCTCACCATTTTACATTACATACAATTTTAATTATTTGATATTAAAAACAAAACAACAAACAAAAAAATAAAATAAAACACCTTTATATTTTATGGTGAACTGCCCCCTGGTGGTGGTACAATGTGGGACATGTAATTGGTTCGCTTGCCTGGTTCCTGATGCTATGGTAATTGTTATGTGGTTAGAATTCCATGCGGACTCTAACTCCAGGAGTATAGAACGTCTGGCCTGTGTAACGCAAGCCATACTTTCTATACTGCTGAAGCTACATATGTGTTAATCTGCTAAGGTTTTATGTAAAAGGTCATAATTCTGTTCTTCGGTGTCTTAACAATTTGTATGTGTTTAAGATTCATTTCCTGACCATGTTAAATAATGTTCTTATCTGACAATCTGAACGAATTCCTCCAGCAATATTCGTGGGAGGAAGTGCTAGCAGCTCACAGAAAGAAGAAGACTTTGTCATTGAAGAACTGGAAGTGGACCGTGTTTGCTTCCACATCTGTGGAGAGTCGCCGGCCAGAGTTCACTCAGCCAAACAATGGGTCAGTGATCTGATATCCCAGGAGCAGGTCATTCACTCCATTGAGGACAATGTAGTCCTCAGCTTCTCTGAAACAGACCATCAGCGCATCATCAACATGCAGTCTACAATGGCCGTGGGGATAAAGATAGAACGCAAGAAGGGTGAAGCCTCTCTCACCATCAAGGGACGCAGCAAGGATGTGGTAAAAGCCACTGGTGAGATCCAGGAGATGACGAAGAGGGCCAGAGAAAAGGAGGAATTTAGGAGAGATGTAGAATTGGCTGCTGAAAAGGCAGACTGGCAGTACAAGCCTCAGGGGCTTCACTTCCAGAGCTTCGACCCCACCTCCAACTTCTACCTTGAGCAGGCACTGAATAATAAACTGCCTCTTGTAGAAGTCACTGTCCAGGGTCAATTGTACAATGTCACATTGCCAAAAGGACCTGCAACAGATAAGCAAGGCACAAGTCTGGAAATCAAGCGCATTGACAAACTGAATGGTAAGCTGTGTAAGAAAATGTAACTAGTATGTTTGCCTTGCTATGCAGTATTTAATTAGATCTGTTATATGGAGAGCCAGATCTATGTAGGTCAAATAATACTTTCAGTTTGTTCTTGGATTTAGAATCGACTTGAGTACCATCTCAGTGTGGTTTGCTACAAGGTCCTGCACAATTCAGTGTGTTCCAGGTCAGACAATAACAGGAACATGTTTCAAAGTAAACATGTGGATTGCACGTTATTTATAGCTTAACCCTGTCTGAAATGTAACTGGTGTGACAAACCCCACAATCTGGTACCGCCAGTTGATTAAAACCTAATACCTAAGATATATACTGTAAGAGTTGCTTGCAAATACTAAATGGCCTGATTGACCTCTGTAATGAGCTTTATGCTTTGAACTCTACATACAGATGCTAACAATCTGCCTCAGAACTGGGATGTCATGACAGCCAACACCCCATGCCAAACCTTCACCGTCCAGCCTGGAAGCCGAGAGCACAATGAAGTCCTGAGTCTGTTCAGTAGCTCATGTAACCGAACGGTTCTTAAGGTAATCAATTTGTTTATATGTACTGTAACCCTAGCTTGCTATGCAACAACTACCTTAGGCTGGATTTGTGCTTACTTTACCTATGGGTTAAATAAAGGTTAAAACTGTTTCAGTAGTAACATAATGCAAAATACTGTATGTTATTTGTATCTATTCACTCATGTCAAGAGACATGTTTTAATGCAATCATCATGCAGATTGCAGAATAGTATCTGTAATACTAGTGTACCAATGCTACTGAAAATGTCCCAGATTCATCTCAATGATCACAAGCATTGAGAACTATAAAAGTCAAGAGAGAGATGAAAGTAAAAGGTCTGTAACAATGCTTCTCGGTGTGATTGCTGCCTGCCTTTCCCCATACTATAGCTTTATATAAGCTTTACTTTACAATCATGAATGTAAATATAATTTCATGCATGTGTAGCAGTAGTGGCTCAGAGCCTCTGAAGAGGAAATTCCCCTTTAGGCTAGTGGTTCAGATGTTGGCTCTCCACGTGGGTGACCCGGGTTCGAGTCCCGGGGGTTGCATATGCACAGTTTAAAAAAAGCACCCTTTCACCTCCTGGGCAAATATGCACTGTGGTACAGGCTAATTAGCAGTAGCCTATAAGGGAGTTAAGCATAGAAAAGGAGCTAGTAAACCATATAACAATCTTTGAAATGATTGTGTCTGTATAACTGTAATGTCATCCATACCTGACAATGACAAACATTTCAAGTAAGGACGAATGTCATGCAGTAAACTTAACACTATGATGGCTTAGTGCAGAGGTCTTCAACAGGGGGTCCGCGAAGGTACTGCAGGGGGTCCGCAAAATTGTTGTTTGATTAAAAAAAAAAAAAACTTTAAAAACTTTAAATTAAAAATGTAAATTTGTCTTTAAACATAACATGACATATTTTAATAGCTTAGTATTGAATGCACAATAACATGGTATTTTTATACATATTTTGTAGAGAAAGATCAGTGGTGTCAGTTCAGCAAAAGCTATATGGCAAGGTTAGGGTTGCCAGCTCCCAGAGATTAAAATAAGGGACACCTATCCTTTTTTTTAGGGGGTCAACCCCCCCAAAACCCCTGAAATGCATAGAAACTATGCATTATACCTATAACACAATACAAACACAATGGTCTTACACCTGCATTAGGCTACTATTCATGATTTATTTAATTTTTTTCTGGAGCCAAGGTATGGCACCTGCCATGCCTTGCCATACCCAATTGACGCCCCTGAGAAAGGTCCTTTTGCACACCTACTGGGTCAACCTGTGCGTAGGAGCAGGCAACCATTTTTTCATGTTTATTTATATAAAACACAATTTTATACATAAATATACAATATATATAGTAGCCAACCCCCTACCCTACGAGGTAGGGGGTCCCTGCTCCATCACCCCATCAGTTTGGGGGTCCCTGGCCTGAAAAGGTTGAAGACCCCTGGCTTAGTGCTCATCTCTGAGTCTATAAGCAGCTAACAAACAAACTTGGCGATATCAGAGTAAGCCACATCCATTGTATGCTGTCCCGCTTGGTGGCTTGGCAATAACAGTCATTAAAATATAACCAGTCTGACACAGAAGAGGAACCAAGTATTTTTATTCTCCCCCAGATTGAGAGGATACAGAACCCAAGCTTGTGGAAGAGCGTCCAACTCAAGAAGCAGGACATGGATCAGAGAAGCGGCCAAAATAACAACGAGAGACGCCTCTTCCATGGCACCTGCCCAACCCCTATTGACCAGATCAACAATGGAGGCTTCAACAGGAGTTATGCTGGGATGAATGGTGAGAGTTAAACCTTGTAAAATGATCAGAATAGTGTGCACATTGTCGTGGAATTCTGGACCAATCAGTAATTGATGAGGCAATTGGAGTTGAGACAATATTCTAGTTGGTGATGGTATGCTTTAATGTACATGATATCATGGGGAGAAGTACGTTAGACACACAGTCTGACACAGATCGTTGGTAGTTCTGCCAACGAGCACAAGACTCAGACCATAGTTATATTAGCTGCTCCAAGGACAAGCTAAACCATAACAGCAGCAATCAGGCCTAGTGGAGACTTCTTGGCTTCTACAGGCTACCAAATATCATGTCGTCATCATAATATCATAAACTTTCATGTATGGAATGTTCATTAATGTGCATTGTCCCATCTAAATAAATAAGAAAAAAAGTTCTTGTGTAAACAATTGTCTTCATAGCCTTTATGCCATGAAGATAACATGGCTAAAAGCACTTTCTTCTTCTCTCCATTTTCAGCTGCCTGTTTTGGCAATGGCACCTACTTTGCCGTAAGAGCCCATTATTCCGCCCAGGACACTTATTCCAAGCCGGATCCTCAGGGCCAGAAGTTTATGTATCTCTGTAGTGTCCTGACTGGAGACTTCACTCTGGGGCAGCGGAACATGGTCGTGCCACCAGCCAAGAGCTCCAACTCCACTGTGCTTTATGACAGTGTCGTGGACAACATGCAAAGCCCAAACATGTTTGTCATCTTCCACGACTCCATGGCTTATCCTGAATACTTAATTACATTTAAGTAAAGCATGTAGAGAAAGGGCATGGAAATAAGGTGCCTTACATTTTTCCTAGCTTAATAAGTAATACCATAACGATAAGGTTTATAACCATTAGTGATTATAAGGATCAACCGATGTTTAAATGGTAATTTTTGGCTACATTTATTTGACATGTTAAGAACTGTTGATCATATGCCCTTCGTTAATCGTTCTAGTTGCATCTAATTGTATACTGCACGTTTATTCATGGTGCTGAAGTTTCGATAAATATAATGGATAATGTTAAACTAATGGAAAGTCAAATTTCTATTCAGTGAAACACATTTGTATATCTATTTTGTCATTGTTCAAAAATGACAATAAGTACTAACTAGCATGAAACAAGTGTCTAATGTGTTATTTGAACAGTGGACTTTTATGAATCCATGTACCTTTCGTATTATGCCACTGTTCCTGCTGAATCTCTAAAAGCTTGAGTAAAAGTGTGGCGCAGAGTTGCTGGAATGTAGCAGGTGTTCAATTTTTCTCAAGGACCTAATGTATAAGTAGATCAATGCGCATTTAATAACACCATCATATGAGGAAGTGCGGATTGACAATTAAATTGCAAATGCCGTGTTACATACTAATTTGATTGCATTATAAATCATAAAAATCGACTCCCAAGTCAATTAGACAGACAGGCCAGTATTGATCCCACAAGGGAAATTCTGTTTGACATGTCTGGAATTTCCACTCTGATACACACTGGAAACATGCAGTACTAATCAGTTAATTATTAGTACTATTTATCTTTGGAACACTATCACTAGTGCCATGGAAAATAAACATGGGATGTACAAGGCCAGAACTAGCACTACAAATTGGCCTTTAAAGCAATGAGACACTTTGGTAGAGGTTTGGGTTGGGTAGTTACCTTGTGAAGAACAAGTCCAATTGGTGAGATGTATTACTCCATTGCACAGTTGATTAGAAATGAATAATTGGAAAATAGCTCCTCAGTGTATGGTGAAACAGCTCTCAAAGCACTCTTTTAGCACATAAACAAATGCAAACATAAGCAAATTCTGACAATATATAACATCCCAAAACCCTGTACTGCATTTGTAATAATCAGCTTTGTTTGTGTTTGTTTATGTGCTAAAAGAAGGGACTTTGAGAGCTACGCCGTGCAATGGAAGTCAATGAGGATCTATTTTTGGATTATTCATTTCTAATTAACTGCGCAACAGAGCAACAGTTGGACTAGTTCATCATCACATCGTAATTACACAACCCAAACTTCTACCAAAGTGTCCTATTGCTTTAAGCTTGATCAATCCAAATGTCTGGTAGCTGATTGATGACAAACAAATAAGATATTAAACTTCCAAATATCTGTTTAAGGATCACTGATTTATTAAGCATTTATTAATTATTCATTAAATCTTACACAGTGAGTTGAACCAAAGGTTCAACCAATGGTGGATAAGACAATTTGTGGAGTCAAGACCTACTCCTATTTACTTTTTTCCACTAGCAGAACTTGTACATATTAGATAAACGAGATCGTTTTTATTTTCAACAACATGTCTACCACCAACAGACACCAAACCGCATAGGCCACCTTTGTATGCCTTTGCCTTGATACCGTCTGTAGGTCCATGTTTGACACAGCCAGATGTGGAATTGCACACACACACACACACACACACACACACACACACACACACACACACACACACACACACACACACAAATGCACACACATACTGCACTAATAAACAAGCTAAGCTAAGACTGCACAGTAAAACCTGTGTTAATCCATTTGTAACTGGATTTTACTGGGTGGGGGTGAGAAGCAAACACCTTCAACCACTTCAACCTTGGCATCCACATCCCAGTATGACTGATGTGAGGAAAAAATGTGTCGTTTTAAATCTTCACCTAGTATCAGTGATACATATATGGTTCAAAGATATTTGGCCAGATTTCTATGCCAGTATCAGAAACACCAAAGTACGACAGGCAGAGCTGCTCAATGACACAGGTGGACTCGAAGAACAAATCTAAATGTCTCGTTTATGTTGACAGTCGGGGACTCATTTCTTGAAGAAATTGTTAAGACTAGGGTCGTATTTTTGTTATGTTTTTGTTATGTTTTTGTGTGTGTGTGTGTGTGTGTGTGTGTGTCTGTCTTTGTGTGTGTGTCTGGCCTGCTTGGTATGCAGATCAGCTGTGCCATTCCATCCAGATGATTGGAAGGGCAACCTCCTGGTCAGCTTCTGATTGGTGGGGTAACTTCCAGGGTTCCAAGCTCCTGAGTCCTGAGTGGCTAATCACTGAGGAGGTTTCCTATAAAACGAGACCCAAACCACCTAGTGGTGCACGAAGGAGGCATCTCCCGTCTCCCTCCTCTCTCAACCAGCCACTACCCAAGATCTGTTTGTATGCTTTAGTTAGTTATTTGATAAATGATGAGTTTGATTTAAGATAGTCTATGTTAGCCTACTTTAGATCTGTTTGATCTTTTGATTATTGTTAGGGAGGTAAGTTGTTGTATTTTGGTTCCTTTATTTTGGATAGGGAAGTTTAATTTAATTAAACTTAGCTCTCTTTTCATTGGTTTCCTCAAGTCATCCTTAGTTCTTTGTTTTGAAATCCACTTTATGTTCACTATTCTGTTTATGGTTATTACTATTCTGTTATATAATTGTTTTTGGTAAATACTTTGAAAGTCATTATGGCTGCTTGGAACCTGGGGAAGACTTACATGTTGTGTTTTTAGGCACCCCTAGACTGGGGCATAACAAAAGTGTTCCTGTCATGATGTTGTATGTTAACCACATGAACCCTAGCATCCCTATTCTGGGGCAAACATTCAGATTTGGTGTCAACTACAGTATAGGGTTTAAGTGGTTAATGCTGTTTTAATTGGGATGTGTCTATGGTAGCAGTTTTCAAAATACAATAACTCCCTCCAGACCATGGTATATTGTCATTATATCACATATAAAGGGGTAGCCGTGAGATTTCTTTAAGTTTGTAAAGTATTACTTCTCTAGGTTTCAATACTTATTTTCATGGCATTATAAACTACATCAGTCTCTGCATGCTTTTTTATAGCTCTAAACAGAGACGTCTTCACCCCATCTGTGTATACTGCATTTGCATGAGAGCATATACATATACATCCTGTGGCACGGCCCTCAGTAAGTGCAAAGTTTTAAGTAAAAGTACCAATACAGCAATGTACAACACTGCATTACATTTAAAGGTCCTGCATGAAAAACTACATTTATTAAATGAGAAGTACAGGTTTGGTTCCTCTGACTGAATATTATCATATATATGAGATCATTCATTAGTAGCATGTTACTTTTGTAACTGCTGAATGTGGAGCTTGTTTGATCTATACACACGTTTTCCTCTAATCTTTTATTTTATGTCAATTACAATGTTTTGTTCAATGGGCAGTGTGCGATTTGCAGGCAGTCAGTCTATGTTGTCATTGTGTTGTTTTTTATGATTTATTTTTACATCAGATATGCTGTATTCCTGGCTGACATCATACAGTGGATGTCTTCATCCCACCAACTCCAGCTCAGCACAGATAAGAGTGACACAGATAGATAAGACTGAGCTTCTCTTCTTCCCGGGTAAGTCCGGCCCCATGTAGTACCCCTGTTGGCTTCTGTTCCAACTGTTAAGAGCGTCAACTGTCCTTCAAGGCACTCATTGCAGTGTGTCTCCTTTTTGTAAGACATCAAAAGCCAAAAAGGTCGCAAACCAATGGATTGATGTGTTGTAACTGTCAAGTGTAAAATGGTAATTAGTGCATTTATATCGCACCTTTATCCAAAGCGCTTTACAATGTGCATTACATTCACTCATTCACACTATGATGATAGAGGAAACCATGCATGGTACCAACCTGCTCATCCGGATCATTTAGGGGTTCAGTGTCTTGCTCAAGGTCACATGCTTGTGAATCTCCGGTGACCTTCTGATTCCCAGAATCGACCCACTTGGCCATAGCCGCCCCTATACTGTTTTTACTGCGTGGCTTTGTCTACACAGGTCTAGCCGTCTATAAGAGGGTTGTCTGGAGCTTATCTCGCAAACTGTAGTAGCACACGGCCAGTAGGCCACAGAAGTGTCGCCACTATTATTTGTTTTCCTACATTCCCACACACTTTTTGAAATATTTGACTTTTTATAATGGAAGTCAATGGAGCTGTGATTGTGCTGGAACATTGCAAAATTTGGAGTCATACTGTACATACATCATAGTCGACTGACCTCACAGGCTGGCCACATCATCTGAGATCCCCAGGAGACACGCCATTCCCATTTTATCAATATGTTGGACATGGTTAGCACTGCCACACCAGCTGCACATAATTATGCGCACATGTGACATAAATGTCTTGATTTTTTATTTTTATTTTTTTCTTACTTTAGGACAGTCACTTGTCCTCCACTTAATCTCATTTATACGCTTGCTTACATTAAGGCAGCTACAGTCGTACAGTACACTGTACGACTGTACGACTTTTAAAGTCGTCGGGAAGTCATCAGATCTTTATTTCACACTACACAAATCTCTTTCTTGAAATGAGCTGTCATAATATCATTGTGGTTTTCACATTATACTATTGATCGCTGACACGGGATCACACACTGCAAGATGTACCCGCAGGTCCCAAATCGCCTGGAATGGCGGCCAAATCGTCTCGCGGTGCCTTTCACATACAGCGAGCAGAACCTCGGCAAACAAAGCCTGATCTTGCGCCACCTCGGGGGTTTTGTCAGCGAGCACCAAAAAAGGTACCCGACAGCATAATCGGAGCAAACATTTTGCAGTCTGTAGTAGCCTTTACTAAACAGCAAATGTAATTTACTGTGTTAACTATCATGAACCCTTCATCAACAAATAAATAAACTAGACAGTTGTGCTCACTGGAGTGCATATCTCCGGGGATGGTTTCAGCCCAATGTATAAAGCCCCTTTGACCTCCATTATAACATTTGGGTCAAAAAAACAAACAAAAAAAAACAGATGAAGAAAATGTGTAGAAGTACTAAGTTGGCATATTGGCAGCATGCACATAGACAGGTAGCCTTCTTCAGAGCCACACCGTGAAAAAATATTTGGGGATTTAGTTCCTTAAGTGGCCTACCAGCAGCGTGCACAAGCAATTTCACACTGAAGTCAGTGCAGTATTCAGACCGCTGTCAGACACACAGACAGACATGGGCGAAAAACATATTCTTTGCCTTCGGCGTGGCAGAGATAATGAAATTCCCTTCAGTTAGTTTAACTTTAGTGACATCAGCAATGATGTCAACAAGTGACATCATTGATGATATAGTCATATGTTACGTTTTGTTCCTCAGACATCTTTTTAGTCAGCTAAAGAAACGCTCACGTTGGTAAACTTTGCAAAGTAAAGTTCCAGCAGTCAGAGTATAAATAAAACAACCTGAAAGAAAAGTAAAAGGCGACTCTAAGCTAAACAAGAGTGTTAGGTGGTTGGCCAGTACTTGGAAACTATTAGCTAAATAAACACAATAAATACATTGCTTTTGGATATTTGTCACCAAAGGGAAGTAATTCGTCAAAGCCTGTGTAGATTCCCAAGGACTGGACTCACTTTTAATCGGATACTGTGGAAACTTCTCTTTTAGAGCAGATCAGTTGCGTAAATATGAGCACCGCCAGAACAGAGAACCCAGTGAATTGGAACTTGTCCAAACCTGTTGGAGTACTAGGCAGAGATGGAGGAGGCCAACAACACCAGCAACTAAGACAAATAAATGGCTCCAGCATAATCAGCTGCCAGCCAGCCCCCACAGCTAACACTGTCATCAAGCCTAGAGATGACTGGAAGAAACATTTGAAACTCCTCCCAAAGGACATGAGAATGAAAACTTCGGATGTGACTGCGACTAGAGGCAACGAATTTGAAGACTTCTGCCTAAAGAGGGAGCTTCTTATGGGAATCTTTGAGATGGGTTGGGAAGAACCATCCCCAATCCAGGAGGAGAGCATTCCCATTGCACTGTCAGGAAGGGACATCTTGGCCAGGGCCAAGAATGGCACAGGAAAGAGCGGTGCCTACCTTATTCCCTTACTTGAGCGCATTGACCTGAAGAAAGACTGCATACAGGTTCTGGCCATTGTGCCTACCAGAGAACTAGCTCTGCAGGTGAGCCACATCTGTATCCAGGTCAGCAAACATATGGGCGGGGTGAAGGTCATGGCAACCACAGGTGGAACCAACCTACGTGATGACATTATGAGACTTGACAGAACAATACATGTGATCATTGCCACCCCTGGGAGGATTTTAGACCTGATCAAGAAGGGAGTGGCTAAAGTCAACCAGGTGCAAATGATCATCTTGGATGAGGCAGACAAGCTCCTGTCTCAGGACTTTGTGGTGATGATGGAGGACATTTTGGGCTTCCTGCCTAAACAGAGGCAGATCCTGCTTTACTCTGCAACTTTCCCCATCAGCGTGCAGAGGTTTATGAATTCTCATTTGCATAGGCCGTATGAGATTAACCTGATGGAGGAGCTTACCCTGAAAGGGGTAACTCAATATTACGTCTACGTGACTGAAAAGCAAAAGGTTCATTGCCTTAACACCTTGTTCTCCAAGCTCCAGATAAACCAGTCCATTATCTTTTGCAACTCCTCTCACAGAGTAGAGCTCTTGGCCAAAAAGATCTCCCAGCTGGGCTACTCATGTTTCTACATTCATGCAAAAATGAGACAGGAGCACCGCAATCGCGTGTTCCATGACTTCCGAAATGGCCTGTGCCGGAATCTCGTCTGTACGGACCTCTTCACAAGAGGAATCGACATTCAATCTGTCAACGTTGTCATTAACTTTGACTTTCCCAAGCTGGGGGAAACGTACCTTCATCGCATCGGCCGATCTGGCCGTTTTGGACATTTGGGTCTTGCCATCAACCTGATCACTTATGACGACCGCGTCAACCTCAAGGGCATTGAGGAGCAGCTAGGAACAGCTGTTAGGCCCATCCCCAGCACCATTGACACAAGTTTATACGCGGCATAGTATCTGAGTAGGACGGAAATATTTAGGAGCCCAATGGTGGTCTGATCAGGCTGAAACTTTAACCAAATATGGAGTCATGTGTCATAGATGCGTGATGCGTCATAGATGATTGATGTCAAAGACTGGCCGCATGAAGTCCAGTCCCCTCACCAAGAGACAGGCAGAGACGTCGCATCGCAACGCATTGTGAGCTTGTAGATCGGCTATGTCCGGTTGGATGTGGAGAAGCTTCTAAAAAATATATTTCTCCCACTTTGTTTTTTTTTAAAAATACTTTATTGAGTCCAAACATGTTAAAACAATAAATCATTCAGTTCTTTCATAGTAATAATAATGATAATTTCCACATGTTTTATGTCCCCGTTATTAACAGACATTTCGACCCATTTTTTTTGAGTGGTGCCAACCACTCCTATATCTGACTTTGTCTGTGTGTCCGGGTGTATGTCCAATAAACAAACATTGATGACAACATCAATACAGGGCTCATCAAAGGCACCACTCTCTTCACACAGGGTGTGATTTTTTTGTGTGCATGTAAACGAAAAAAAAATAGAAAGGGATAAACTAAATTAAATTATTTCATCCATGTATCCGCATACACATCCTTTATGAGGGGACATAATCAATATATATACTTGGTATTGTATTGTATTCTGAAACAATAAAAAATAACACACAAAAATAAAATAAAAGGGTGAGGGGGGGGGGGGTTAGACTTTGTCTTCAATACTAGAACACTAACAGTTCCTGAGAACTCTGCAGCCCATCCGACCTTGACTCACAAGGATTGCTGTCTTGGTACTCCCTGTAGTGTGAGGAAAAGAAGATGGGGTCTAACAACAGCAGCCATGTGGATCATCTCGAACTTCATGTGAGCCTTTTGTGACGTCAGTCACCTATCACCAGTCTACCATTATTACTCCATCATTAGTCCAAATTGGGGCAAGGTTTCAGCCTGAGGTTTCAGCCCAGTGACTGCCATAAAATTATGCATGTTATGTAAAATAGTTCAAAGAACATAAAATACGTAGGCCTACAGTATGTGGGGAAAAAAGTTGTGTGGCCAAGATGTGTGTGACTCACTTGTATTCCTTGTATAAGCATACTATTACTTCCTGGAAGTTTGGGGCTGGCTGACAGCAATTACACCCATTTTTGGATGTATCACTAGAGACTAGAGACTGTTTTCCTAACTGCCAAGTTATCTTTGTGAGAAACATTGATCTGTGAATTATTATTATTCACCCCATGCTTTTCTTTTTTTTAATTCTTTTTTTTTTAAATTGCTGAATTCATTAGAATCCACCTGGACGTTCACCATATGCATTTTACAACTGCAATCCAGAACTTATTTTAATGAATAAAATGTTATATGAACAAATCTGTAGTTAGAATATGTTAATACAAACAAACTAGCTTACACTGAGGTTTAGACCCTGGTGTTGGATAGGACTCATACTGGTTTACAATCAATACTGCCTGAAGCTCATAAATGGTCATTTTACAATGCAAAGAATAGATCATATCCATACTAAAATATACAGAACTTTCTAGCTCTGTATCAAATTTTGACTTTAGGCGGGGGTATTGGTGTTCACTGACCTCTCTGGTGTTGGGCTTGTTTCGATTATAGATAGATTGTTTCGATTAACTGTCAGACTCCTACAATTCAGTGACATTGGTCATTTCTTCAGATAGGCTATAGCTACTGTACTGTACAGTAGGTGCAGTTCTTTACTTTCACCACATTGAGTCAGGCTAAACCAACATAAAGGCTGATTTGATGATGATTGAAATTCTACATTAGGAATAACCCCATGAGATGTAGCATCTCGTTTTCGAGGGGGCCCTTGTATTAATTAGTATTTATTCATGCGCTCTTGCTCTGAGTGACTGGCTGACTGACTTAATGAGTGATTGTGTGTGTGTGTGTGTGTGTGTGTGTGTGTGTGTGTGTGTGTGCGTGCGTGCGTGCGTGCGTGCGTGCGTGCGTGCGTGTGGTCATCTCTAACTCACCTTGCTCTGCCTCCGCAGAACTTGTACTTCTGTCCAAAAATAACGGATCTACAAGTTCACAACGTGTCGAATATTGATAATTATGTCTAGAGACTGATCTTATACTTACTTGTATTTGACCCTATACATCCTTAATTTGCCACAGGCCAACAATGTCTGAGTAAATAAGATTTGTTGACTTTGCATTTCGAGGTGGACAATGCCCTTTCACTCCCAGAATCCTAGTATGAGGGACGAAAAGGTATCATTTTGTATTTGTAGATTGCATTCATCTTTCCACTCAAACAGAGAGCGTCTCCTTTCAAACCCCAATGGTTCTAATCAGCCCCCCGCCCACAGGAGTGGCCCAATTCTCTCACAACTTGCTACAAAAATCCCTCATGAAAAACTATATAATCTCCTACCTTTCATTTTCAACCTTCACATGTGTCTCCTTCTCTAATAATCAAAAAGTGCTATATATTTCATCTCGCAATTTACTTCCGGATGGTTCGTTTTGCACTTTTTTTGCCACATCGGTCACGGGAAATAAATAAGCGCTGCCGTGGTCTATGGAAACAAGCCCAAAAGTGCACCCAAATAAGCCCAAAATCGCTTATACAAACAGTCAGACCTGGCAACGCAGCCTACGCCAATCATGCGTGAGAGATCTACAAGCTATGGGGCAGAGACGCCACCGTATCTTAGCAACAACTACAGCGCTCACTCTCATTGGTCGTGTCACGCTAAGAGCAGTCTCCAGACAATGGCATCGCAGACAGCTTGCTGTTACTGCTGTAGCCATGTCAGTCAGTCCCAGCGACGACGGACAGGGCGCTGATAGCTGCCATGTCGCTAACGCTAACGTGGTTGTCATGCCTGCAGCGGCTGTGCAATCACTTTGTCAACAATGCACGTTCGTGTGGTGAATGTCAATATTGCTGCTCAGTTAGTCCATTGTAGATGGTGTATGTTTGTGTGTGTCTTCTGGAGAACTATGTAGCTCCACAGCAACTACAGTAACTAACGTAATGGCAGGACCGCCCCGTGCAACGCATGTTAGGCTGCATTATGGTCATGTAGTAATTTCAGATAATTTCGCTCCGATTACAGCAGTGCTTATCAACCCTTTCACGCCGCCCCCCCCCCCCCCCCCCCCCCCAAATAAACGTACTTGATCTGGGGACCCCCCCCATTCTGTTTGACTCCGTTCCACAAGTACATATTGTGAAAATAGCCGATCTACAAGCTCAAAACGCCTCACGTTGAGAGGCTTTGTAAGCTTGTAGATCGGCTATTTTCTACATGATTGCCTCTTTCTTACATTCTTTGACAATGTGGCCCATGTTTTCATAGTATAGTTTGTTGACTACTTTTGTTGCAGAAATGCTCATTTCCTTTACTTTCCTTTTTTTATTGTCTCCGCCAGGCCGAAAGGCATGGCGCAAGACTATGTTTCACCCCCTGTCCGTCCGTCTGTGATAGCTAATCTCTCACATCGTTGACTTGATCGCAGCAAAATAACAGCCCGATGAGTCAGTGAGAGCTGGATAAACGAGGTAAAATGTGTCAAAAGGAGTCTGTACGGCTGTCGATAAATGAACACATGATGTCGGTGGGAGAGGAGATATTGTGTCTTTTGGACAAACAGCAGCGTCGTGCTGATGTTTGTTGTGTGAAGCAGCTTAATGTCAGAGTGTGTGTTGGAGCGCCTCAGTGCGGCTGCAGAGTTCATGTGCAACCTCTTCCAGAGAGAGACAGAGACACTAGAAACTCTGCTGGGGAAAAAAAACACTGCTGGGCATTGACTTTCATATGGTCATTGATCTACACACTGCAGGTATATCTGCTACACACACAACATCAAACTACACACTGCAGGTATGATGCAGCGTTTGCATTACAGCCAGCATGCCAGCGTAGTTCCCATATGGTTTCAAGGTGGGCTAAACCATATGGACCCCATGTCAGCAATGTCAGCGGCATCCACTTCAGTCCCAACTGCGATGCCCATGCAGGCTATAAGTAGCTTCTACCTGGCCCTTAGGTGGGCCCCAACTACCCATGTTTATGTGGGACCAAGGCGGGTCCTACCTGGGTTTGCCCATGCAGGCTTTAACTGGGTTCTACCTGGGCCCTAGGTGTACCCTAACCAACCACAGTGCAGTGCCCATCGCTCCAATTGTTGTGACGTCAGGGCTCTCAATACTGCACATTGGTGGAGGAGGAGTGGCCGCAGGGCGACCGCACACATCGCTGAACCAATGCTAGCCCACGGATGTTTCCTCTGGGGATTTACAATCTGCCCCTCTATGCCACATATCATCCGCACTACAGGGTCTTCACTGACCGAGCCACGGCCCCACTGACCCTCATGACGCTACGCCACTTATATGAGTTGCCAAGTGGCCGCGGCCGCTACGTGGGCGTGGCCGCGGGCTAGACGCGAGCCCCCGCGTAGCGGGGGCGAGCTTCTAGTATTTACAATAACTACTGGCTGACAAGTAATGTGGCTGTGTGTGTGTGTGTGTGTGTGTGTGTGTGTGTGTGTGTGTGTGTGTGTGTGTGTGTGTGTGTGTGTGTGTGTGTGTGTGTGTGTGTGTGTGTGTGTGTGTGTGTGTGTGTGTGTCCTAGGATACAGTGAGGTAATGAGGTCACATTGGACCAGCTCACCCAGAGGCCCCCCACTGAACACTGAGTCGGCCATTTTGAATCATGACTCATCCGTCACCAGTCCCGGGTGTACCAGGATCTACAGGTAGGTACAGAGGATGACATCTATTGGGTTAGAAAATGTAACTGTAAACCGTTAAAAGTAGTATAATTACTATTATATCTATTTACTTTAACCACATGAACAAAAGCATCTCTCTTCAGGGGGGAACATTTGCTGATCTACATGCTCACAACACGTTGCGATGCGTTATGAGAATTTCATGTCATTTCGTTGATGTATAAAACAATTTGTGCCGTGCTACAAGCTTGTAGATCTGCTATTTTTGAAAAATCTTTGAATACTCTTTTTCAAAAGCGAGCATTTGTAACACAAATCTTCTCTTCTGGGGGTCCCGGGCACAAACTCTTTTCAGATGGGGGTCCGCGGCCAAATATATATCAATTTGGGGGTCCTTCACTCGAAAAAGTTGGAGAACCACTGCTATAAAGTACTTTATAAACACACACCTAGACCACATGAATCGGTATCACTGCGCCCACGTCTTTGCCATGGACATATTACCAATCGTGATTATGTTTGAATTAGACATTTTTATTTATGTCCACATAAACAGAAGTACAAGAATGCCTTATATAATTGACATACTTGTCAGACACAGCGGACATAAATCATGGATAAGCAATGGAGAAACTGAAAATAGAAGAGATATCTTGATATCAAATCCACTATTCTGTCATGCCTACTTACTGTATGTACAGGCCCCTGTATACATGGCAACCATTTAAGATGTGGGACATGGTTTCAGCTATTTGTTCATGACCATGATGGATACAGTGAGGTGCATGATTGCCTGGAAATCAGATATTAAGTTTAGAAGGTAAATGTAATCTCGTTTTCAAAGTAAAGACAACAATGGTCCGCAGCAAGGTTATTGTAGTTAACAAAAACAAAATAACGAAAATTTAAATTGAAAAAACATTTTCGTTAACTGAAATAAAAATTAAAAAAACGAACTAAAACTATTAGCATTATCAAAAATAAAAACTAGCAAATCTGTTCTAGAAACGAATTAAAACTAACTGAATTAGAAAAAAAAATCTAATCTAACCGAACTAAAACTAAACTAAAATGAAAAGTCCAAAACTATTATTACCTTGGTCCGCAGCAGGGAGACATGCAGCCTTCCCTTGCAGTCTGAACTCAGTCCATTTTGTTGCCGCAGCCTTTGTTGTTGTACCTCGGGCATTAATCAATAGAAGTTGGTGTTCCGTTCCACACAGTCATAGTTGCTCTGACAGAGACACGGTCAGATGTAACATCCTCTGAGACAGCCACCGCCTCAGAGTTAGACCCGGCCAGTCCACCCACCACACACACACACACACACACACACACACACACACACACACACACACACACAACTACAGATTTGTCTGACCTCAGATCTGTTTTGTGTTTGTGTTATAATAAATAAATAGATGAAAATAAAGCTATTCTTAGACATACTTCTTGTCCAAACATGATTATTATTTCACCCCATGTGAATATGTCTGGGCCCAGTGGGCAGTAATGGCTCAGTATATTGTACCCTGCACAAATCTATATGTACTCTTACTGTGAGTCATCTCAGGGTATAGTGGAGCGGCTAAATGCTTTTTTCTGGCAGAATCTTTCAGTTGATGATAAAAGCGTGAAAATTGGCATGAGCAGTCTCCATGGGTCACTTGACAAGAATATTGTCTGAGCCATTTGTAATTTCAAGATGGCGGCCATTTTTCAAGATGGCCGATACCTTAGTGGGCAGTTAAGTGATATGATGGTTTATTTGGTGATACAAGCATGAAAATTGGCATGAGCAGTCTCTGTGGGTCACTTGACAATAAGCCACCCACAGCTACTTGAAATTTCAAGATGGCGGCCATTTTTCAAGATGGCCGACACTTTAGTGGAGCATTTAAGTTATATAATGGTTCATTTGGTGATACAAGTATGAAAATTGGCATGAGCAGTCTCTGTGGGTCATTTGACAATAAGTCACCCACAGCTACTTGAAATTTCAAAATGGCGGCCATTTTTCAAGATGGCCACCACCTTAGTGGAGCAGTTAAGCTTAAGAAATCATTTAGTTGGTGATACAAGCATGAGACGTCTCAAAAGGTCATTTGACAAGAAACCGCCCACAGCCACTTGAAATTTCAAGATGTCTTACGTGCGCCATGTGGATCCTTAAATGATACCTTTTCTCATAGAAATGTATTGGGTTCCTCAAAAAGCTCTGTCAAGAGAGGTTGTTTGACTGTGTTTTGTCTGACTCCTCGGCCACAAGCTGTCCAGTTTGGTAAAACCTGTCAGGAGTTGCCTCCCACCGGCATAGCTCTCAGGGTTCACTGAGGTAGGCTTACACAAGCTCCCTTACCACGACAAGGTAACAGTCACAAGGGAGGATAATATATATCTTTTTTTTTTTTTTAAACTAACAGCCATTACATGTGTCAAATAGATACTAAGGGGTGGGGAAACAAAAAATAAGATGAATAAATTAACACAGTTGTGGTGCTGATAAGCACAGTTGTGGTGCTGAACGGACAGTGCTCCAAAATTATGAGCAATGGCTAACACTGAATGGCAATAGCCACAGAACCATGACAAACTATACTAAGGAACTAAACTGAAAATGTGCTTCACTGTTAGATATGGCAGTGGAAGGTAGTGGAAGCAATGTTACAAAGTAACAACTGAAAATGACACAGTAATAGACTAGATACAAAGTAAAACATGATGCGCCGATGTGGCGAGGGGAAGCCGAGCCATAGGCCTACACTTGAAAACACAGAGGACAACGGGGAATAACTCTGGCAAAATAAACATGCAAATATAGGTTCTAGCAGGGGCAATTACATAGGCATGTGAAACTGGGTCCATATCTGAAGCACTTACACCTTCCAGTACATGCCTTGGTGCACCCACATTTGGTCAACTCCCAACAACTCTCCGCAATAGGTGGAAGTGGAGTCCAGAAGACTTTCCACTTCTCGTCCTGTTCCACCCATCCCCAGTCAGATGGGCTCGGCATTTGTGGAGGTCGCTTCAATGCCTGTCCCCACACGTATCCAGCCTCATAAGAAGCACGTTTGGCATGCATGCTCTTTGAGTGCTGCTTGAGTTGGCAGGATCAAGTCATATCGTCTTTGCTTTCTGGCAAAGAGATCAAGCCTGGCCTCGTTCACAGTTGTGACATCACTGGACCGGTCATACATTAGATCTTCTTAGTCTCTTGACATGGATATCTTTGGTATCTTCAGTGTCTTCAGCAGATGTAGATGCTCTCTTTTGGGCCCTTTCCAGCTCTGTGTTGTTGAACAGCTTGAATGATATGTTGCTCTGTTTCTTGTCAATGTGCTTTCTATGCCATCACCTTCATCTAGTCGGGTTGGACTAAGTAAGATAGGCAGAGCATTGATCTTATGAAATAATGGAACATTTCTTGCAATGGTATCATGACCAGTACGATCGTGCTCTCTGTTGAATAAACTTGGCTGAATGAGTTTTTCCTTGGTGACCTGCTGACAAATGAAACATCTGTCCCAGTTATTTTTCACAACTGTTATGATGGCTTCTGCCATGTCTGCAGCATAGGCAGAGGGTTTATCCTTTTACCACCTTTTACCAAGCACTTTGATGTATGGGATACAACTAAGTTTGTGCCTTAACCCAACACTTAGTCCGATCGTTCATCCAATGCCATTTAAATCCCATGCGATCTGTACACCATCCGGTTAATTAAAACCATTAACCTTGGCTCGGCTCTCCCGCGCTGGCACAACCTGTCAATTCAGGTGCAGCTATCTAACTGTTTTGGGGTAAATTAGACAGCATTTGGGATACTAACTTTCTATTAGCTGACATTGAACCCCACTCTGAGGTTTAACAGCAGTGATATATCACCAGTGTGCCCTGGTAGTGCAGATATTCACTCTTATCTAATCTATCTATGATCAACAAATCAACACAACTGTTTTAGCATAATAATAATAATAATAATAATAATAATCGTCCTTAATGAAAAAAAAAACGTACATTTCTATGAGAAAATGTATCTTTTGAGGATCCAGGGGGCGACCATCTTGAAAATAGAAATTTCAAGTGGCTGGGAGTGTTTTCTTGTCAAGCAACCCTTAGAGACTGCTCTTGCCAAATGTAATGTTTGTATCACCAAATAAACCATTATATAACTTAATTGCTCCCCTAAACTGTTGGCCATCTTGAAAAATGGCCGCCATCTTGAAATTTGAAGTAGCTGTGGGTGGCCTATTGTCAAGTGACCCAGAGAGACTGCTCATGCCAATGTTCATGCTTGTATCACCAAATAAACCATTATATAACTTAATTGCTCCACTAAAGTGTTGGCCATCTTGAAATTTCAAATAGCTGTGGGTGGCCTATTGTCAAGTGACCCACAGAGACTGCTCATGCCAATTTTCATGCTTGTATCACCAAATAAACCATCATATCACTTAAATGCCCACTAAGGTGTCGGCCATCTTGAAAAATGGCTGCCATCTTGAAATTACAAATGGCTCAGACAATATTCTTGTCAAGTGACCCATGGAGACTGCTCACGCCAATTTTCACGCTTTTATCATAAATTGAAAGATCGTAGCACTTATCTGCTCCGCTAGTAATAAGTGTCTGGCAAATATTTAATATAAGATGTGAAGGTAAACGTGTAATTGTGACAGCTTGGGGCTGCACAATATACCTCACTGAGATATATGAGAAACGAGCTGAGTGAGCCGTTGACACCATAGCTGCTGTAGCAGGAGTTGGACCTCCAGAATTCTTTCATCCACTGCAGCAGTGGAGAAAACACACAGTTCAACACACTACTGTATCAGAAGAAAATGAGATTGAGGCCATGTTTTTATGTTTGAAGGCAAGAGGGCACATGTTGAGGTGATACGCAGCAGTAAGACTGCATGACATAACGGAATACTGCTACTCTTTAAAATGATTTTTTTTTTTCATTTGTTTCGTCGCTATCAAGGTTCACATAGTGGCTTTTCATACACCCTTCCTCACATTTCAACATCCAGACACAGTCATTATATAATAATCAATTTAACAATCATGGATAGGCATCGAATGACTCACTGATATTTAATAGAACACACAACAATAATTAAATACACAATGGCAATAATCCTCCACCTTCAGCTTCTTTTCACTCGCTGGGTATCCATACATTGGTGGAATTGGGCAGTTTTCTGTCTCTTTTGTTGGTGTTTCTACAAAATACAATATTTAATTAGTTTAATTAGTTTGATATAGTGTGAACACATAACCCATGCATCTCCTCTGCATTTCAACTTCACTATAGAGTGACTCTCTGTATTCCTTTCTCTCTCTCTCCATCTGTGACCCCTCACCTTGATCACTGATTGACCCCATGCTTTATGTCTGCTTTATTGTTACAAGTGTAAAACGGTGGATGCAATTTGTTTTTGTGGGGAAGTGGGAAAAGGGAGAAAAGAAAGAATGAAAAAAACAAAAAGGTATCTACATATTTACACATAGCATATCTATCCGTACAGTATGTACATGAGGTTTACACGTAAGGTGCAGGAGGAGCAGTATACTGTTCATTATACAGTTCATCACTCAGCACTTAGATTCATTACTGGTGAGAGCTGCACTCAGCACTCACCATTGTATCCTCTACGACAGGGTAGGTTGGTCCCTCTCTGAGAGGAGAAATAGGCACTGGTATCAGTTAATTTTTAACGCTATTGATACCTCACATTGCTGTTAGAGTGGAAAAAAAGCACTTACCAGACCCGCTCAAGCGACTGGCTTACCACCTGTTCCACCTGTGACCTGTTGAGTCTGAAGTGGGAAAATCTGCTTTCTGCTTTGATGCCCCTATGTCATGGAACACTCTACAACACAACTCACACTAAAAAATAATGCCCCAATATCCTACGGACAATATAATAACCTGCTCTTAAATCTCCCAACCTCACCATGTAATTGTTTACATGTTATGGTTTTATTTTTTGTTGTTGCTGTGTTTTGTATCTTCTGTATATGTCTTAATTGTTGAAACTTGGTAGTCTTGCCATTGATACTACGGTAGGCCTCCTTGCCTGGCCGCGGTCGTTCGTCGTTCGTCTATAACCCCATAGAGGAAAACAAGAAAACATCAGGAATTGCTCTGAAACGCAAAAAAAACAAAAAAACAATTGCAAGTACCTAAGACTGAAAACCACTTCAAAGAAGTATTATTTTTCCTGCATATAAACTGTAAAACCATCCACTCAAAGAAGCAAATTGGATGACAGATGAACTACTTGTATAACAGTTTTGTCCCACAATACAGTAAATTATTACACATAGATCCAACATCACTTGACACCCTGACTTGGCCTAAGACCTGAGTTAGATCAGAATGTTGTCTTTGACTTTTGTGTCAGATACATTTTATACCCAAGGCTTTATCCGAAGCAGCTCCATGACTAAATAGGTTAGCACATTATGCTCACATGCCAGAGAAATCAGCCACTGTTTGACATGGTTTTGTAGCAGTTGTAAGCTATAGTACTGATTAGGGTTGCAGCCGTTAATCAAACTTACTAAAGTAATCTGTTTCAATAAAATAATGTATTTTATTTGTTTTTATAAAAAAATAGCAAGAATAGCTGATCTACAAGCTCACAATGTGTCGTATCGCGACGTCTTGAGGTTGTATATATTATTTTCACATCGATTCATTGTTATACAGTACACACACACACACACACATAAATATATATATTTATATATCCCCTCTGGAGTGGAGCGTGATTGGATATAAGCCTGGAATCTTGACGTTAGTGAGTGAATAAATGTAGATACTAACCATGAGATGGATGGTAGCACATGTCTAGACACCACTCCCCAGGAGAGAGTCATGCATTTCTGATGCCGAATCCTTCTCATAATTCTGGGACAGCAGATAGCATATAAGTTTGACCTTTTGGGATACTTTTCAAACATGTCATGACTTCAATATATATATATACTGTATTTTTTACTCTTTATTAATATTCTTTCCTCCTCTGTCAGTCACCAAAAAAAAGCCATAAAAAGGTTAGTGGACGCTTACTAGAGACAGACCGACTCTCAGGTCAGTGAAATCCTTACAGCTGTCAAAGCAAAACAAAATGCTTTATGGGCATTAGTCTAGTATAGCTGATTGTTGTGATTTAGGAATCCTCTTTTTGATCCTAAATGCTCTCCCCTACTAATGTGACGACTGATCACTCAATTGAATTACTTCATCACTGTAAGCAAGCAGTCAGTGGTGACTAAGTACATTTAGGTACAATACTTAAGTAACTTTTTTGAGTATCTAAACTTTACTTTTTTAAATACTGTATTTTTATGTATGACTTAAGACAAATTTTATCTATAACTCAAGACAAATATTGAGACAAATATTGTATTTTTGTCTCCACTACATTTCTAGGAGTTTCTCTTACATCTCTTCACTCAAGTAGGCTACTGGGTTGAGCACTTTGTCCACTACTGACTGTAAGCCAGCGGTGAGCTTGGCAGAACAAGGTGAGTCAGTATCACACCTACACTTTCTTTATGTTCTGAAGCACATACTACAGAGAACATGCCACATTATGTGGCCGGAAGATATGTGAGTCATGACTGATACAGAAGTTTAGGCAAGACAGGATATAGGAATGGAATAGATAGAAAATATGCTTTTCTAACATCCAAATGACTAGCACTTCAGTTGTGACATCTTGTTGGGCCTCCAGTGTCTTGATAAAGTAGAGCACATGGCCTTGATGAGTTGATGCTGAGTGCCAAGCAGGGAGCCATTGGGTCCCATTTTTTTTTAGAGTCTTTGGTATGACCCTGCCGGGGATCAAACCCCGACCTCCCAATCTCAGAGTGCCCAGTGTCGGCTGCTCGGCCGCTCCAAAATTCTCCAACATTACAACATTGGAACGCCTGGGGCCAATAGGATCTCCCCACGGGCACTCTAACCACAAGGCCACTGAGCTTCAATATATGACTGAAAATATGAAGTATAGGCATTATCATGGCTTTTCAAGGTTCAACCTTTATTGTTGCACCCTGTACCTGTAGGCTACAGGGTGCTACTGCACATTATCTCTATATTCATGTGACCAAGGCGGATCTGTCCAATTTTTCATATTCCATCTTGATTGGCTAAAATTGGCTTTGCTCTGTGAATGATCCAAGCACCACCGAAGAAGAGTACACCCAGAAATCACGTGATCGCAACTAAAAAAAGCTTGCCTCCTTTCATGTTAAAGGATTTACAAAAGTACAATTTTCTTTCTCAGATTGCTGTTGTTTTCGGTACAGTACAATCGCTGTTTTCACTGGCAAGGGGACGGTAGCCAAGTGGCTCTGACTGCCTTGCATTGCGGGCCCTAGGTAGGCAACCTCGCCTGGCGGAGACTATCTATGCCATGGAACATAGTAGTCCGTGGACCATTGGTTGAGAAACAGTGGGATGCATAGACATGAACAAAAGTACAAATCTTAGCCCATATCCCCTCCCAATACAACAGTGGTCCCCAGGTTGATTCTTAGTCAGGGCGGTGTACACAATCAGTTGAAAACCCTTGATTTAATCCTTTAAACTGGCCATAATTAAAATGTAAAAATACAATTGTCAATCACTTGAACCCTAGCATGAACCCTAGCTCACAATTAATGCATTGTGAGCTTGTAGAATGGCTGTTTCTGAAGATATTTAGTGTAGAGGGAAAACAGGAGGGGGTATACTAGTCAGAGCCCTTGGTAATCCAGTCAACTAAGTATAGGGTTATGTGGTTAAAGTATGTTTCTAGTCTTTCAAATCATGTAAACCTATTCACATGTGGTTCACAGGTAACCACAATCTATCTCTGTTTGGACCTTGATAATAGAAGGCAGGCTATTGTCCTCCATTCATAACAACTAGGTTTGTGTACAGAGATAATGTGCATCTGTAGGTCCAGACTGTCAGGCAGCCCATCTATTGTTAAATTCAGAACAGGGTGTGCCAGAGACGCTCATTCTGTCCCCTTTAAAAGCACCTTGTTGCTGGATTAAAGCTATCAGCCCAAAGATGACACTGAGGAAAGAAACAGCTTTTTAAGTACAGACAATCTACTGTGGTGAGATCTATGCTCTGTGCAAAACTTGGGAACTGACTGCAGATAGGGAAATGATGGACAGCACCGGCCTTCCCCTACTGATCCTGTTGACACTCGGCTGTCTTTCTTGTGCAAAGGATGTGAGAGATCATTTTCCTCCCTGCCCAGATTTCCAGGAGGCATTTGGAGGCTCTTGCTATGAGTTTGTGGTTCTCCGACGACCCTTTGCCAGTGCCCAGGCTTGGTGCGAGCAGGCCGGAGGTCGCCTCGCCTTTATCCCAAATGAAGAAACCCAGTCCTTCCTTCAGAAGCACCTGGACCCAGAAATGGACTGGTGGCTAGGAGCAGCATCAGAGGCCTCTCCACACCTGAGATCGCAACAATTTGATGCTGTTAAAGGTAAGCGGTAGATATTTATGATACTTTGAAGAAGCCTATACTCTGAAAGAGATTTAACATTATTCCCACGAGATAAGATCATCATACTACTATAACGGTATTCACTCTGCTTCATGATTGCAATAAATGCAATTAATTTGATTGTGATGATCATCATGCTTCATCGATCTCATCATGCACAGATTTAAAGCAGTAATGGTTGTTAGATTTGTATTGTTAGCTAATATGGATAGGGTTACAAGGAAGGGCAAGTTTATTTGTTGAACACATTTAAACAAGGCAATTCAAAATGCTTTATACAAAATATTAAGCACTAAATATTAATAATCCAATGATAGACTTAACCACTCAACCCGGCATCCCCCGTTTTGTTCAAATGCAAAGATTTTCATAATTTCGTTTTTTTCCAAAAGTAATGAAAATAGCAGTATAAAATAGCATCTACAACATGTCATAATGCAGCTATTTTTGTGACTTTTGCAGGAGTATACAATAGGGCATTAACACATCGGGTGCCAGAGGTTTTTTAAAACAGGGTACATCCAGTGCCGGCCGTTTCTTACCGTTTACGGTATTTTTTTGTATTTTTTTAAACGACTATAGTCGATTTTGGTACTCACAAAATAAACATAAACAGATGCAATGTGGAGATACAAGGTTTCTCCCCGACAGGGACGACACCTTGGTCAGTGTTGCACTGTCCCCTCTGCAGGTCCTCTTTCATGGCTAGATGGTTCAGACATCAGCTACTCCAACTGGGCGAGCAGCCCACAGCCAGAGGCAGGTTGTGGACACATTCTGAGACACTCAGCCTTCCACTGGACGGCCACGGGCAACTGTACTCAAGAATTTCAGTTTGTCTGCCAGTTTGGTAAGTTTATTTATTTCTTAACCCAACACCGGGAACGCATCTGTGTAACCAGTTAAATGATTATTTTACACTTTGGCTATTCAAAAAATAGCAGATATACAAGCTCATAGTGCCGCTCTATGAGCTTGTAGATCTGCATTTTTTTTTAAAATGTGTGCAAATCTTTGAATATATATATTTTTTAAAGCGAACATTTGTAACTCAAATCTTAGCTTCTTGGGGTCCCTGGAACCAAACATTTTACAAAAGTTCGCTTTAAAAAAATATATATTCAAAGATTTGTACAATTCTTTTAAAAAATAGCCGATCTACATGCACTATGAGCTTGTAGATCTGCCATTTTTGAATAGCCAAATAAATCTAAAATGACAGAGATGCGTTCCCAGATTGGGTTAAACATACCATACTTGATTATGCGCAAGTAAATCCTAATGCAGCTAATAAAATACTGTCTTTACTTTTCCCCCCTGTCGTAGAGTCTGGGAGATGGATTGTGTGTGTGGGTCAGAATGTCACCCTGCAATGTGCTTATGGTCAAGTATTAAAGATAGAGGGAGGCTTCTACGGTCGCAAGACTGTTCACTACTGTCGGTCTGGCCTCACTCCCTCTCCCACGTCCACAAAGGATCAGTGTAGCTCGCTGGATGTTACACATTCATTAAAAGGTAAACACTATGACCAGTTATATTCTGTGTTGCTTTTCGTTGTTGGACTTTTAAAGATAATAAAATACATGATACATGGAATCAATTTCATGTATAATTTCATCCAGAAATGTAAAGTTTGTGCCCTCCAACCTGTATCACTCTTGGTTTGATAATACAGTAGGTCTTTTCAATGTGCGTACCAAAAAATCCTGAAGGGGGCGTCAACAAGGGTTATTTGGTAGCGCGGACATCATGGTGGGGTATAAACAGGTTGACTTAACATTGACCCCACCAGCATGTCTGCAGCTACCACGCCCCCCCGTGGTGACGACACGTTGGCAAGCACTATGGAGAACCACTTTAACGGATTAAAAAACCCACAGCTTCACTAAAAGGTTCTGCATGGGTAAGCTGTAATGCAATTCAATAATGCTTTTGAAAGAGGTGATTGCTCAATGCCACAAAAGGGCTAGATATATTATGACATGCAGAAACCAAATACAGTATATGCAACAGGTGATACCCCATCAAAACGCATCTGAAAGCAAGGCCATACAATGAGCACATTAAAGCCTCAATACGGTCTAAGATAATATCAAACCACATTGAAGTAAATATTGACTCATGGATTTTACTGATGACACAAGCAACATGTGTTTCATGTATGAATGGCAGGCAGAGAGATGAGAGAGCGTACCGTGCACTGCATGGGGCATTCATATAGCACTTTTCTCCAAAGTGCTTTACAATGTGCATTGTATAAGTGCATAAGTGTTTTATGCATTCGGCCACCGAACTAATGGTGATGGTGATGATGTATTAAATGTTTGATGAAATATTCAGGCAATCCTTCCTTTGTTTATTTTAGTGTTTCAGGTCATTCTCATAACCTTTAACCCATTGAGACCTGGAACGCATCTGTGTCATTGTTTTGATTTGAGCTAAAAAGCATTGTTTTACACTTTGGCTATTCAAAAATAGCAGATCTACAAGCTCGTAGCGCGGCACCGAGTGCCGCGCTACGAGCGGTGCCATGCTACGAGCTTGTAGATCTGCTATTTTTGAATAATCGTGAAAATGTGTGCAAATCTTTGAATATATATTATTTTAAAGCGAACATTTGTAACTCAAATCTTTGCTTCTGGGGGGTCCCTGGAACAAAATATTTTGAGATGGGGGTCCGCGGCCAAATTCATATCATTTTGGGGGTCCTTGACATGAAAAAGTTTGAGCACCACTGATATAGAAACATACGTTTTTTAGAATACTGCTGGAATTTAGAAGACATTTGTAGAATCGGCTTCAATATGTTAAAGAGGCATAAGAACAAACTCAGACACGGCCTTGTTTGTTTGTCTATCCTAATAGGTCAGTGTGATGGACGGCAGGCCTGTCAGGCTGCAGCAGCTGTCATCTCCTTTGACGATCCCTGCCCTGGACTGGGAAGTTACCTGTCGGTGGATTACCACTGCAAAGATGGTGAGTAGCATCAATGGGTGATTACTTGTATACTTCCAGGCCCAGTCTAAAGTAGTGTTGAGATAGTCTAAACACTTTCCATGCAAAAAAACAAACAATGTGGTGTGGGCATCCAGCACTGTTTAATTTCGCTATCGCTACACCCACTAATGGTTCAACCAATCAACATCTCTGTGATACATACAAACGCAATCAAACCCCTTCGATATACAGTAGGCAATATACTTCCAGCGCTTCCTTTGGCTTCTTGGTTTCACTTCAGCCTTTATTTCAGCCTTTATTTCAGCCTTTATTCCAGGGTTTTTTCAAAGGGAGGGAGCCATATTTGACAATATGAAAATGCCTTAGTGCTTACTGCATCTCCTGCCATACTGTTCCTATTGGCCTTAGCCACATACACATGCATCGGATTACAAGCATTTTATTTAACTACAATTCAGTATCAGTAGTCGTTGGGCAGCGTAGCCAAATGTAAAGTCACTCATCTGTGCTGTGAACAAAACAAAAACAATCCAGCCTTTTTTCACATGCATGTGCATGGCATTGCTATTATATTTACAGTCTGTTATTCATATTGGGATATCCCTCTGTCCTGAAAGATATAACTCCCTCTACGTTTATGGAATGGGTCCAAACAGCTATAATGCTGGGTAGGAGGTTGCTATAGTCCAACTATGGAAGTCAGCTCATGTACCATCAATCATAGATTGGCATAACTTACTTATTAAGACAGCATCATATGAACGGGTATCCTTCTCTATGAAGGGCAGAACAGACCAGTTCCACCTGAAGTGGGAAAGATTTCTTCACTATATTAATGGCTTGTAATGACAGACTGGCTCCCACATGTATACCCTATACTGTATACTGTAGGTATATCCTTGCTTGTTCACAGTTGGCTCTATTGTATGTGTAACATAGCCTCCGTCCTTATTTTTCTTTGTCTTTTATTTCTTTACTCTTATCTTTTCTTCTTGTCTTATTTTTTTTTTGTTTTACCGTAATGACTGTTGTTGTGTCGATACCTGTTGTTTATGAATTTATTAATCTTGTTTTGTTCTGTGTCTGTCCATTGGGATGTTGCGTTGTCAAAAATTAAATCAAATATTAATCCCACAAAAAGATTTAAGTTATTTACAGTCCAATAAATAGAACATCACAAGGGACAAGCAATTAGGAATGACACATTCTACTGAGCCTATCAGCCCAGGTTAATTATTTTTGGCAGGTCATGAATAATACATTTTAGGAAGGAAGCCACATTCAGAGAGAGAGAGAGAGAGAGAGAGAGAGAGAGAGAGAGAGAGAGAGAGAGAGAGAGAGAGAGAGAGAGAGAGAGAGAGAGAGAGAGAGAGAGAGAGAGAGAGAGAGAGAGAGAGAGAGAGAGAGAGAGAGGATCCAGGAACGAGGTGTTGCCTTTCTATTGATGTGTAACATAAAATAGTCTGATAGAGCAGCATTATATAAGCTCCATAATCATGTTTTTTTTGTTTTTAACATGTTTTTGAAGATTATCCATTAAAATCCAGGTGGTTTTTGGCACTCTGCTTTTCTCTAAAGCATTAATATGGATGTTTACCTCCGAAACTGGCCTTAAGACCGCCCTCTCTGTGAAAGCAGGTGTGACACATGACATGACAATTTGGTACTGCCGCTACTGCGTTAACAAATTGTTAATGAGGGCAAAGACAGACATTTATATTTCTGACTAAGTTTGGACGCGTGAACTGGAACTTTAACTAACAATTACCCAGACACATAATAGATGCTCTCCTCACACATCTTTGGTTATTTCTTGCCCACAGGACTCAGATTATCAATGATCAAGCTGGCTGCTGTCTTTGATAATATCACCATCAGCATGAAGTGGCTCTACCAACCTTTGCAGGGTAATGCTACCTGCAAGCTGAGAACTGGAGATGGACACGTCATTGAACTTGTATACACTCCAGCTAGGTGAGCAAAATACGTATATCAGTGATCAAGGTTGACTGAAAATAACACAAGAACTGTTGGTAATGTTTTACATGAAGTCTATGGTAGCTTCATTAGGCATTCTTTACACATTCATGGACTCAATAATACATTCATTAAAGTTACTAAAGGCTTAAGGACCACTTCATGTGGGTACTGTAACACCTTCCATAATGCATTTGAAAGATATTGTTCATGAATATAATTCTATGTGAGCACAACTCTTTCATTCAAAACGTAATAATCACCAGCACTCACATAAATGTACTTAAGGTACCTTTCATTTAATCAGGCACAGGCAGCATACGTACACTGCAATACTAATTAAATAAAGCACTGTTTCTCAAAAGAGGGTACTTTGAACATCTTATTTTACTCTTATGATAACACATTGAAGAACTTTGCGAAAAAAAACCTGCTTATCTGAAAGTGTTAAATAAAATAAAATAAATATTGACAAGCACAACTGTTGAATTGAAAGCAAGCAATACTTGGCCAGTATGCTGTATGTTTTAATATGTTTTATTTCAAACATGTTGACATAAAAATGTAGCACATCTACTCAGGATGCACTAACTGCAACTCTTTCAGGTGTGCAGTCATACCCAGCTCAGAGTCCAGTTTGTATGGATCCAGGTGTGACTGCTTAACTGAAGAACTGATTATTTTATTACTTTCATATTTCATTTCAAATAAGAATTGGAATGAATGACCACTCCAAAAACTTGACATATGCGTGCTGTTATCAGTGATGTTTCACTGAAGCATTAGTGAGCATGACTCAAGTTTCAACAAGTAATTTATTTACCGGGTGCAGAGTTCAGAGAGTTCATTCATAACAGAAGAATGGCCAGCACTCACACAAATGTCCTTTAGTTACCTTTTATTTAATTAGGCGCAGGCAGCGAACATACACTGCCCGTGCCTAATTAAATAGAAGGTACTGTACCTAAAGGCCATTTATGTGAGTGCTGGTCATTCTTCTGTTTAGTTTAGCCCAATGAATGCCAATGTGAATATGCAATAACCATACAAAAAAACAAATACATTTTAATGAGTTTCGCGAGTGAGGTTCTAGTCTCTCAACAAAGCCAGATGCACCGCATGCATTCAAACCCCTAGACTCTGCGGTGGTGAGCAGGTACTCTACCACTGCACCACCCAAGTGCCCGTCTAGACGTTTTTTATCATTGCTATTTTTTATCAATAATAAAACATTTTGATGATAGCACAATAATTGCAAAAGTAAAAAAAAGTCAAACTTGTACAACCCGCTTACAGTACAACCGCCTTTGTAAAGAACAAGAGTGCAAGAAACTCATAGTGTTGGCAGTGGGATGGATATGGACGAAGGTCAATAAGTGATGCTGAGGTGTTTAAGTGTCCACATGAAATTATTTTCATCCAGAAAAATGTTATTTTCAAAGCAGACAATTTGTGAAACCACACAGTGACACCCTCTGTGATTAGCAACCATCAGGGGATCGATCATACTGGAGATAAATATTCTGTGACTATTTCAAAAAGGTAAGAAAATCGAAAAAATCACTGGCAGTGGGCAAACGCGGCCAGAAATAAGTCTGGCAGTGAGAGAGAATGACTCTCAGACTTTTGCTGTGATTGCTTTGTTTCTCAGGTTGGAGCGGCACTTTTTCCACAACTATACCTTTCCGAGCGACTTTGAGGTGGAGGTGGAATGTGCCAGTAACGATGTCCATGCCACAGCTCAAGAAATCATTACCATCCAGGAGCCCATCGCAGGGGTTCTTGTCATAAAGTGTCACAGTGGGAATGTGTCATTAGATGCAGATGACTGTAAAGCCTTGTTCGGTGCCCCGTTTCAAATTCAAGTGGAATTAGAAGCAGGTAAGAATTAAACTAGATCTAGTCTGACCATGTTAAAAGAGCTTGCAGTACATTTAATTTTATCACTTGAATTTAAATGTGTTTGTTTTGGATGTGTTTATATCTCAGTAGCACCATGCCTTTTTGTAACTAATGCATACTGTATCAATAAGCCATTATAAATGCCTCAAGAATGCATAATCAACAAGTTAATGTTAAAGGAGGAGTTCACCAAAAAAATTACTTATTTTCTATCAATTGCACACCCCATGAAGCCTTGGTTTCATGGATTTATTTTTGTTTTTGTGGCATTCCTAAAACAATAATTTAATGACCGTGTGTATTTCCGGTAGGAGACACAAATAATCTACTTTGTGTCTCCTACTGGATACATTAGCCGGTAGGAGACGGGAATCAAATTATTAGCTTAGGAATGCCACAAAAACAAAAAAGAATCCATGGATTCAAGGCTTCATAGGGTGTACAATTGATAGAAAATAAGTCATTTTTTGGGTGAACTCCTCCTTTAATAATATAATGTTGTGATATGTGTGCTAACAATACAGTATACAGTATAACAACAATATACAATATACTACTACCTGATAGAAATAAATCAATGTATACAGCTTTAGCAGCCATGGAGAGTGTACTGTACAGAATATGAAGGGAGAAGGGTGAGAGAAAGAGAGGAAAACCTTCTTGCTGTGAGGCAACACTGCACTGCCCTAAGAGAGGTGAATCTGGCATCAGTTGAATCACTATATCACGAACGCATAATCAATAGAGCAGGTAAAATAATCGCTGATGCCTCTCGCACCATGATGGATGTACCTGCACTTAGAGCACTTTGTCTATGTTTTGATGTTGCTGATGTGGAACTGAGCTAACCCCAGTTGCTGTACGCAAAGCAAAATGCCAATTACCTAACCTGAGTTGTTTGGTCATTAGAGAGAACTGAACTGAACTAAACAGAACACGGATAGAGAGACAGAAAGTGGGATTTTAGAAGCTGCTTCTAATACCAGTTGTTTGTGTATCTGCACCACGTCACTGAATCAAATATCTCTTTTGTACATGCTGTGTATAAAGGGGATTTCGATTCAAAAGTTAAATAATTCATATTCTCTGTGTGCTGTCTCTCGGCTGGCAGGTACCAATGTGACCTACACACTCCAGCATGGAGCAATATTGTTGGCGAGTTCATCGGTGGTCGGAGGAATCACAGCAGAGAACATCACAGTGAGTCCAGAGATGATGAAGCTGCTGGCCCTGGGCTGCCACGTTCTGTGTCTTCATGCATCCAACAGGGTCACTAGCCCTCCAGAGACCACCGAATTGAAGGTGAATAAAGCTAAGAAATATTCTTCGTGCAAACCCCCCAACATCTTCAGCCTCCAAGAAAAGTAAGAAGTGAAAGCAAAGAGATAAAAACAAGTCAGACATGAAAAACCTCTCACTGTTATAAAATGTCAAAACATGTGATCAGTGTTAAAACTATATATTATATTTAATATGTGCATGGATAAAAGCACTAAGGAGTCGGGACAATCCTATTTAATCCTAAAATAAAACAGTAAAAGTGCCCGTGTAAGGTTAAAAGCAAAAGCAAGAGGCAGTAATGGCTTCAGGGTACGGTAAGTTCAGAACTGCATCATAGTCATAGGTGTGTGTACATCAGGACAGAATCCACAAAGCCGGCGGCCATTTTAGTCCGGGCAGTATGGTGATGTATGGCCTGTTCAGCAGCCTGATGGCGGCCAGTAGTGATGCGCGGGTCGGGTTTTTTCATGACCCGCCCCGCCCCGCCCCGCGACGGAACCCAACCCGCCTCAACCCGCCCCGCGAACCCATATATAAATCTACGGCTCAACCCGCCCCGCGACCCGCGATTTCTTTTTTATTCTGTAAAATCATGGTTAGAAAATAATCCCCAAGTGTATTCAAACTGTTTTATTGTTAGTATTCTTATTCTTATTAGGAATAAAGACAAAACAAGAGCATGTTATTATTTTTATTTTTTTTGCGTGTGAGAGCGCGTGACCCGCTCACCCGCAGCCCGCACAATTTTCTCCGAAATTCTGACTCGACTCACCCGCGCCGCGGGTTGACCCGAGGGTCCCGCGGGTTACAGGTCAACCCGCGCCATCACTAGCGTCCAGATAGACAGTGGCTTGAACAGCCATATAAGCTAGAAATGATATTAAGACCTGTAACCAGGACGTTTTTAAAGGAGATGAACGATTTTTCCTTAAGAGGAGAAATTGACGATGAGCAATAAAGGAGGCAAAAGAGATTATGATCCTTTGTTTAATATGCATTGTGACCGTCTGTCCATTGCAAGCTTGTAGATCTGCTATGTTTGCTATTTTTGGAAGATTTGGGGGAACATATATGGATATGCAAAAATATGGAAAATAATGTCATGCCCAAAATCGGGATGCCAGGTTGAAAGTGGTTAGACTGGCACAATAATCTTATGAATTTAATTTGAATTAGAAAAAAGAAAGAAAAAAGAAGAAGCCATTAACAACAACATCAACAACAGCAACAACAATAATAATATATATATTTTTTGTGTTGAACAGACAACAACAATCAAAACATCAACCCTTTGCAATGCTATTGGATCCACGTGAAGTCAAATTCATGAAAGAGGGATAGATGTATCTACAGTATAGACATTGTTTTGTACTGTACCTCCTGTGTCCAGGTGTGTGTGTTGGAGAAACTCGCAGGCCTGCAGGCCTCTGTGATGGCAGAGGAGGGCCAGTGTCTGGGATCCTCTGCTCTCAACATTGTTGTTTCCCTGGAACGGGGGGCCCCTGCACTACTCCTCTTCTCTCTGGCTGGAGACAGTGGCTCCAGACAGCGGCTACATGAAATGAATACACGGAAGCACATTTTTCAGATCACAAACACAATCCAAGGTACTGAATAACAAAAACTGAATCACAAAGCAGCTTTATCAAGTAATAAAGTAAGTGAATGAATATATATATATATATATATATATATATATATATATATCTATATATATATATATATATATATATATATATATATATATATATATATATATAGATATATATATATATATAGATATATATATATAGATATATATATATAGATATATATATATATATATATAGATAGATAGATAGATAGATAGATAGATAGATAGATATCTTTGTGGGATTCTCTCTCCTGATTGGATGAAATTTGTAACTCACATGAAAATGTATTTTCTGTTTATTAAAGAGTTGGAGAGATAAACAGACTCCTGTTACACACTATAGCGATTACTATTACTATTATCGGAAAATAGAGCTTTAACTGTTTAAACATTTTTGTTTTTGTTTTAGCAAAAACCTTACAGCATCTTTAAAAATATATTGCAAATTAGAAGCTTTTCCTAGCATCCCTTAGCACCTTTAATAAATTGACATAAATAAAATTGATTATTATTGATTAATAGTAATGAGACTGAAGGTCTCAAGAATGTTTTTAAATTAATTTAGCAGTTGAACAATTCATCCTCAAATTTGTTTTTGTTACAGGATCTTTAGAAGTGAAACTCAGAGCCTGGAATGTTTTCTCATCGTTGGACGTAGATGTGGAAATGCATCACTTGGGTTCCTGTGCCACTCACTTCATCCCCAGATCAGACAGTTATGGGAGAGATTTGATGAACTTCAACCAGGAGGATAGTGGGCCGGTAAATGAATAGCATCCCTATTTTGACTGGGCATGTCATAATAGGCAAATATTCTGGGAAAATAGCGGATCTACAAGCTCACAACATGCCACAACGCGATGCATTGTGAGCTTGTAGGTTGGCTATTTTCGGCGAAAGTGTTTTTGGAGGGGACCAAGTATAGACCTCTGGGGGACCCCGATTAACTGAAGAATCTAGGGTTTAAGTGGTTCATTATGCAAGACTTGAACTATTACAATCGCGATTCCAGCATATGTTTAGAGTAAAGAGTTGTTCATGACTGAGATTTGTTTTCATTTGTTTTCATTTTCAGAGAGAGGAACAAGTCAGAGTTCTCCGATTCATAAACCTAGTAATCGTTGCAGAGTATTCTGATTCCGATTCAGAATCTGGTTCATATTCTTCTGATACTACATATTCAGGCTCAGGTTCCACAGATTCAGGTTCACATTCTACAGATTCGGGTTCAGATTCTTCTGATTCAGTTTCACATTCTTCAAATTCGGGTTCAGATTCTTCAGATTCAATTTCACATTTCTTCAAATTCAGGTTAAGATTCCTCTAATTCAGTATCACATTCTTCACAGGAGCCATCACTCTTAAATTACAGGGTGTATATCCTGAACAGGACGACGACGACTACAGAGATGAATGGTCATGCCGTAAGACTTTTGTATTTCCTCTCTACAATACTATGGCAGATTGTATACACCCACGTGTGAATTTATTTGTTATTTGTTAAGTCGAAATGTATAGTGGCATGCACAAAAAGGGCCAGTGTTCTCCTGGAAGGGGAGGGGTTGTCACTTTAGGTTCTTTTGCTCAAATGACGACAAGGGCCATCTGAAAATCTCATCAGCGTAATGTGGGGAAATAGTAATGCTTCTGTTTAATATATGCATTGTTGTTTATTACTATTATCTACTGTAGTGTTTCATTAGCATGACTAATTTGCTTTTCTTTAACCCACAGCCAACCCTTGTACTTGCCAAGGACAAGGATGGCTGGGATTGACCCACACTATTATAAGACGCTGTCTACCAAAGCCATTTGAGTATTCTAGATACTACTTTGGTGTGAGAAGGAAGGATAACAATCGTCTGCGAAATCTGCGATCTAAATGCATTACTTATAAACCACCTCAGTGGCCACCCACTTTCGTTGAGTTGAGGTATTTATTTGCATACAATGCATGTTTTCAATTCATATTATTGCTGTCTTAAATCATAATTTTCCGAAACATACAGTATGGACATAATTTGCTTTTTTCAAGAAAATGTCACTTGATTTGATAAACTATTGAAACTAGATATAGTTTTTCTCCCTCCCTGTTTTAAGGTTTTAAGACTTAGTTGGATCCTCCCTCACCGCCACATGCTTCCCACCCATTGTGGGAAGACAATATTCAGTAATAGCTAACTTTGTCTCAGAGGGGGTGAGCTGTCTAGGTGTATGGGCAGCCGTGTAACGCACAATGATTCTTTGAATAGATGATAGACCATAAATTTGTGATGAAGAATAAGGTTGCCAATAACATTACAAATCTGTCCAGAAATGTGTCTGTGTCAATCACAGTATGCATTCTCTTTGTGTTTAGAATACTGTATCATCATTTAATTTTGGTCCATGTTAAATAAATAATGTATTTATCTGTTATCCCATAACTGTTTTAATTTCAGATGCACACAGGGTTGTAACCCAGTGAATCACAGAACTGATATTAAAATCGAGCTGAATTGTAAGCAAAGAGATTGTCCAACAGTGGCATGGCATATTGAGGATCCACGAAATACAAATAAATGGGATGTAAGTCTCACAAATTACTAATTTACTGTACTTTCACAGTATTTGGTCGAGGCTGTTCAGTGATTTAGTTGGAACAGCAGAAGATGCCTGACCTCAGCATTAGAATCAAAGTGCAAAAGGATCCAAGCTAGTGTCCAGACAGTATAACCATGATTCCGCATGCAGTTATCATATTCAAATGCTTGAAACAAAAGAGACAAGACTCGGGGTTCTTTCACTTTCTGTTTCTTTTTCCTCGGTAGCTTTCACTGTTTTAAAATACTTGCTTAAATGTGCACACTTTGCAGCTAGCACAGATACTGTAGCTCTTGTATCCTCTCATTATGTTGTTGAGCTTCTGATTATTTTATTTCCCCAAATTCGACTTGTAAACAAGCCGGCGAATGAATCACATGTTGCTGCTGGTGGCCGGGATATAATACAAGAACGCCTCGTCCCAAAACACACTCGTCCCGGGTATATCCAGCGGCCTCGGTCGGCGAAAGAAATAGGGGCGAGTGTGTTTTGGGGCGAGTGGTTTTTCGGGGCTGCGTGCGTTTCTCATCAATGAGTATTGCGGAAATAATATGAATACTATTATGGGGATATGATATAATCCTATAGCCTACGCTAATATATTGGAGAAAAAAATATATACAATAGCAGTTTTTTTAAAATTCTTTGATACTTTACTGTTCTTTGATTTGCGGGACATTGTTCCGTTTGTGTGGGGTGCGGGACAGATGGTCCAATTTCGGGACTGTCCCGCGAGATTCGGGACGGGTGGTCACCCTAAACAGGAGTTAAGAGAGCGCAAGGGTTTTCTAAACAAATCTTTATCTAGCTCATTAATTTGATGACACTGACGGTTTTGAACATTAGAAGAATAAAGGTGATCAAATCAATTCTCAATTAAACACCTTTTTAAACACTTTTATTCCTTTTACAGCAGAATATCCCATGGCATGTGAAACATTGCTACACAAGAAGAGGGACAAGACCACTGACTTGAAAAATGGAGGATCTGAATACATAGTACCAGAATCTAAGATTATCCCTGCCATTATTAATGGGCTGAATATAAAGGTTGTGGCTTATGGTGAGTATGCATTATACAATAAAGTGTGGTGGAATCACATAAATAATAGCCTGGCATGGCCAGACTAATATCACTGCGTAGATATTAGTCTGGAATCTCTGTGTGGAACCTGCATTTCTGAGGGGCAAATAAAAAAAATGCCTCTGGTGATAAACCCGCCCCATATTTGCATTCTGGGCTCTGATTGGTCCCTCACAACTTCGGAGGGTGAGAATTGAAATAAAATCTCTATTGAGAGGGGCCAGACCTAATCTGCCAAGGGCAATTTTTTTTGCAATGGCAAATTGGTCTGGAACCAGGCTACATGAATAACACCAAGGTTATTATAGTTAAATAAAACTAACTAAATAACATGAACTAGAACAAATTAAAAAAACTAACAAAAATCATAGAGAAATGTTCTCAGCTTTAGTCTTTGTCAATATTTCATACATAAACTTTATCTTATCTTGTCTTGCAATATTTAAAAAAAACATTTAAAAATACAGAAAATAGCAGATGTACAAGCGATGCAATGCGTTGTGAGCTTGTTGATCGAAGCCTTTATACAAAATCAAAATTAAACAATCAAACCCGCTTTAAAAACGAATCGAAACTAAACTGAAATGGAAAGAAAAACTAAATGAAAATAAAAACGAATGACAAATGCAGTACTATAATAACCTTGGTCAATACTGCTCTTTCACAAACTTAGAAGCAGATTTGATCCTCTGATCCTCCTTCGATCCTCTTTGAAATATCAAATGCCTTGTACACAAATACACATAATTGTTGTCTCATATACTATAGGGAAGGATGTTGACGATGTTGAGGGGTACACCACCTTAACCATTCTGACAGTGACAACACCTGTGAATCCAAACCAACCTGGAGTCATTGTGAATCCAAACCAACCTGGAGGCCCTGTGAATCCAAACCAACCTGGAGTCACTGTGAATCCAAACCAACCTGGAGTCACTGTGAATCCAAACCAACCTGGAGTCACTGTGAATCCAAACCAACCTGGAGGCCCTGTGAATCCAAACCAACCTGGAGTCACTGTGAATCCAAACCAACCTGGAGTCACTGTGAATCCAAACCAACCTGGAGTCACTGTGAATCCAAACCAACCTGGAGGCCCTGTGAATCCAAACCAACCTGGAGTCACTGTGAATCCAAACCAACCTGGAGTCACTGTGAATCCGAACCAACCCGGAGGCCCTGTGAATCCAAACCAACCTGGAGTCACTGTGAATCCAAACCAACCTGGAGTCACTGTGAATCCAAACCAACCTGGAGTCACTGTGAATCCAAACCAACCTGGAGGCCCTGTGAATCCAAACCAACCTGGAGGCCCTGTGAATCCAAACCAACCTGGAAGCCCTGTGAATCCAAACCAACATGGAGTCACTGTGAATCCAAACCAACCTGGAGTCACTGTGAATCCAAACCAACCTGGAGTCACTGTGAATCCAAACCAACCTGTCTTCTTTTGCACCCTTTCGCCTCCAAAGGGAACTATTCTCGATGTTTTCCATATAACCTGCATCATTAAAAGTCCATGTTCAGGCTGCCAGTATTGCTTTCAGACCGACAAGGGTAGGTACTCAAATTGGACATTTATGCAAATAATACCATCGTGGCTCGGATATACTGTACCTTCCTGAACCAGAATATGAATCAGAATCAGAATAATGTGTGGGTCTTGTCATTCTTACTGTTTACAATATATTCCTTGTCATCTTCAGGTCAACATATACGATGTAGTAATGACAGTGAGATACAGTCGGTGTTCCTTCCTCATGGGCCTGCTATCTCCAACTACAATCTGAACATTGTGGCGACATTAAAAAATGGTAGTTCTACAAACACAACCTACATCATATCTACAGAGGTTTGTGCAAAACTCAAAAAGTATTTTATGATGATTTTGCCATATCATGTTGTATGGTTTGTACAGAATGTGTTTGGAAGTTTAAGTAATGCCATTTTTATATCATATTTCAAGTCAAGTATTTCTTAATTCAAGTAAAAAATAACAACAAGTAAATCACCAAAAATAAGCCACTGACATCCTACAGTGTCAGTGACTCATCTTTGGTGATTTTGGCATGACATGAGTTCTGGTATAACAAAAGGTGAATAGCCTTTATTAAAACATGGCTGACACCTATTTATTTTTGGCAGGAAACTGACAGGCTGTCATCCTGCTTATGTATGTGTAGATGTCAGCCATGTTCCAGTGACGAAGGCTTTTTAACTTTTGTTACACACACAATTTTGCATTTTGCATATTTCTATACTCATAGACTCCAGAGAACAGTTGTTTACTGAGTGTTTTTCTCCCGCCAGTTTTCAACTTTGGAGCTTTTTATAAGCAAGCGTGAACCCAATCCTCTTGTTTGCTAGACAACTTTTAAGGGAACTAGTAAAAAAAACGTAATCAACAAATGCCTATTAGATGACTCTTACTGTAAAAAAGAAAAAGCCTATTAAATGACTCTTACCGTTTGCCATAGGCGGAGTTTCACATTAGTCCTGGGGGGGGCACATGCACGGGACACGTCCCTCCCGCACGCGCGCGATTTTTTTCGGGTTTACCGTGGATAAAGTTACTTTTTTTGTTACTTTATTGCGGTTTTAGGGTTAGGGTGGTTAGGGTTGTTAGGGTTATTTAATTTTTTTGGGGGAGCCAGCCCCCCAAACTCCTGGAATGCATAGAAAAAAAGAATATATATATTTTTTTTCTTCTAAAATTTTTATCCCATGATTTTGTAACCCACATTTTTTTCACCCAGTGCCAATTGCCTATGTAATCCTGGGCACTACCTACCCTCTGCCAGCCTAGGGAGAGCCCAAGCTGAAGCTCATGCCTCCTTCAATGCATGAGGAGCAAGCAGGCCGCTTCTTATCACCCGACAGGGGGGAGTTTCCCTGGTTGGACATAGCGCGTGGAAGGAACACGTTATTCCAACCAGTTCCCTTCTCCTCCATCAGGCGCCCCGGCTGACCAGGGGGAGGCAGTATAGTGACCAGGATTACTACATGTTTTTGTGAGGGTATTAACTACCCTAGGAGACACGGGGAGAACATGCAAACTCCGCACAGAGTGGGCCCTTTCACCAACCCCACCTAGGGTATGGGCGCCGATGACGTGGAGGAGAGAACACGCCCCCAGCGCCCACAGCGTCCCTGGCGGGAATCGAACCCAGGACCTTCTAGCTGTGAGGCGACAGCGCTACCGACTGCGCCACCGTGCCCCCCAGAAAAAAAGAATATTGAAAAAAAAAAAAAACACCCCCGGTCGCCAGGGGGGGCAATTCCCCCCCATAAAATCCGCCTATGCCGTTTGCTTAACCAGTATATAGAATGTATACCTACATTAGATGCTGCTGGAATATAAGTATAGAATTTAAGACATACAGTAATAACTTAAAATATGTTTGTTTGCTCATTCATTCATTCATTCATTTGTTTGTTCTCCTCAGGTGCAGGATATAGAAGCAGACTCTGGGTCCTCTTCACAGAAGCTTCAGTTAGCGAGGCAGTTAGTGAACGATACTGTGGCTCAGCTGCAGAAGCAAGGCCTACTGTCTGGGGAGACCCTGGGACAGATGTTCCGCTCTGTGTCCGATATACTCAACAGTCAATCCAATGAGGCAGATAAAGATGCTAGGCAAGAGGTACACTATAAGCATCCATATGAGTATGAACTTGAAGTATTACTTTAACTGTTGGTCCAGATAATTTCAACCTGTTGTTTAGTGTTGAGAAAGGCAGTTGAGCAGTTCAGAGACTTATTGCGGTAAGCATTAAACCTGTTGACTGAACTTGGTTATTTGCAGTGTTGTATTGGTGATTTTGTTAGTGGTGGGACGCTATTTTAAAGACGTCACGTGCACGTCGCTTAAAACCTACACTACAGGTCACACAATGGACAATTGATATGCATCTAGGCTCATTCATGCTGGTGTGACACCCGGCAGTCGGGAGCCTTTGTAAACTTTGTTGAGGTATGAATTAAGGGTTGTTTTAAATCGATGCGTGCGCGCACTCCTGCTCAAAAAAGGGGTTGCACGGCGCGTTACCGCGTCCCAAGACCAATGCATCCCTGGTTATTCGGTAACATGGAATTTATAAATCAGCTACAAGCTTAGTTGTTTCAAATGTGTCTTGAAGGTGCGTGAGCAGATGCTGAACACTATTATCACCGCATTGGAGGAAGCTCCCATCAACTTCATCAAGTCTCCGCAGGAGGTGCAGGTGACAGCTAGAGCACTGGCTGGGATCATCAAGAAGGATTCTGAACTCAGCCTCTCTGCCCAGGTACACCCTAGCTATTGGACTTCCAGTTTGATACAGTGTTTTATCTCTGGGACCCCAATCTACATTGTAAAATCAATTAATTGAACTGCAATGGAACCCATTTTTAACAAAGAATAAAACACCAATGCAAATAAAAAGGTCATTAAACATAAAGGGTTAGGTGCTCAGTTGGGTGTAAGTGCCAGACAATGAAGAAGTTAATATTTCTAGAATGAATTGGTAGCCAGTCAAGGGTAAAGGTTAACTTTATTTAGTTTCCCATGGGAGAAATGCTTATTGGAGCCAGGAACTAAAAAAGCACAGAGAACAACAGTACAAAACCAAACAAAAAGTGTGATGTGCTGATTGTGCTCATATCTTCTTGAACCAGTTATATGCACCAACTGCAGCTACTTTCTGCACCAACCTCAGTCAATGCCAAGAACTTTGTCTGGGACAAGAGTATAATGAGTTACTCTATTTAGGTCATCATTGGATAAAAATGACCTTATTTTAGAGTTGTTTGGCAGGTGAAGATTGAACAACATCTCATCACTTGAGTAACCTGTTTGTAGGTCACTCTGTTGTGAAATGAGTATAGGCTACCACATGAGTTTAGTACCTCCCAGTAGCACAACAAAGCATTAGTATTGTCTTTGAAAGAGGCACATTTACAGTGTGAGCTTGTAGATCGGCTATTTTCAGCAAAGACATTTGGCTTAGAGGAAAAGCAGGAGAGGATAAACCGTATGGCATCTTTACTAAATAGTTGTTTCATGTTGTCCCTCACCAACAGAAAGAAGCAGCATCACTGGTTAAAAAGCTCAGCTTACGCCTTCGTGACCTTTCACAGCCCGTGGATGGGGAAGATGGAAAGAAAGAAGTGCTTGATGCATCCAAGACCATTGTGGAGTCTGCAAGCAATATCCTGAGCTACGCCTCAGATGTGAGTGTTGGCGGTGGTGTTGAATACTGAGTAGTTGGCGCTTTCCCTTTGCTAAATAACATGTCCCTCACAGAAAAGCATCACCGATGACCTTCTCGGGGCTATGAACCACATCCAGAGTGCTTTGTTAAGAGGGACAAAAGTTCATGAGAAGGCAATCGTTGTTCATCAAGGTCTTATTCATGTGTTTGTCAAGAGGTGAGTCAAGCGCTCGCAGGTACTGTATAACAATAGAGCCCTCAAGCTTTCCGTGTGAGAACGCTCCGTTCCCATTGAAAACCACTGCAAAAAAAAGTTAGGTGTGACGTCTGTAGCCTAAAGCTGTAATTAACTGTCAAATTGCCAGAATGTGAAATGGGTCCATTGTGCTTCAGCCACCCCAGAAAGTATTTCTCATTAAAACCAGTGGGTGTCTTTTAATGTTCCTGGTCATTGATTTGAAGAAACAACTAAAAAGCCAAAGTGCAAATGAAAGAATGTAAATTTCCGTTCTGGAATAATCCAAGAATGCTACAGTTCAGACTGTAGCATAAAAGTATACCTTTAATATAAGTGTCTAATATGTGTGGGTTTCTCCCCAGAGTGGCTCCGGCAAATTTACAGACCGATTTTACCGTTCCTCATAATTCATCTGCTGGATTTTCACTTCCATACCTACCTTCTAATATAATTCCTCCAGATGATCCAGTAGATGTAAGAGTAAGTAAGTGCGTGCGTGCCTGTGTGCGTGTGTGTGCGTGTGTGTGTGTGTGTGTGTGTGTGTGTGTGTGTGTGTGTGTGTGTGTGTGTGGGTGTGTGTGTTCCTCAGCAGTGGTCTAGAGAGCAGGTGGTCTGCATATTTGAAACGCCCGTGTGTGTAGATGTATTGTAGCACAGAAACAACCCCTCATTATCTGCCCTAAAGTGTCCTTGTTAGCTAGCATCTGGTGTGTGTGTATGTGTGTGTGTGTGTGTGCGACAGTCAGGGGCGCCGGAATGGAATATGACCTGGGGGGACACATCAGGGACACATGCGTGCGTGCATGTGGACCGTGCGCACGCGCCAAAAAAATCGGGTTATTTCGGGTGGGTTTGTTGATTTTTGGGGGGTTATTTCGGTTAATTCGGTTCGCCTCGCGCTCGCGGTGGTCGCGAGGTGCGGGGGACTGGACTGATTTTATTATTTATTATTATTATTATTATTATTTATTTTTTTGGCTGGACTGAATAGTGGGGGGACACAGTGTCCTTTAATTAAACAGTGATGCTTGAGCTGGCGTGCGTGCGTGCACACCCACCCATGTACCAGGGGGTTACAGAAGTGTGAGAGAAACGTATACCCTATATTCCCTCTTTCCAGATGCTAAGTTTGAAGAAGAACCCTTTCTCCTGGAGTGAAAGTGGAAACATCAGTGGTGTAGTAGGTGCTCTGTCCCTCACCAGAGAGGACAGCTCAAGCATCCCTGTGGAGAACCTGGCGGAGGATATTGAGGTATTTAGGAATTCTATTTGATAAGGGACATTTCAGACAAAATGTGTCTCAGTCCGAATGGCTGAATTTTTTGATTTGAGCTAAAAAGCATTATTTTACACTTTGGCTATTCAAAAATAGCAGATATACAAGCTATACAAGAAAAATCGAGAACATTTGTGCAAATCTTTGAATATATACTGTTTTAAAGCGAACATTTTTAACTCAAATCTTTGCTTCTGGGGGTCCCTGGTACAAAATATTTTGAGATGGGGGTCCGCGGCCAAATACATATACATTTTGGGGTCCTTGACATTAAAAAGTTTGAAAACCACTGACATAGCCACATACGTTTTTTTCAAAAAACTGTTAGGATTTAGAAGACATTTTGTAGAATCGGAACCTCAGGCCACTAGAACCATAACCCTCAATATACCATTTTGTGACACTAAACACCACCACCACTCTGCTACAGTATGTCCCTGATACGATCCTCATGTTGACTCTTGCCATTCTTGACTTACATCTTCAAATACAATGCCTTGTAAATATGTTTTATTTTTATTTTTTTGGGGCATTTTGCATGGTCCACAGATTTTCTTGCCAAGGCTTCTGGAGATGGAGGTGAACAATACCCTTTTGGATCTGCGAAACTACAGCACGATGAAAATTAACATTACTTCATCTGACACTAGCCTGGTGTTAAAGGTTCTTTGACATTTTAATCTTCATGTTAAATATTGAATGAATGTTATAATACTGTGTTTGCACATGTGCTCATATTCATCAATGACCGTAGAAATGATTCCGTGTTAAACTAGGACATTACCCCATTTTACCATTTCAACACACCATGTTACTGTGTGTGTATGTGTGTATGTGTGTGTGTGTGTGTGTGTGTGTGTGTGTGTGTGTGTGTGTGTGTGTATGTGTGTGTGTGTGTGTGTGTGTGTGTGTGTGTGTGTGTGTGTGTGTGTGTGTGTGTGTGTGTGTGTGTGTGTGAGGGCCTCTAGTTTAAAAAAAGCTGATCTACGAGTTCTCAACCCATCGGAGTGTGACGTGTTATGAGCTTGTAGATCGTCTATTTTCAAATAGCCGATGTACAAGCTCCCACTAGACCTAAACTGGTTTTGATGCTATATTAACACATTTTGCTGGGGACCCCCTGGTACCCCCTCAAGGACCCCTTGGCCCTGGGGGTCCCCTAACCCCACTTTGAGGACCACTGGTATAGCACATTTCAACAAGGCAATTCAACAGGCTTTACATATTATAATATATTAAGACTAATATAATATTATAAGTATTAAGACAGCAAAATGAAGACATTTAAATTTAATACAAATAATTAAAAAGATTTAAATAAAATTACAGTGCGAAAGTAGGATAAAAATAATATATATATATATATATATATATTTTTTTTTTAACCCATTAAAAAGCAGCGGCAAATAGAAATGTTTTTTAGCTTTCATTTAAAAGAACTAAGAGTTGTAGTATACCTGCAGTTAGAAAAGATGTTGCACTTTTTGACAAAAGAAAACATCAATGATCGAGGACTCTTCTAAATCGGCATCGGACCCAAAGATCGGTCAGGCTTTATTTTAAATATTGGTTACAAAGTATTGATAGAAGAAAAACAAAACAAAAACAGAAGAGTCAGGTTTTGTTGTGGAACTGTCTCTAACCATACTTGTATTCTTTTAAAGATGGAACCCTCAGTGGATCCTCTACCCTTCAAACTCTATCTGGGTCACGGGGATTATCCCACTGACACCAAGTACGTGGCCATGACTGAGATGCCTCATCAGGGAGAGACACAAGGTGATAAATCATTTTGTTTACAGCTTGGTAGAGATAACATACTGATAAAATACCACTTTCACCCGGGCATCAGTGGTGTAAAGTAACTAAGTACATTTACTCAAGTACCTTACTTAGGTACAATTTTAGGTACTTTTACTTTACTGGAGTATTTCCAATTGTCTATATACTTTTACTTCTACTCAACTACATCTCAGAGGCAAATATTGTACTTTTACTCCACTACAATTATTTGACAACTTTAGTTACTAGTTACTTTGCAGATATAAATTATTGCATTATAAAACATGCATTAACCACTTCAGCCCTATTTTATACCATGGCTATTTTCAAACATTTTAGTACTTTTACATTTGTTACTTTAACTATATTTGGATACCAATACTTTTGTCCTTTTACTCAAGTACATTTTTAATTCCGAACTTTTACTTGTAACGGAGTATCTCTACATTGCAGTATTGATACTTTTACTTAAGTAAAGCAATTGAGTACTTTTTCCACCACTGCCGGGCATCACACATTTTCTGAAATCCTCCAAAAAAAATCCACAAACAGCTAAACTAGCAGATGTGACTCACAATGAATGAGTCACATCGGAATGCGTTGTGAGCTTGTAGTTTGGGCATTTCCGTTATATGTCGCACGGTGAAGTATATATAGGGCTTAAGTGTTTAATACATTAGAAAACTGGCTTTGTGAGTGTGTGTGTGTGTGTGTGTGTGTGTGTGTGTTGAGAGAGTGATAATTATTTACTAATTATTTTCAAATATGTGTTTTCGTGATCAGACGTCTTTTTGATGGAATGATTTGAATAGAATAGAAATAGCCTACTTCCAGGCCCTTTTTATCGAGTGCTGAGGGAAATTACAGTTGCCCTCATCAAGTAAAACATGTGAAAGATGCATATAAGAAGACATTAAAATGTGTGCAAGTGCGTGCACAAGCCTGCAATGTGTTTGTGTTGCAGAGGAGAAATACACCTGGCTGCTGGATGCCAAGGATTTGAAAGGAAACACTGGAGAGCACTATCTCGTAGTACGGCCCATTGTGGGACCAGGAATTAAGTCTGTCAACGCCAGTTTATACATCGCCTCCATTGCCGCTCAGTGTAAATACTGGAATGAATCGGAAATGGATTGGAGTACTTATGGCTGCAGGGTAGGTGGTGCAGTATATAAATCGGCGACAGAACAGCAAAATGCTCAAGCTATAACTGTCTGCTAGACGTATTTTTCCATTCATTGCCTTCCTATCAGCCAGGTAAACAAACAAACAAAACAAAAACCTTTCATTCATATGGACACGCAAACACTTTCAACATGCCAGCCTCCTGCCTCCACTACTATTCTCAAAAAGACTTATATGCTAGGCACAGAACACTAGAATACCTACTTCTTATTTTCTCTATGTCAAAATCAAAGCCTCATCAGCCACTGTATACTGGCTGTATACATACAGGCATCAATGCAGCATGGTCCACGTCTATTCCATGTTTGGGATTTCGGACAGTCGGACACATTTGTCCGTACACGGACACGTTGATGACTTCTGTGTAGGTTTTACAGTCTCTTTTTACCTATCACATTATTATGTTATTGACAAAAGATCAATTGTTTAAAAATTAATTTGAAGAATAAAAAAGTCACATCATTTTTCAGCTATTTCATAATGAACTTCAGGCAACAATTTGTAAATGAATATACAGAATTTTGGAACATTCACAGTCCAGACTATGTCCCGATTGCTTTTAATAAAGGTTAAAGGCATTGTAGGGAACATTAAGCCTAAATTTAAAAAATATGTATATATATATTTTTTGCATTTTCTCCCCTCTATCAGCCACTATATAATGATGCTGGGGTGTTTTCCTTCATTGAAACACAGTCCTCTGTCTGAAATCCGTATTTTCCCTTCTGTTTATGTTCATGTTGTTTATGTCCGGGTCGTAAATTAACGCACGCATGTGCGTGTCCGTGCGCGTCCGTGCCCGTATCAACTTTTTACTTTCGGTTTTAAAACGCTCTCAAACTTCTTTTTTGAGGCACATAATTTACTTTTAAAAAATCGTTTGGATAGAATTTAGTTTCATATATGTGGTCAATTTATCATGAAAGAGCCTATTTAAAAATATAAATTCAGAGAACCGTAGGGTCGGGCATTTCCGCGAATTGTATCCGCATAAGGCAACCTATTTTGGGCATGACTCATTTAAAAAGTCCGCCCTGCGTCACCCCCTGGTGGTCGGGGAAAAGAACTGCTGGAGGGGCGGTGTTTGACAACAGTTTTTTTCTTTGATTATGTCTGAACTCCCTACAATGCCTTTAAAACTAGATGTTTTTGAAGCTGCCTTCTTCAGTTCAGCACTGCATAAAACAAACACATCACTTGAAGGCAATTGACTCGCACAGTCTTGTAGCCATCCCAGTCTCATTAAACATAATGATATACACCAGTGCCTTCTTATGCTTGACAGATTTGACCAAATTCCAAGCCATGATGCTATAATACCACTGGATGCTCCACTACTAGGCGTGCCTCCTTGTCCTTGGCACTATATTAGTCATCATAGCTTAGTTTTTATTTAGTTTTCATTTAGTTTTTGGCAGTGGAAAAAGTTTTTTGTCATTGTTTTAGTCAACGAAATCAACACTGACTGCTAGACGTACTTTTCCATTCATTGCCTTCCTAGGTTGGTATTCGGACCACACATCTAGTCACTCAGTGCCTCTGCAACCACCTGACCTCGTTTGGGAGTTCCTTCTTTGTCGCCCCCAACCCCATCGACCTGTCACGCACGGCTGAACTCTTCGGGACCTTTGCTGAGAACCCTGTGGTCGTGTGCTTTGTCGGCGCTCTATTTCTGGCTTACTTCCTCGCGGTTGTGTGGGCGCGCAGAAAGGACACGCAAGACTCAGCCAAGGTACGGTATTGTCTGGCACAGCAGGGCCAAGGTTGCTGTGAAGCTGGATTGCTGAATATTGTGAGATGTTGTCCTTTGGTGAATGGCCCTTCTATATTTTTCGAGTCTCTCTCTCTTTATGTCTGTCTGTCTGTCTGTGTCTGTTTGTGCTTTGATGTAAAGTGGACTCACTGAGCCATTCACTGTCCATATCTAAAGACTTTAATTTCCCTCCCTGCTGTGCACTTTACTGCTTTGCACAGTCAAACTGTTTTGATGCTGCTGCTCGCTTGGGTTTGTATTTGTTTTGTTTTTATTATCTTTTTTTTGCTATGCTCCCTGTTGTCAGTGGTGGAAAAAGTTCTCCGATGTTTAATGAAGTAAAAATATCAATACTCCAAAGTAGAAATACTCTGTTACAAGTAAAAGTCCAGTAATCAAAATTGACTTGAGTAAAAGTACAAAAGTATTGGCATCAAAATATACTCAAAGTACCAAAAGTAAAAGTACTTATTATGCTATGTTGTGAGCTTGTAGATCTGCTATTTTCAAGTGGCCAAAGTTTAAATAAGGCTTTACCACACTGCCCCCTTGATGTATACTGTACAATATGTTTACTACTATTATTGCTGCTACAATGTTTGCAGAACCAGAACAAAAGTAGGTACGCAGAAACCTTGAACCTTGAACCGTTTCAATGCAATACTAAGTGCTTTACGAAACAGGATAAAAACAAGCAACAAACAAACATACCCAATTACTGCCTAAAGGGTTTCCTGCCATGAGACCGCTATAGCCTCAAAAGGTTGTGTGGTCATGGGATGCCCATTATTCTGTTGAGCCACTGGGAAGACTGTGTGATGTTTTTGTGGCTTCCGTCTTGCAGGTGAAGGTGACAATACTAGAAGACAACAACCCCATGGATGAGTACCGTTACATGTTGACCATCAGCACTGGCCTACGGCGTGGCGCCTCCACCTCCTCTCAGGTTAGCTGGTTGACACTCCACAAAAGAAAGTAATGATGCTTATGCACTGGACTTATACTGTATGTATATGTAGATAGATGGATTATCAACCATTATCATTATGTATTAAAAGTTGATCAGATTTCCAGACGTTTCCGAGGTTATTGCGCTGACAACGCGATACGTGAAGCAACGTGTTGATCAGCGTGTTCAGGTTTCAGTACCCAGCAGGTTAGGTTAGGTTCTCTCTCCACACTACAGTATATTGTCAGCGTCCCATTCCACACGTCCCATGTGTGGTTTAAATCCTCCGAAAAAAAACGATCTCTGATCAATAAAAGTACATGTCGAGTATTGTTCTCCCCACAAATATGTCCCTAATAATGAGGGCTTGATTCTACAGGCATAGCATATTGGCATAATCAATACGTCCTGGCATGTTAAATGAGGGCATGGATAGGGAAAAGTTTGAGATTTCATCTCATTTAGGGACTTTTTTGGGGGAGGAAAATACGTGACCCTGACTTTTTTATTGATCAGAGATTTTAAACCACACATTGGATGTGGGGAATGGGACTTTCAGCCATGTTTTTCACCATTTAGCTGGGTAGCTTGACAAAAGCTCCATTGCTACATTTACACTGACACATGCACATCAACATAAAAGAACACAGCAGATGAGTTTTGAGCACAGTTTGTCCATCACATCAAATTGAGAATTCTCTATTTAAATAATAATAATAACTTGAATTTATAAAGCACCTTTCAGAAACCCAAGGGCGCTTTACAATACACACAAGTGTCTCTTGTTTACTCAGGCTTTTGGCAACTAGTTTGTTTATTTTGTGTATTGTAAAGCCTCCTTGGGTTTCTGAAAGGCGCTATATAAATTCCATTAAGTTTCCATCCATATAAGTTTCCATCCTTTTTGAGTTTTGAATGGACTTTGTCCATCATACCAAAGAAAGAATTCTCCATCTTCATCCATTTGTAGCTTTCACACAGTCCTAATTTAGTTTTGAGTGGACATTGTCACATCGCTGTATTTTTCACTCAATAGTATGCCTGCTGAGTGATGGTGTACCTCTGAACTACTGGTTCATGAAAGAACACACTTTCAACATTCCAGCCTCCTGCCTCCACTACTATTCTCACAAAGACTTAATACACTAGAATACCTACTTCTTAATTTCTCTTTGTCAAAATCAAAGCCTCATCAGCCACTGTATACTGGCTGTATACATACAGGCATCAATGCAGCATGGTCCACGTCTATTCCATGTTTGGGATTTAAGTAACTGGGTCTTGTTAGTACAGTCATCACACATTACATGAACAAAATAAGAACATTCATTTAAAAAAAAAAAGGTTTTTCATTCATGTTTTTAAATCAACGATTTGCCATCGACAAGTCTTGCCCAGCACGGACAGTCGGACACATTTGTCCGTACACGGACACGTTGATGACTTCTGCGTAGGTTTTACAGTCTCTTTTTACCTATCACTTACTTCAAAACTCTGCTGTAAATACTACACTGTCTCGTTAATTGCTAAGATGAACATTAGCTGACATTCTTTTTACTGGGTGAGCGAGCTGCACCACCCGATACGTCATGACAGCTTTGTGTTTGACTACTGTTTGAATAGGTGACAGTAACTCTGCAGGGCGTAGATGGAGAGAGTGAACCACACCACCTAACGGATCCAGAGAAGCCTGTGTTTGAGAGAGGTGGTGCCGACATATTCCTGCTGACCACACCCTTCTCCCTGGGAGACCTGCAGGGCATCAGGCTGTGGCATGACAATTCAGGGGCTCACCCTTCTTGGTGCGTATACCGTAGCTTATATACAAGCAATAATACATCTTAAAATAGGACCATTGTTCCATAAATGGTATTGACTAGGCCATACCCGGGGATGCGCACACCGCCTGCACCCCGACTATACTGTATGCGGACTTGAAACATAAATTGGCACTACATGATATCATAGCCCATGGATCTTCAACAGGGGGTCCTTAAAGTAACCACAGGGGGTCTGCCAAATCTTTGTGTGATGGGGAACATTAGCAGAAAATAGCAGCTCCACAGGCTCACAACGCCTCGTGCTGCGAGGCGTTGTGAGCTTGTGATTCGTTGTGATTCATTCATTCAATAGAAAGGTTAATGTATGTCAAACAAGTCTATGAACCTATCTATGAAATGTGTGATTTTTTTTTAAATCTGCAACACAATGTTATACAATATGTAGTGGGGGTGTCTGCTTTATCTCTTTCTCAGCTTGGCCGGAAAAAAAAGTAAATGGGGGAAAAGTAAAGAAAAACTTCAAACAATTTCAGATCAATATACGTACCTGTACAGTATCAATCCACCGTAGACGCACACATTTACACACAATATCTATACGATACTGTACGACGTGTAGCCCAGCTGCCCATGCAGCCTCGCTGAGTACCTGCTATGCGTTTAAATCAGTACCATTGAGCCAGCTCTCTCTCTCTCTCTGCAGGTGTTCTCTCTTGAGTCGTATTGCTAAGAGGAGGAGAGCACAATTGAGCTGCCGATCAATTAACCCTGGCACTGCTCCAGTTAATCATTCCCTCCATCCCCACCCACTTAACTGAGTGAGACTTCACAGAAATACTTATAAGCAGCTTACATTTGGGGGAAGTGAAAAACTGAAAGTGAAACAAAAAACCTTCATATGCCAATGTTCAGTGCCCTTGTGCAAGTTCAGATTGACTGGTCAAAGCATTGTGGATAAGAAATTACAAAGACAGACGGACACATGGACAGAAGGACAGAGGTTTAGGCCATATTGCTTACTTATGCGTATACACGCATGCTTACTTCATACTTGTGATTTGACACTGCCTCATGTGTTTTTTCCTCAGGTATGTGAGCAGGATCATGGTGCAGGATTTGCAGACCGTGCAGAAATGGTCTTTTCTGTGCAACTCCTGGTTGGGCATAGACATGGGTGATTGCATGCTTGATAGGATTTTCCCTGTTGCTACGGAGATCGATTTGAAGAGGTTCAGGTGAGTGATAGTCCTTGTGCTTCTGCTGTGCACAGAAAATTCACACGCACACACGCGCACGAATACACGCACACACGCACACATGCACGCACGCACACACACACACACACACACACACACACACACACACACACACACACAATACAGATACACATGGCCATATAAACTGGTGTAGAATAGTACTTACTGTTTTATGTTATGTATGTGTTGGCTTTGTTCTGGGGGGAATTTCCACCAAAATGAGTATAAATACTAATGTATTTTCGCCATAGAGATCAGGTATAGAGCCCAGGGGACTGCGGTTGACTAAGTATAGGGTTTATCTGGTTACGTTTTTTTCTAATTTTAAGGATGACGTTACTCAACATTAGCCAAGTTTTAAGACACTTGGTAATTGAACTTCTCGGAATACAAAGAACACACCGCAGCTGTGTTCTTTCTCGTTTGGAACAAATAAGTCATTTGAGACCCCCGGTAGGGCTCCTCTTCTTGACTGAGGTTTTTGCCATAGCCTATCCAAATAATAGCTTTGGCAGATTGGAAGCTGCATGTCCCAAGTACTCTGTGCTCATGAAACCTCCTTGTGATTTGAAATGAGGCGAGGACAGAGAACTAGTTTTAACTGATATTACCAAAGGTTCATATCCAATTCTTAATGTGTTCACCCACGATTTCCTATGTGGATGTGGACAACCCAAGGTATATCATAATCTGACAATGGAAAAACACCTTAAAGAGCTCTGAATTATCGCATGCAGTGAGGAATTGTGTTGCTTCAAATGACTATAGGCCTACTAGTGCAGTGCTCATTTAGAGCAGCCTGGTCGGTTCTGGAGAACCGCTTATTGAGTATGATGATTATCTGACCGGATTAATGGTTCTTGTGATTTGCAAAGGACAGACAGACAAGAGATTACTGGAATTTATACTGTAGATAGATTGACCATTAGAAATTATTATTATTATTACATTATTATTATACAGGCGGCAGTGGCTCAGGAGGTAGAGCCGCTGCTTGAGAACGGGAAGGTTCCCAGTTCAATCCCGGGCTTCCCCTGAGTTAGTGTTGAAGTGTCCTTGAGCAAGACACTGAACCCCTAACTGCTCCACTTGAGCAGATTGGTGCCTTGCATGGTTTCCTCTGCTGTCGGTGTGTGAATGTGTGTTTGAATGAGTGAACGTAATAATGCACATTGTAAAGCACCTTGGATAAAGGCGCTATACATGTATAAATGCACCATTTTATTGCACATCCACCAAAAAGTGGGGAAATTCTCCTAACCCTAACAAAAGTAAACAGCTTGCTTCCTCAAACTTTTCATCGTACTTTACCTTAATATGTTTATTGATTTCTAGTTTCTAGTTTCTTTCCATTCTGTAGCAGCATGTGTTCCAAATCACACAACCAATTTTCTGTGACAATTTCCCCAGCAATTTGTTCTTTATGAAGACAACCAAGGACTTCAGCGACAGCCACCTATGGTTCTCTGTGATCAGTCGCCCTCCCGGCAGCTCTTTCACCTGCGTTCAGAGAGTGTCTTGTTGCTTCTCCCTCCTCCTCTGCACCATGCTGACCAGCATCATGTTCTTTGGAATCCCCACTGACCCGTCTGAGCAGACCATGGACCTAGGTATAGAGAACAGTACAGTTAAACTGGGAGACGTGGGTTGCACTCAGTCATTGTCGTGGCAAATTGTTTATAGCTTTAACGGGTAATTGTTTTCAGCCCTCCGGTCTGTGTCATCGTTGATGAAAAAAACTCAAATGAAAAAAGATAGAAGACTTATAGAGTGCATGCTGCATCAGTGGTTTTCACTTCTTACATTTACTGATATTTTGCGTGTGTACTGTGTGTGTGTGTGTGTGTGTGTGTGTGTGTGTGTGTGTGTGTGTGTGTGTGTGTGTGTGTGTGTGTGTGTGTGTGTGTGTGTGTGTGTGTGTGTGTGTGTGTGTGTGTGTGTGTGTGTGTGTGTGTGTGTGCGTGCGTGCATATATACATATAAGTACATTATGTATCTATGTATGTGTTTGACTACAGGTCATTTCGAGTTCACCTTGCAACAGTTCATGGTCGGAATCCAAAGTTCACTCATCATGTTTCCAGTTAATCTAATCATAGTGAGCATCTTCAGAAACACTCGTCCTCGAGAAACATCTTGTCGTAAGTCCCCGCCGGATGTTACTAAACAGGAGAACATTCCTCCAAACCAGGTCACTCCCGTCTCCTTAATGGAACTCAAGGACATCTCTCTAGACACCATCATCAAGGTAAAGATAGTTTATAGGTTCATGTTGGTTGCTTCATGATCTGTTGTGGTGAACAGGTGTATTTTGGGGAGAGCTCTTGTGGATTGCATGACTGGTCCTGTGTAAATATCTCCATATTTTGCATATACACACCGTAATCACTAAAGATAATCATTGTTGTAAATAAAACAAAATAAAACTCCATATCACAACAATATTATATATCTAGAGTTTCTGAACTAGGTTCCTATGCAGCAAATAGGCCATGATACACAGTATGATGATATTTAGGAATCTGTTTTCTCAGGATGTCACAAGAATTGCCCTCTCGCTCTCTAAGACTGTTAAAAGCAACGTCCCGCTAGAGTCCGAGTTTGGGCCCGGGCAGAAGATTGACATCAATACTGTTCTCTCTGTGGTGGAAGACTTCATCAAACAGCATAACAGAAGTAATGATTCTACTGCCAGCACTGAGGCCAAGACGCAGGGATCTCACACTCTAATTTTAGAGCCTCAGCCTCCAGGTGCGTCAGGCAAGCTGCATCCTAAAGAAGCACTTATTATAGCCTGCCCTACACATTCTACTAGTTTTGTCTTTATTTCTTTTTTAAACCATTAAGACCTGGAACGTATCTGTGTAATTTTTTGATTTTAGCTAAGAAGCATTATTTTACGCTTAGTACGATAGTAGATATACAAACTCATAGCACGGCACCGAGTGCCGCGCTATGAGCTTGTAGATCTGCTATTTTTGAAAAAATGAGAAAATGTGTGCAAATTAATATATTTATATTATTTTAAAGCAAACATTTTAACTCAAATCTTTGCTCCTGGGGGTCCCTGGAACAAAATATTTTGAGATGGGGGTCGGCGGCCTAATACATATAATTTTGGGGGTCCTTGACATGAAAAAGTTTTAGAACCACTGATGTAGAAACATACGTTTTTCAGAAAACTGTCAGGATTTAGAAGACATTTTGTAGAATCGGAAACCTCAGGCCTCAATGGGTTAAATGTCAATTTGGCACTTGCTAATGTAGTTTCTGCAGTGATACAGCTTTGCATTGTTTGTTAGAATTTGTCATTCAGAGTAATTGGCTCACTTATTTGGAAAAATATTGCATGATGCGACTAATTACTCCCAGAGGGGGGTTTGCGTCCCCAGAATTAACTGCATGGTTCTGAGTTTATTATCCTGCTAATATCCAGGATGATCACTTATCAACAATTAAGATATATGAATACATTATTTATGCATAATTTGAGGCAAAATGCTCCTTGAATAGAAACTTTGCGTTGGCATTATCTTCATCAGCCTTCGAGAACAACCTAGAAAATGTCAGTCAACTGACAAGCGTCAATAGTCTTTTACACACACATACACAAACGTATATCATTAGCACATGCATTTTGTGTTCCCCCAGAAAGGAGCAAAATATGTTGATTTTAAAGAATAGCTTTTAGATAATGTTGGGTTAAATAACCGTTTGTACAGTAACATTTTTTATATTCGTATTAATTTAGAACTATGCTGAGGCCAGTACGTATATATATATACATATTATTATGGCTAGACAGATATACTGTAGATAGATACAGTACTTATATCCACAAGTTTCCTAGGGCGTTATGGGCATCACTTCCTGTCGATTTGATATACGTATCAGGGATCAAATCGACAGGAAGTGATGCCCACAACGCCCTAGGAAACTTGTGGATACTGTACAGCACATGCATAAATAATGTAGACATGCTGTAGGTACAAAATAGTAATGTGCAACGTGTGATTAAAATGAGCATTACAGTCATTTATTGGTGCACAAGATAATAATCTGGAAGTAGGAGTAGTTGTCAGTGTCAATTAAAAAATGTGTTTACAGACACCAGCCCTGAGAAGATTGTAGATGGTGTTCAGAAAAGAAGCAACCAGATCCAGTATCTGTACAGACAGCTGTGTCACATAGACCAGGAGCTGAGTGTGCTGGGTTCTCGTGGGTTTCCTGAACCAGACAGCTACACGGAGGCTGTGGAGAAGGTCCAAGGAATGAAGGGCCTTCTGCAGGATCAGCTCCAGTCGTCCAGTCTCACAGGCCTCGACCAGCCCGCTCGGTACGTAAATACTAGTAGATCTATACAGTAATAGAATAATCTACAACGTAATGCTCATGAATTACCTTAAAGGAGACACACCATGAATTTAAAACAAATATTTGATATTTAATATCATATGGTGTATGTCCCTCAAACCATTTTCAAAAGGTTTGAGCCTAAATCAACACTCAGATATACTCATCCCAAGTCAATTCTCTCAGGCTTATAAAGCACTTTCAGCTGCAATACCAAAACGTCCTGTTGGGCAGAGGGGTGCTGTACTGCGGTACTGAGCAATTCTGTCTGTCAAAATACATGGGCAGAAAGTTTCGTGAGGTAAGCAAACTTGCCATTCTGAGATGGCCTGTTCAGACACGCCCATTCTGAAAATCTCTGAAATGAGAATGAATGACTGAATGTTAAAAAAAAATATTTTTTGGGGTACAAGAGACACTGGGGAGCCCAAAAAATACCAAAAAAAAAAAAAAAAGTGAAATTCATGGTGTGTCTCCTTTAACATCCAAAAGGAAAAGTTTTATTCCAAGTTCCTCTAACAAGTTGAATAATTTGCCCAGAGGGATTGATACTGTACATTTTTAACTTTCCTAATTGTATCTTACTGTACTGTATGTTCCCTTGCTTTATATAGTATTATCATATACAGTACGTATACTGCAGTGCAAAATAGAAGATACTGTATACATTGTATGTCCCTTTGAAGGACCTTTCACAGGACGTTTAGCCCATTAGTCTAAACGTCCTGTGAAATGGAAGCACTAAAAAATTGCTAAAAAATGCTTAATGCCTTAACTGTACAGTTAATGTTCTTATTATTGATAATGTGCTCCCAGCTCCGCTCCTGAAGATAACACCAACACTAAAGGTAAAAAGAGGAAATGCTGTGAAGGAGGGCTACCCTGGTGGTTTGTGTTTGTCGGCTGGCTTCTGGTGGTCGCGAGCAGCTGTGTGTCGGGATTCTTCACGATGCTGTACGGGTTGAAATTTGGGAAGACCCGCTCTATAAGCTGGCTAATCTCCATGGTGGTCTCCTTTTTTCAGAGTCTCCTTGTGATTCAACCACTGAAGGTGAGATGAACAATTCATGCACCTTGTCTACTTGTGGTGAAGACACTATAAATGAAGCTAGTGTACTACAATGTAAGGATTTGAAAGGACTATAAAAGTCTTTATATACAATAAATATTAATAATAATAATGAATAATATAGGAAGAAATATTAACTGACTCACCGCACAATATTTAATTAACGACCTATGATAATATCATAATATCAATTGTTTTTGTCTTCATGTAAAATTGACAACATTTTTTGCAGCAATTATTTGCAGCAAAAAACATTCCTTTTGTCCCGTTGTTATGTATTGCCTGATATTGCATGCCGCCTGTGCTGCACAACCTGCATATCTACAGTACAAGCTCACATATTATAAATCTGTCATAATTCAATACAGAGACAACATGTACCCTTTGTGCATCTCATTACAGGTTTTATGCCTGGCAGTGTTCGTTGCTCTTGTACTCAAGAAAGTGGAAGAGGACGATGAAGAGGAACTTGTTATAGAAAATAACAGAAAGCCAGGTATTTACACTAACTGTATGATATACAAGAATAAGTGGAAGTAGTAAGTGTGGTGTTTTGTGTGTGTGTGTGTGTGTGTGTGTGTGTGTGTGTGTGTGTGTGTGTGTGTGTGTGTGTGTGTGTGTGTGTGTGTGTGTGTGCCCGCGCATGCGTGCATTTTACACAAATTACGCACAGCGGCTGTAGACTTTTTACGTTGATGTTTGTGTTTTACGCACTAGAGAAAGTAGCAAATATGAGAGATTGATTGGTATTATTTATTTCATTTCACGACCTGAAATTGTATTGTTTGGCAAATAGCTGTGCCTCATGACTGCTGTAAATAATTTAGAGCTGAGTAGTTATTATGAAAAGCCTAATTGGAGTAGACTAGAGAATATGGGAGTTGCGTAACAACGACGCTCTGAATAGAGCACATTATACAGCTCATTATAATGGTTTTATATTGAAATGGGGAAAACAGCTGTGTGTATTTAACTTTGTAAATAACAGGGCTAAACATTATTTCTATGAAAACAGCGCATAGGACAACGGACATTCTTGAATTTCCGGTCTTTTTGTGACTGACCCCTTAACGGGGAGTGGGTGTGTGTGTGTGTGTGTGTGTGTGTGTGTGTGTGTGTGTGTGTGTAGGGGGGGGGGGGGGGTTGGGGGAGGCTGATGGGGAGGACACGTGGTTCTTCTTTTCTTTTATTGGTGATAGGTTTTGTGTGTGTGTGTGTGTGTGTGTGTGTGTGTGTGTGTGTGTGTGTGTGTGTGTGTGTGTGTGTGTGTGTGTGTGTGTGTGTGTGTGTGTGTGTGTGTGTGTGTGTGTGTGTGTGTGTGTGTGTGTGTGTGTGTGTGTGTGTGTGTGTGTTCTTTTAACATTTTCTCCCCAATTCATCAGTCATTATGCCAATTTCCCCCAATGTGTAGTCCCATGCCCCATGTCACTGCAAATGCCAAATATGGAGAGAGAGTTTGACATGAGGTTATTTTCTTTTATTATTTTCTCCCTAATTTAGTCATTATGCCAATTTCCCCCAATGTGTAGTCCCATGTCAGTCACTGCCAAATATAGAGAGAGAGGTAGGGTGACATGCAGCAAATTGGTCCGGCCGACCGGGAACTCGCTGTTACGGTGCGTTTTAACAGCGGGTGATTCAGGATAGTATTTTCCGGAAGTGCATTGTCGGCAACTACTGGCGATGAGGCGAAGTGGGCGGGGGGACGATGTTGATCTGAAAAGATGGATTTTATTTATCTTTTGGACGATGTCGCCCGGCGATCGTCCGGAGACGAGCCCACTGTTAAAACGTACTGTTAGAGCCTGCGTGGTATGTGCCATAACCATTCGCCTCTTAGAACGCCCCCCCCCCCCCCCCCCCTCACTGCCAACTCCTACTGTTGGCCTTGGGGGATCCACATGTTTCCTCCTATACATGGCGTCTCCAGCTGCTTCTTTTCACCTGACAGTGATGAGTTTCACTGGGTGGGTGTAACGGGTGCAGAGGAACACACTATACTCCCCATTTTCGCTCCCTGCTGAACAGGCTCCCTGACCAACCTGTAGTGTAGGAGGAGACTCTATTGCAGTGACAGAGATCAACCCTCTAATGCCGGCTTCCAACTTGCAAACACAGCCTGTTGTGTTCATTTGAGCACCCGGCCAAGCCCGAGGCACTGCAGAGGAATCAAACCTCCACTGGTGCTGGGCAGGAACTTTATCCCTGCACCACCCGGACAGCGGATACCCATCATGTGGCTATGTTTCTGGTTTAGAACCGAAATGTCTTGCATCAATATAATAATTTGCACATTCTCTTTTTGTCTCCGCCGGGCCGGGCCGACACAAAAAAAACACGCAAATCGGTATGCAGTATCTCTATAGTCATGTGATCAAGACGGATCTGTGTGATTTTTCATATTCCATCCTGATTGGCTAACATTGGCTTCGAATGTTTGCAAGATTGGTCCGTTTTGAACAAAATGCCTCAAATCATGAACGCAGTGTGCGATTCCCGTGAAATTTTGCGTGCACATTCCCACTAGGCCGAGGAAGAAATGCCACCCTTTTTATTGGCCTCTTATAGCGCCACCAGGAGGCCACAATAACCTACAGTACCTGACCCGAGGAGCACTTGTTCTAGTTGTCTCCGCCAGGCCGAAAGGCATTTGATTGGCTAAAAATGTCTTCCAAAGTTTGCAGGAGTGCTCTGTTTTGAACAAAATGCCTCAAATCATGAACACAGCATGTAATTTCCGTGAAATTAAGCACGCACATTCCCAATAGGCCGAGGAAGAAATGCCATTTGAACATTTTCAAATCAGCCTCATGGTGGTGCTATAACAGGCCGATTTGTGTTTTTACCTATAACTGCATCGATCTGTGTAAAACTTTGTATGCGCACTCCTTAGAGGTCAAGGAAAAACCTTTGCCCTGCATTTTTCACATCTGCCTTTTATAGCGCCACCAGGAGGCCGACTTATGTAAAACATTTTTTTTTATACTACTCCTTCCCATTTTATCCAAATTTCACGGAAATCGGTACACATGATCTCTATAGTGTGATGAAGACGGATGTGTTTGATTTTTCATATCCCATCTTGATTGGCTAAGATTGACATCTAAAGTTTGCATTAGTGGCTTGTTTTGAACAAAATTCCGCAAATCATGAACCCACCGTCCGATTGCGGTCAAACTGTCCATGCACATTCACACTATGTTGAGGAACAAATGCCACCCTTTTAACATTGGCATTTTATAGCACCACCAGCAGTTCTAATTTAGCAAAACAAATGTTTTTAACAAAATGCCTCAAATCATGAATGCAGTCAGTGTCCGATTGCCGTGCAAGGCCTAAGAACAAATGGCACCCTTTTCACATTGGCCTATTATAGCACCACCAGGAGGCCACAATAACCTACCTGACCTGGCGGAGACCTGTGCTCCGAGGAGCACTTCTTCCAGTTAGAAATGATTTTCCTTATAACACACTTGATTATGATGCTCTTGACACACAGGCGATTGTAAGATGGTCAGCAGGGATAGCAGATTCTACAAGCCACCCCCTCCGGTGGACATTGAAAAGATGAGAATGAACATGATAAAGGAACAGAAAGCTTTTGCTCTCATCAAGGAGATTCTCAGTAAGTACAGTATGAACTTTGTGGTTTGTTCCAAGGCTGAGTTTTGTTGTAGTAAGTGGGGTTGTAGTACTTAAAAATGACTCTATTATAGCTGAACATACTGATAAATAGGGCTGCAACTATCGATTATATTCTCAGGGATTATTCTATTGATTACTTATAAAGAATAAAAGAGAAGAAGGTAAAAGTTGTTAATGTTCTTTGAGCTACAATTCCTGTTGAAGGGTGTGTTTATTATTATCATTATCCTCATCATTATTATTATTATTAAATCGAACTGTTGGATTAACCCCTAAAGCAGGTCTTCAACGTTTTCAGGCCAAGGACCCCCTAGCTGAGAGAGAGATGAAGCAGGGACCCCCTCTATATTGTATACAATTGTGTTTCAGATTATATATTTTTTTGTTTACTTGGTCTGCTCTTTTATCCCTCTACACCAAACCTCTGCAGATCTACAAGCTCATCTACAAGCTCACAACGCCTCGCCCTGCGAGGCGTCGTAAGCTTGTAGTTCTCCTCAGAAAAGGGATACTAGGGTTCAAGCAGTTAAGGTTAAAAAGAAAAATCATATCACACAAAGATTTGGCGGACCCCCTGTAGTAACTCTGAGGACCCCCTAGGGGTCCCGGGCCCCCTGTTGAAGACCCCTGCCCTAAAGAGATGTGTATGGTTGTGTCGCAGCCTACGTGGGCTTCATGTGGATGTTGCTGCTGGTGGCGTACGGCCAGAGAGACCCCAACGCTTTCCTCCTGACCAGGCACGTTCGGCAGAGCTTCAGTAAAGGCATCTCAGACAGCATGACTCTCCAAGACGTTTTCATCTGGGCTAACACTTCTCTGCTGAAGAATCTTTTTGGCCCATATCCAGGTAAAACATCATAGGCCTATTCAGAAAAGTGACCACATACCCGCTGCATGTCACCATAATGAGACCAAAATATGAAGAGCATTGGCAATGAAAGATAATCGGCGTGTGCTATACTGTCCTTCAAAGCGAAAGTGCACTAACACAATATACCGTATTTATTTGGTCAATTTGGTATAAGATCAAATCAGCCTTCATGATATTGGGGGATAAACAATTACCTCATGAACAGATATAGCCTACAGTACAACTAGTGCAAAATATACTAAAACAAATGTTAAAAGCCAGAACACAATAAAAATTATCTTAACACAGTCATGCTTTCAATAAACCAAAAATCTTTTTTTTTAAAAACCATTGCGAGGCTATAGCAATATTTTCATATACTTATTTATATTAGAGCTAGGTTTAGGGATAACTTCACTAACACAAATGTCTCAGGAATTAGTCATTTTCAGAAATGTAGTACAATGCCAGATAGATCTGCTGCCACTTGCATTCTGCACGGAAGAGAGAAATGATATTCAAAAGCACAAATTGAGGGGGGAAAACAGTTGACCAAATTTTGCAACGGCCAGTTGAAACAGTTGAATGCCTTTTTTATCATTTTGATTCTTTGTGTACTATCTGCACTTTGCCTTTGTAGGACAGTATAAAATGTAGCATGTCTGTCAAAGGTATTTATTGGACATGTTAAATGGCAGTGTTTACACTCATAGTTTTTAGGACAGCTCAAGCGAAGCGAGCTGTCCTCTATGGAGAGAGATGAAAGGCATCTGAGGTATGTGGGATGTAACCTCTGCAGGCTTATAAAGAGAGGAGGTGGCTTAGGCGAAAAAGGGGCGTAACGGGGCGTGATTTGGTCAGGGACTCTCTGTTTGTGGGAAAAAGTGGGCCGGCTTGCTAAAAAAGGGTCTGGTTGCCACCGATTGGTTGCTGCAACTTGGATTCATGCAGGGAGACGCCCCCTCTTTGCTCCAAACACCGATTGGTTGCTGCAACTTGGATTCATGCAGGGAGACGCCCCCTCTTTGCTCCGAAAAAATTGGAACGGCTGCCTGTTGTCACAGGCACTCAGGCACTGCAGAGAAGTAGACACAGTGGTGGAAAAAGTACTCAAATTCTTTACTTAAGTAAAAGTACCAATACTGCAATATAAAAATACTCCGTTACAAGTAAAAGTCCAGAATTAAAAATGTACTTGAGTAAAAGTACAAAAGTATTAGCATCAAAATGTACTTAAAGTACCAAAAGTAAAAGTACTAAATATTTGAAAATAGCCGATCTACAAATATTTGAAAATAGCCGATCTACAAGCTCACAAGGCGTCGCGATGCGACGCGTTGTGAGCTTGTAGATCTGCTATTTTCAAATAGCCTATAGGTATGAAATAGGGCTAAAGTGGTTAATGTATATTTCATTATATCATAGTTTATATCTGAAAAGTAACTAGTAACTAAAGTTTTCAACTAAATGTAGAGTAAAAGTGCAATATTTGCCTCTGAGATGTAGTGGAGTAGAAGTAAAAGTATTGTAAATTGGAAATACTCAAGTAAAGTACAAATACCTCAAAACTGTACTCAAGTACAGTACTTTAGTAAATGTACTTAGTTACTTTCCACCACTGAGTAGACATGTAGACTATAGACTATGGAGGCATCAGAATTTTGTATTAAATTATAGAATGCACCAAAACATTAATAAGTGTTGACTTGAATCTATTTAAGCCACAATAAAGCCCCGCTTTTATTTTTGATTTTTATTTGGGGTTTATTTAGCATAGTTTTAGATGATTTTCTGTGCACATTTCTTCATTTAAGCATCGCGAGCTGCGAACGGCCTTTTTGCATGTAGTTGAAGCGCAAGGGGCGGCGGGGGGGAGAGAGTCGCAGATAGACAGCTGGAGAGTTGAATAACCTCCTCTTCAAATAACCAGATTTATTTACCAAAGTAGCCTATGTAGGCGACCTACATGTTTATGTTTTAGCTTAGACACGGGTAGCCTACAATAGTAGATGATTGGTAAATTATTAACCATGACAACGACTCAAAGACTTTTATTTTGTACTTTCTTGAACCACAAGCATATCGCTGCACCAGTAGGCTACATGAGAGAGAAAAAGGGGGGGGGGACCACTTGATACACAAAAACAAAGCTGGCAATGTATTGCTAATATCCAGGGATGCTTTGTTAGGCTACAGAGTGCAAAGCACTACATTTAGCCAGTGAGAATTGCAGTGTACATAAAGTGCGCTCGGAAAGGTTTATTTTAGGAGCGCTTTGTGATGCACCGTGCAGTCAAATCCGCGGTGTCAATAAATTCCACTGCCCGCTCTTTGATGAGTCCTCCATCCTCCATGAATCGAATACAAACTGCAACTAGTTCCCGTTTGGAAAGCGGGAAATCTTTATACGCGAGTAGGCCTATTGCAAAATATTGTCCAATGTCCACTGAGTTCAGCCTTTATTTTACCAAGCAGGACTGATGCTGCAGCCTGAAGCAGCTTGCCCTGAAAGTGGTTTAGGCGACCGTTCGTTTAGGCGTCCTCGCGTCGCTGAGTTTGCTCTGGACAAACTTTTTTTTTTACGCTGGTGCCATTGCTGCCTCTCTGCTGTCTCAAGAATCAAACATGAAGAGAACGAGGCCACTCAGGCCAGGACATGTGTGTGGTGTTTATATTGTGCGCTTATGTCAATAAACCGGTTCTGTGAATGAGGGACACAGACAGACACATTTCACACTCGAGTGTGAAATGGGATTCTGAGAATACACATTGGCTCAATTGCTCAAAAGACCCAACATCCTCCAGACACGCAGGACGTAGAGAGAGAATGGATGTGTATTACGTTATTTGTCAGCCTTAAGTATAGGGGCGATATTCATAGTAAATACACAAAAAGCTGTCTGGCGGAGTTAAGGCACAGTGGCCCTCATTTATCAACGCGGTGTAGCCCGAATAATGAACGTACGGCGATATCACCGCACCTTTCGGCATTTATCAATATATCCTGACGTGGGCTTCATCCTACTTTACGCTGAGATCTCACGTCTGGTCGAGACCAATTGTTGACGTTGGCTGCGCCCGTTTATTCCATTCTAGACCTGCGGAGCAGACGGTCTGACAGGCATCTGGACACATATATCCACTCCAAAATGTATATCTACACTAATAAATAATCCCTGTGAAAATATAACATTTTATAAAGTAATTTAAACAAACTGCTTTAACAGTCATTCGGTTAGGCTTGCAGATCTGCATGGCTGCGTTGGCTATTTGAAAATAGCAGATCTACAAGCTCACAACAGGTCCCATCACTACGCGTTGTGAGCTTGTAGATCTGCTATTTTCAGCGCAGCAGCGATTCTGCGAGATAATTTTCGGGAGCCCCGAGTCCCCGACATTCTTTTCATGGACAGTGAGGTCCAGAGAGAGAGAGAGAGAGAGAGAGAGAGAGAGAGAGAGAGAGAGAGAGAGAGAGAGAGAGAGAGAGAGAGAGAGAGAGAGAGAGAGATTCATTCCGGACATTGGGACCAGCAGGTTACAATCCTATATCGTAACCCCTGGTATTGACCACATTGCTTAGCAGAGTTCAGTGATGCAAATGCATGTCAAGTTGATCAACAGATTGTATTATTCTCCAATGCAATAACAGTACTGAAATGAAGGCTATAAGGGCAATAATGGGAGCCCTTTCTTTTTTAAAGTAACTTCAAAGTTACTTTTCACAGTAACGCATTACTTTTTGGTGTAAGTAACTAGTAAAGTAACTGAGTTACTTTTACATGACAAGTAACTAGTAATGGTAACTAGTCACTGGTTTTCAGTAACTAGCACACCACTAGCACAACACTACAACGGTGTCTAACCGAGAGTTATACTTCTCCAGTACAACGGTGTCTAACCGAGAGTTATACTTCTCCAGTACAACGGTGTCTAACCGAGAGTTATACTTCTCCAGTACAACGGTGTCTAACCGAGAGTTATACTTCTCCAGTACAACGGTGTCTAACTGAGAGTCCATGCAGATCACAGTTGACAAATATTATATATTATCGGAGCTATTATTAATGTTATCGGTTTTATCGTGATGACGTCATAATTCCTGATATCGAACCGATAATTATCGGGCCGATACTTATCGTGCACTAATAATTTTATCGCAAATTATTGTCTCCGCCAGGCCGAAGGCATGGCGAGAGAGTATGTTTTACCCCCTGTCCGTCCGTGTGTCTGTGTGTGTGTGTGTCCGTGTGTCTGTGAACAGCTAATCTCTGGCACCGTTGGCTTGATCGCAGTGAAACTGTGCACACACACTCCCTGGATGCCAGAGCAGAACCTCTGCCCCAAATTTTTCACATGGGCCTTTTATAGCGCCACCAGGAGGCTGATTTGTGCAAAAGACATTTTTGGACAGTACTCCTACAGATTTTATCCAAACATCACGCAAATCGGTGCACAGTATCTCTATAGTCATGTGATCAACACAGATCTGCCTGATTTTCCATATTCCATCCTGATTGGCTAAGGTTGGCTTCCAAAGTTTGCAGGATTGGTCCATTTTGAACTAAATGCCTCAAATCATGAACGCAGCTTGTGATTTATGTGAAATTTAACACGCATGTTCCCACTAGGCCGAGGAAGAAATGCCATTTGAAAATGTTCAAATCAGCCTCATGGTGGCACTATAAAAGGCAGATTTGTGTTTTTAACTATCTGCACCGATCTGCGTGAAACTTTGCACACATACTCCCTAGAGGCCAAGGAAAAATATCTGCCCTGCATTTTTCACATTAGCCTTTTATAGCGCCACCAGGAGGCCGACTTATGTAAAACTTTTTTTTTTTTAGATTAAGCCTTCACATTTTTTCCAAATTTAACGCAAATCGGTACACATGATCTCTATAGTCATGTGATCAAGATGCATCTGTTTGATATTTCATATTCCATCGTGATTGGCTAACATTGACATCTAAAGTTTGCAGGAGTGGCCCGCTTTGAACAAAATGCCGCAAATCATGAACACAGCGTCCAATTGTGGTGGAACTTTGCACGCACATTTGCACTACGTTGAAGAACAAACGCCACCCTTTTAACATTGCCCTATTATAGCGCCACCAGGAGGCAGATGTTTCTTTTTTATATTACTTTTAATTTTGTCCAAACATGCAAATCAGTACACATGATCTCTATAGTCAAGTGATCAAGATGGATCTGTCAAATTTTTTATATTCCATCCTGATTGGCGAATTCCGAAAATTGCTGGCCCACAATAACCTACCTGACCTGGCGGAGACCTGTGCTCCGAGGAGCACTTTTTCTGTTTTTTATATTTTTCTCTGTTGTTGGTGACAACTCTAGTGCGACGCCACGACGGCACGACGGTGTCATGAATGCGTCCTTTCACAATATTGTGCGTCAGCGACGCAGGACGCAGGCCTATGAGCATCTCTGCTCAGTGCGGCTGCAGAGTTCATGTGCAACATCGCATGGCTGTGGCTTTACAGTTTTCCTTCGCCGTGTCTGTAGGTCACCCCCAGGGACCCCCAAGGGTCTCCAGGGACCCCTAAGGGGGGGGGACGACCGCGGACCTCCTTTTTTTTTTTTTTTTTTTTTTTTCATCCCATGCTTTTGTACCCCCAAAACTATTTTCTTTTTTTTTGGGGGGGGGGGTCCTGCGCTGTCCATCATGACATCTATGTCATTCTTTCTTGTTTCTCTATGGGTGTAAAACATTTGAAAATAAAACTCACATACTAATATATATTCTGATTCTGATGCTGGAATTCTTTTTATAATTTTATGATATAATGCTAAAAGAATGTCTTCAGAGAAGCATTGATATGGTTTATCGTAGGATTCATCACAGATGGGAACTCCAAGCTGGTGGGCAGTGCACGTCTTCGTCAAGTGAGGGTGCAGAAGAACTCTTGCCGTATTGCCAACGTCATGAAACAGCGTGTGCATGATTGTAATGCTCAATATTCATGGGAAGTAGAGGACATGGGCTCCTACGGCTTAGGCTGGAACCACTCTATGAAGGATAACGCCTCACAGAGCCGTCCCACTCCCTGGAAGTACCAGACGCAGTCTGAAATCAGAGCCTACCCTATCTGGGGATACGCTCTATACAGAGGAGGTGGTTTTGTAGCAGATCTTGGCCCTGACTTACAAAATGCCAGCAGGTACTGTATGCTTGTACAGTAGGTAGTTCATTAAAAGTGCTGAACATGTTATTATTAGTGATACAAAGTTTAGACCATGTTTCTATAGAAATATGATTTGTTTTCCCTAAAAAAATCATGACTGTCGATATACAGTATAAGGTTTTGAGCTATGAAAAGTATCATTTGCCATTGATTGTGTCCATGTGTCTACAGCAACCTGCAGTATCTATTCAAAAACACCTGGCTGGATAGGTATACGAGGGCAATCTTTGTTCAGTTTACAGTGTACAATGCCAACGTCAACCTATTTTGCATCGTCACACTCATGCTGGAGACCACAGCCATCGGTACAACTGAGCACTTTGCAACATCTGCAGTTTGTGTACAACTTTGTCAACAATAATGCTACTTACTCAGTAAATGTCCTATAGTGAAATTTTACATGTGAGCTGCATGGGTTTAATGATTTATTATTTGCCAGAAACACGCTTAAACACACTTAAATGTTTTGGTATAAATGGAAGCCATTGTGTTGACGGTGACATTCTCATATTATGTTCTCAGAACATATACTAAATGAACCTACATGTGATAACTTTCAAATGCTATCTCTACTTCTGGATTAGGAGCATTCCAGTTCCGCAGCGAGCTGCAAAATGTCAGTCTCTACCATTCCCCTGGTGGCCTCCACATTTTTGTCTTGGCCGCTGAGGTCATTTACTTCCTGTTCATCCTATACTACATGTTTCTTCAGGTAAGCATGAACCACTTGAAAGGCCTAGTATATGCGTACATACAACAGAAGAGCACATACAATCGATCCATTTGAAAAATCAACAATTCTATTTCCAATTCTTTAATTAATTCAGATACAGTTAAGGCTGTTTAAAATACTGTACAACACTGGCAAAATAAATCGATCAAGCGATGGGATTTATAAAGGAAGAAGAGATATAACATACAATGCTGTTTATAATAAAGCTCAAAGTACAGTCTCGTCATGCAGTGCCAGCATGTGATTCTCTCAGAGCCTTGATGCAATAATTCCAGGAGAAAAACAGTGATTAATCTGAAGGATGCCTCTGATCTTCAGACTTGTGCTGTACTTGAATTTAAACCATCTGTGAACCTCTTTGAAGAGTTGGAAGAGTGTCCACACCCAATGCGTGATCAAGAGTGTCTTACACGCTTGATGAAGGTCCAGTGGGACCGAAACGTCTGTCAGTTTTAATAAAAGAGGCTGCTGAGCAAGAGCAGTGTGCAGGATTTTTTGTTCATGAAAATATTTTTTTCAAGTTTGCTTCAAATATCTATAATACTCACAGACAGACTTAACCGCTTTTCAACTTGGAGTCCAGTTTTGGGCATGTCATTACAGGCGTAAAATGTAAAACATTTTCAAAATCTTTCAAACATTTTGAATCTACAAGCCACATCACAAATCTATGACAGCTATTTTGCGCAACAATGTCTTGACAAAGTATAAAATAGGGCAATCATTTATGAATAATTTAAAAAGATGGAATATGCACAGACACAAGGTTTCTGCCCGACAGCAACAGTAGGCCTATTGTACACATTACACAAAATTGGATCATTTTGCACAAGCTATATTCCATTCCAGGCTTCATTTATCTCCTGACAGGGCAAGTTGATGAAGCAGCAGAGATGGACTTACTTCAAGAGCAAGTGGAACTTGCTCGAGTTGGCTATCATTGCCCTCAGCTGGAGTGTCCTGTCTCTCTTAATCAAAAGGACTCTGCTGGGAAACCGGGAATTAACCTACTACCGAAACCACAAAGACCAGTAAGAATCATTTAGCGTTTTGCTTTGGTGAATGTTACCTGCACACACGCACATAGACAGACCCTTTTATAGACGGCTAGCCTCTTTCAGAGTCACGCCGTAAAAAAGGAATGTATTAGCTACTCAAGAGAGCTTGAAGATCTGCTATTTTTGCAGAATGCTCACCCCAGAATAGGGATTCTAGGGTTCATGTGAAACATTCTCTTTTATTTCATTTTTTATTTTTTTTTACTGCATATAGATTTGCCAACTTCCATGACACAGCCATGGCTGACTTGGTGCTGGGGCATGTGATCGCCGTCGTGGTTCTCTTCGCCACCATCAAACTATGGCACCTGCTTCGACTGAACCCCAAGTTGAACTTGATCACGGCCACGCTGCAGCGCGCCTGGACCGACATCTCAGGCTTTCTGCTGGTCATGGCCATCATGTGTGTTGCCTACTCTGTTGCCGTGAGTTTGGGATTTTTTTTCCCCAAAAACAGTTGTTCTCATTCTGCCTTCATGGTTCTTCTTCTGTCTTCTTCTTTTTGGCTCAACAACAGCAGGGTTAGCCACTGAGTGTCTGAGTACTGAAGTTTCACAGCCAATCGCGCAAAAGTGCAATCGTCCCTCAAGGCTATGGGATATACTGTAGTCTATCGAGGCGCCGGGGCTGTTACTTGCGCAACCATTTTAGAGTAAATGATGATGCTTGGTTTCAGTCAGTCAGCCTGGATGATCTTTTAAACCGGCATGACTAAACCTCTGTGGGATTGCCTAACACGAAAACCTGACCATTAGTAACTGATAAAGTTATGGAATTAAAGTATGTGATAGCTAAGGTTGTACTTTTACTGCTCCCTGTATGCGTCATTTCAATTGAAAGCTCTTCAGAATTTCATACATGGTCCAGCTACTGTATATGCTAGCTTTTGATCTTATTTGATGTTTCTGCATGCCTCAGAGAATTACCTGCTCTGTGCCAATTTGTTTCATGGTTTCACTTATCTCATGTGTGCACCTGTGATAGACGTGGTGGTACTGTACCACCACTTCTATCGCGGTAGCACTAGCACACACTGTACTATACCGTACCATTATTATGCATTCAATATAAACCCATTGTCGGTTTTCCCCTAATGGCAATTTTATATTTTGAGCGAACCTGTCTTGACTATATTCTTGATTTAATATGCAACAACTCTCAGCTCCCAGTCCTGTATAACTTTAAAGTGACATTAAAAAAAAAGAATCCACACTGTTTGTGAAAGTTTTTTTTAAAGTTTTTTTTCTTTTTGTAACATTTTGCTGTATTTTTCTAGTGCAATTTGCTGTATGGATGGAAGTTGGCTTCATACAGGACTCTCAAGGATGCTGTACTGACCGTGATCAGTTTGCAGTTGGGCATCTTCAATTATGAGGAGGTCAGTGAGATTTTATTACGGGCATTGGTCATTCTTTTTTTTTAACGACATTGGTATCTGCAATTATGCAGCCGATGTGTCCAGATCATAGACTGTAAAAAAGAATGGACAAAGCCACTCCCCTGCTTTCTACAGAACGAAAATGAAGCCGATAGTTCAGGAACATGCATTCCTCCATCGTTAATATATACAGTTGGCCACGCCGGAACTCAAACGCTATTGGTTGAGACCAGACACGTGACCAGCGAACCGGAAAACAACCCCCAAAAATGCTATTGGTTGGGTAGCTTGTCAATCAAGAGTAGGGCGGGGAATGAATGCTATTGGTTGTGTAGGTTGTCAATCAAATCATCCCGCCCCTCCTGGAGCATAGCCTACTTTATCGTCAATTTTAGAATAAATGGGACCATAATTTAGCAAAACGCATATCATGATGATTGAAAGGAGACTTTAAACTAGCGACTGGAAGCATATAGAATTTATGACAATTTTTATTACGGTAAGAAAATCTAGTCTAAAGTTTGTCAAAAACCCATTCACTTGCGTTAAAATAAATTCTTTCTGACACTGCAGGTCGGCGCAGGGTAAAACAGTGCCTCACTCTGGCCATTCATAAGCTTCCGTGTTGGCCTCATCGTAAATATCCAAGCCTTGCCCCTTGGTCCAGATCTTTAAGCGCTTTCTCCCTATTTTGGGTATGTCAATACAGGAGAAAATTTCAAAGCTTTCACAGATTTTAGTTTGCAGAAGTTGCACGTTGTGACTCGTGAGTCTGTAGTTTAGCTATTTGAAAAAACGAATGATAATAATAATAGGGCTTAAGTGGTTAAATAACAATGTAGGCCTATTTGTGTTTATATTTATTTGTTTGTGTATAAGGTACATTTTCTCAAATATAAATTGAATCAAATCAAGTTTTACAAATTCATAGGAAATGTTGCACTTTTTGACAAAATCAGTAATCGGACCCAAAAATCTGGCATTGGTCGGCTCTATGTTTACATCTCCCAATGGGCTCAGGCTCAGCTCATATTGACGTCCATGTAGTTCTGGAGTGAGGTGGAGGTTTTTCCATGTTATTCTTTGAAGAACTTGCTATCAGTGTTTTAAGTTTTAGTGTGTGTACAGTACATGAGTGGATGTTCATTGGACCAAGGTAGTCGGTATCAGCTCAGATGAATTGATGCTGATGCTTCCTTAACAGGTTCTTAACAACAGTCCAGTGCTCGGGTCGTTGCTCATTGGATCATGTATCGTGTTCATGACCTTTGTGGTACTCAACCTCCTCATCTCCGTCATCCTTGTAGCATTTAGCGAGGAGCAGCTGCATCACAAGGTAGTTTTATTGTAATGCTATTTTTTGTATTTAGTGTACCAGTACTATTTTGATGATATATTTATTTTATGTAATTGAGAGTTCTGAACTGAGTTTAAATGGATCCATGCCAATAAGCCAAATATCCCTTAATACATTATAATTGCGCTCTATAACAAAAAATATAAAATATAAAACACCATAAATATTTTATTTATTTTAGAAACAGTTAATCTTTTACTCAAGAGGGGCAATGCTCGTCACAAATTGATGATGTCATTTGTCCATGTGTGGTTTTTTTGTATTTTAGTTATAGAGGGCAATTATAATGTATTAAGGGATATTTGGCTTTTAGCAGATAGATGTACTTCATTGTACTACTCTACTACTCCACAAACACCTCTTGAATCTGTTGACTCTGTCTTTCCCCTGTTCCCCAGCCCTCAGAGGAGGAGGAGCTTGTCGACCTGATGTTGATGAAGATTTGCGGTCTCTTTGGGATCAGATGTAAAGATCTAAGTCACAACACCAGCCCTGAGGGGAGTGGCGGCTCCGACTCAGCATTTAATAATGACAAAAAGATTCTCAACAATTCTATTGACGTAACCATTTAAACTCTATACGTTTTGGCTGAAAATATGAGCTCTACAAGCTCGAGCTTTTTAGTCCAGTGGGAAGAAAGGGTTATCCTGCACCCCCCCAGAAATATGAAATATGTACAAAATGATGAGCTATGTTAAAAAGTTGTCAAAATGTCCCATGTAACAGTTTTATGCAAATTAGTGCCGCCATTATCGAAAAATCCTTTTTCTCTATATCTCAGCCAGTATTGCAATTAAGTGAACAAATAAGGTGTCTAGACCTATGTTCTGAGGATCAAAATGAAACTATTCTTAAAGTGATCTGTACTTGCGTGCTGGTTGCAAATAAGTGCTGCCATTACAATATAATCTAAATTGTACCAATTATTATTATGCCAACTTTTTAAGCCATCTGCAAAATAATTGCTTTCACCAAAAACTTTCTTCATAAAAGGTGTCTACTGTTTACTAACACCAGTTAGAGTTCCAATCCAATTCCTCTGGGAAACGTTGTGGCAGCCAATCAAAGTTTTGAAGGCCTGGTGTGAAAAAACAATTATGACCAAGATGAGCTTGTGGGATTTTTAATTAGGGGTTTGTGGGGGTTCTGAATCCATTCCAACCATGCTGTGTACAAAATGATGAGCTATGTTAATTCCGGGGGGTGCATGATACCTTCTCTACTATTTAGAGCTGCTATTTAGCCAAATATTTGCCTGTGGCTCAGGAGGTAGATCGGCCGCTTGGGAACCTGAAGGTTCCCAGTTCGATCCCCAGAGTAAGTGTTGAAGTGTCCTTGAGCAAGACACTGAACCCCTAATTGCTCCCGTTGAGCAGGTTGGTGCCTTGCAGGGTTTCCTCCGCCGTCGTGTGTGAATGGGTGAATGTATATGCACATTGTAAAGCACCTGGGATGAAGGCGCTATAGGGCATAGCAGTGGTGGCCATTTTGTGGTGCCACAGATAGAAGCCCCATTCATTTCCCCCATAGAGATTTCCGAAAATATTTGTATAAATTATTTTAACCAAAGACCTGAAGCCGATTCTACAAATGTCTTCAAAATCCCAGCAGTATTCTGAAAAAAACATATGTTTCTATATCAGAAACATATGCTCGAACTTACCCCCAAAATGATATGTATTTGGCCGCCGACCCACATCTAAAAAAAATTGTTCCAGGGACCCCCAGAAGCAAAGATTTGAGTTAAAAATGTTGCACTCATTTTCACGATTTTTCAAAAATAGCAGATCTACAAGCTCGTAGTTATACGTTTTAGCTCAAATCAAAGAGTGACACAGAAGGAAACAAGCCATCCAGGCTCCTGGTGAATCATGACCATAAAACATTTGATTCCGTGTGAAAACATATTTGAATATTTAATTATATTTTATACTATATTTAATAAATACCCTTTTTGTGGTTTTCAAATATTTTTTACACTCACTGGTCTGGTCTGTACACTCACTCTTAAGAGTTACAGACCAGTTTGTTCCTCACTATCAATCACCTAGCTGGGGACCCCCTGGAACACTCTCAAGGACCCCTGGAGGTCTACAGAGGTGTAGCTCCTTCACCACATACCGTAATTGTAATTACCGCTGTGTCTTTGAGGTTACTGGTACTGTACATTACGTTTTATGTATTTTAATCTTCCAGGAAATTCTCTACTTTTATCTTGCCAGTTTTGACCCTGTGTTTCAAGCTGCTTAGACCAATGATGAATAAAGTGATCTCATGTTTCATAGTTGAATAGAGGCAGAGATGCGCCTGCAATTACGCACAATGTTGTAATTACATTCATGAGGTCACACATGTGAAATTACTGCCATATTAATAATCATTTCCTTTAACTTAAATCACAATGTGAAACCCATCCACCATGGTGTTAATTAACCTAATCAAAAATAGAAGAATGCCAGCACTCATGGAACTGTACTTCAGATACTTTTTATTCAGACAGGCACAGTCAGCTTTATACTGATCATCCCGTGGTAATTAGACTATACAGTACTTGAATGAGTTCTGCTCACATTCTTTCTATAGTTAAATGAATCAGTTAAATGAATTCCAACATATTTCAAAAGTATTTCATAAATGCAACAAAAAAAATAAAATCTATACATAAATGAAAACTGTGTAAGAAGTAGTGAAAATAGCAGATCCACAAGCTCCCAACGTGTCGTTAGCTCGTAGATCTGCTATTTTCACTAGTTTGGGTCCCAGGCAAACATCTAATTTCTCTTTTGGGCCTTGAGCTAAAATGTTTGGGAACCACTGCTCTAAAAGGTGAACACATTGAGTCACGTCAGATATCGGGGGTCTATTACACGAAAGGAGAATTAAATAAGCCTGGATTCAAGTCAAATCCAGGTTTGACAAAGTCTGGTCCTTACAGCCTGGTTTATTCCGTTCCATGAACGCCAAGCCAGGCTGAAAAGGAGCGGCTTTGTCGGGCTAGACCGTGTCAAGCCAGGCTGTGTCGAGCCAGGATGGTAAAGCCAGGCTTCACGTATTCCTATAAAAGACCATGAAAGTCGATAGCAGAATCCTTGAACTTGACCAATCATGGAGCCCAAAACCAGAGCGCCGTTCTTCTCTGTGGCTGAACAGCAGCACCTCAAGGAACAGTGGCGTTCCCAGGAATTACATTCAGGGCAGGCGAGAACATTTTCAGATGGGGGTCCGCGGCCAAATATATATCAATTTAGGGGTCCTTGGCATGAAAAAGGTTGAAAACCACTGTTCTAAATGGCAGTGGTTCACAAACTTTTTAGCTCAAGAGTCTTGAGGCTTGGGTCCCGGCTCCCGGGGAGACATCAAATTTCTCTTTTGGGTCTTGAGTCCCAAGACTCAAGACCCAAAAGAGTCTTGAGTCAAGACCCTGGCTCCCAGGGAGACATCAAATTTCTAAGACCCAAAAGAGAAATTTGATCTCTCCCCGGAATCATACGAGGAAGTAAAATGTATAATAAGCAAGAAAGCTAACACGGCCGCAATAAATGGATCCAGGGAGAAAGCGTGGCAAAGTATTGCCGACAAATTAAATGCACAAGTCGTAAAAAAACATACAATTTATATTCAAGTCCATAAATGTATAATTCAGTTAGGCTTAAACATGAGGAGTGTATAGTGAATATTGGAATAATCTACAATGCGATAGCCTATTATATGCGCCATGCATGCATCCAACCAATATGTCTGAGTCTGTGCTCAGGAATGTGTCAAAAACAAAAAAATCTCCATGAATTCAAGGCTTCATGGAGTGTGTAATTGATTTTTTGGGTGAACTATTCTTTTAAGTGTCTTGTTCAGGGACACTTTGACACATTGCTGAGGCCTGGGATCGAACCTGGGATTTATGGCTTGCCAGGCAGGCTCTCTAAACATTCAGCTATGGCCACATCATCAGCAGAGATTCTAAGGCTGTTCTACTCTGTAACAGTAAAGGGGTTTCAGGTGAAACCAGCAAAATGAGGAATAATATAATAAAAGACGGTCTTGCTAATAAAGCGTCATGTCTCATTTTTTACAATGTATTTGATATTACCTTTATATTATTTAATAAATTATGCATTTCATCCTCTATGTATTGTCCAGCAACCTTTATGATAAAGGCGAAAAAAGATAGTAGACCCGTGGGAGCCAGATTGCTCAGATGCCAAGGTTCCTGTGCTGGGATTTGATCCCATGATCTTGTGGTCTGAAGTCAAGAGCTCTTCCGACTGCGCTATGAATAGAGCAGCCGCACATTAAGCAGAAGTCACACTTTCAACTGCCACCTTCGGCCAGGATCAAAAACTTTATATTTGAAATCCGAACGTCTATGTAGATGAATGAACGGGTCAAAAATGGAGAAAGTGCTAACACCATGTTGAAGTTCATTCATTACGGTCATGACAGATCCAGACGGCACTAGCGTTTGTTTACATTCGACCGCATGGCTCATTTGCATAAGATGTTACCATATTGATTTTATCCCACTGTTGAGGGTTAGGGTTATGTTTTATATATTTTGACTTGCCCCACTGGAATACAGTGACTGATATGAATTAATAATATACTGGACCATACGTAAAATGAAGAATACCTTATGATGTCAGTGACATTTTATTAAAAATGAAAATAAAAATAAGAAACAGTGCAGGAACAATACGTTTTCGTATAGCAGCAATTTTGCATGTACAATATAAATATTAATATATTGTCTGTCGGGCGGAAACCTCATTATGGCCAAAACTTACTTTTCAGCATAAATATTCTAAAATAGCAAAAACAGCAGATCGACAAAAAAAAACAAGAGTCTCGCAACATAATTTGGCAAGACACACCATCTCCGGTTTACTTCCCGTATCTGCATAGTCTCGCATCTCGCGTAGTTATCTGTGTGAAGTGGGCGGACGCCAACCTGCTTCCGGTCTCCTAAAAAAGCGTCCGCCCACTTCACGCAGATAGCTACGCGAGACCGCGACTATGCAAATACGGGAAGTAAACCGGAGATGGTGTGTCTTGTCGATTTTTGTTGCGCGAGTCAGTGGGGTCCGGGGACCCCCAGGGGTCCTTGGGGGGGTTCCAGGGGGTCCCCAGCAAAATGCTAGTATTAAATATGGCTCTATTATTGCTACTTTTAACTTTTTAATTGATCCTATACTGTATAAGTAAAGCCTGATAAAAGTGTCAAAAACAGTTAAAATCCACCAGAATACTGGAAATGACATCAACTCTGTTAAAAAAAATCCTGGGGGGGGGGGGGCCCAGCGTGGTCAAAAATTCCCCCTACTTTTCCCTTCATTTTCCTTCCGCATTTCTAGCCAATGAAATCTTCCCCTCGTTTCCCTTTTGCATTTCTAGCCAATGAAATCTTCCCCTCGGCTCAATTACCTGTTAGCCAATGAACCCGACCGTCACCCCTTTCCCCAGCCAATGAAGAGCTCTTCAACGGCAGCCATTGTTGTTTACATGGATGCTGAAACTCTATGCTACTCTAATATGCCACTAGATTAATTATAGGCACGGCAATAAAATAATGACGGTCTCTTGGTGCCGGTTAGACCCCAATAACATTTCGATTTTATGTTTTATATGTTTTTGATGACATTAAGACCTGGATTTTTATCTGTCTCACTGACTGTGACAGCATAGGCTATTATGCTGCAGTGGTCACAGCAGGAGCAGCATCATACAGGTAAAAGTGCCTGTTATTTTCCACATAAACGCCACTAAACACATGTAACATTGTGTGTTAAAACTGCCTGTTTTTTTTTTGTCAGCTTTGATCAAGGGAGGACCAAGCTAACGAAATTTAGCTTGGCCTAGTCTATTTAAAGGCTCTGTAGGGCAGTTTATAACAAGTCTGGGGACCCCGGGGGTCCCGGGACCCCAGTCTGAGAATCACTTGTATAGTGTGATTACAGGTCAATCAACACCGAAGGAGAGCTGTGTTGGTAAAGCCAGGTTATTCATATCTTTTCATACATGTTCATGCAAGTATGGACATAATACGTATATAAAACGATATGGTGTCAACATGGCAAAAAGCACTGGTAGTCGGTACACCTGGTTTCTGCTGGGAACAGGGTTCGATTCCCTGCAGCGCTGTGCTTACTGGTACTAGTAGCCTGCCAAAGTTTGCACTCTTTCCCAGTTTAAATGTCAATTGCCAGAGATTTGCAATTGACATTGCATTGGGCGCTTAAAGTTAAATATTTAAAAAACTACACATTATTTCAAAGTAAAAATCTCAACCATGCATGTCCACAGTAAGATGGAATTTTTAAATTGTGAATCAAGTTTATAGGTTAAAGTATGAAGGAACAGCGAGTTGATTACAACAACAGACTACAACAGACTCAGATCTACATACAAAACATTGTACGTACAGAAAATCATAAGCGTAAGACAGAAAACAAAAGCAGTGAAACAAAAGGTAAAAATAAAAAAGATCAAGTGGTAAAGCTTCAGAAGTAGGGGAGTATAGTTATCGGGGTGTATCCAGATGAATCCGATACTAAGTATCCAGTTGAATCAGAACCTATGCATCCAGATGAATAGGTTCTGATTCTGTGAATTGTACTTCCATGTACTTTTACCATGTCTTTCTAAATAAAGTATTCAATCAATCAATCAAACCCCGATGAGGAAAGGACAGCAATTTGCAGCGAGCGGGGCCCCACGCATATGTATATTTATTACACGGCTTGGTTGAATGCTCGATTCTGATTGGTCAGTCATCGGTCATTATTTCTGGATAATGACCGATGAGCTCTATAACGGACCGCTGTGTAATCAGAGACTCAGAACACCTGCTCATGTCAACCTGTGCTGCTTGGTTATATGCTTTATCCAACATGACAGCCATGTAAACAAACAAACAATGTCATTTACAACTAAACGTTGCTCTCAAGAATGTTTTTGAAAACATTTGAAGTGAGAAATAGACGATGCAATAACCGAGAAGTCATTCTATTTGATCCACTGCGCTTCCTTGTTTATCGTGGCACAACAACGGGGGAATACCAAAACGCTCGCCCCAAAACACAGTCGCCCCGGGGCAAATCCGGCGGTATTACAGGCAAATCGGCAGTAAATAGAATGCGGGGCGAGTGTGTTTTGGGGCGAGTTTTTTTCCATTTCGTCATTTGTTTTTGCGAGGCGAACTTGTCCGCCCAGCCCAATACTTATGGAATACTTTCATTGCCGTAAGCAAGGAAATACTTCGTTTTGTTGTTACTTTTGGGTAAATGTATTTATGTATTTATTAAGTAGCCGTGTAATTCAGGGCGATTAACCACCTCGGCTGCGCCTCGGTGGTTAATCGCCCTGTCGGGCTTTAAATTTCAATAATGACTACCTCCCCATGCATTATCCCTTGCATATATATATATATATATATACACATATATATATATATATATATTTATTTATTTATTTATTTATTTATTTATTTAAAATCACTAAGTGTGGAGGCCAAAATCGTCCCCCCAAAAACCTGTTAGGAGTACGTTTCAGGCAATTTAGAGTTGATTCGTAGTACTTTGTAGTGACTTTTTTTTTGGTCCCTAACATTCATCGAGCTCTGGACTTAGTAAAAAAAAAATGTCACCATTGTGTCACTACCGAAACGAAGGTTTGTCACTACCGAAACGAAAGTTAAATCCGAAAAAATCACCAAGTGTGGAGGGCGGAGGCCAAAATCGTCCCCCCAAAAACCTCTTGGGAGTACGTTTCAGGCAATTTAGAGTTGATTGGTAATACTTTGTAGTGACTATTATTTTGGTCCCTAACATTCATCGAGCTCTGGACTTAGACATTTTTTTTCCGTTTCGGTAGTGACACTACCGAAACTAAAAAAAAATGGTTCCCCCAAAAACCGGTTAGGAGTACGTTTCAGGCAATTTAAAGTTGATTGGTAGTGACTTTTTTGGGTGACTTTTTTTTTTGGTCCCTAACATTCATCGAGCTCTGGACTTAGAATTTTTTTTTCCGTTTCGGTAGTGACACTACCGAAACGAAAAAAAAATGTTCCCCCAAAAACCTGTTAGGAGTACGTTTCAGGCAATTTAAAGTTGATTGGTAGTGACTTTTTTGGGTGACTTTTTTTTTTGTCCCTAACATTCATAGAGCTCTGGACTTAGACATTTTTTTTCCGTTTCGGTAGTGACACTACCGAAACGAGCTCTGGACTTAGACATTTTTTTTCCGTTTCGGTAGTGACACTACCGAAACGAAAAAAAAAATTGGGTAGCACTTTACAATAATGACCCGTTATAAAGCATTTATAAACGTTTATAAGTAGTTTGTAGACTATTAACAAATCATTAACAACCTGTTTGTTGACATTCGTAAATGATTACTAAAACCTTTATAACTACAGTTACAAATCATTTATAAAGTATTAGTAAGTAGTAAACTATTCATGAATAAGCCATTTATATACATCTGTAAAAGATTATTAAATCATTTGTAACGACCCATTCTAAAGCATCTATAAACGTTTATAAGCAGTTTGTAGACTATTAACAAATCATTAACAACCTGTTTATTGACATTCGTAAATGATTACTAAAACCTTTATAACTACGGTTACAAATCATCTATAAAGGTATTTTATGACTATTCATGAATAAGACATGTATAATACATCTGTAAATGATTATTAAATCATTTGTAACTGATGTTACATAATATATACAAGCTATTGGTAGCTTGTTCATGTTTAACATATGCTTTGTTAAACATTCCTAAAGTATCTATAAATCCTTAATACATGTTATGTGCCCTATAGTAAAGTGAAGACAGTTCATCATTTACAACTGTTTGTTAATGTGTTTGTTCATGTTTAACATGCTCTACCAGGAAGGCTGTACTTGTCAGCCATCTGTTAGCTCAATGGGTTGAGACGCAGTATTCATGATCCAGAGGCCATGAGTTCAAACCCCATTGATGTCTTTCCTATGATTCTTTCCTTTGCAGACTGGCTTCCAGAAGATCAACTGAAAACTACCAGGAAGGCTGTATTAGTCATCCAACTGTTAGCTCAATGGGTTGAGACGCAGTATACATGATCCAGAGGCCATGAGTTCAAATCCCATTGATGTCTTTCCTATGATTCTTTCCTTTGCAGACTGGCTTCCAGAAGATCAACTGAAAACTACCAGGAAGGCTGTACTTGTCAGCCATCAATTAGCTCAATGGGTTGAGACGCAGTATTCATGATCCAGAGGCCATGAGTTCAAATCCCATTGATGTCTTTCCTATGATTCTTTCCTTTGCAGACTGGCTTCCAGAAGATCAAGTGAAAACTACCAGGAAGGCTGTACTTGTCAGCCATCTGTTAGCTCAATGAGTTGAGACGCAGTATTCATGATCCAGAGGCCATGAGTTCAAATCCCATTGATGTCTTTCCTTTGCAGACTGGCTTCCAGAGGATCAACTGAAAACTACTAGGAAGGCTATATTCGTCATCCAACTGTGACAGTACCGAAACGAAGAAAAACAGAAGGTTCTTGGTTCGAATCCAGCGATGACATTTTTCCAAGTTTGCACCCGGCTCTTGTACCTCTAATCTTTCACTTATCAAGCAAGAGAACAGAATTAGTACGAACCACTGCAGTGTAGTGGTTAGACTACAGGGCTTGCAACCAACAGATTCCTGGTTCAAAACCAACAAGTACATTTTCCAAGTTTGTACCTGCATTACCACAAGCAGAACCCTTTGTTGTTTTTTGTTGTTGTTTTTTTTACATTTTACCACGTTTTACCTGGCTCTTGTAACCTAGTCTTTCACTGAAAACCGCATAATAGAACTAACTAAGTGTTAATCACAGTGGAGCAGAGGTTAAGATACAGGCCTTAAACACAGAGGGTTCTGAATTCAAAACCGACAAGGAATTCTTTCCAACTTTTATGTGGCTCTTTTACCTTTATCTAATCTTTTAATGAAGAACATGCAAGTGAACTGTATATGCATGACTTACAGCAGTGCAGTGGTAAAGATACAGGACTTGTAATCAGAATGTTGCCAGTTCAAATCCAACAAATACTTTTTTTTTAACTTTTACCTGACTGCTGCACCTTTATCTCAACTTTTAGAAAAAAGCAGACAAGAGAACAAACTTAGTAAGAGCTACGATGGTGCAATGGTGAAGATACAGGCCTTGCAACCAAAAGGTTGTTGGTTTAAATCCAACAAGGACCTTTTTTTCGAACTTTCACCTGACTCCTGCACCTTTATCTCAACTTTCAGTGAACTGCACGCAAGAGAACAAGCCAACTAAGAGCCATGATGGTGTAGTGGTGAAGATACAGGGCTTAAAACCAAAAGGTTGCCGGTTCACATTCAACAAAGACTTTTTTCGAACTTTTACCTGACTCCTGCACCTTTATCTCAACTTTCAGTGAACTCCACGCAAGAGAACAAGCCAACTAAGAGCCATGATGGTGCAGTGGTGAAGATACAGGACTTACAACCAAAAGGTTGCCGGTTCAAATCCAACAGAGACTTTTTTCGAACTTTTACCTGATTCCTGCACCTTTATCTCAACTTTCAGTGAAGAGCACGCAAGAGAACAATCTCAATAAGAGCTACGATGGTGCAGTGGTGAAGATACAGGACTTGTAACCAGAAGGTTGCTGGTTCAAATCCACCAGAGACTTTTTTTGAATTTTTACTTGATTCCTGCACCTTTATCTCAACTTTCAGTCAAAACAGCACGCAAGAACAATTTCAGTAAGAGCTATGATAGTGCAGTGGTGAAGATACAGGGCTTGCAACAACAAGGTTCCTGGTTCAAATCCAACAAAGACATTTTCCGAACTTTTACCTGATTCCTGCACCTTTATCTCAACTTTCAGTGAAGAGCACGCAAGAGAACAATCTCAATAAGAACTGCAATGGTGCAGTGGTGAAGATACAGGGCTTGCAACCAGAAGGTTGTTGGTTCAAATCCAACAAGGACATTTTCCCAAGTTTGTATTTGGCTCTTGTACCTGTACCTCTAATCCTTCACTTAACAAGCAAGAGAACAGATTAAGTATGAACCACTGTGGTACAGTGGTTAAGATAAACGCCTCGGAGTGCAAAGGCTGTGAGTTCAAACCTCACAGATGATGAAAGAGAAAGTCAGAAAGATGGTAAAAGAGGAACCCCGAAAAATGGTAAAAGAGAAATCCTGAAAGATGGTAAGAGAGAAACCCCGAAAGATGTTAAAGAGAAACCCCAAAAGATGGTAAGAGAGAAACCCCGAAAGATGGTAAAAGAGAAACCCCGAAAGATGGTAAAAGAGAAATCCCGAAAAATGGTAAAAGAGATATCCCGAAAGATGGTAACTGTGAACGATGGTAAAAGAGAGGCTCGAACCATGGTGACAATAAGTGAGAGAAGTGACCGAGAAAACATAAGCAAGCGACGCCTCGACACGAACGAGATTCCCACAGCAACGGCTCAGGATGGCAGAGATGAAAGGAGACGACGCCTCGACACGAACGAGATTCCCACAGCAACGGCTCAAGATGGCAGAGATGAAAGGAGACGACGCCTCGACACGAACGAGATTCCCACAGCAACGGCTCAAGATGGCAGAGATGAAAGGAGGCAGAGAGTTGAGTAAGAAAAACGGGAAAAAGTTTTTTTTTAATAAATTATATATATTTTTTTAATTTTAAGCCCCTCCCTCTACAACCTGAGGAAGGCGGGCTAAATCCATCCTCCTCTTCTTATGAACAAAAAAAATGAAATCTGCTATCACGGGGGTTCAAACTCCCAACCTCGTGCATTCGAATCCTGTGCTGTACCTTCACACCACCAGGCCTTTCACATTAGATGAGTATTTCAGGTCAAATTTGAAATTGAAGGCAGATATGGCAGGTTAAAAGATACAAATATTCAATTTTTTAAATATTTGCATATTAATATTAGATTTATGAATGTGGTGTTTAGTTTTTTCATCATATTTAAGTAATTTGATCATTAGTTTTAGATGACCAAAACTTTTCAAGTTATTTTCTAATCAAACAAATTAGCTTTTAGGTCTTTAAATGAAAGATCATTAGTGGCTATAAGGACATAAGGATTGTGAGACAGAATAGAAACCCCATTCAAACTTTAAAATGTTCATCTTACTGTGGACATGTTTGCCTGAAAGGGAATCTTTGAAATGTTTAATAGTTTTAGAATTGTACTCCTTTAAAAGTTCAGAGATTTAGAATGGAGGTCGATGGACGAATTTGGGACCTCAAAAAAACACTTTCACCTAGAAACTCCATTCACAGTTCAAAAATTCCACCTTACTGTGGACATGCATGCTTGAGATTTTTTCTTTTGAAATCATTTGTAGTTTTGGAGATATTAAACTTTAAGCGCCCCATTCATTGTCGATGCGGCAATGGACATTTAAAGGCAGGCTTACAACTACATACTTACGCCTAGTAACCTCATTCATACTTTAAAATGTTCGTCTTACTCTGGACATGTTTGCCTGAAAAGGAATCTTTGAAATGTTGCATAGTTTTAGAATTGTACTCCTTTAAAAGTTCAGAGATTTAGAATGGAGGCGGATGGAAGGTTAGGGTTAGGCTATAGGGACCTCAAAAAAACACGTTCACCTAGAAACTCCATTCACAGTTCAAGAATTCCACCTTACTGTGGACATGCATGCTTGAGATTTTTTCTTTTGAAATCATTTGTAGTTTTGGAGATATTTAACTTTAAGCGCCCCATTCATTGTCGATGCGGCAATGGACATTTAAAGGCAGGCTTACAACTACATACTTACGCCTAGTAACCTCATTCATACTTTAAAATGTTCGTCTTACTCTGGACATGTTTGCCTGAAAAGGAATCTTTGAAATGTTGCATAGTTTTAGAATTGTACTCCTTTAAAAGTTCAGAGATTTAGAATGGAGGCGGATGGAAGGTTAGGGTTAGGCTATAGGGACCTCAAAAAAACGCGTTCACCTAGAAACTCCATTCACAGTTCAAAAATTCCACCTTACTGTGGACATGCATGCTTGAGATTTTTTCTTTTGAAATCATTTGTAGTTTTGGAGATATTTAACTTTAAGCGCCCCATTCATTGTCGATGCGGCAATGGACATTTAAAGGCAGGCTTACAACTACATACTTACGCCTAGTAACCTCATTCATACTTTAAAATGTTCGTCTTACTCTGGACATGTTTGCCTGAAAAGGAATCTTTGAAATGTTGCATATTTTTAGAATTGTACTCCTTTAAAAGTTCAGAGTTTTTGAATGTTGGCGGATGGAAGGTTTTGGGACCTCAAAAAAACACTTTCACCTAGAAACTCCATTCACAGTTCAAAAATTCCCCCTTCTGTGGACATGCATCCTTGAGATGTTTTACTTTGAAATGATTTGTAGTTTTTGAAATATTTAACTTTAAGCGCCTAATGCATTGTCAATGGCAATGGATATTTAAAGGGAAAAGGGTACAAAGTTTTCAAGGCTAAGTTAAAAGAATAAGTCAGAACCTCTGTGGTGCAGTGGTTTAGATACAGGACCTGCAACCAGAAGGTTACCGGTTCAAATCCAACCAGGACAGGTCTCCAACAAATACCTGACTCTTGCACCTTTATCTGATCTTTCACTGAACAGCGTGTAAGACACCATAGAAAGTATGTACCATGATGGAGCAGTGGTTAAGATTCAGGCCTTACACACTGAAGGTCCTGAGTTCAAATCTCGCAAGGACATCTTTCTAACTTTTACCTGGGGCTTTTACCTTTATATAATCTTTCAGACAAATTCCACGCAAGTCAACAGAACATGTAAGGACCTCTGTGGTGCAGTGGTTTAGATACAGGACTTGCAACCAGAAGATTCCTGGTTCAAATCCAACTGGCACACTTTTTTTTCTTTCCCAAGACTCAAGACCCAAAAGAGTCTTGAGTCGAACCAATTACTCCCGCGGAGACATCAAATTTCTCTTTTGGGCCATGAGTCCCAAGACTCAAGGCCCAAAAGAGAAATTTGATGTCTCCGCGGGAGTAATTGGTTCGACTCAAGACCCAAAAGAAGGTGAACTGACTGTAATGATTCAAAATGTCATATATAGAATAGAAACCCCATTCAAACTTTAAAATGTTCATCTTACTGTGGACATGTTTGCCTGAAAGGGAATCTTTGAAATGTTTAATAGTTTTAGAATTGTACTCCTTTAAAAGTTCAGAGATTTAGAATGGAGGTCGATGGACGAATTTGGGACCTCAAAAAAACACTTTCACCTAGAAACTCCATTCACAGTTCAAAAATTCCACCTTACTGTGGACATGCATGCTTGAGATTTTTTCTTTTGAAATCATTTGTAGTTTTGGAGATATTTAACTTTAAGCGCCCCATTCATTGTCGATGCGGCAATGGACATTTAAAGGCAGGCTTACAACTACATACTTACGCCTAGTAACCTCATTCATACTTTAAAATGTTCGTCTTACTCTGGACATGTTTGCCTGAAAAGGAATCTTTGAAATGTTGCATAGTTTTAGAATTGTACTCCTTTAAAAGTTCAGAGATTTAGAATGGAGGCGGATGGAAGGTTAGGGTTAGGCTATAGGGACCTCAAAAAAACACGTTCACCTAGAAACTCCATTCACAGTTCAAAAATTCCACCTTACTGTGGACATGCATGCTTGAGATTTTTTCTTTTGAAATCATTTGTAGTTTTGGAGATATTTAACTTTAAGCGCCCCATTCATTGTCGATGCGGCAATGGACATTTAAAGGCAGGCTTACAACTACATACTTACGCCTAGTAACCTCATTCATACTTTAAAATGTTCATCTTACTCTGGACATGTTTGCCTGAAAAGGAATCTTTGAAATGTTGCATATTTTTAGAATTGTACTCCTTTAAATGTTCAGAGATTTAGAATGGAGGCGGATGGAAGGTTTTGGGACCTCAAAAAAACACTTTCACCTAGAAACTCCATTCACAGTTCAAAAATTCCCCCTTCTGTGGACATGCATCCTTGAGATGTTTTACTTTGAAATGATTTGTAGTTTTTGAAATATTTAACTTTAAGCGCCTAATGCATTGTCAATGGCAATGGATATTTAAAGGGAAAGGGTACAAAGTTTTCAAGGCTAAGTTAACAGAATAAGTCAGAACCTCTGTGGTGCAGTGGTTTAGATACAGGACCTGCAACCAGAAGGTTACCGGTTCAAATCCAACCAGGACAGGTCTCCAACAAATACCTGACTCTTGCACCTTTATCTGATCTTTCACTGAACAGCGTGTAAGACACCATAGAAAGTATGTACCATGATGGAGCAGTGGTTAAGATTCAGGCCTTACACACTGAAGGTCCTGAGTTCAAATCTCGCAAGGACATCTTTCTAACTTTTACCTGGGGCTTTTACCTTTATATAATCTTTCAGACAAATTCCACGCAAGTCAACAGAACATGTAAGGACCTCTGTGGTGCAGTGGTTTAGATACAGGACTTGCAACCAGAAGATTCCTGGTTCAAATCCAACTGGCACACTTTTTTTTCTTTCCCAAGACTCAAGACCCAAAAGAGTCTTGAGTCGAACCAATTACTCCCGCGGAGACATCAAATTTCTCTTTTGGGCCATGAGTCCCAAGACTCAAGGCCCAAAAGAGAAATTTGATGTCTCCGCGGGAGTAATTGGTTCGACTCAAGACCCAAAAGAAGGTGATCTGACTGTAATGATTCAAAATGTCATATATAGAATAGAAACCCCATTCAAACTTTAAAATGTTCATCTTACTGTGGACATGTTTGCCTGAAAGGGAATCTTTGAAATGTTTAATAGTTTTAGAATTGTACTCCTTTAAAAGTTCAGAGATTTAGAATGGAGGTCGATGGACGAATTTGGGACCTCAAAAAAACACTTTCACCTAGAAACTCCATTCACAGTTCAAAAATTCCACCTTACTGTGGACATGCATGCTTGAGATTTTTTCTTTTGAAATCATTTGTAGTTTTGGAGATATTTAACTTTAAGCGCCCCATTCATTGTCGATGCGGCAATGGACATTTAAAGGCAGGCTTACAACTACATACTTACGCCTAGTAACCTCATTCATACTTTAAAATGTTCGTCTTACTCTGGACATGTTTGCCTGAAAAGGAATCTTTGAAATGTTGCATAGTTTTAGAATTGTACTCCTTTAAAAGTTCAGAGATTTAGAATGGAGGCGGATGGAAGGTTAGGGTTAGGCTATAGGGACCTCAAAAAAACACGTTCACCTAGAAACTCCATTCACAGTTCAAAAATTCCACCTTACTGTGGACATGCATGCTTGAGATTTTTTCTTTTGAAATCATTTGTAGTTTTGGAGATATTTAACTTTAAGCGCCCCATTCATTGTCGATGCGGCAATGGACATTTAAAGGCAGGCTTACAACTACATACTTACGCCTAGTAACCTCATTCATACTTTAAAATGTTCATCTTACTCTGGACATGTTTGCCTGAAAAGGAATCTTTGAAATGTTGCATATTTTTAGAATTGTACTCCTTTAAATGTTCAGAGTTTTTGAATGTTGGCGGATGGAAGGTTTTGGGACCTCAAAAAAACACTTTCACCTAGAAACTCCATTCACAGTTCAAAAATTCCCCCTTCTGTGGACATGCATCCTTGAGATGTTTTACTTTGAAATGATTTGTAGTTTTTGAAATATTTAACTTTAAGCGCCTAATGCATTGTCAATGGCAATGGATATTTAAAGGGAAAGGGTACAAAGTTTTCAAGGCTAAGTTAACAGAATAAGTCAGAACCTCTGTGGTGCAGTGGTTTAGATACAGGACCTGCAACCAGAAGGTTACCGGTTCAAATCCAACCAGGACAGGTCTCCAACAAATACCTGACTCTTGCACCTTTATCTGATCTTTCACTGAACAGCGTGTAAGACACCATAGAAAGTATGTACCATGATGGAGCAGTGGTTAAGATTCAGGCCTTACACACTGAAGGTCCTGAGTTCAAATCTCGCAAGGACATCTTTCTAACTTTTACCTGGGGCTTTTACCTTTATATAATCTTTCAGACAAATTCCACGCAAGTCAACAGAACATGTAAGGACCTCTGTGGTGCAGTGGTTTAGATACAGGACTTGCAACCAGAAGATTCCTGGTTCAAATCCAACTGGCACACTTTTTTTTCTTTCCCAAGACTCAAGACCCAAAAGAGTCTTGAGTCGAACCAATTACTCCCGCGGAGACATCAAATTTCTCTTTTGGGCCATGAGTCCCAAGACTCAAGGCCCAAAAGAGAAATTTGATGTCTCCGCGGGAGTAATTGGTTCGACTCAAGACCCAAAAGAAGGTGAACTGACTGTAATGATTCAAAATGTCATATATAGAATAGAAACCCCATTCAAACTTTAAAATGTTCATCTTACTGTGGACATGTTTGCCTGAAAGGGAATCTTTGAAATGTTTAATAGTTTTAGAATTGTACTCCTTTAAAAGTTCAGAGATTTAGAATGGAGGTCGATGGACGAATTTGGGACCTCAAAAAAACACTTTCACCTAGAAACTCCATTCACAGTTCAAAAATTCCACCTTACTGTGGACATGCATGCTTGAGATTTTTTCTTTTGAAATCATTTGTAGTTTTGGAGATATTTAACTTTAAGCGCCCCATTCATTGTCGATGCGGCAATGGACATTTAAAGGCAGGCTTACAACTACATACTTACGCCTAGTAACCTCATTCATACTTTAAAATGTTCGTCTTACTCTGGACATGTTTGCCTGAAAAGGAATCTTTGAAATGTTGCATAGTTTTAGAATTGTACTCCTTTAAAAGTTCAGAGATTTAGAATGGAGGCGGATGGAAGGTTAGGGTTAGGCTATAGGGACCTCAAAAAAACACGTTCACCTAGAAACTCCATTCACAGTTCAAAAATTCCACCTTACTGTGGACATGCATGCTTGAGATTTTTTCTTTTGAAATCATTTGTAGTTTTGGAGATATTTAACTTTAAGCGCCCCATTCATTGTCGATGCGGCAATGGACATTTAAAGGCAGGCTTACAACTACATACTTACGCCTAGTAACCTCATTCATACTTTAAAATGTTCATCTTACTCTGGACATGTTTGCCTGAAAAGGAATCTTTGAAATGTTGCATATTTTTAGAATTGTACTCCTTTAAATGTTCAGAGATTTAGAATGGAGGCGGATGGAAGGTTTTGGGACCTCAAAAAAACACTTTCACCTAGAAACTCCATTCACAGTTCAAAAATTCCCCCTTCTGTGGACATGCATCCTTGAGATGTTTTACTTTGAAATGATTTGTAGTTTTTGAAATATTTAACTTTAAGCGCCTAATGCATTGTCAATGGCAATGGATATTTAAAGGGAAAGGGTACAAAGTTTTCAAGGCTAAGTTAACAGAATAAGTCGGAACCTCTGTGGTGCAGTGGTTTAGATACAGGACCTGCAACCAGAAGGTTACCGGTTCAAATCCAACCAGGACAGGTCTCCAACAAATACCTGACTCTTGCACCTTTATCTGATCTTTCACTGAACAGCGTGTAAGACACCATAGAAAGTATGTACCATGATGGAGCAGTGGTTAAGATTCAGGCCTTACACACTGAAGGTCCTGAGTTCAAATCTCGCAAGGACATCTTTCTAACTTTTACCTGGGGCTTTTACCTTTATATAATCTTTCAGACAAATTCCACGCAAGTCAACAGAACATGTAAGGACCTCTGTGGTGCAGTGGTTTAGATACAGGACTTGCAACCAGAAGATTCCTGGTTCAAATCCAACTGGCACACTTTTTTTTCTTTCCCAAGACTCAAGACCCAAAAGAGTCTTGAGTCGAACCAATTACTCCCGCGGAGACATCAAATTTCTCTTTTGGGCCATGAGTCCCAAGACTCAAGGCCCAAAAGAGAAATTTGATGTCTCCGCGGGAGTAATTGGTTCGACTCAAGACCCAAAAGAAGGTGATCTGACTGTAATGATTCAAAATGTCATATATAGAATAGAAACCCCATTCAAACTTTAAAATGTTCATCTTACTGTGGACATGTTTGCCTGAAAGGGAATCTTTGAAATGTTTAATAGTTTTAGAATTGTACTCCTTTAAAAGTTCAGAGATTTAGAATGGAGGTCGATGGACGAATTTGGGACCTCAAAAAAACACTTTCACCTAGAAACTCCATTCACAGTTCAAAAATTCCACCTTACTGTGGACATGCATGCTTGAGATTTTTTCTTTTGAAATCATTTGTAGTTTTGGAGATATTTAACTTTAAGCGCCCCATTCATTGTCGATGCGGCAATGGACATTTAAAGGCAGGCTTACAACTACATACTTACGCCTAGTAACCTCATTCATACTTTAAAATGTTCGTCTTACTCTGGACATGTTTGCCTGAAAAGGAATCTTTGAAATGTTGCATAGTTTTAGAATTGTACTCCTTTAAAAGTTCAGAGATTTAGAATGGAGGCGGATGGAAGGTTAGGGTTAGGCTATAGGGACCTCAAAAAAACACGTTCACCTAGAAACTCCATTCACAGTTCAAAAATTCCACCTTACTGTGGACATGCATGCTTGAGATTTTTTCTTTTGAAATCATTTGTAGTTTTGGAGATATTTAACTTTAAGCGCCCCATTCATTGTCGATGCGGCAATGGACATTTAAAGGCAGGCTTACAACTACATACTTACGCCTAGTAACCTCATTCATACTTTAAAATGTTCATCTTACTCTGGACATGTTTGCCTGAAAAGGAATCTTTGAAATGTTGCATATTTTTAGAATTGTACTCCTTTAAATGTTCAGAGTTTTTGAATGTTGGCGGATGGAAGGTTTTGGGACCTCAAAAAAACACTTTCACCTAGAAACTCCATTCACAGTTCAAAAATTCCCCCTTCTGTGGACATGCATCCTTGAGATGTTTTACTTTGAAATGATTTGTAGTTTTTGAAATATTTAACTTTAAGCGCCTAATGCATTGTCAATGGCAATGGATATTTAAAGGGAAAGGGTACAAAGTTTTCAAGGCTAAGTTAACAGAATAAGTCAGAACCTCTGTGGTGCAGTGGTTTAGATACAGGACCTGCAACCAGAAGGTTACCGGTTCAAATCCAACCAGGACAGGTCTCCAACAAATACCTGACTCTTGCACCTTTATCTGATCTTTCACTGAACAGCGTGTAAGACACCATAGAAAGTATGTACCATGATGGAGCAGTGGTTAAGATTCAGGCCTTACACACTGAAGGTCCTGAGTTCAAATCTCGCAAGGACATCTTTCTAACTTTTACCTGGGGCTTTTACCTTTATATAATCTTTCAGACAAATTCCACGCAAGTCAACAGAACATGTAAGGACCTCTGTGGTGCAGTGGTTTAGATACAGGACTTGCAACCAGAAGATTCCTGGTTCAAATCCAACTGGCACACTTTTTTTTCTTTCCCAAGACTCAAGACCCAAAAGAGTCTTGAGTCGAACCAATTACTCCCGCGGAGACATCAAATTTCTCTTTTGGGCCATGAGTCCCAAGACTCAAGGCCCAAAAGAGAAATTTGATGTCTCCGCGGGAGTAATTGGTTCGACTCAAGACCCAAAAGAAGGTGATCTGACTGTAATGATTCAAAATGTCATATATAGAATAGAAACCCCATTCAAACTTTAAAATGTTCATCTTACTGTGGACATGTTTGCCTGAAAGGGAATCTTTGAAATGTTTAATAGTTTTAGAATTGTACTCCTTTAAAAGTTCAGAGATTTAGAATGGAGGTCGATGGACGAATTTGGGACCTCAAAAAAACACTTTCACCTAGAAACTCCATTCACAGTTCAAAAATTCCACCTTACTGTGGACATGCATGCTTGAGATTTTTTCTTTTGAAATCATTTGTAGTTTTGGAGATATTTAACTTTAAGCGCCCCATTCATTGTCGATGCGGCAATGGACATTTAAAGGCAGGCTTACAACTACATACTTACGCCTAGTAACCTCATTCATACTTTAAAATGTTCGTCTTACTCTGGACATGTTTGCCTGAAAAGGAATCTTTGAAATGTTGCATAGTTTTAGAATTGTACTCCTTTAAAAGTTCAGAGATTTAGAATGGAGGCGGATGGAAGGTTAGGGTTAGGCTATAGGGACCTCAAAAAAACACGTTCACCTAGAAACTCCATTCACAGTTCAAAAATTCCACCTTACTGTGGACATGCATGCTTGAGATTTTTTCTTTTGAAATCATTTGTAGTTTTGGAGATATTTAACTTTAAGCGCCCCATTCATTGTCGATGCGGCAATGGACATTTAAAGGCAGGCTTACAACTACATACTTACGCCTAGTAACCTCATTCATACTTTAAAATGTTCATCTTACTCTGGACATGTTTGCCTGAAAAGGAATCTTTGAAATGTTGCATATTTTTAGAATTGTACTCCTTTAAATGTTCAGAGTTTTTGAATGTTGGCGGATGGAAGGTTTTGGGACCTCAAAAAAACACTTTCACCTAGAAACTCCATTCACAGTTCAAAAATTCCCCCTTCTGTGGACATGCATCCTTGAGATGTTTTACTTTGAAATGATTTGTAGTTTTTGAAATATTTAACTTTAAGCGCCTAATGCATTGTCAATGGCAATGGATATTTAAAGGGAAAGGGTACAAAGTTTTCAAGGCTAAGTTAACAGAATAAGTCAGAACCTCTGTGGTGCAGTGGTTTAGATACAGGACCTGCAACCAGAAGGTTACCGGTTCAAATCCAACCAGGACAGGTCTCCAACAAATACCTGACTCTTGCACCTTTATCTGATCTTTCACTGAACAGCGTGTAAGACACCATAGAAAGTATGTACCATGATGGAGCAGTGGTTAAGATTCAGGCCTTACACACTGAAGGTCCTGAGTTCAAATCTCGCAAGGACATCTTTCTAACTTTTACCTGGGGCTTTTACCTTTATATAATCTTTCAGACAAATTCCACGCAAGTCAACAGAACATGTAAGGACCTCTGTGGTGCAGTGGTTTAGATACAGGACTTGCAACCAGAAGATTCCTGGTTCAAATCCAACTGGCACACTTTTTTTTCTTTCCCAAGACTCAAGACCCAAAAGAGTCTTGAGTCGAACCAATTACTCCCGCGGAGACATCAAATTTCTCTTTTGGGCCATGAGTCCCAAGACTCAAGGCCCAAAAGAGAAATTTGATGTCTCCGCGGGAGTAATTGGTTCGACTCAAGACCCAAAAGAAGGTGATCTGACTGTAATGATTCAAAATGTCATATATAGAATAGAAACCCCATTCAAACTTTAAAATGTTCATCTTACTGTGGACATGTTTGCCTGAAAGGGAATCTTTGAAATGTTTAATAGTTTTAGAATTGTACTCCTTTAAAAGTTCAGAGATTTAGAATGGAGGTCGATGGACGAATTTGGGACCTCAAAAAACACTTTCACCTAGAAACTCCATTCACAGTTCAAAAATTCCACCTTACTGTGGACATGCATGCTTGAGATTTTTTCTTTTGAAATCATTTGTAGTTTTGGAGATATTTAACTTTAAGCGCCCCATTCATTGTCGATGCGGCAATGGACATTTAAAGGCAGGCTTACAACTACATACTTACGCCTAGTAACCTCATTCATACTTTAAAATGTTCATCTTACTCTGGACATGTTTGCCTGAAAAGGAATCTTTGAAATGTTGCATATTTTTAGAATTGTACTCCTTTAAAAGTTCAGAGTTTTTGAATGTTGGCGGATGGAAGGTTTTGGGACCTCAAAAAAACACTTTCACCTAGAAACTCCATTCACAGTTCAAAAATTCCACCTTACTGTGGACATGCATGCTTGAGATTTTTTCTTTTGAAATCATTTGTAGTTTTGGAGATATTTAACTTTAAGCGCCCCATTCATTGTCGATGCGGCAATGGACATTTAAAGGCAGGCTTACAACTACATACTTACGCCTAGTAACCTCATTCATACTTTAAAATGTTCGTCTTACTCTGGACATGTTTGCCTGAAAAGGAATCTTTGAAATGTTGCATAGTTTTAGAATTGTACTCCTTTAAAAGTTCAGAGATTTAGAATGGAGGCGGATGGAAGGTTAGGGTTAGGCTATAGGGACCTCAAAAAAACACGTTCACCTAGAAACTCCATTCACAGTTCAAAAATTCCACCTTACTGTGGACATGCATGCTTGAGATTTTTTCTTTTGAAATCATTTGTAGTTTTGGAGATATTTAACTTTAAGCGCCCCATTCATTGTCGATGCGGCAATGGACATTTAAAGGCAGGCTTACAACTACATACTTACGCCTAGTAACCTCATTCATACTTTAAAATGTTCGTCTTACTCTGGACATGTTTGCCTGAAAAGGAATCTTTGAAATGTTGCATAGTTTTAGAATTGTACTCCTTTAAAAGTTCAGAGATTTAGAATGGAGGCGGATGGAAGGTTAGGGTTAGGCTATAGGGACCTCAAAAAAACACGTTCACCTAGAAACTCCATTCACAGTTCAAAAATTCCACCTTACTGTGGACATGCATGCTTGAGATTTTTTCTTTTGAAATCATTTGTAGTTTTGGAGATATTTAACTTTAAGCGCCCCATTCATTGTCGATGCGGCAATGGACATTTAAAGGCAGGCTTACAACTACATACTTACGCCTAGTAACCTCATTCATACTTTAAAATGTTCGTCTTACTCTGGACATGTTTGCCTGAAAAGGAATCTTTGAAATGTTGCATAGTTTTAGAATTGTACTCCTTTAAAAGTTCAGAGATTTAGAATGGAGGCGGATGGAAGGTTAGGGTTAGGCTATAGGGACCTCAAAAAACACGTTCACCTAGAAACTCCATTCACAGTTCAAAAATTCCACCTTACTGTGGACATGCATGCTTGAGATTTTTTCTTTTGAAATCATTTGTAGTTTTGGAGATATTTAACTTTAAGCGCCCCATTCATTGTCGATGCGGCAATGGACATTTAAAGGCAGGCTTACAACTACATACTTACGCCTAGTAACCTCATTCATACTTTAAAATGTTCGTCTTACTCTGGACATGTTTGCCTGAAAAGGAATCTTTGAAATGTTGCATAGTTTTAGAATTGTACTCCTTTAAAAGTTCAGAGATTTAGAATGGAGGCGGATGGAAGGTTAGGGTTAGGCTATAGGGACCTCAAAAAAACACGTTCACCTAGAAACTCCATTCACAGTTCAAAAATTCCACCTTACTGTGGACATGCATGCTTGAGATTTTTTCTTTTGAAATCATTTGTAGTTTTGGAGATATTTAACTTTAAGCGCCCCATTCATTGTCGATGCGGCAATGGACATTTAAAGGCAGGCTTACAACTACATACTTACGCCTAGTAACCTCATTCATACTTTAAAATGTTCATCTTACTCTGGACATGTTTGCCTGAAAAGGAATCTTTGAAATGTTGCATATTTTTAGAATTGTACTCCTTTAAAAGTTCAGAGTTTTTGAATGTTGGCGGATGGAAGGTTTTGGGACCTCAAAAAAACACTTTCACCTAGAAACTCCATTCACAGTTCAAAAAGTCCCCCTTCTGTGGACATGCATCCTTGAGATGTTTTACTTTGAAATGATTTGTAGTTTTTGAAATATTTAACTTTAAGCGCCTAATGCATTGTCAATGGCAATGGATATTTAAAGGGAAAAGGGTACAAAGTTTTCAAGGCTAAGTTAACAGAATAAGTCAGAACCTCTGTGGTGCAGTGGTTTAGATACAGGACCTGCAACCAGAAGGTTACCGGTTGAAATCCAACCAGGACAGGTCTCCAACAAATACCTGACTCTTGCACCTTTATCTGATCTTTCACTGAACAGCGTGTAAGACACCATAGAAAGTATGTACCATGATGGAGCAGTGGTTAAGATTCAGGCCTTACACACTGAAGGTCCTGAGTTCAAATCTCGCAAGGACATCTTTCTAACTTTTACCTGGGGCTTTTACCTTTATATAATCTTTCAGACAAATTCCACGCAAGTCAACAGAATATGTAAGGACCTCTGTGGTGCAGTGGTTTAGATACAGGACTTGCAACCAGAAGATTCCTGGTTCAAATCCAACTGGCACACTTTTTTTTCTTTCCCAAGACTCAAGACCCAAAAGAGTCTTGAGTCGAACCAATTACTCCCGCGGAGACATCAAATTTCTCTTTTGGGCCATGAGTCCCAAGACTCAAGGCCCAAAAGAGAAATTTGATGTCTCCGCGGGAGTAATTGGTTCGACTCAAGACCCAAAAGAAGGTGAACTGACTGTAATGATTCAAAATGTCATATATAGAATAGAAACCCCATTCAAACTTTAAAATGTTCATCTTACTGTGGACATGTTTGCCTGAAAGGGAATCTTTGAAATGTTTAATAGTTTTAGAATTGTACTCCTTTAAAAGTTCAGAGATTTAGAATGGAGGTCGATGGACGAATTTGGGACCTCAAAAAAACACTTTCACCTAGAAACTCCATTCACAGTTCAAAAATTCCACCTTACTGTGGACATGCATGCTTGAGATTTTTTCTTTTGAAATCATTTGTAGTTTTGGAGATATTTAACTTTAAGCGCCCCATTCATTGTCGATGCGGCAATGGACATTTAAAGGCAGGCTTACAACTACATACTTACGCCTAGTAACCTCATTCATACTTTAAAATGTTCGTCTTACTCTGGACATGTTTGCCTGAAAAGGAATCTTTGAAATGTTGCATAGTTTTAGAATTGTACTCCTTTAAAAGTTCAGAGATTTAGAATGGAGGCGGATGGAAGGTTAGGGTTAGGCTATAGGGACCTCAAAAAAACACGTTCACCTAGAAACTCCATTCACAGTTCAAAAATTCCACCTTACTGTGGACATGCATGCTTGAGATTTTTTCTTTTGAAATCATTTGTAGTTTTGGAGATATTTAACTTTAAGCGCCCCATTCATTGTCGATGCGGCAATGGACATTTAAAGGCAGGCTTACAACTACATACTTACGCCTAGTAACCTCATTCATACTTTAAAATGTTCGTCTTACTCTGGACATGTTTGCCTGAAAAGGAATCTTTGAAATGTTGCATAGTTTTAGAATTGTACTCCTTTAAAAGTTCAGAGATTTAGAATGGAGGCGGATGGAAGGTTAGGGTTAGGCTATAGGGACCTCAAAAAAACACGTTCACCTAGAAACTCCATTCACAGTTCAAAAATTCCACCTTACTGTGGACATGCATGCTTGAGATTTTTTCTTTTGAAATCATTTGTAGTTTTGGAGATATTTAACTTTAAGCGCCCCATTCATTGTCGATGCGGCAATGGACATTTAAAGGCAGGCTTACAACTACATACTTACGCCTAGTAACCTCATTCATACTTTAAAATGTTCGTCTTACTCTGGACATGTTTGCCTGAAAAGGAATCTTTGAAATGTTGCATAGTTTTAGAATTGTACTCCTTTAAAAGTTCAGAGATTTAGAATGGAGGCGGATGGAAGGTTAGGGTTAGGCTATAGGGACCTCAAAAAAACACGTTCACCTAGAAACTCCATTCACAGTTAAAAAATTCCACCTTACTGTGGACATGCATGCTTGAGATTTTTTCTTTTGAAATCATTTGTAGTTTTGGAGATATTTAACTTTAAGCGCCCCATTCATTGTCGATGCGGCAATGGACATTTAAAGGCAGGCTTACAACTACATACTTACGCCTAGTAACCTCATTCATACTTTAAAATGTTCGTCTTACTCTGGACATGTTTGCCTGAAAAGGAATCTTTGAAATGTTGCATAGTTTTAGAATTGTACTCCTTTAAAAGTTCAGAGATTTAGAATGTAGGCGGATGGAAGGTTAGGGTTAGGCTATAGGGACCTCAAAAAAACACGTTCACCTAGAAACTCCATTCACAGTTCAAAAATTCCACCTTACTGTGGACATGCATGCTTGAGATTTTTTCTTTTGAAATCATTTGTAGTTTTGGAGATATTTAACTTTAAGCGCCCCATTCATTGTCGATGCGGCAATGGACATTTAAAGGCAGGCTTACAACTACATACTTACGCCTAGTAACCTCATTCATACTTTAAAATGTTCGTCTTACTCTGGACATGTTTGCCTGAAAAGGAATCTTTGAAATGTTGCATAGTTTTAGAATTGTACTCCTTTAAAAGTTCAGAGATTTAGAATGGAGGCGGATGGAAGGTTAGGGTTAGGCTATAGGGACCTCAAAAAAACACGTTCACCTAGAAACTCCATTCACAGTTCAAAAATTCCACCTTACTGTGGACATGCATGCTTGAGATTTTTTCTTTTGAAATCATTTGTAGTTTTGGAGATATTTAACTTTAAGCGCCCCATTCATTGTCGATGCGGCAATGGACATTTAAAGGCAGGCTTACAACTACATACTTACGCCTAGTAACCTCATTCATACTTTAAAATGTTCGTCTTACTCTGGACATGTTTGCCTGAAAAGGAATCTTTGAAATGTTGCATAGTTTTAGAATTGTACTCCTTTAAAAGTTCAGAGATTTAGAATGGAGGCGGATGGAAGGTTAGGGTTAGGCTATAGGGACCTCAAAAAAACACGTTCACCTAGAAACTCCATTCACAGTTCAAAAATTCCACCTTACTGTGGACATGCATGCTTGAGATTTTTTCTTTTGAAATCATTTGTAGTTTTGGAGATATTTAACTTTAAGCGCCCCATTCATTGTCGATGCGGCAATGGACATTTAAAGGCAGGCTTACAACTACATACTTACGCCTAGTAACCTCATTCATACTTTAAAATGTTCGTCTTACTCTGGACATGTTTGCCTGAAAAGGAATCTTTGAAATGTTGCATAGTTTTAGAATTGTACTCCTTTAAAAGTTCAGAGATTTAGAATGGAGGCGGATGGAAGGTTAGGGTTAGGCTATAGGGACCTCAAAAAAACACGTTCACCTAGAAACTCCATTCACAGTTCAAAAATTCCACCTTACTGTGGACATGCATGCTTGAGATTTTTTCTTTTGAAATCATTTGTAGTTTTGGAGATATTTAACTTTAAGCGCCCCATTCATTGTCGATGCGGCAATGGACATTTAAAGGCAGGCTTACAACTACATACTTACGCCTAGTAACCTCATTCATACTTTAAAATGTTCGTCTTACTCTGGACATGTTTGCCTGAAAAGGAATCTTTGAAATGTTGCATAGTTTTAGAATTGTACTCCTTTAAAAGTTCAGAGATTTAGAATGGAGGCGGATGGAAGGTTAGGGTTAGGCTATAGGGACCTCAAAAAAACACGTTCACCTAGAAACTCCATTCACAGTTCAAAAATTCCACCTTACTGTGGACATGCATGCTTGAGATTTTTTCTTTTGAAATCATTTGTAGTTTTGGAGATATTTAACTTTAAGCGCCCCATTCATTGTCGATGCGGCAATGGACATTTAAAGGCAGGCTTACAACTACATACTTACGCCTAGTAACCTCATTCATACTTTAAAATGTTCATCTTACTCTGGACATGTTTGCCTGAAAAGGAATCTTTGAAATGTTGCATATTTTTAGAATTGTACTCCTTTAAATGTTCAGAGTTTTTGAATGTTGGCGGATGGAAGGTTTTGGGACCTCAAAAAAACACTTTCACCTAGAAACTCCATTCACAGTTCAAAAATTCCCCCTTCTGTGGACATGCATCCTTGAGATGTTTTACTTTGAAATGATTTGTAGTTTTTGAAATATTTAACTTTAAGCGCCTAATGCATTGTCAATGGCAATGGATATTTAAAGGGAAAGGGTACAAAGTTTTCAAGGCTAAGTTAACAGAATAAGTCAGAACCTCTGTGGTGCAGTGGTTTAGATACAGGACCTGCAACCAGAAGGTTACCGGTTCAAATCCAACCAGGACAGGTCTCCAACAAATACCTGACTCTTGCACCTTTATCTGATCTTTCACTGAACAGCGTGTAAGACACCATAGAAAGTATGTACCATGATGGAGCAGTGGTTAAGATTCAGGCCTTACACACTGAAGGTCCTGAGTTCAAATCTCGCAAGGACATCTTTCTAACTTTTACCTGGGGCTTTTACCTTTATATAATCTTTCAGACAAATTCCACGCAAGTCAACAGAACATGTAAGGACCTCTGTGGTGCAGTGGTTTAGATACAGGACTTGCAACCAGAAGATTCCTGGTTCAAATCCAACTGGCACACTTTTTTTTCTTTCCCAAGACTCAAGACCCAAAAGAGTCTTGAGTCGAACCAATTACTCCCGCGGAGACATCAAATTTCTCTTTTGGGCCATGAGTCCCAAGACTCAAGGCCCAAAAGAGAAATTTGATGTCTCCGCGGGAGTAATTGGTTCGACTCAAGACCCAAAAGAAGGTGATCTGACTGTAATGATTCAAAATGTCATATATAGAATAGAAACCCCATTCAAACTTTAAAATGTTCATCTTACTGTGGACATGTTTGCCTGAAAGGGAATCTTTGAAATGTTTAATAGTTTTAGAATTGTACTCCTTTAAAAGTTCAGAGATTTAGAATGGAGGTCGATGGACGAATTTGGGACCTCAAAAAAACACTTTCACCTAGAAACTCCATTCACAGTTCAAAAATTCCACCTTACTGTGGACATGCATGCTTGAGATTTTTTCTTTTGAAATCATTTGTAGTTTTGGAGATATTTAACTTTAAGCGCCCCATTCATTGTCGATGCGGCAATGGACATTTAAAGGCAGGCTTACAACTACATACTTACGCCTAGTAACCTCATTCATACTTTAAAATGTTCGTCTTACTCTGGACATGTTTGCCTGAAAAGGAATCTTTGAAATGTTGCATAGTTTTAGAATTGTACTCCTTTAAAAGTTCAGAGATTTAGAATGGAGGCGGATGGAAGGTTAGGGTTAGGCTATAGGGACCTCAAAAAAACACGTTCACCTAGAAACTCCATTCACAGTTCAAAAATTCCACCTTACTGTGGACATGCATGCTTGAGATTTTTTCTTTTGAAATCATTTGTAGTTTTGGAGATATTTAACTTTAAGCGCCCCATTCATTGTCGATGCGGCAATGGACATTTAAAGGCAGGCTTACAACTACATACTTACGCCTAGTAACCTCATTCATACTTTAAAATGTTCGTCTTACTCTGGACATGTTTGCCTGAAAAGGAATCTTTGAAATGTTGCATAGTTTTAGAATTGTACTCCTTTAAAAGTTCAGAGATTTAGAATGGAGGCGGATGGAAGGTTAGGGTTAGGCTATAGGGACCTCAAAAAAACACGTTCACCTAGAAACTCCATTCACAGTTCAAAAATTCCACCTTACTGTGGACATGCATGCTTGAGATTTTTTCTTTTGAAATCATTTGTAGTTTTGGAGATATTTAACTTTAAGCGCCCCATTCATTGTCGATGCGGCAATGGACATTTAAAGGCAGGCTTACAACTACATACTTACGCCTAGTAACCTCATTCATACTTTAAAATGTTCGTCTTACTCTGGACATGTTTGCCTGAAAAGGAATCTTTGAAATGTTGCATAGTTTTAGAATTGTACTCCTTTAAAAGTTCAGAGATTTAGAATGGAGGCGGATGGAAGGTTAGGGTTAGGCTATAGGGACCTCAAAAAAACACGTTCACCTAGAAACTCCATTCACAGTTCAAAAATTCCACCTTACTGTGGACATGCATGCTTGAGATTTTTTCTTTTGAAATCATTTGTAGTTTTGGAGATATTTAACTTTAAGCACCCCATTCATTGTCGATGCGGCAATGGACATTTAAAGGCAGGCTTACAACTACATACTTACGCCTAGTAACCTCATTCATACTTTAAAATGTTCGTCTTACTCTGGACATGTTTGCCTGAAAAGGAATCTTTGAAATGTTGCATAGTTTTAGAATTGTACTCCTTTAAAAGTTCAGAGATTTAGAATGGAGGCGGATGGAAGGTTAGGGTTAGGCTATAGGGACCTCAAAAAACACGTTCACCTAGAAACTCCATTCACAGTTCAAAAATTCCACCTTACTGTGGACATGCATGCTTGAGATTTTTTCTTTTGAAATCATTTGTAGTTTTGGAGATATTTAACTTTAAGCGCCCCATTCATTGTCGATGCGGCAATGGACATTTAAAGGCAGGCTTACAACTACATACTTACGCCTAGTAACCTCATTCATACTTTAAAATGTTCGTCTTACTCTGGACATGTTTGCCTGAAAAGGAATCTTTGAAATGTTGCATAGTTTTAGAATTGTACTCCTTTAAAAGTTCAGAGATTTAGAATGGAGGCGGATGGAAGGTTAGGGTTAGGCTATAGGGACCTCAAAAAAACACGTTCACCTAGAAACTCCATTCACAGTTCAAAAATTCCACCTTACTGTGGACATGCATGCTTGAGATTTTTTCTTTTGAAATCATTTGTAGTTTTGGAGATATTTAACTTTAAGCGCCCCATTCATTGTCGATGCGGCAATGGACATTTAAAGGCAGGCTTACAACTACATACTTACGCCTAGTAACCTCATTCATACTTTAAAATGTTCATCTTACTCTGGACATGTTTGCCTGAAAAGGAATCTTTGAAATGTTGCATATTTTTAGAATTGTACTCCTTTAAAAGTTCAGAGTTTTTGAATGTTGGCGGATGGAAGGTTTTGGGACCTCAAAAAAACACTTTCACCTAGAAACTCCATTCACAGTTCAAAAAGTCCCCCTTCTGTGGACATGCATCCTTGAGATGTTTTACTTTGAAATGATTTGTAGTTTTTGAAATATTTAACTTTAAGCGCCTAATGCATTGTCAATGGCAATGGATATTTAAAGGGAAAAGGGTACAAAGTTTTCAAGGCTAAGTTAACAGAATAAGTCAGAACCTCTGTGGTGCAGTGGTTTAGATACAGGACCTGCAACCAGAAGGTTACCGGTTGAAATCCAACCAGGACAGGTCTCCAACAAATACCTGACTCTTGCACCTTTATCTGATCTTTCACTGAACAGCGTGTAAGACACCATAGAAAGTATGTACCATGATGGAGCAGTGGTTAAGATTCAGGCCTTACACACTGAAGGTCCTGAGTTCAAATCTCGCAAGGACATCTTTCTAACTTTTACCTGGGGCTTTTACCTTTATATAATCTTTCAGACAAATTCCACGCAAGTCAACAGAATATGTAAGGACCTCTGTGGTGCAGTGGTTTAGATACAGGACTTGCAACCAGAAGATTCCTGGTTCAAATCCAACTGGCACACTTTTTTTTCTTTCCCAAGACTCAAGACCCAAAAGAGTCTTGAGTCGAACCAATTACTCCCGCGGAGACATCAAATTTCTCTTTTGGGCCATGAGTCCCAAGACTCAAGGCCCAAAAGAGAAATTTGATGTCTCCGCGGGAGTAATTGGTTCGACTCAAGACCCAAAAGAAGGTGAACTGACTGTAATGATTCAAAATGTCATATATAGAATAGAAACCCCATTCAAACTTTAAAATGTTCATCTTACTGTGGACATGTTTGCCTGAAAGGGAATCTTTGAAATGTTTAATAGTTTTAGAATTGTACTCCTTTAAAAGTTCAGAGATTTAGAATGGAGGTCGATGGACGAATTTGGGACCTCAAAAAAACACTTTCACCTAGAAACTCCATTCACAGTTCAAAAATTCCACCTTACTGTGGACATGCATGCTTGAGATTTTTTCTTTTGAAATCATTTGTAGTTTTGGAGATATTTAACTTTAAGCGCCCCATTCATTGTCGATGCGGCAATGGACATTTAAAGGCAGGCTTACAACTACATACTTACGCCTAGTAACCTCATTCATACTTTAAAATGTTCGTCTTACTCTGGACATGTTTGCCTGAAAAGGAATCTTTGAAATGTTGCATAGTTTTAGAATTGTACTCCTTTAAAAGTTCAGAGATTTAGAATGGAGGCGGATGGAAGGTTAGGGTTAGGCTATAGGGACCTCAAAAAAACACGTTCACCTAGAAACTCCATTCACAGTTCAAAAATTCCACCTTACTGTGGACATGCATGCTTGAGATTTTTTCTTTTGAAATCATTTGTAGTTTTGGAGATATTTAACTTTAAGCGCCCCATTCATTGTCGATGCGGCAATGGACATTTAAAGGCAGGCTTACAACTACATACTTACGCCTAGTAACCTCATTCATACTTTAAAATGTTCGTCTTACTCTGGACATGTTTGCCTGAAAAGGAATCTTTGAAATGTTGCATAGTTTTAGAATTGTACTCCTTTAAAAGTTCAGAGATTTAGAATGGAGGCGGATGGAAGGTTAGGGTTAGGCTATAGGGACCTCAAAAAAACACGTTCACCTAGAAACTCCATTCACAGTTCAAAAATTCCACCTTACTGTGGACATGCATGCTTGAGATTTTTTCTTTTGAAATCATTTGTAGTTTTGGAGATATTTAACTTTAAGCGCCCCATTCATTGTCGATGCGGCAATGGACATTTAAAGGCAGGCTTACAACTACATACTTACGCCTAGTAACCTCATTCATACTTTAAAATGTTCGTCTTACTCTGGACATGTTTGCCTGAAAAGGAATCTTTGAAATGTTGCATAGTTTTAGAATTGTACTCCTTTAAAAGTTCAGAGATTTAGAATGGAGGCGGATGGAAGGTTAGGGTTAGGCTATAGGGACCTCAAAAAAACACGTTCACCTAGAAACTCCATTCACAGTTCAAAAATTCCACCTTACTGTGGACATGCATGCTTGAGATTTTTTTCTTTTGAAATCATTTGTAGTTTTGGAGATATTTAACTTTAAGCGCCCCATTCATTGTCGATGCGGCAATGGACATTTAAAGGCAGGCTTACAACTACATACTTACGCCTAGTAACCTCATTCATACTTTAAAATGTTCGTCTTACTCTGGACATGTTTGCCTGAAAAGGAATCTTTGAAATGTTGCATAGTTTTAGAATTGTACTCCTTTAAAAGTTCCACCAGGAAACCTGTAACTCTCAGCCAACAGCATAGCTAAACTGGTAGAGCGTCTGTCCGAAGAGACCGAATTGGCCAGATTCGGTTTCAGTTACTAAGGTGGTGACTAGATTTGAACCAGGACACTCCTACAAGTTATTCTACGGATATCAGTCAATTTATCCGTTGCCCCAAGTACATACTTACGCCTAGTAACCTCATTCATACTTTAAAATGTTCATCTTACTCTGGACATGTTTGCCTGAAAAGGAATCTTTGAAATGTTGCATAGTTTTAGAATTGTACTCCTTTAAAAGTTCCACCAGGAAACCTGGTTTCATTCATTGTCGATGCGGCAATGGACATTTAAAGGCAGGCTTACAACTACATACTTACGCCTAGTAACCTCATTCATACTTTAAAATGTTCATCTTACTCTGGACATGTTTGCCTGAAAAGGAATCTTTGAAATGTTGCATATTTTTAGAATTGTACTCCTTTAAAAGTTCAGAGTTTTTGAATGTTGGCGGATGGAAGGTTTTGGGACCTCAAAAAAACACTTTCACCTAGAAACTCCATTCACAGTTCAAAAAGTCCCCCTTCTGTGGACATGCATCCTTGAGATGTTTTACTTTGAAATGATTTGTAGTTTTTGAAATATTTAACTTTAAGCGCCTAATGCATTGTCAATGGCAATGGATATTTAAAGGGAAAAGGGTACAAAGTTTTCAAGGCTAAGTTAACAGAATAAGTCAGAACCTCTGTGGTGCAGTGGTTTAGATACAGGACCTGCAACCAGAAGGTTACCGGTTCAAATCCAACCAGGACAGGTCTCCAACAAATACCTGACTGTTGCACCTTTATCTGTAGAAAGACTATCATTCAATCTGTAATTAAGGTTTCGAGGCCAATAGGCTCGAAGCCTTATTACATCTGTAGGAATTCATGATCTTCCGCCGGTTTTGCCAGTTCTGGCCTAACCGCGTGGTCACTTCTTATGAAATTCGGCAATATGGTAGAGGGCTATGCCAAACGGCGAAAACCCGAAACTCACAACCATTGGCCAAAGGGTGGCGCTGTAGCACTCAATTGAAAATGCCAACTTTGAACAGGTACAGCTCATGCCCTGTTCGACCTACAGCCATGAAACTTCGATACACACATGCGTCTCCTCATGCCTAACAACTTTCACTGTTTGACTTTTGACCTCTGACCTTTAGATCTCCCACCATTTCGAATTCTATGAAAAGCAGTAAAAAGCAGTAAAAGTCCATAGCTTTCTGGGATCTTTGAGCAATCTGTACGAAACTGTCTACACATGAACTTTGGACCAATGCCGACAAACGTGAGCAAGCGGATTTTCCATAAGTGAAAACGTTAAGCTTTTATAAGCCAATGAAAATTGCAGCTTTTATGACAATTATTCATCTGCCCCTAACACATACATGCAGACTCACATTTGTTTGACACTTTGCAATATTGTAGAGGGTCCTTCCAAGTATCACTGAAACCAATCTTACTCCAATTGGTCAAAGGGGGGCGCTATAGCAATTTTTTGAAAATGCAAACTTTAAACAGGCAAAAGTCATGCCTCGTTTGGCCGACAGCCGTTAAACCTGCTTACACATGTGCCTTGACTCATGAGGAACACATGTATCACTTTGACCAGTAAGCTCTGCCCTTAGATTGTCTGCAATTTTGAGCAGTTTGAAAAACATTTAAATCCAGGATTTCTGAGCAATTTGCGTGAAACTGTGTCAAATACATGTTTGAGGCCCTTTTTCACAGGTTCAGGTGTGTTGGTTCAATAGCTTGATCGCTTAATCATCTGCCTTGAAACCATAGGGTAGCCAGTTCGAATCCCACCTCAGGTAGATTTCATTATAATTGCATTGCACACAACATGACTATATCAATGAATACATGTGCAATTGTTAAAGATGACGAGAAATGCATACTTGAAAGTAGTTATTTTCAATGTACAGTATGACGTACTTCATTCGCCCTTTTGTTTTGTTTTCTTGGATTCTCCCTTTTCACTGTCTAAGGATGTGTATTGGATAGCTCCATCAGTAGAGTGTGAGTCTCATGTGCCGAAGGTCCCTGGTTCGAATCCCACTTATTACAGTTCACATTTAAATTACATTGTACAAAACATGACCCTGTTAATTCAGACATGTGCAATGTTTAGACAATAACACGAAATGCTTTTGAGAGTAGTTGTTTTTTATGTATGACATACTTTCTTGTGAAAATAGCCGATCTACAATCTCACACCTTTTTAGATAGCAACGCGTTGTGAGCTTGTAGATCGACTATTTTCCACTAGTTTCCATTCCGAAATATATTGAGCAGTTTGAAAAACATTTAAAAATATAGCTGCAAGCAGCGATAATACGGGGCCAGGAGAGAGAAAGAGAAATGATAATTCCTTTAACAGGTCAGTTCATGAAAGTCCTTGCGGTCTTGTTTCCAATGAGGGCCTGTGAGCAATTAGGGGTTAAGAGTCTTGCTTGTGTCGATGACAAATTTCATCGACACATTTGCTGACCTGGCCTGGAATCGTACCTGGGGCAACCAGAGCCTCTGGTTGCCTAGGCGGGCTCACTAACCACTCAGCTATGGCCAACCCTCAGAGAGAGAGAGAGAGAGAGAGAGAGACAGAGAGAGAGAGAGAGAGAGAGAGAGAGAGAGAGAGAGAGAGAGAGAGAGAGAGAGAGAGAGAGAGAGAGAGAGAGAGAGAGAGAGAGAGAGAGAGAGAGAGAGAGAGAGAGAGAGAGAGAGATGGAAACGGAATAGATTGAAGATAGAAACGGAATAGATTGAAGAGACAGAGAGAGAGACATGGAAACGGAATAGATTGAAGAGAAAGACATGGAAACGGAATAGATTGAAGAGAGAGAGAGAGAGCCATGGAAACGGAATAGATTGAGTCATGTTTTTTGCAATTCAACTTAAATGAGTGTGCATCAAGTGAGGCTTGAACCAGCAACCTTGCGGTCGTGAGGCACTCTTAGGTAGCTGCAACACTACCTATAGTGCTATAGCTTTGTCCAGGCTGATGTTGTCTGTTGAGGATGACAAACGCTTGCCTTCTGTCATGACCCAAGCCCCTGTTTCACTAACACTAAGATCACTCGTTCACAAACCATTTACCAATGAAGAAATTGTACATCTCCTCAGAAGCAAAACTAGTGAAAGTAGCCGATCTACAAGCTCACAAACCATTAAAAGTTGTCAGATTGTACATCGGCTATTTTCACAATGAAGTATGTTATACATTGAAAAAACATACTCTCATTGCTATCTGAAAAGTTGTGAGATTGTAGATCAGCTGTATGTAAAAAACACTCAATTAAGTATTTCATGTTATCTTTAACAATTGCAGATGTATTCATTGATAGTCATGTTGTGTGAAATGCAACTTAGATGAAGTCTGCACCAAGTGAGGCTTGAACTGGTGACCTTCAGGTTGTGGGGCACACATTTAAGCGAGAAGCCACCAACAGACAAGAACCTGTGAAAGGAGATCACACAGATGATACAGTTTCACGCAAATAGCTGAAAAATCCTGGGTTTAAGTGTTTTTCAAACTGCTCAAGATTGCGGACAATCTAAGGGCGGTGCTTACTGGTCAACGTGATAGATGTGTTCCTCATTAGTCAAGGCACATGTGTAAGCAGGTCTAATGGCTGTCGGCCAAACGAGGCATGACTTTTGCCTGTTTAAAGTTTCAATTTTCAAAAAATTGCTATAGCGCCCCCGTTTGACCAATTGGAGTAAGATTGGTTTCAGTGATATTTGGAATGGCCCTTTACATTTCTGCAAAGTTTCAAAGAATGGTAAGTCTGCATGTATGTGTTAGGGGCAGATGAATAATTGTCATAAAACTGCAATATTCATTGGCTCATTAAAGCTTCATTTTTTCACTTATGGAAAATATTTTGCAAACGTTTTTTGGCATAGGTCCAAAGTTCATGTGTAAAAAGTTTCGTGCAGATTACTCAAAAATCCCAGGAGGAGATAGGTTTTAACTGTTTTTCATATAATTCAAAATGGTGGGAGATCTAAAGGTCAGAGGTCAAAAGGTCAGAGTGTGAAAGTTGTTCAGCATGAGGAGACGCATGTGTGCATCGAAGTTTCATGGCTGTAGGTGAAACAGGGCATGAGTTGTACCTGTTCAAAGTTGGCATTTTTCAATTGAGTGCTATAGCGCCACCTTTTGACGAAAGATTGTGAGAATTATTTCTTGATCGTTTTTCATGACCATCTATCATATGGCCGAGTTTCATAAAAAGCGACTGCACGGTTCAGCCAGAACTGCCAAAAGTGGCAGAAGAAGAAACGGAATAATCAGAATAACAATACGGGTCCATGCTGGAAGCCTGGCCCCGTAACAAGGATTTCTGAGCAATTTGCGTGAAAGTGTGTCATGTGTGTGAACTCCCTTTTCACTAGTACAGGTCTGTTGGCCCAATGGCTTAATCATCTGCCTTGATACCGCAGAGTCGCCGGTTCAAATCCCACGTCATGCAGACTTCAACTCAATTGCATTGCACACAACATGATTGTATCAATGAATAAACATGCAATTGATAAATGAAATGCTTATTGAGAGTAGTTATTTTCAATGTATGACGTACTTCATTTGTTGGATTCTCCTTTTTCACTGACTAAGGCTGTGCATTGAATAGCTTGATCAATACACTGTTAGTCTCATGTGCCAGAGGTCCATGGTTCAAACCCCACTCGTCACAGTTTACATTTAAATTGCATTGTACAAAACATGACCCTGTTAATTCAGACATGTGCAATTTTTAAACAATAACATGAAATGCTTTTGAGAGTAGTTGTTTTTTATGTATGACATACTTTCTTGTGAAAATAGCTGATCTACAATCTCACACCGGAAGAACCTATAGGACGGAAAAACCTATAGATATCAACAGACACCATCAGGGAGGCCATATCTTTAGCTCAATGAGAAGAGAGGCAGCCTGTGAATCCATAGGTCGCTGGCTCGATCCCTGTCCCCAACAATGCGTTGAGGTGATCATCATTTGGAATTCCCCCTATTCCCATGGATTGGATCCACCCCTCTCACCTGCTCTCACTCATCACCAATCACACCTGCCACATGCACAGTACAATTTTTAGGTACTTTTACTTTACTACTCTACTCTACTACAATTACAGCAGATGACAGCTTTAGTTACTTGTTACTTTGCAGATGTAATTATTAATACAACACCTACAGTAACCACATACAGCCGATCTACAATGTGACGCGTTATGAGCTTGTATGTATATAATAAGCAACCCATGCTGTATGATAACTTACCACATATGAAATCCAATTCTGTCTATCCAATGGCTCAGTCTGTACTGTGGCCATAGCTGAGTGGTTAGTGAGCCCACCTAGGGAGCCAGAGGCCCTGGTTGCCCCAGGTACGATTCCAGGCCAGGCCAGCAAATGTGTCGATGAAATGAAATTTGTCCCTGAGCAAGACTCTTAACCCCTAATTGCTCACAGGCCCTCATTGGAAACAAGACCGCAAGGACTTTCATGAACGGACCTGGAATTATCCTTATCCTTTACACTGTCTACCCACAAGTCTATAGGTCCCTGGTTCAAACCCCAATTTAACCGGTCCAAATATAATTTACTGAACAAAAATCATGACTTTGTTAATTAATGCATGTTCACTTCTTCTCTCTCGCTCTCTCTCTTACTGCCTCTCTTTCTCTCTCTCTCTCTCTCTCTCTCTCTGCCACTCTCTCTCTCTCTCTCTCTCTCTCTCTCTCTCTCTCTCTCTCTCTCTCTCTCTCTCTCTCTCTCTCTCTCTCTCTCTCTCTCTCTCTCTCTCTCTCTCTCTCTCTCTCTCTCTCTCTCTCTCTCTCTCTCTCTCTCTCTCTCTCTCTCTCTCACTCTGTCACTGTCTGTCTGTCTGCCAGTCTGCCACTCTGTCACTGTCTGTCTGTCTGCCAGTCTGCCACTCTGTCACTGTCTGTCTGTCTGCCAGTCTGCCACTCTGTCAGAGTCTGTCTGTCTGCCAGTCTGCCACTCTGTCACAGTCTGCCAGTCTGCCAGTCTGCCACTCTGTCAAAGTCTGCCAGTCTGCCACTCTGTCACAGTCTGCCAGTCTGCCAGTCTGCCACTCTGTCACTGTCTGTCTGTCTGCCAGTCTGCCAGTCTGCCACAGTCTGTCTGTCTGCCAGTCTGCCAGTCTGCCACAGTCTGTCACAGTCTGCCAGTCTGCCAGTCTGCCAGTCTGCCACTCTGTCACAGTCTGCCAGTCTGCCAGTCTGCCACTCTGTCACAGTCTGCTAGTCTGCCATTATTCTCGAAACCGCTCATTGCTGCTTGCAGCTATATTAATATCTGTTTTTGATTTTGATGATGTGTGCAGTGCTGTATGCTTCACTCTCTACGCTGAAGTCTCTGAAGGTAGTCTACCACAGTGCCTTACGATTCATTACTGGCGATGGTTTTCACACCCATCATTGTATTTTATATTAATTAGGCTTAGTTCTGCTCACATTCTTTCTATACCGTTAATGGCCTTATATCAACATCTGCGGAATGGAACTTAAAAGTAGTTGAAAGCAGATAGACCACTGGTGTAGGCTTTTATGAGAACTAAGCAAAATGTATGTTTATTATATGCTGTGATTCAAAATAACTTGGTTTTCTAAAAGGCTTTCCTGTTTTTTGCACTGTATGGTCATTGTAATACACAGAAATTCAGAGACCATTATGAAACACAAGTGCCTATTAGCTACATATTATTAAAATCCAATCCATCAGCTTTTATAGATCCATCATGTGCATAAGAACAGTATATGTGGTTGTGTTTGTGTATTTATACATTTTTGTTTATCCCCTGTTCTCTTTTGCTATTGAATACGCTTTTTACTAGGGCAGTACTCATTTATTTATTTTTAAGTACCGGTAAGTTTAGAATAGCAGCAGTTATTTACAGTACACAGTGTGTTGTTTTACTTACAGTGGCATCTTCTCAGAAAATACATGCTAGTGTACCAAGATGTGTGTGGTCAAAAGTGACATTGTACAAGAGCCCCGGACAGTATTTTTAGGGTACATCTGTCTAACGGATAATTCTAGATAGAAAGTTAGCTTTTTGCTTTACCTTTGTTAAAACGTACTCTCCCCAGAGAGTATGGCCCGATATGCAGCCTAAGTAAGTGACAGTTTCCTTGGCTGTAATTTCAAAGTTCAGTTTTGCCGAGATGGAGAGACAATTTTTTATCTGCTAATCAGGTACTGATTTTGAGGAGTTCTGTACATTTTTCCACCTCTGATTTATTGTAATAATAGTCTAATAGAGCTGAATCATCTTCATAAAGAAATAGGTTACAATCAACGGCTGGCTTCATGTCATTTACAATATTCTCCCCTGGGGGACCACACATGATTGAGTTAATTGCGAGGACAAGGTGCCATTCACATCCACCGCTTGTTCTCTACCCACCGAGTGTACTTCACCCATTGCAGAGATGCACTGTTAAAACCCAAAGCCATGAGTTTGTTCAAGAGGATGTCATAATTTCCGGAATGCTGTTTGAAGATTCGATACAACCATGCCACAATACTTAACCACTAACTGCTCCCTGAGTGCTTCACACCAAGGGCTGCTCACTGCTCCTAGGATGGGTAAAATGCAGACGACAGAAAGAAGAAGAAAATCACTTAACCCACCATTAAATTTAGTTTTACTCGGTTCCACAGATACATATTGGGAAAATATTATTATTAATATTATTATTATTATTATTATTATTATTATTTTTATTTTTTTTACAATTTTGGCCTCTTTGTTATTTTTTATTTGACAATTTTGTACAATGTTTTTATAGTACAGTTTGTTGTTGTTACTTTTGAGGCAGTAATGGTCTACTTTTGATGCAGTAATGGTCTTTTTTCATTTAATTTCTTTCTTTTCTTTCCCCCCAAAATCATGCGGGGGTCCCCCCTGGGGTACCCGACCCACAGGTTGAGAACCACTGGTATAGCCTACGTGCATGCATGTACTTATGCACCAGCTGACACAAGGAAGCACTCATCAACCAAGTACTAATTTGTTGGTTAGATTTTGTCTATTTGTCATACCACGCTACATCCATTATTTCTCATCAGCCTCATTTGGTCGTGAACATTAGACACAGCAGGGTGTAATTGAGGTAACTTCTCATGTTGTTTGCTTCAAGGATGTCGTATCGTCATCACCACCCACTTACCGTTGTTTTGGACAAAGGCACTGCAGCAGTTTCTCAGAAATCAATGAAAACATTAAGCAGGGGACATGAGCTGAGTCCCCACTGTTCCATTTGTGCACAGAATAGAGCGGAATAGAAATAGAAAAAGAAAAGGAAAGCTCAAGGAGTGATGGGAACTCCATCTGTCTACAAAGGCATCCCGGAAGCAGGAGTGGGAGTCAGCTGGGCCCGCACTTTGTCAGTTTGAGCTACTGGGTACACTCCTGGATGAACACCAGTCCTCCCCCATGGCAAAAAGGGCAAAGAGCAGGTTTATTTCCATGCTTCCATCACCCACCTCACCTGGAGATGTTGACCCCTCGCCACCTGGAGATGTTGACCCCTCGCCTCCTCACAGCGAGGTGGTAGTTTCTGACCACTACTTGCACTCTGGCGCAGAGAAGTAGAGAAAATAGCAGATCCACAAGCTCCCAACGCGTTGTGATTTTGTGGATCTGCTATTTTCACTAGTTTGGTCTACCACATTGCTTTACGATTCATTACTTGCAATGGTTTTCACACCCATCACTGTATTTTATATGAAAAAGTGGATTGGCCATCTCTCGCAGTTCGTAGAGAGCAACATTGTATTTGATTTATTTATAGGCCTAAGGCCTTGTGTGGTAAGCTTCCATTGTATTTATCCTCGTTTTAAAACCACATGTTACAATACTGGACATTCAATACGTTCACAGACACACATTAGATATATCAGTCCACGTATGAACAGTGAACAAGGAAAGACTGCTTTCATTTATTATTCTCCACATAAATGGAACAAACTTCAGGACTCTCTGAAACTGGTTCAATTGGTCTCCATAGAGACATTGAGGGTGCTTCTTGAGGACACATTACATAGCGAATGCACCCGTCTCATGTAACCCTATGGTATATTTATTTGTTTATTTATTATTTTGAATGTAATTTAATGTTTTAATGTGGTTCAAAAGTTTGTTATTGTTTTTTCACTATATGTATTGTATTTTATAACCGTACTTGTTTTACTTGCTGTGACCAGAGCGTCCTTGTAAAAGAAAGTTGGCTCTCAATGGGCTTCCCTGAATAAATAAAGGAAAAAGAAAAGAAAGAAAGAAACATAACTTTATTTTCCCAGAAGGGCAATTGGTGTAGCAGCATACTGTGAACATAAAGAAAAACATTAAATCACACTAGTAAGAGTAGCACAGACTCAGCAGCACTGCATCAATGAACGAACATATTCATCAGTACAACAACAAGAAGAACAATACAATAACTAACCTGTCATCCCCTATAACATATAACCAGCATAGCAATATAGAAATACATAAACAAAATCGTCCATAAACAGAAATCGGCATGAACATGCAGTAGGCCTACCTCAACTCAATTCAACTCAAAACAACTTTATTGTCACAGGTTTACAGATGTGAAATAGAGAGCAAACTCTTTGTCATACAAGCTCCATCATTGCAGTTTCAAGAAAGCTGTAAACAACAAAGTCTTATGCACACCTGATCAGCTCAGAGACGGGTGCGTAGGCACGGATCAGGCGAATAGAATAAAATAAAATGACCCGCACTACACTTGCACAATAGGGACAACTTTATTCAAGCAAAGTTTCGATTAATAGACCTTCTTCAGGCATCTCAATGTCAATGACTGAAGGTTTATTGACCGAAACGTTGCTTGAATAAAGTTGTCCCTATTGTCCAAGTGTAGACGATGTGCAGGTAATTTTATTCCAACCATTAATGTCCGAGTTTGCTTACAGTGCCTTCTTTCTTCATGTCTACGAGTCCTGCTCCGGAGATGCAACTTGGCTTGAGGCACGGGGGAACCCCCATTGTTCCAGAAAGAAAAACACGTCAGATATCAATATGAACAGTATGAAAAATAAACATAAGGTGCTTGATATAAACAGTATACCATGCGTGCTTAAAAAATTACAGTTTTAGGCCTTGGCCGCAGCGTGGCGGTCCAGGCACCCTAGGCTGCGACGCCAGCCTGACAGCGTGTCGCAGGTTTGAGTCCCGTTTCCGACGACCTTTGCTGCGTGTTACTCCCCATCTCTCTCCCCATTTCCTGTCAGTCTACTGTCCTATCTATAAAGGCATATAAAAAAAAAGCTCAATTTTTTTTTTTTTTTTAATAAATACAAATGTTTTACCTACTTAAATACCTACTCACACTCATTTTCCCTGAGTTGAGGGTAATGGTGAGCTGAGCTTGGATATTTATTGTGAATGTTCCCCCCAGAATTGGGGTTCAAGTGGTTAAATGCATAACGTTTGCCATTTCCATTTTGACAAACTAGACCCCATGGGGAACAAGCAAGTCGGGAACGATATAAAACAGAAGTGATGCAAGTTAACTCATTCAGTGCCACTCGACGTCTAATACGTCCGTTGTATCATAAGCCCTGTGCCACTGGATGTCTAAGACGTCCAAAAAATAAAAAGTGGAAAAAAATGTTCAGAACCCAAGATATAATTATTTGAAAATGTTCTGCTCCATTCACTGCTTGTTTAAAACTTCTTACTGAAAAGGGCTGTATCTCGGCTCCTAAGCACTTTTTTTTTACAATGAATTTTGGCTCTGGCACTTAAGAATGCATGCCGGTTATGTTCCCTTTAAGAGGTTGTCGCGCCTTCATCATAACCCACTGTCATTTAGATGACGGCTTTAGCAAGTTGACCATCTACAGGAGCAGCATTAATAATGTGATATAATGTTGTCAACTCAGTACACTGGGGAAACAAAAGCTCTCTGTTCACCAAAGCATCACACGGAAAGGAGAGGTGGACCAAACACAGAGGCCGTGCTGCTACAGTCGCTGCGGTCAGAATCACTGTAACCTATTATGTCTCCACATGATAAACACATACTTATTCTAAGTTAGGTTCTTCTTTAAATTGCATATTAAAGCATGACATAGATATTGATGGTGGCCTTACTGTAGCTACAGAAAAAGATGAAGAAAGCCAGGAGGCTATGGATTCACAACATTCTTACATGACAAGAGATATCTAATTTGAACATATTTTATCAGCAATAAGTGTAGGCAGGCTACTTACTGAAATAATGTGTCTCTTTTTCTTTCCTTTCTCTCCCTCTCTCCTCATCACTCGTCTTTGGGGTTTACCTTGGATTTTGATTGTAATCAATGTGCGCACATTGTGAATGTGAACCCACCTACAGTACGTATGCGCATCTTAATCTCAATAATGTGCTCGGGAAATATAGGGAAATATCTGCACTAGGGGTGTGCCGATATATCGTCCCGCGATATATCGCGATACGTTTTCGCGACGATATGTATCGTTTTGGAAAAAAAAAATATCGTTTTGAATTTTTTTTTTTTTTTTTTTTTTTTACCAATCAAAATAATCAAGCATGCAAACAGCCCCGAGGTGAAAAGGGTGACAACATGTTGTTTTTTTTCGGGTCAGGTGTCACACTATTGCCCTATTTGGATTCAAAACGGCTGAAAAGCTACAAGTTTGCATGTCTGAATAATGCAAAAACAGAATTATTTGTTTGCATTTCCTTTTTTTCTCCCCTATTTATTTTCATAATAAAAAAAGTGCGTATCGTATCGTATCGAAATCGTATCGAAGTTGTGAGCCAAATATCGTATCGTATCGTTTCGTGAAATTAGTGTATCGGCACACCCCTAATCTGCACCGTCACTGTGCTAAGTACAATCACTTTCTTACTCATAGATGAGCCAAGTACATTCGGTAATTACAACATGGGCCCTAGGCGTCAAAAATAGCTATGGTAACTGGATGCCTTGTGTTAGTTATTCACAAATTATTCATTTTACAATTTCAAGTAGTAGATATCCTTAGCTTGGGTCAAGTTGGGTGCTTCAAAGCACAAGCAATTTATTTTTCAATTAATTTGAAAAGTTTCACTCTCAGAGGGTGATTTATAAGATTTTATAGTTGTTATACTTGTCCATACCACCAACCCAGTGTTCTACAGTGTTTCCTCTTCGTCTTCCGCTGTGGTACTGCTGTTCAGAACAGGCAGTGTTTCCTTCAGGGAGATATCATCAACCCGCTTGGGCCCGCTGTCTTCTGCCTCCTCCCGTATGGATGGTTGGAGGCTGTCTGGGTCTGAGTTACTGATCACATATCCTGGCAGATTTGCATGTGCGCTGACTATTGGTGGCCCGATACTTCGGTAGACGCGACTGGAGACTAGCGTGGTGGAGCGGGTGGCGGGTCCGCCCCCTGCTAGGTGGGAGTGGCTACTGGTGCTGTTGTTGTTGAAGCCGCTTAGGACAGAACGGTAGCGGCAGTGGCCACAGACCTCCGGGCCTTTCCAGTCAAAGTCCAGATTCCAGCGTGTCCACGTTTTCTTTATCTCCGTCTGTACCTGGTGTCATTCGGAGGAGACATTTGCTTGTGAAAAGCCTTCTTTTGTTAAATAACAAAAGTAATGATACAGCTGCTAATGATGTATAGAAAATATAGGCGGAAATGTTTTCATTATCCTGGCAGTTCATTACATCAATAAACATATTTTGTTTTCAGGTAGTTTTGCTTTATTTATACAAACTATAGAGAGACAGTAAGAGAAGGGCAGAGAGGGTGACTAATATCAAATATTGGTATCGTGTCTGCGCCACATTACATGTGATTCAACCTATTTAGTGATTGAAATCATTCCGATGTGTTTTTGTATTCTGATTGGACTGTCATTCCATTAGTGGAATATTAGCGTCCATGTAAACACATTGTTATGCGTCAAGCAATTATTCAGTTATTGCAAAAAACGTATCTGTTATTGTACTGGACACAAAATATGTCAATTGAGAAATCGGTGGATGAAGACGTTTGACATTTTTTGCAATTACAACCGCTATCGAGGCTTACAAGACATGCATATTTATGTTGCTTATCTGTTCAGGACAGTGAATAAGAGGAGAAGAGGAAGGAGAAAAAAGGCCGTTTGAATGAGCTCACTACTGTCTTCAAAATTATTTTCATTTCTTTGTCTTTTTTAAATGAATCCCCACAACGTTTTTCTATTTCCACAAAATATTTTTTTGTGAACAATGAAAGTGAAGGACATTCACTCACCTCTCCATTGCAGTAGCAGTATATGATGGACACAAAGAACCCCTGAAAGGAAAAATATATATTTATTAATTAAATCTGCTTGCATTCAAACATGACTCACTCCAACAAACCCCTCAGTAGAAGCTGAAAATCAAATAGAGTCATTTTTTTGAATACAAGAGGCAGGTGGCAGAAAGAAAGGTGCCTTAAAATAAATCATCATTTCCAGAACTTCCGTGACCGTGGAGAGCATGGTCCGTTTCTTAGTGTTTTTTTTTTCATCTCTGAAGGTTAAAAAACAAATTGAGCCCCCATGCCCCTCACAAAAAAAAGAATGTGGGCTCAGGCTTACGCATTTTGTCAGGAGCCTTCATCAGAGCATAACCTTAGCCTGATATAATCCATAATCCATAGAAATATGCCTCCGAGCCAACAGCCTTGCATTTTCCCCCCACCTCTGCTGTGTTTTTAAAGTTTATAATTAACTGTAGCTGAGCATCTGCAGTCACAGAGGCGATGTGTTTTGTGTGTGTTTGCATATACTAGCATTCAATGGGCCCCCTTTCATGCACATATCTCTTTCTTGAATGCCACACAGTACAAGCAGTATGAAAGACAATTTCTTGGTTGTGCTTTGCAGAGGCTACAATTGGACTCGGAAATGTACTGTATGCATACTCTTTTATCTCACAGCCAGCGATGTGCAGGCATTACTGGGCTGCCTACAATAATTATTGCAAATCAAAGCGTCTATCAAATAAATGGACAGATAGTTGCCGAGCTTGCATTGCAGACAAAACAGAGATGAGTCTGGACTCATTCACTCATTTGATCTGTTTGATCAGGTGTCAGTATAATATTTAATGAATCCCCATTAAGGTCAAATACAACTCAATAAATGTAAAAAGGGGAAATTTGAAAATATAATAATATAATAATAATAATGATTAAAAATAAACACTATACAATTGCATCACATTTATTTATTTTGAGTTTTTTGGATGAGGCCAGAGTTTAGGTCTACCAAGGATGGCGAGCTACCAACCCAGGATCGAATGCATGCGAAGACCATCTTTTTGATTTTCCTTGGAGACTCACTCTGCAATAAGTCTGTGGTTCTACCAGTGTGGTAGGACAGAACTGCACAAAACACAGAACTGAACTGACCACAAAACATTGAACTGTGCACTATCATCCATTAATACTCCACTCCACAGTGTGGTTGGACGGTCATTGGACTCACTCATTCACATACATACATCTGTGATTCACATTGGGTTTATTGACTGTAATGGATGTGCATTGTGTATTGATTTGAAGGTAATTGTAAAATTCATACTGTGTTGGGTATTAGAGTTCATGGATCCATATTTCATAATTTAAAATACTCACTCTACGGTTAAAAAGGATCCCATCCCAACAATACAATCAGAGAGCCGTGCGCCTTTGGAACCTCAACCACTTAGGAACAACTCACGGCCAAAGCACTGCTCCACTTTTCTCACAAATTGCTACAAAAATCGCTCATGCAAAAGCATATAAGTACTTCTACTTTATTTTCAACCTTCACATGTCTCTCCTTTTATAATATTCATAAAGTGCTATATATTTCAGCTCGCAATTTACTTCCGCCTGGTCTGTTTTAAACAGCCAATCATCTGCGAGACAGGGAGCACCGTTTGACGGGAGGGAGAGAGAGAGAGCGAGGGAGAGAGAGAGAGAGCGAGGGAGGGAGGGGGGGAGAGAGAGAGAGAGAGAGAGAGAGAGCGAGAGAGCGACAGCGTGGGAGGGAGGGGGAGAGAGAAACAGAGAGAGAGAGAGAGAGAGAGAGAGAGAGAGAGGGCAGAACAGCCTCGCGCTGTTGCCTTGCACAATTTCTCCGTGCTGCGTGTGTGTGAGAGAGAGAGGAGAGGGGAAAGAGAGAGAGAGGGGGAAAGAGAGAGAGAGCGGGAGGGAGGGGGGAGGGAGAGAGAGAGAGAGAGAGAGAGAGAGAGAGAGAGAGAGAGGGGGGGGGGGGAGAGAGGACAGAACAGCCTTGCGCTGTTGCCCTGCACAATTTCACTGCGTGCGTGTGTGTGTGTGTGTGTGTGTGTGTGTGTGTGTGTGTGTGTGTGTGTGTGTGTGTGTGTGTGTGTGTGTGTGTGTGTGTGTGTGTGTGTGTGCGCGCGCAATCCTTTCGTGCAAAGGTGGTAGCACGTCGCGTTTAAGTAAATCTTTCCACCAGACACACAAAAGTTCATCATCTAGCCATTGCACCGTGTCGAGTCTAGGGACCCTAGGTCTCCAGGGGAGACCTAGGGTCCCAAGACTCCCAGGGGGTCTATGTGGGACCGAGGTGGGTCCCCACTGGGTTGCCCATGTGGCCTTTAGGTGGGTTCTACCTGGGCCCTAGGTGAGCCCCAACTAGGCAAGTCTATGTGGGAACCAGGTGGGTCCCAACTGGGACTGGGCCCTAGGTGGAACCCAACTAGGCTATTCTATGTGGGACCCAACCTTATTCGACAGACAGGGGGACAGACACACAGGGACAGAGAAAGAGAGGCGCACAGGACACTCAGCGTTGCCATGTCCTCTGATTATAAGCAAATTTGCCTTACTTTTCACCAGTGTTGCCATGTCCGAATATTATAAGCGACTTCGGCCTACTTTCACACAATACTCTCGCTCACACTGTGAGGTGGCTGTAAGTTGGATGTGCGATGCGAAGTGTACGACGCGTCACGCTAACCTAAACTTAAAAGGTATTCCACTAAAAATATCTTAAGGGTTTAAACAAAGGTGAAATGTACAGTGATTTCATCACTGCGCTAAAGAAGTGACTACAAGTTACATTTGCACTGTTATTGAGCTCATTGTCTATTGTATGTCTGTTGTATGTGTATTTTGGTACCATTCCTCTTTATTATTGTTTCTATAATACAAGCCGGCCCTTCTTTATTATATCATACATACCTGTCTGGTCTCATCATTATTTACTCTTAAATGCTCCAGTAGCCGAACCTTACAGATCACTAGCCCAGGATTAATGCCTTATAGGGTAGTGGTTGAAGTCCATCTATCTATATCTATATCTATATCTATCTATATATATATATATATATATATATCCTATAATACATTTCTAAACCCAAAACCCCCCAAAAAAACCTGCCACTGTGTGGGACTAAACACAAAAACAACATATCAATGTCACTAACAAGACACGCCACAACGTGCAGAATTACTACGCGCAGTCTGTAGGCCACTTCATACTGCTCAGCACACATCTGCCCCCTCGCAGCATAATTAATTGCGGCCAACACAAACTCACAACATTACAGTCGGCCATGTTGTTCCTTAGCGTCATCGCCGACCACCGCCCAACGAGACCCAAGTGAGGTCAGACAACACACTCCATATTTGGGCATAGCTCCATTGGGAACATCTCCTATTATGGCTTTATATATTATAGAGACCAACAAACACAAAGCACCGCGCAGCGGATAGGGGGGAGGGGCGCGCAGCGCCCCGACCCTCTAGTATATATATACATTTCTAAACCCAAAACCCCCCAAAAAAACCTGCCACTGTGTGGGACTAAACACAAAAACAACATATCAATGTCACTAACAAGACACGCCACAACGTGCAAAATTACTACGCGCAGTCTGTAGGCCACTTCATACTGCTCAGCACACATCTGCCCCCTCGCAGCATAATTAATTGCGGCCAACACAAACTCACAACATTACAGTCGGCCATGTTGTTCCTTAGCGTCATCGCCGACCACCGCCCAACGAGACCCAAGTGAGGTCAGACAACACACTCCATATTTGGGCATAGCTCCATTGGGAACATCTCCTATTATGGCTTTATATAACCGCCCAACGAGACCCAAGTGAGGTCAGACAACACACTCCATATTTGGGCATAGCTCCATTGGGAACATCTCCTATTATGGCTTTATATATTATAGAGACCAACAAACACAAAGCACCGCGCAGCGGCTAGGGGGGAGGGGCGCGCAGCGCCCCGACCCTCTATTATATACAAAGGTGTTTTCATCCAGTGATAAATGGGCTATGGAGAGGTTCATTAAGAGATCATGATTAGCTGTGAGTTAAAGCTAATGATATTTAACAGGTTTTTTTACAATTTAATTGGACTTTTAGCAAACACCAGACATAAAAACACTTGACCTGTTTAATCAGACTGAAAGGTAACTTTGCTGAGGAGAAAAGCGGACACAACACTTCCCACAGCATTACATTACTGTATGATGGCCATTGGAGAGCACCATTTGCATTTCCCACTGACAAAAATAACCGTTTATCTGTGCAGTAAACAGATTGCGTGTTTACTGCACCTCAAAATAAAACACAGGCATAAAAACACTTGACCTGTATAATCAGACTGAAAGGTATACAGCACTTCCTACAGCATTATGATGGCAGGCATTGGAGAGCACCATTTGCATTTCCCAGTGGACAAAAATAACCTTCATTAATTAATAGACTGTGTGTTTACTGCACCAACTGCCAGAGTATATACACAATCTACCCCGTTCCCTGCCAGAGAAAATACATTGCAAAAATAGGTAAAATGTGAATTTTGTCTCAGTTTATTTTTTAACATTGAAGTGAAAGGAGCAGAAAATCTTCGCATCGCGTTATCTTTTTTTTTTTTTCAAAAATCTCGTTTTACTCGTTGACGGCTGGCTGAGCCATGCGGAGAAAAACGAGAAATCTCGTCAATGCAGGAAGAGAGTTAATCCAGTACCTGGCCTGTAGAGGTGTGAATTCCTTGCTGGTAGAAACCACAGGAGGTACATGCAAATGGTTATCTCAGGACTCAGGAGTGTATATGTTACAGGTAAATTGGCATTCCAGGTAAATTGGAAAAGAAGCGATACAGTGCAACGATAGTTCATGTAGACACGGAAGGCAGAATGTTTATGTACTTCATTCACACTCCCCGGACCCCCCCCCCCCCCCCATTCGCTATCAGTTATACAGTCGTACTCCTTTAAGTCAGTACGTTCAACCTCTTGTCATTCTCATTCGCTCCAAGCTAATTACTTACGCCCTAATACCCACAGTGCAACTCGGGCGGTTCATTTAAGCAGCCTCTGTTCTCTGTTCAGTCTACGTGCTTCGCTGTCTAAGCGGTGTGTACAGCTGCTTGTTTTCAAATTCCCTCCACCTCCCCGGCCTCCTCCCCGTGGCATCTAGTTATTATCGTTATAGGTTGATTCTGTGTTTGTACTGTGGTTCTATCATTCTGTGTATTGTACTGTGTTCTATGGATTGTACTATGATTGTGGTTGTTTAATTATGCATTGAAGGTTCAATGTTATGTTAAACTGTATTTTATGCTTAGGCATTGATTGGATTGAATACAATGCTCTGCTCTGGGGGTTTGTGATTGAAGATCTGTGACATGTTTGCACAGGAATCTGTATATCACATGAGCAGAGTCACACCGCCAAACTTGAATGCAATATCATTGCTTATATGGGTTATGGTTAATATGGTTATGGTTAATAAATGGTAAATGGTTCATTAACGGTGTGGTTATTTCTGAGCTGAAGTGTCTAAATGAACTTGTTTTCACGCGCTCCCCTTCCAATTTCCCTGGAATGCCAATTTACCTGTGACATATACATACACCAGGGTATGTGGGCAGGTAGTACATTACTGATTACTGGGAGGATATGGACACGGACTCCCTTAAATATAAGGGGTCTGCCTGTGGAATACCCTCCCAAAGTCAATTCTTTTCATTCAATGTTTGGCGGAACACTCTGGTGCCTTTCACACCTAAAGTCCGCTAAAAAGGTCCGGATCAACAACCAAATTGTTACTTGCTTGCAGTTTTCATTAGGTCTGCTTTGTGTTCACACCGTCCTGCGTTAAGCAACCAAAATTTGTAAACAAATGACACACAGTACAGGCCGTTCAGAACATTTCCGGGGAATGCGTCAGAAAGGGTTCATGCATTAAATACTGTAACAACTGGATAGGCTACCCCAGTCTAATGACATTACTTATGTCAGTCTTGATATACATCAGTTCAGTAGTGTGTGTGTGTGTGTGTGTGTGTGTGTGTGTGTGTGTGTGTGTGTGTGTGTGTGTGTGTGTGTGTGTGTGTGTGTGTGTGTGTGTGTGTGTGTGTGCGTGCGTGCGTGCGTGCGTGCGTGCGTGCGTGCGTGCGTGCGTGCGTGCGTGCGTGCGTGCGTGCGTGCGTGCGTGCGTGCGTGCGTGTGTGTGCGTTTCTAACTTTTCTCCCAAATTAAGTTGTTTTGCCAATTAATTCCGTCCCACACATTTCTGGGTGTCAAGTTTCAGCAACTGTGTGTGTGTGTGTGTGTGTGTGTGTGTGTGTGTGTGTGTGTGTGTGTGTGTGTGTGTGTGTGTGTGTGTGTGTGTGTAGGCATTCAAAAGCAACCAGACAATAAAGGTTATTAGACCACACTAAGATTAAAATGTCACCCCTAAAGGGCCCTTATGCCTGAGTTATATTCGGTTACACATTTTGTTGCACACCGGAAGTAGCCAATCTACAGGCTCAGAGCGTGTTGTACTGTGGCGTGCTACGAGCTTTAGGTCAGCTACAAGCTCACAGCGACACATCGGCTATTTTCGGTGCGCAACACAATGCACAACATAAGTATCACACTTAACTTTGTGGGTACACAGAGAATGTCTAGAATGTGTCCTCCTTGTGACCTTGGAATATGCTTGCTTGATTTAGGTAATTTCCTGCCTGCACACCCGGGTGCATGCGCATTGCTGGGAGAGTTGGCACAATGAAACAAGCAAGACAGTGCAAGGCAAGGTTTTGCTATATTGTGGAAATTATGTAATTTACATAAGAACCTGAGGGCCAAAATCACAAATCATATAATAATTTGTATAATTCCACCAGCAGGCGCAAAGTAAAAAGATCTGGGAACATATATCAGCTTGTTGTAGCTTAGCGGTTCTCAAAGTAGTGTCCGGGGACCCCCAGGGGTCCTTGAGAGGGTTCCAGTGGGTCCCCAGCAAAATTAGTTAATACAGCATTTAATCCTATTTTATACTTTGGCTATTCAAAATTAGCTGATTTATAAGCTCACAACGCGTCGCATCCACTGGCGTAGTCTGGATTAACATTTAGGGTGGGCAAAATACATTCTGACACACAGTTCCAAAATCTGACATCGAAACATCATAAAAAGGACAACTAAATGACTGCACCTGGAAGGAGTTGAAGAACAGCTCACAGTACATGCGGACCTCCCAGCTGGGTCCTTTGAACTTGTGTGGCATCCCTACGAAGATGATGTAGTGGACCCCGAACACCAACACCAGTACCAGGGTGGACTTGGCCAGCTTCCTGTGGACACACAAACAAACAAACAAACACATGCACATACACACAAACAAGATATCTTTCAAAATGCGCTTGAAACAGACAGCAAGAGCGCATATTGATTCAATGACGAATTGACAATAAATGACATTTATCGTCAAACATGAGTTTGATGAGTCACTCGGTCCCAGCCTCACTCAGGCAGAAGAGCCTGGTCACGACCTAAAGCAGAGAGTGCAAGTCCTGAGTGGACAGGATTTCTGTCGTACGTGTTTCAGAACGATCTTTTTTGACCAATCACAACACTTGTTTCATTCACAGAGAATGTTAACAGATTTGTAAAGCATAAACGTCATTTCCTTGGGCGGTACTTCCGCCCAGACAATCAACAGCCCAGGTCTTGCCCAGCGTGTAGACTAGCACTACAATGCAAATGAATTCCTATTGGCAAACTGACTTCCACAGATGGACATTAGTCACAATGGGCTACCTACAGATTCAACTAGAATCATAGATTCTATTTAAATTAAATCAGATTAGTCATTTCTGTCCTACACTATGGCACATTACATAACATTACATCACATTACTGTACATTACGGTCATTTAGCAGACGCTTTTATCCAAAGCGACTTACAATAGTGCATTCAACATAGGTAGGCAAGAAAACTACTAATCACCGGAAGTCTTAAGTGCATTCTCTTCTAAAACAAGCAATTAAGTGTATACCTAGCGCTAAGGTAAAAGTGCAATATATCAGCTACCTACTTTACTGTACTACACTGAGTTGAGTCATGAGATTAGCAATAGCAACAGATAGATGGTTACAGAAACATCAACAGCATGATTCACTGGCATAACACCAATTATTGTATGGATCCAATGTAGTTATTATTTAGTCACAAGCTCTTGTTAATACTTCTCATTGGTTAAATATTCATAAACACCCTCAGATACACTTAGCCAATTCTTTCAACAACAAAAAAAAATCAGAAATAGCTAAAATAGCTAATCTACAAGCTCACAATACGTCACATTGTGACGCCTTGTGAGATTGTAGATCTGCATCTCACTCATCACTGTAGATCTGCCACTTTAACGGAATGTTCGCCTAATTTTGCCGAATGTTAAGCTATGGCATGCCCAGAATAGGAACACTGACTATAGGATTCATGTGGCTATAGTCCTTACCGTTTTTGTTGTTGTTGTTTTTGTGTGAGATTGTTTCGCCTGAAAATATATTTTTCAAACTGTTGTTTATGTCATGAGTACATCATCCATCCACATGGAACGTAAATATTACGGTGATGAAGAAAAAAAAGTTCGGAACAAGGTTGATTATTCACTGCGAATAAAGGCACCAATCTGTATGAATGAAGCATCAACTACAGTATATGAATAGTTTGGAGAGAAAGAAAGTGCACCAAGTACGGAGCCAACTCAGGTCAGGTTTACTAAGTACAGAGGGTTTAAAGGGTTAAGCATTAAATGAAAAAGTAAGCTTCTGACACAGTGCATACAGTCGTCACCCACCTGTACTGTTTCCTGGTGTCATATCTCCCTGCATTTGTCTCTCGGATCTTGGTAGCCAGAACTCGCACAATGTTCACAAACAAGATGAAGTTGAGCTATTAAAAAAAAAGAAGAGAATAGCATAATAGCCATAATATGCATGATTACTCCTGCCAAAAAATGATTGCAGCTCCTACCTGGTGACTGGAAGGTATTTTCTGCATCAAAATGGCTTGGTTGTTATAATGCCTCTCCTTTTTTCACATTGTTTCTCATGTGTAAAACCTCTCTCTGTAAACACTTTCTCTGCTAGTGCATGCATTTTGACCTTGCTGAGTTAAGGCTCTGTGAGCAACATGTTAGTTAATTACTCAAAATAATCAGTATTCTGACACCACTGCCTAGCTGTGTACCGCTTCCCGCCATACTTTATTTATTTTGTTCATTTAAAAAAACAAAACGAAAACACTAAATGAAAAAAGTCATTGAAAAAACATGGCCCCCTCACGTATTAGACGGACACTATCACTCACCAGAACCAAGGACGGATGTTTTCAATTAATCTAACATGTTTAAAATGGCGAATTAAGAGACGAGGAAGCGCTACGTGGGTCCGTAATGATCAGAAACTGAAACAGGTGCTCTTTGGAGAGGGTTCAATTGTAGGTCAACACATTTCCATGTGTTCCACTGTTCCTTCCCTTTGTAGTGTCTAACCTTTTTAAATGGCCTTTGAAGTTACAATGGGTTTTAAAGAAGTGAATATCAAATATCTAAATATGAATCAAGCAATTTAAAAACTGTCTGGGGTGTTCACAAAAGCTTGGGTAGATGACCCCAAACATGTTTGAAAGTGAAATATCCCATTAGATATACAAATAAAAGACTGACAATGACCGGTACTCATATAATTATACATATTATCTCATATAATTGTAATCTGGCGTAAAAATGTGACAGGCCTAATCACCAGGATGCTCTTTTTGCTCGAATTTAAGGAGGGATTTTAAGGCTTCATCGCTTATGCTTCCACCCACTGAACCCCTTCACCTCACCATGACTCAAACCTCTGTATTTCGGCAAAAGAGAAAGAGCTTTAAAGTGTTCTAAATGTTCTCCCCAATGTCTCTCTGCACTCAGTAACTGAACACACAGTAGAAGACAGCACGATCTATACATAATGTACTGAAGTTGTATTAACTTTTCTCATCTGCCGTAACTGTGTGTGTGTGTGTGTGTGCGCGAGGGCAGGTGTGCATGCATATGTGTGTGTGTGCATGTGTGTGTGTGTGTGTGTGTGTGTGTGTGTGTGTGTGTGTGTGTGTGTGTGTGTGTGTGTGTGTGAGAGTGAGAGTGAGAGTGAGTGAGTGAGTGAGTGAGTGACTGCTGACTGTGAGGTTCAATTCATGAAGGTCTCACAGGCAATTTTATTACCTGTGTAGGCCCTATAAAGAGAAGAATGCATTCGCCATCTGTTTTGAATAAGGGATGTCATGTTTTGCAAATAATTAAGTTTACCTAGACTAAAGGTAAAACCATTTCTTAATTCCATTTAAGGATGTGTTTTCCCTATAATTTATAATTATAAGTTATGGGCCATGACGGAGGCGCGCCGACTCAGCAGACCTTAAGGCTGAGGAGACGCGCCCGAGCGCCTCCAGGCGCGAGTGCCCGCGTCGACCAGCCGCTGGGCTGCTAGTCGACTCAGCGCCGTCCGAGTTATGTACCGATAGGGACAGAATCGTAAATATTATTGGTGCGGACTGCGTTTGTTCCACTGACTGCGTTTATCCCAACTACCACTCAAAGTGGCTCCTGGCCAACTGCCTGGATGAGGCAGCCTTATTTTTTAAAAGCTTTGTGCTTTCTATTAGACTGTGCAGGGCAGAGGCGTCTAATCTCTGAGTCAGGGTGACCGCATACCCTCGGGTTAAAGCTATTTCCTAATTCCATTTAAGGATGTGTTTACACTATATTTGTTAGGACTATGGGGTAGATACTGAAGGGATACAGTTTTGGAAACAAGTTAGCATATCCACAGTTCTGTTGTTCACACCTCCAATTTGGAAGACAATTAGCTCCCTGTTGATGGTCCAAATGTTGATGGCTCTTGGTATCAATGTGCCTTCATTGATATTCTCATTAGCTCAACAATGAGATCTCCCCCTCAACTTTGTGGTTGATGTAGGTGATCAACTCTATTGTTTAGGTTAGTAAGAATATGTGGATAGTTTCAGTTACTTTGGGCAGTTTAGAAGTTTAGGCCTCCTGGATATTTTGTGCTAAGTCTTGTAATCCATTCTTTTTCATGGAATCTTCTCTGTCCAATTGTCCAGCAGTCATTGAATTCCAGGCCGCATACTTTTATGGCATCAATCCCATGTGTTATAAAGTGTTGAACAATTAATAAATGGGTATCTTTTTCATTATTAATGGTGTACCTGTGTTGGCTTATTCTAATTGCTATGGAGTTGCTTGTCTCTCCTACATACTGTAATCCACACACTTGGCAAGTAATCAGATAAACACAATTTCTGGTGTTGTATGTGATGTTCTGTCTTAGGCTAATAATGTTTTTGTTTGTCCTGTTTTTAACCGTTTGTTTAGGGCTGAAGTAGTTAGGTCTTGCCCGTGCTACTTGGTTCCATGGCTTCAATTTGCTGTGGATCAAGTAGTCTTTCAGATTTTTGTTTTTCCTATAGGCCGAAATTATCTTAAAGTTCTGTAGGAGGTTTCCTCCCCTGTTTTCAAAATTGCTTTTGATGGCTCTGTTTGCCAATAAACTTTGGCTAGAAAATGTGGTTACTAAGGCTAGTGTGGGTTTCTCATTCCTTACTTTCACTTCCTGGAATGTGTTGTATGATTTCCTGAGGAATGTTCTTGTATATCCACGTTTCCTTAATGCTGTGAATAGAGTTTTGCAGGCATTTTCAAAGTCTGCTGTTTGTGTGCAGATTCTTTTGAAACGTAGGAGTTGTGACTTGACTATTCCTGCGAAACAATGGGTTGGATGGAAGGATGTCTTGTGGAGCAGTGCATGTGTATCAGTCTCCTTAAAAAACACCTTTGAATCCAGTTTGCCGGTGGTGTCAAAATCTTTCCCTTTGAAGACTGTAACATCCAAGAAGTCAATGTGTTCTTTGTTTGTGACATATTTCACTGTTATTGAGGCATGATGTGTGTTTAAGACCTGTATGAATTGCTCAAATTCCTCTGTGGAGTGCTCAAATACTCCAAAAATATCATCTAGAAACCTAAAATAATGTGTGGGTTTGAATCTGCATTTTTTAAGAGCTGTTTCTTCCCATAAAGCCAAATATATATTTGCGTAGGATGGCGCAAATTTCTTTCCCATGGCTGTTCCACTGATCTGAAGGAAGGTTTTCCCATCAAATGAAAAGTCGTTTTTGGTCAAATTTAATTCTAGTAGTTCCAATAATTCTGCGTCTGGTCTTTGTCTGTCAGGATACTTTTTAAAGATATCTCTGATTGCTTTCATTCCCGCTGCTGTATTAATGTTGGTATACAGGCTATCAACATCTATTGAAAACAAGAAGGCACCCTGTGTGTGTGTGCGCGAGGGCAGGTGTGCATGCATATGTGTGTGTGTGTGTGCATGTGTGTGTGTGTGTGTGTGTGTGTGTGTGTGTGTGTGTGAGTGAGTGAGTGAGTGAGTGAGTGAGTGAGTGAGTGAGTGAGTGAGTGAGTGAGTGAGTGAGTGAGTGAGTGAGTGAGTGAGTGAGTGAGTGAGTGAGTGAGTGAGTGAGTGAGAGAGAGAGAGAGAGAGAGAGAGAGAGAGAGAGAGAGAGAGAGAGAGAGAGAGAGAGAGAGAGAGAGAGAGAGATTGCTGTAGGCTTGGCTGTTACCAAAATACATAAAAATGTATCTTGCTTCAAAATACAAATACCCCCAAAGCAATTGTATCTAAACTAGAGGTTTAGCCTGAGCACTAATTCTTCACAAGAAGTTAAGCTCAGTCTTCACTCCTTGACTAGAGTGAGAGAACAGCCTGTCCTCTCTGGGCAGCCAGGTTTGGTCTCGATATCCAGGCTGTGCAGGCTGTCTCAGTTTATTAGTCTCTGTGGTGAAATATTCTGCCATGGTGTATCTATTTAGAGCCTGAGAGCATTCAAGTTTACTTTTTCAGTTTGTTGTTGTTTTATTCAAATCGGTTTCATAATTTAGTTTCTGTTGCTTAATACTGTCATTTGGTTGGGTTGGATTTGTCAAGAAATTATGCCAAGGTCCTGATTTGTAGTTAGTAGTGTTAGGATGGTCTATGCTAGTCTGTTGAGCATCAGGACCAGTTGACTGAGGGGACGACTCTCTCTCACACACGTGCGCACACACGCACTGTGTTGCCTTATTATTTTTGCATTATTGTTTGCAGTCATAGAATTGCTTGGGATGATTTAAGCCATTGCTCACTCTTGTGAGTGAATGGGCATATCTGCTTGACTGGACTGCAACCTTTGAGCAATATAATATGTTTGATGGTCCAGATTTGATACGGCAGCTTGACTTGAAGCTCAAAATAATTACTGCAGTGGTGCTAACACGTCTCTGGCAGTTCAGCTGTCAAAGCAGCGCAATGAGCGCACCTCCTCCACACATCAAAGCAGTGCGACGTGCCCGCTCCCACTTTAGAATGAAGCGCATCTCTAACTAATTGTGTTAAATCCAAGCTGAGAACTGCCAACGGTCACTGTGACAGAGTGTAACACTGCCAATTGGAAAAAAGGTAGAATCACTCACTGTTCTTGATGAATAATCCTAATATTTAATGAGAAAAGAAAAGGCTGCTGCTGCTGTTTAGGAAGATGTCAAGCTGTAATACGTTTTGGGTTTAATAAGAGGTGATCCAGGTCAGACAAGGCTGGGTTTGGACAGATTTATGTCAGGCTCCACTTTTCAGGCCCGATTAAAGGTCTATTTGCTACAAAGCTATCTGGGGGGGAACAAAACAGGAAAAAACAGAAAAACGAAACAAAAACGCGCCTGTATTATTTTGGTAACTGCAGCCCTGAATGGGTAAAGATGGTCATCCCTATCCAGTCCAAAATTGTGCAATTTGAATTTGTGACATTGGGAATAGTATTTGGGAACAGCTCATAGAAATAGATGACTTGGATGTGTGCTCTCCATGACTACTGCTATAGTGAAATGAACAGTGAAATATGCATACAATCACATTTTCTAAACAAGCAATTGGTTTGACTCATTCCTTAAAACTAAAAAGCATTGTGTGTATCAAACAGCAGTACCGGCTCCAGGCAATAATCAGCAGGGTGGCCTTTATTTTTCCAAAGGGGGCACTTTATTTTTCAAAAAAATAATCACACCAACCTTAATTGTTTCAAATTAATCATAAGCATGTGTATTCTATGACAGTTTGGACTCAAGCACCATCTACAATCAGACACCTCACAATCCTGAACATAATGTCCAAAAAGCCTGTCTGGTGGCATCACTGCCACATGGTGAAAAGATACAATCTAGTTGTTTTCTCTAATTAGTTTTCAAATGTATCAACAGTCTAGCCCCAGAGCCTCTTGCCAGATACATCCAAAGACAAGACAGTAACATAACATATAGCAACAATAAGGATCTTTTTCTATCCTATTCTGCCTTATATAGTCACAGGTGCAGAAAATAATGGCCAAAAAGCTTGTCCAGTGGGCAGTGGCATCACTGTCACATACTATTTTAATTAGGCCTATACCCTGTGCTGGTAATTGAAGCCCAACTAAGGACACGAGTTGTAAAATAACACACACACTCGCACACGCGCACACACACACACACACACACACACACACACACACACACACACACACACACACACACACACACACACACACACACACACACACACACACACACACACACACACACACACACACACACACACATGCACACACATGCACACTGATATTAATCCCCAGGTCTTTCATTTGGTGACATTTACCAGATTATTGAATTTATAAACACACACACACACACACGGCGCACGCACGCACGTACATACATACACACTCTGTACACTCATATACAAATAAACACTTACCCCAACAGCTGTCAGGATGGGGACCTGATAGATCCACTTAAAGTTGCCTGCACTTAGCTCCCAACATCTGTGGTTAGGCCATACATAGAGGAGAGAGGAGAGGAGAGGAGACAACAACCATGTGAAGGAGATTAGTAAAGGAGGAAGAAGGAGGAGCTGAGCAGAAAGAGAGATGGGGAAACCAAAGAGTCTAAGACTGTCATTATTAATCACTTGAACCCTAGCATCACTATTCTGGGGGCAGCATTAAAAAAAATAGCGGCAAGCATCACAACACGACACAGTTTGAGCTTGTAGATTGCCTATTTTTGTCAAAGTGATTTATTGTAGAGGGGGGAAAAGAGCGAACCGACCAAGTACAGCGCCGACCCCGATCAACTAAGTATTATTAGTTTACTAAGTATAAACGATTTAAGTGGTTAAAAAGGCAGGCATGCTCAGCTGGAGGGAGACAGAGGTGTTGGAAAACATGTCTACGCTGTTGAAATTGCACATCAACCAACACAAAGACTGAAGGTTAATTTGGGATTTTCTACTACGGATGTAGATTTTCTACTACAGATGTAGTAGAAAAGGGGGATAAATGAAGAGACAGAGTCTATTTAGTTTTATCATCTGCTATAGCAGAGAGGTACAGAATGCTGATGCAGTGATTCAGGAAATAAAACAGTCTGGATCCAAGTTTAAAAGCAGTTAGATATATTTCTCGCTTTCCCAGTATTTGATATCTGATACACTTGTGTGCTTAAGGTGCTGTAAGTGATACTCTTTTGTTAAATAAGTGTTAAATCCTATATTATTAGGATTTTTATATTATTATTATTATTATTCATTGCCTAGAGGGTGGGCGGACCAACGGTGGTTGGTCACAAAAGTAACGTCCGCATTTGTGAGGCACACCGTTGTGCCAATGCGCAACAACCTTGTCACAAAGACTGTTCAGGGGTCTACCATGAGAATAGTCACACCAGGGGCCATGTTGTACGACCCAGTTATTGTTAGGGGCCCCCAGGGGCCACACGATAAGGCGCACTGTTGCTCTGATCCGCACCAAACTTGGCACAAACACTTTTCAGGGGTCTGGCATGAGAGTAGTCACACCAGGGGCCACATTGTACAAACCCAGCTTACTGCGTCAGGGGCCCCCAGGGGCCACATATTGTTGAGGCGCATCGTTGCTCTGATCCGCACCAAACACTGTTCAGGGATGTGGCATGAAAATAGTCACGCCAAAGAACCTAAATTGCACCCACATGCAGCACTACAGCAGTGTTTATCACTTCAAAATCAAATGGCCATAATTCGAGCACTGTTGCTCCGATTCGCACCAAACTTGGCACAAACACTGTTCCATGGTCTGGCATGAGAACCGTCACACACACACATGAGGCACCACAGCAGTGTTACAGCAGTGTTCAACTCTTCAAATGGCCATAACTCGGTGATCATTTCTCTGATAAGCGCAATATAGGACCAGATTTGAAGGCCACAAAGTTGCCCGAAAATCGTCAAGCCACAGATTCTGATATTAATTGTTAATCTTTAATAGAGTGTATGTTCAGGAACAAGAGTCTCCAACTCTTTAGTAAACAGAAAATATTGTTGTCCTCCTACCCACGGACATTGTCAATGTGTTCACTAGAGCGCAAAGCTGGAGGCCAATCCGTATCGAAACCAGGCTTCTGCAGTATTATTTTATAACACCTAACCCTTTTTTATGACTTGGCCTTGGCTTTTCCTTTAGTTGAAATCCACTGTCCTTTGGATTCTTTCTTTCTTTAGACGGTATAGGAAAAGGAGTGGGATACAGAGAGTGAAAGAGGAGTGGAGGGTGGTGGTCGTTGTGGTAGTACAGGCAGAAGTCCCCCACAGGCTTGGCACTGAACACCCATGTGTGTTTGAGAAGGTTACGGTCTGAACCACGCAAAAATCTATGGAAACTTTGAAGCGTTGCTTAGTGAGTAATGTATTGATAGCACAAAGTGGATCAATGAGACTAAAAGGGATGATGGGGGGGATGGAAAATTAAAGGTGACATTTTCTGTCTTTTTAGCCTGATGACCTAACCCACAGGGACTGCATTTATGGAAAGAAAGAAAAACGTCTTAAGGCCTGAACAGGCCAGGCAGTTTTATCGTGTCTGTGACTACACCCAGAGATCAGATCAGGTGAGGTGATGTTGGGCGATTCAGCTGGTGACGCTGCTCTGCACCTGCGTGAGAGGAAATAACTCTCCTTAACATAATGCATATTATAACACTTTTAAAAGTCATCGTATTGACCATGAAGTTCTTTCGCCACACACAGAAACCTCGCTATATCTTTCTCTCTCAGGAGTGATAGAAAGAGCAGTAGACTAACAAGGTCATTCATTGTGTAGAAAAATAAATCCCTATGAATTGAGGGATTTCTTGAGGGTTATGTTTCAAACATTATAGAAGTCGTATCGGTCCCATATTTGAAGTCGGTCGGTCCCATACATGCACATGACCATATATGGGCATAGTGGTCGAATCTGTGGCCCTGGACAACCGGATCTCTATATATGCCTATATATGGGCGTATTGCGTTTGTTTAAGGTTATGTCTGAGTCTTAGTGATATGTCATGCCTATATATGGGCGTATCAGATTTGTTTATGGTTATGTCTGAGTCATAGTGACATAGGCAGTCCATATATCTTATTTTAAAATTAAGGGCCGTATGGCCGGCGGGCAGACCACTGACGTCACGCTCATGTCACCATGGCTCAGCCATAACCATATAAGGAGTTCCCAATGCAGCTACACCCAAATATGGAGTGTGTTGCCTAACCTCAATGTGTCGTCATGGCATCAAGCGCAAACAAATTAGTCAGCTCCATATATGGGCACAAAATGGGGCACGCCCATATATGGGCAAAAGGGACATGGACTGGCATATACATAGATCCTGTTGTCCAGAGCTACAGATCCGACCACTATGCCCATATGGTGATGTGCATATATGGGACCGAGCGACATCAAACTTGGCGTGCGCAGGGGCAAGGACTCGAGGGAGTGCGGTGCCCGCCGTCGAGTAGTTTGGATATCCAGTTGTCCAGGACCACCGATCCGACCAATATGCCCATATATGGACATTTCGATGTATGGGCATATACACATCAGGGATCTCCATACATGGGCATAAAAAGGGAGTCGGGACACAGGCTTGTAAAAGAAGACCCTGTCCTTCGCTCTTGTGGGTGGCCATAGCTGAATGGGTAGAGATCCCGCTCCCCCTGGGTTCGATTCCCAGCCCCGGCTATGTGTCGAGGTGTTCATGAGCAAGACACTTTTAGCCCCCAACTGCTCTGCACTGAACAGGGATGAGAAAAAAAGAGGGTGAGGAAGCCATTAACTAGGGGTGGAACCTGCAGGATAATCGATTCGTCCCAGTTACTGTTTGTCAAGAATGAATTCTTCTACAAACAGTCTCTTGAAGGTCATTCATTGTAACTACTCCACTGCCTGCAAGATAATCCACTGCTCTAATAGAAGATGTGGACTGTGTCAACATGATAAAACGTTTTTTTTTTTCCCCCAGAGGAGTCAGAGGATGACGATGAATAGTGAATGCATAACACAACAAGTGCGTACAATGGGCTGGTAAACCTGGCTTACTGGATTACTTGAAGACTTTGTGGTTATTTAAGTAATTTTGTATTATGTCTTTGCATAATTTAGTAGAATGGGACATCATCTTGGGACGCCATCTTGTATTTGGCAATAAATAATTAACTGAAGGTAATGTCAATGATTCAGTCACATTCCTTGAGCCCTAAAACCTAGGGTTAGACTCAAAAAACACATTTCTAGGTTGAATAATAATTGAAATATAGCCATCTTAAGACAAATATCACCCTCCCGCCCGGCTTCCCTCCTCCAAACACAGGCCAATTGTGTTCGTTTAGACACTCAACAAAGCCGGATGCACCACGATGGATTCGAACCCGTGGACTCTGTGGTGGTGGGCAAGTTAAACATTTAACTTAATAATGATCTTGCATACAAGGATAGAACTTGAACCCTCGGTTGCCTGGAGGCGGTCCACAGGGCCAGCATGACAGCGCGACACTTCTCAGTCTGAAACACACCAGACTTCTTATTTTGAGGGCAATTTATTTCTTTTGCGAAATAAATATTCACAGCCACTGCCACAAATTCATCCTAGGGGAAACAATGAACTGTCATTCAGACTTAATAAAATGTTATTAAAGGCCTTTGCAGACAGGGTGCGATTAGTCAATCCGTTTTTACCGCATGTGATAGGTTCTTTATCATTTGGCTTTCACCTTAGGGCTCAGTCCACACCACAATAAAACAAACACGCGACACAATGGAGATCTCCCTTCAGTATTTTACTTGCGGCAAGGAGACGCGCAGCTCTGCCCTGCGTCATTCTAAAGTACAAATACTTTACATGCATATATATACAGCAACAGAGACGGAGAGAGAGAAGCAGGCAGGGAGGCGTGACTAAAAGTACTTAAAAGTATCAGACTATTTCAAGTAATCAGTACTGAATGTAATAGATAATAGCTGAATAGATGACAACATCTGTAACTTACAGGAGCTTGGTAACAATAATAGACCAGCTAATATGCTGTGCTTGGCTCCTCTGCCTACACACACACATGAAATGAATACACTCATATATCAATTGAATGATTAATTAGTTGAACACATTAACAATATGAATAGAACTTATAAACACACATTATCCCATTTATGACTGAAAATCGGATCCTTCAGCATGCCAAAAGACGCACAAATCGAACTGGGTTCGATTGAAAAAAAAAAACGCATCGCCGCAGCCACTTGTCCGTTTTTTCCGTACGAAAAATCGCACCCTGTCTGCAAAGGCCTTTAGTCTTATTCAAATGAATATCGTTCTTATGGTATTGTGGCTTCGGAATTTATGCCAGATTTAGGACATGTTCACACAAAGCGGCCTCTCTTGGCGCTGCACTCCACTGCTTTTTTGGCAGGGCGGAGCGCTTTCAAAACTTGAAAACTTTTCCAGGTAAACTCATGTGACTACGGCTGCAATTATCGATTATCTTGTAAGTGATTATTCCATCCATTTCCTCTTTGATTAATTTCGAATCATTGAGAAGTGTGTTTTTTTTTATCATCACAAGAAAATTATCCATCAACGAATCAACACGAAAACACTGTAGTAGATGTTTTATAATAAACAAAATCATATTAGTCTGATGATCAACCACCTGAGACCCATTTTATACTTAGTCACATAACGGCGCAGCACAGTGTGTGTTGTGACTGTTGCTCCCCTACATGTGACATTTTAACAGCTGTCAATCACAAAGAAGGAAATGCTGCTCAGGAGGGAGGCAGGCGATTTACCAAAACATCAGCAGAGTACCGGTTGATAAATGGCTGTTGACCACTGCCAAGAACCACTACCCTCCCCTGGGCTGTCTGTCTCTAAAGCCAAAGATAAGCAGCCTCCTCCTCTTGGCCATGGTTAAATGTTAAAAAATAAGGAGGGAATACATATTGTTTAATTAAAACCAGCTGAGTTCTCTGAGTGTGTGCCGATTTCATATTGGCACAAAATGTGATGCAGCCAGGCAGCACTTTTTTCCTATACGGGCTACAGCACGTATGAACACTAGTGGGTATATTAGCCAGCAGGCAGCCGTGCGTGAGAGGGTATCTGTGTCTGTGACTAGACTCCATGTGTCTGTGAACAAAACTAATGGCTGGATTTTCATTCAACTTGTTGGGAATGGCCAGTAGTAGTCTCTTTTAACAACCTAACAGGTTGTTAAAAGAGGCTGTGCTCGCTGCCCTGTAGTAAAGTTTTATTATTTAAAATATAAATTAACAGATACAGGCTGTTAATTTTTAATTTTTTTATGACCTCCCCAGCCTTGCCCTCTAAGGATTTTACAGCAAGCAGGATAATTCTTGTTGTGGTGAAAATAAATAGAACATTTAGATGTTTTTTTTTTTTTTTTACAAAAGTGCTTTGTAGCCTACCTGTGTACTTGCATAGATATGTCCAATGATGTGGCCTGTTTGGTTCAAGCTAAAGAGCAGAATCTGTGTAACGGCAGCACTTACAGTACAGGCATGAAAATGTATTCAATACCAACCAAACATAGGGATGGTACATCCCCTCATATATTGCTACAGCATGAAATACATCAATAATTAACTATTTGGTCATACTACTTTTGTGTGACATAGTTGAACTACAAGCTCACAAAGTGTTGCATTGAATTTTATTTTTTGTGAAAGTGGTGTCTGTGGGTTTTATGAATATTGAACCAATGAAAAGTATTAGTATAGTATAAGAGCTTATGACAAAATAATAAACTACATTGGATTTTTTTCCCTGAAAAGTAACAGTTTTGGACATAAGGTTTCCACCCGACAGTGATGATGAATCAATGTCTTATCTTCCTGCTCAGCTTTCTCAACTTAGGTTGCGAAATCTGTTGCAACCTTTTTTATTTCCTTAATCGCCCTCCTCAGTTATAAGTAAAGCAACAATAACCCATTACATTACATTACATTACAGTCATTTAGCAGACGCTTTTATCCAAAGCGACTTACAATAAGTGCATTCAACATAGGTAGGAAACGAAACTACTAATCACCAGAAGTCTTAAGTGCATTTCCTGCAAAAACAAGCAACCAAGAGTATAGCGCTAAGGTAAAAGTGCAATATATCAGCTACCTACTTTCTTAAACATTACATTCATTACATTTTAAAAGGTACGAGCAACTTTTTCTGATATGTAGTAAAGGCAAGAGGTGCTATTCATTGGCAAAAGTAATTATGAAAATGGAGTGTCATCCAGCAACTGGAGCTGCTAGATTCCAGCTAGCAGATGTGTGAAAGTTGTGTGCTCATAGGGATAATGGAACATGATGAGAAGGGTATAATTATGTGGTTCTACTTACGGTGTGATTATCTGTGGACAGCAGTGAACTTAAAATATGACATACTGTAGCACATTTGCTGACATCATACCTGCCTTAAGAGGTTTTTCATACCTACTGTTCTACTTATAATTTAACTGTATTTCCATCTTATCAATTATTTTATTTTTTATTTTATTTTTTTATATTATTTTCCTTTTTTACTCCATAACATCCAGCATTATTATTTGGATTATGGTCTTGTGTTGTATTGTTGTGTTAGCACAGTCTCTGTGGAACATGTCCCACCAACATATTGCTGCTCGTAGAGAGAGATACATACAGTATAAACCCCTCTTGATTGACTGGTCTGAAAAGGCCACTGACCACTGAGTGGTGGCTGGCAACTTGGCTGACAACTTCTCTTGAGACAACTTGTTGTGATTTGACAGTTTAATAAAATTGAATTGTATTGAATTGAAAACTCTACAGGAATTGGATTACAGAAGTGACATTTCACCGGGAAAGAGATAGATATACATCTCAGATATATATACATATGTATACATATTTATAGCTCAGGGGAGATATTAGACTTTTAGCTCATTAAGCTCTGTGAGCCACTCTGCTATACTGTATTCGGTTTAAAACATTTATTTTCTACATCTGCTGTGTATGTGTCCCCATCCAATTAAAATAATTCCCTACATCTTTAACACAAGAGACATCGGAGGTGACACCACCAATTAAGACTGTCACGCCACATAAAAATCATGTTTATGATGTAATCTAGCTCTATATATTGAGTGCGACTATGACAGTGAGAAGTAAATGGGGGTGTTTATTTTGATCAGTGTTAAAAAAAAAAGATAATGACAATGTAATGAATGCTTTACTGAAACTAAATTGCAATAATCATAACTTAGTATCTCCATGAAGTTAACTTAAAATACATAATAAAAAATGTTTTGACATTTGACAAGTTTCTGTAAGTGACGTGTAGATGATGTGAAATACGATATTTGCATTTGAGGCAAATGTGCTTTTCAAAATGTAAACATGTTAGAGCTATACACATACTGTGGGATTCTAGCTGACAGCAAATGGGAAATTGTGCATGCATAAATGCATGACTACAACCACTCAGATACAAAGTAGTAGCTAGTGTCTGGCAGGTGATTTCATTCTCGAAGTACATCACTACAATGGGAACATTGTGTTCATACCCGCTTCTTCCATAAACATCTCTGATTGGAAAATAGCAACCATAAAAAGAAAAACACAAAATATGCATGTTGCATAATATCAACAGCCATTGGCAAAATGTCCAAGTCAAGGATCAGTTGTGCATTCATCCTTGTTTCTTTACAATTGCTGTAATGGCAAACTCATTATATTATGTAAAATCAAACTCAATATGGATCAAGGGTGAAGGTAAACGTTATTGTCAACATGGGGTAATTGGCTTGGACTCCCACCCCTGCTGCAGCCCCACAAACACAACAGTACACTCTCAATAGTGAGATTCATCTACCCTTTTGCAAATCGGTCCTATTTCAAAGCATCCATGTCCATCCTGTTCTAAATGTCAAAACAATGAGCTAAACTGCTTGTAGGGTGTGTGAATTCAGGAAATTTGACATATAAATACCCATAAATTGATTAATAGGCCTATTATTTTATTTTCAAATTTCTTGGCATCTATTGTTAATTATAGACGCATTTTCCAGACAAAGTCACACTGATAAGAACCAGTATGCGCACACAGGCCGGATCCAAGACATGCAATGTAAAAGTGGTGACAGCACTCACGTGTAAAAATGCATCCCATCAAACTTTCAGATGCCGTTTTTCTTCTCAGTGTGGAGTTAGAAGGTTTGGGATGGATGTCTATTGTGATCTCTCACTCTTGAAATATATACCTTGGTTTATGTTGTGTGTAAACAATTATAGCGATTCTCAAAGCAGTTGTCCCCCAAATCCCACCTCCAGTCGCAGAGGGAGCGCTTCCTACGATCATGGCACCAGAGCCTGCTTGATCGCAGCTGTATCCCCTCAAACCTAATTTATGCTCCGCCGTACAGAGAACGGCCGAGAACGGCAAGCTCACGACGGTCGCATGTGAGCTTGTATGTCAGCTGTTGCAGGGTGAAGCATGTCTCGCTAGGAGCGCCGTCACCAGCCAGCACACAAGAGGAGGTTGAATGAACAGAAACCAACGCTCCCCAAAACAACAGGTTTGGGGATTTGTTGGGAATTGATTTCATGTATCCGGCACCTGCGCTTGCAGTCTCATTGTTTGTAAACAAGAAATCCGTCTATATCTCCATTATGACCACGGATATGCTCTATAAGTGTGGGGAAACATATCTTTCATTTCATGTGTCTTTAAACAATCTCACCAGCCGGTGCCAAGCTGATTGGACTCAGCTATTTCCACACACTCAGGAGAGAGTCGTGACTAAATGGAAACCCTGCTGTGATCTTTTCTCTCCTGTAGCAGCCTCAATATGCTAGGCTATGCACGGCAGCCATAATGGCATGAATTTGTACTGTATGTTACTTACTTCACAGGGGTTACCAATGATACTGATTAAGTTTGTGTTCCAGTAAAACTGGATCAGTAAAACTATGCCTAAATCTATCCCTAAAGCTATGCCTAAACCTAACCTTAATGCTAGCCATAACCTCAGTAAAACAATGCCTACACCTAACCGAAAAAATGTAACGCCTTCTGTCCACCATGGGATTGAATTCATAGCCAAGCGTCGCTAGTCATCAAGCCACAAAGGTCACTACCGTAACAGTAGCTATCCAGAAAACAAGCAATCCCTTTCAACTTTCATGCTACGGTAACAATAATTGCACACAGAAGACAGACGACAGCTGGGCTTCCATTGAAACTCTTTCATTTCCAGTGAAAAAAAGATAACAACTCTCGGCTGCTTGCCATGCATATTGGTAATCCCACAGTTGCTCATGGAAATAAGGAGATAAAAGACAGAGCAGAATGAAACATTCTGACTTGAAAAAGCCTCCCCCTCTCTCTCTGTGTGTGTGTGTGTGTGTGTGTGTGTGTGTGTGTGTGTGTGTGTGTGTGTGTGTGTGTGTGTGTGTGTGTCTGTGTGTGTGGTCAGCAGTGTTCAAGAGACCTTGAAGCATGAGGAAGACGTTAGACAGCTGACCTCCTCGACCGCCCTCGCAAACTGCCTGGCTACTTTTCCCCTCTGACCAACCCAATCCGTAACGCCCATCCACCTGGTATGACCGTAACGCGCTGCATCATCTTCATCCTGTCCGCCCCGGAAGGGGGTCCCCTCTCTTGCTATCCTTCCAGAGGTTTCTTCTTTTTCCTTCACTCAGCTCAGTGGGAGTTTTTCCTCACCCGATTGAGGGTCTAGGGACAGGGGGGGGATCATGTGACACGTCGCCCGAGCTTCAAGACCTTCGGCCTGCACCTCCTGGTCATTTATCACATCTCTAGCCAGCTCTTTTGAGGGCAGTGACGGAGCAGAGACGACCGACCGCCCCCCTATCTACCACACTTGCCTTCACTCACTAGCGACTCCCCATTCACAATCAACCGTATCCACTACACCTGCCTCCATTCACCATGCACAGCCAATCCTTGTTAGAATCTCCACAGTATAACCTGCTACCTCTCAGTCGACTTGTCTGTTCTGCTTCACGACAGACCAAACATGGGTCGTGAGTACTGTGCTTGTAGATTGGCTATGTCTGCTATTCATTGCTTTCAAGTTTGTCTTTGAGAACCACTGTTCTAAACCACTGTCCTAAATCCTAAGAGTTTTCTGAAAAGGTTATGTTGCTATATATATAGCTCAAATCTAAAATGACACTGATACTGTTGTGGTATCAATTAAAGGGACAGAGAGAATAATAATGCGTAATCTAGCACAGTAAATGTATTCCAGACATATGACATATGTATTCTAGTATTTTATCACAAGTAAATGTCACTAAATGATTATGTAAGATGTTCTACAATATATTGGCACCAAGGTAGGAAATAACCACAAATGGCTCCATCTCACAGAACACTACCAAGGGATCCAAGATGGAGCCAGGTGTATATCGATAGATAAGCAGTAGCACACATCCAGGATTAAGAGTAAGGTTAGTTAGACAAGGTGGCATGCCAAACCAAGGTCCTGGGAGGACATATAGCGTGCCAAATCAAATGTGAGATGATGGGAATTGGGGGACAAACATGTATGATGCCAGGAAAATTAGGTATTCTGCCATTAAATATGCCACATACATAAAGCCCTAAGGACTAAGTTTAGGACAAATGGCCATGACATGGCAAAATCTTTTTTTTAGAAATGACATGATTAATGACCGTATTGGAAAGATGACGGAGAGGAGGACTGATAATTGCAGTATAAAACCTAATGTCAAGGAGTTGAAGATCAGACCATCTGTATCACTTATGCTACACTTATGCTTCTGTAGACTTAACCTCTGCATAGCATCAATAAAGCCACGCTTGAGCAGTATCTACTGCCTCACGTCTCTTGATCATTTCTCTGGAAGCGAAGACCCAGCCACAGAAATCTACTACAATACTTTCCCGGTTTTAATGAGCTAGTAGTGGCTTAGTGTGTGGCATAGTGTGGCTTAATTGTTAGCTCACCTTGCATCTGCCAGTGTCGCCCTGACAACAGCCCACGCAGCCACAAAGAGAGCTGGAACCCCTGTAATGACAAAATACAGTGAGAAGACATACAGTAGGGAGTGTTTAACGACCTTGTCCTGGTGGAGCTGTAGTATAAGTGGTGGAAGAAGTTTTTACTTTTTAGTAAAAGTAGCAATACCACAATATAAAAATACTATGTTACAAGGTCTGTATTCTAAATGTTTACTTGAGTAAAAGTACAAAGTATTGGAATCCAAATATATATTTTTTCAAACGTATCCAAAAATATCCAATCTACAAGATCACAATGTGTTCCAATGCAACACTATTTGCCTCTGAGATGTAGTAGAGTAGAAGTCTATTGAATGTTTTCTGACTGTCCATTGGTTTTGGAAATTCAAAATGTTGTCCTATGTTGTCCATTTTTAGGGAATCAAAAGTCGTTGGACTCTATTTAGAATACAGGCTACATAATGTGTAAACATGAAACATGTTATTCATTCTATGGTGCAGATACTCCATCCGAGGAAAGAACCAGACATAGTTATTTAATATACCTGCAGAAATTACACTGTCTGTCATTTCTCAGATGACACTGAATACTATCATCATCCAGGCATAATGCAGGGTGTTCCAAGTGCCAGCTGCCGACTAGATGGCCGTACATTACAGCATCTACAGCCAGATACTTTTTATATTTTGCGAGATGCTTCTCCTTCCTAATCGTCCTGCGCCTCCATGCGGCAATTGTCAATGAGCTTTGCATCCAGTTGCATTGGAGCACTTGTTACATAAAACAAAATGTATACTGCTGTCACCAATTGCTTTTATGTGTACATGCACTGTACATGCACTTGGCATACACATGCAATTCACCAATTCTAAATGATTTCTCCTTCATTCCCTCATATGAGTATATCTAACTATATAAATGGCGACCAACTTCCGCACCCTCGGTGTCGACACCCCACAGCTCTGTTATCGAATAAACAACGCACCGCCAGACCACATGTCGCCAACTGACTCGCCACGGCGGCCGCGCTGAATTTACGCCTCGCGTAGGGGACATCTCACTGCTCACTACACCTTTTCCACCGCGCAACATAATTAATTCTACTCACCAAATGTCGGACAAAACGGAAGGGGAGGCAGCTTCGTACCGTTTACCGTGCGCACGACCTCATCACCACAACAGCAGGCAGCCGCTGCGGGGGTTTTTTCCTTTTTTTCCAAACTTTTTTTTTGGTCACCATTTTCTCCAGGCACCATTTCTGGTGTAACGTGCGGCAGCATGCGCTCGGTTGCCAGGTTCGCTGCGGCAGCATGCGCTGGGTTGCCAGGTTTGCACAGCCAGCGCCAGAAACAAGCAACCACCTTCATGAAAAAAAAAAAAAAAACCGAAATGGTCCGCAATGTTCCAGGGGTGTCCCCGCGCGTCCCAACACTCCACAGGGGGTCAGTGGACCATCAGGGGGTCCGCGGACCCCCTCTGGACCCCCTGAAACATAACAAATATTATTTCTTCAAATTTTTTCCTTTTTCAAAAAAACTTTTCCACAGTTTTACTCCGGCAATTTGGGTCCCCCAATATACACACGGCCACGCTGGGCCCCGTGCGCGGCTGGGGTTGAGGGGGGCGTAGCCCCCCGAAACTCTAGTTAGTAATAATCTGATCAAGTTTCTTTGCTCCCAAGAATATCTGCCAATAGTAGGCCTACCGATTTGATATTTAGTTTAATTCAGCTGCGTTGTGCAAACTTACATTTACCTACATTACGACTCCAATAGCGAAAATAGCAGATCTAGAAGCCCACACTGTGAGATTGTAGATCGGCTATTTTCGCTATTTTGGAAGATTTTTGTTTTAGTGTGTTTAGTAAACACACAATACAGTTTCAGTCAGTTTTTGTATACCCTCATTTATTGATATATCATACAGTGTGTGTGTGTGTGTGTGTGTGTGTGTGTGTGTGTGTGTGTGTGTGTGTGTGTGTGTGTGTGTGTGTGTGTGTGTGTGTGTGTGTGTGTGTGTGTGTGTGTGTACACACACACACACACATATGTATATATATGTATTATTTCTAATTCTAGTTTGTTATTTTGTTGTTTGTTTTAGTTAACTATAATAACCATAGTGTAGATTAGTGGAACCCCCTGATGATGTTTTCAGAGCACAGTGAAGGCAACAGTATGCAGTATGTTTTCTCTATCTGGTAAGGTGGGCAAATGCCAGAAGCACCGCCTGACCACGGGCTGCTAAGATTGGATTATTTATTGATCTAATAATAAAATATCTTTTTCTTAATTTTATTTAAAAATTACAAAAATCGATTTGGACGGCTGGCGTAGCGGTCCGGGTCGTGGGTTTGAATCCCAATCCCGATGACCTTTGCTGTGTGTCACTCCCATCTCTCTCTCCCCATTTCCTGTTAGTCTACTGTATACTATCAATAAAGGCAGAAAAGCCCCCAAAAATATCTTTAAAAAAAAGCACCACTTTAATGTGCTCGCTATTTCTTTCTATGTCTGTTGATTCTGCCCCCGAGCCGAGTGCGTATGCAACCAGTGCGGTTTTCTGGCCTGGTGTTTCAGAGTGTTACTGTAGCTCAGATGTTTCCTCAGTTTCTACATTATATCCACCCCTTAGTAAGGGTTATAAGTATCTTGTACAAAAAAGGATTTTACACCTGTAAATGTCATACACACTCCAAGTAGTGCTAAACTAAACCTACATCTATCAGGTCTATCGTAGTACCTGGCATATTGCAGTGGTTCCCAAAACTGGGGGTCAGGTCCACAAATTATTTTGGGGGGTCCCCAGATGATTAGCTTAATGTGCAACATCGTTTTCTCACTCAACAGTAAACAAACCCAACAACGATTTTTTTTTATTTGGCCAAATTGTCAAATATTACGTAAGAAATAGGCAAACATTGCGAAAATAGCTGATCTACAAGCTCTGCTATTTTCACAATATTTATCTGAGGAACCGAGTCAAACTAAATAGAGTTCAGAGGGAAGCACGCACATCTGTGGGTCTTCATCAGGTCTGATACAATACATGAATATTAATAATGATAATAACTTGAATTTATATAGCGCCTTTCTGAAACCCAAGGACGCTTAAAAACCCAAGGACGCTTGAAGGAGGCGTGTTATATTCAACAGGAGAGGAACGCCACAATCAGAGGCAGCTGTAGTAGTGATTAACCACCGTCACACCAACCAGATCTACAGGCTGTTAGTGCCATGCTGAGAGCTTGTAGATCTGGGAAAGAAAAAAAGGGGGCAGTAAAGCCGACTGTCAATGAAAAAAGGAGAACAATTCTCCAATTAAAGGGGATTACAGGGTGGGGTGGTTATAAGGCCAACAGTATAGTTCATGTGCAATTAAAAGTAACTTCTCAATAAAAACGCCTAGATATAACGACAAAAAAGGACAAAATCAAAGACGGTGCAAAATTACAAATATACACGAAGATAAAAAATAATAGAGAAGAATCACAGAAATGGCTTGACATCAAATTATTTGTTGAGCCCACAAGGAGCCATAGTATACTATTGAGTGTGATAGTATAGTATTGATTATAAAAGGCTTCACGTTGGAGGAGTAAGCGGTTATAATCACCACCACAGGGGTGGGTCGGTCTACCTTTTCTATCCCCCAATAACAAAATTAAGTGATGCTGTGTCCACATTTATTAAAATGTGCTGCAACAAGGTTGCGCACATCACCACATCTGATATTACTCCTGTGTTCACTGATTCGAGTGCGGAGGGCTCTTAGGCATTTCATGAGATGAACCAACCATGAAGCAAAGGTGTTAGAGCATGTGATCACTCCACGTATTGTCACTTCTTTTCCACTGGTGTTCAGTCTGGGATCAGTGTCAATGATATGCCAATGTTTGTGCAAAATCTTTCTGAAATCAAAGCCCATAGGAGAATATCTGGTGATACAAAAGGGAGAATAATTTGTTTTGTTGTGTGCGTGTAGTGGGAATCAGACACTCCTCCTCAAAACGTTGAAAAGCAGTGTCAATCCACTCTGGTTATACACCTGTATCAAAAACCTGTTGGTAAGGTCGTCTGCTTGTATTTGATAATGCTCATGAGAGCTACACACCCTTCTTGCCCTATGGCGGCAGTAGCTCAGGGGTAGAGTGGCCAGTAGAGCGGCTGGTTGAAGCACACAAGGTTCCCAGTTCGATCCTGGGCTCCCCCAGGGTTAGTGTCGAGGTGTCCTTGAGCAAGACGCTGAACCCCTAATTGCTCCCGATGAGCAGGTTGGTGCCTTGCATGGTTTCCTCCACCATCGTTGTATGTGTGAATGGGTGAATGTAATGCACAATCTATGTAAAGCGCTTTGGATAAAAGCGCTATATAAATGCAGCATTTATTTACCTATGGCAGTGATTCTCAAACTTTTTCATGTCAAGGACCCCCCAAATTGACACTTATTAGCCCGCGGACCCCCATTTGCGCCATAAGAGACGTTTTTTACGGCTCTAGCAGTGATTTTCAACCATTTTAATTTCAAGGACCCCCTGTTTGCATGCATTAGGCTACGGACCCTCATTTAATGGCATTTCCATCTCTGGGACCCAAATTTATCTTGTAAAATCAATGTTAATTTAACTCTGAGAGTGTACAAATGGAACCAAATGGACCCGTTAGGGTCCATTTGGTTCCATTTGTACACTCTCAGAGTTAGAGACCCATAAGGGTCAATTTGGTTCCTAACTATCTATCATTTAGCTGGGGACCCCCTGGAACTCCCTCAAGGACCCCTGGGGGTCCCCGGACCCCACTTTGAGAACCAATGACCTATGGAACTGACTGATTGGATAGATCCGTCTGCAGATTAACCCCTTCTTTAAGTACCAAAACATAAAAAAAAAAATGTATACGGGAATCACTGAATTCAAGTGTGAAATTTAAATGGTCATTACAGGAGTTTAGATAGTGGTGATACAGATTATGGTTTTCAGCCGTATCATTCCAAATTATAAAAATATCATCAATGTAACGTTGGTAGGAGAGTATATTGGAATAGAAGGGGTTGGCGTCAGCGTTGAGCACAAAGGACATTTCAAACAAACCCATGTAGAGATTAGCGTAACTATTTAGTCAGACTGTCTCTCTTTCCGTCTTTTTCTCTATTATTATTATTTTTCCAAATATTTGAGAAATAACATAACAAGATCATTGTTTCAAAAACATATAAATGTATACTTTGTATTTTGTATTGTATTGTTTATCTTATTGTTACAAATGTGTATGTTTATGACAAAAATAAATTGTTACAAATTTGTATGTTTACGACTAAATAAAAAAACTGTTAAACATAAAAAGTATTAACTGCCTCTATACCGCCACTGTGTGGAATGTTGGTATAGAAGCTGGCCACGTCAAGCGTGACCAATAAACAAGCAGGGGGTATACTGATAGATTTCAACTTATTGATAAAATCGATAGAGTCTCTAGAGTAGGAAGAAAGATAAATAACCCAAGGTTTAAGCCAATGGTCAATAAAAGTGGAAACATTGCTAGTCAGGGACCCAATGCCACTGACTATCGGTCTACCAACAAGAGGAACAGTTTGTGACTTATGCCGTCTCAAAATGTCACAGTTGTAATCAGTAGTGTTTTGAATAATCCCACTCCCACCCTTATCCGCTGGGCGGATAATAATGGTGGTGTCCTTACCTAATTATGTGAAACAATCTATTTTTTTCATTGACAGTCGGCTTTACTGCCCCCTTTTTTTCTTTCCCAGATCTACAAGCTCTAAGCATGGCACTAACCTACTCAGCCTGAGCCTGTAGATCTGGTGGGTGTGACGATGGTTAATCACTACTACAGCTGCCTCTGATTGTGATGTTCCTCTGTATATAACACGCCTCCTCCTTCCATGTAATGTATCAGACCTGATGAAGACCCACAGTGGTCGAAACGTTGTTTAACACTTAATACATTTTCTACTGGGAGCTACAGTGTGCGAACTTCCCTTCCTTTCCTCCAAAATAAATGTAAATGCCAAAACATTTTGGGAGTTTGGGAACCCTTGGCATATTGAGTAGCATGGTGGATTATAAAGCGTACTCTTTAAATTGCTTTACAAGTATGGATATTGACACAAGCGGGTCTCTCAAACAATATTTTGCATTGTGTAGCCATGCAGCAGCTGCAAAGAGGTTAAAATAGGCCCCCTGATTCCTCTCAATGGTAGAGAATGTGGTGTCAGGGTGAGCTTTGAATCTGATATATTCTGGGTATATATCAGTAAATATATAGCTTATCAGCTGTATATCGCCAACTATATTGGCTAATATCAGCTTACTATATCAGTCTTCCTGTTCTCTCAGAAATCGGTATTGGTCATCCTCTAATTAGTGTTGCACAGGTCTTTTTGCTTTCAAACTCCTCTGCACACAGCATAAGCCCCAACTATAATTAGTTAAAATCATATGTAAATATGAATGAATTATTTCCTGTGCATTGTGCATTATCATGCATTGTATAATGTTTGTGAATTGCCAGGGGCAAACCTTAAGCTAAATTGAAGGCTGCCTGCATGGTTCCTACTTCAAATGGACTCTTCTTACTCATAACTCTAGGACTGACAAACACAAACTGACAAATGCATGCATGTGCACAAATACGTGCACACATGTATGTGCGTGTGACACACACACACACACACACACACACACACACACACACACACAAATGCCATTACTGTTTTGCTTTGTCCCGATTTGTATTTTGTGTTGTCCTTGTAGTCGACATGACTACAAGGTGCCCACATGAAAAAAATAAAGTACAAAACATTTTTTTTTCAAATGCCATTACTACACAAAGTGACTTTGTCAGTCCTTTGTGCCAGTAGCCACAAGCTCCACAACAAAGCCCCCATACAGAATATTCTGTTCTTGGATTAAAGACTCCTGCTTGACTCTGGTGCATATGGACTACTAGAATGTACACTAAAGAACCATAAAACCTGATTTATATTAAGACCAAAAATAGCCAATCTACAAGCTCACAAAGCATTGCAGCGTGACAAGTTGGGAGCTCGCAGATTAGCCTTTTTTGTGTGAGACACAACAAAGTATAAATAAGCATCACTTTGCTGTGCTTTAGATTGATAAACACTGTCCTCAACTACTACAGTATATCTGTTCTGCCCCTCTCTCTCACACACACACACACACACACACACGCACACACACACACACACACACACACACACACACACACACACACGCACGCATTAGTTGGTGATACTGATACTTGATATCCCTGTACAGTGTTTAATGTTATGTAAGCTACTGAGAGTTTTTCTACTCACCCCATCCAATGAGCGTGAATCCCCACAGGTATCTGCTGTCTGATAGGAAGGCCATGAAGATAAGACTATGGAGATAGAGACCTTCCACCAGGATCCAGTAATAGTTGGTGGAAAGGAAATAGATGAAAAGCAGCACTGCAACCTTGCAGCCAATCTAACAAAGAAACAGAACACATGCATCCTACTGGTGACATAATGTATGGAGAAAAAAGTCATGCGTTTTAAATAAATTATTGAGATTCTTGTACATGCCTTAGTGATTGATCACAACCAGACCCATCGCTACAGGCGCAGACGCTTCAAAAAATGACATCAGGCAAAACAGTGTGGTGTGTCTGTGGAACAGGACTGTGTGCATAACTACAGTAGATGAATCACTGGGAAAAAACAATTAAAGCAGACATTTAGTCTTGAGCAGGGGTCGTCAACATGCCGGCTTGTGATGGACATTTTCCTCAAACAAAATTTTTGCCACAGACATACAAAATGAGTGGTCAATAATATTACCATAAATACTAAATGTATACTAATCCAGTAGAAATGATGGAGAACACATGCTGTGTTTTTAAAGAGGGAGTGTACGTACTATCAAAATAAAATAAAGTTCAAAGGGATGAGGACTTACCATGGTTAGTCCTCGTCCCTTTGAACTTTATTTTATCTATTTATTTATATATTATTAAGATAGTACGTACAGGAGTAGTTAAGCTGAGAGGGAAGGCGTAGAAGGAGCAATGTGACCCTGTTTCAAAAATTGCTTTAAAAGTCAAGGGTATTATTGTTAATATTTCCATGGCCATCTCTGTACTTTTGTCTACTTCCTACTTCACTTTCTTCACTTTCTAAATTGAACTGCTGGCTTTGTACTTTTCAAAGCATTAAAGACAATCAGAGACAGTGAGAGTAATTGTCATATTCACAGAGAGAATAAATTGTGTGCACATCCCACGCCTGCATTTAGGCCAGGTGCTGGACATCAAGGGAAGAATCAAGGATAAGAAGAAGAAAGTCTGCACACTGTTCTCAAGCTCCAAAGTAGTTTTTATTTATGCAACGTTTTGACCTTCTAGGTCTTCATCAGGCAAATATTATAATGACAGACAAAAGCATCATATATATATACACAAACATTGGCTAATGATGATATACAACACCTGGGAGTCAGGAGGAGCAAAAAACACCCTACAAAAAACACCCTACTCCAATCACAGGGATCACTACACTCCTCTGGGGAATGTTCAATGCATGGGCAGGAAATAGACTTTTCTCATTTCATTTAACATATTAGATAGTAATAGCCAGTCTGTACATTTATGAAAAACCAACAATAAAAACAGTTAAAAGTCATAAATGATGATAATATATTGTATATAGGCCTATCCATGATGATTTCTTTTTGTTATGTTAGTGTCCCTGGTGAGGTTTGAACCTGGGATCCTCTGCACAAGGTACCAGGTAGACTACCCCTAGACCACTGACTGGGTACAAAAGATTAGCCTAGAATAAATCTATGTCCCTATGAGGGAACAATAATTAAGCTAAAAAACCATAAACTAGAGGAAAGGCTTTATATCAAATCCTCATTTAGACAGGAGACATGGTATTGAGGAGATAAATCCAATAGGTCTAACGTTTGAGAAGTAACCTTTCGAGATCTCCAACTCTGGGTTGCTTTTCAACCTTCTCAACACCAACATATCGCAAATTATTGAGATTATGACCGGCCTTTTTAAAATGAGCAGCAACAGGATCACGTTTGGATATTTCCTGGCCGGTGTGAGGATGACTAAAAACCTTGCATGTTTTATGTATGTGCATTGCACACAGTTGCCACACCTATAGACAGAGCTGCCAAGTCTCACCCTTTGAGAGTGAGAGTCACGCAATTTAACCTCTTCACACGCCTCATGCCACACTTGCCATTTCACACGTTTTTTCCCCCTCTCACCACTTTATAATTGTTTTTTATTGAATTATATATTTACATAACTTGTTGCTTGAGGCTTGCCGTTGTGGGTGATATCCCCCCCACTTCTGGGACGAAGAAAAAAGAAAAAGAAAATACCTCAGAGCAGAAAAACAGCAACCGGGTCGAAAACGTAACGCTCGTCCTAAAACACACTGCCCCATTTTTTTTCGCGGACCGTGGCCAACGGATTAGACCCGGGGCGAGGGGTCCTCCTCCTCCTCGCGAGTCTCGTGTAATAAACCCTGTCTCGAAAAGCCCCGCCTCTCCCCGAAGCCCCGTGCCTAAAAACAAGCGCGCCTTCTCCAATTTCCCTGGTTCTCCAATTTCCCTGTGACATATATATGGCTGTAGTTAAATGTGAAGCTCTTTCTGCCATAAATATGCATCCATGCGTTCTGCACGCCGTCGGTCGGCTGCAACATTTCCTTTTTGCCACACATCTACACTTTATGGAGTACATTTCTTTGTACCGAATTAACCGAATTGAAGTAACAAAAACCCCAAATAAAAGGGAAAAAACCCCGTCCCTGATGAGTCTCACTCCTAGATTTTCCTGAAACTTGTTTCCATCTGGTACTACTTGGAAATTGGAAGCACTCTGAGTACCGAAATCTGATCTAACCAAGCTGTCCCTCAAGTTGGGAGAGCGTTTAAACACAATTAAGTCTTGTTTTTTCTGGAAAAGCTTTTTTCAACCTTGGATCAGACTGGATAATGTGCCAGTGTTATTGAATGGCACCTCTAAACTGTGAGCCCAGTGGAGAGTACTTGGTGCAGCACATAGGAGGGTTGTTACAGGTTTTCTTATTTTGGGGGCACAGGCAATCACTTTGTGTGTTACCTGGTCAAAACACTCACTAGCTCCTGTGTTTTGCTCCTCCTGACTCCCAGGTGTTATATATCATCACTAGCCAATGTTTGTGTATATACTGTATATGATGCTTTTGTCTGTCATTATAATATTTGCCTGATGAAGACCTAGAAGGTCGAGAACGTTGCATAAATAAAAAGTAAGTTCTTTGGAGCTTGAGAACAGTGTGCGGACTTTCTTCTTCTTATCCAAGAATTGTCATATTGACATCATCCACTGGTCATAATATCTAAGCTTAAAAAACTCGAGCTCAGATAGATTTTTCCAGGCCCAATCATTAGGTACGTTCTGTATTCGCCACTGTTTAGTACCTGGTTTAACAAGGTTTGAATACCTGTCTGGCAGTGTCTTTATTATACTGTTAATGTCAATGTTTACACTTGGTTGCATGCTGAAAATAGCCGATCTACAAGCTCACAACGTGTCGCAGCGCAACACGTTGTGAGCTTGTAGATCTGCTGTTTAGATTTTGATAGATCTGCTAGATGTAGATCTGCTTGCTATTTTCAGAGGGGAACACCCGAGAGCTAAACATAAAATGACATGTCTTAGTTCTACTGGATCTCTTCTCTACTAGTCCCTCCTTAACATTTTCAAAAGAATTGTTGTAGAGAGAAAACAAGGGCAGACCAAGTACAGAGCTGACCTCGGTATTGGTTTAAGTACAGAGGGTTTATTAAATGTAATGAAGAGCAATAATTGATTGGTAATGATTTAATCCACCTGCAACAAGGGTTATTAAAGTGATCTAAAACTAACAAAATAACTAACACAAACATTTTAGTTAACTGAAATAAAAATTAGGCTCTACAAAAATACGATAACGAACTGAAACCGTTGCGTTTACAAAACTACCTAAAATTAACAAAAGATTGCCTTAGTTTTAGTCTTTTCAAATATCTTCAAAAATAGCAAAATATTTAGATTTTGTAAGGATTGTAGATCGGCTATTTTTGCTCTTTTTCTGACCTCGTTGAATCTAGCCCCTGACTAATCCATGTTACAATAAAAAATTAAGACTTTACAATCCAAACTAAACTAATACTAAGCCCTTTAAAAAATGTTTAAATACATTCAAGTTGCAACCGCGCTGTAAAAAACGAATTAAAACAAAACAGAAATTGAAAACAAAAAGTAGGAACAACAATGAAAAATGCAAAACTATAATTGACAGAAACACACAAAAAAACAACTTCAAGGGTCTTGTTCCTCAGCTGCGTTCATAGGGAGAATGATGTGCCTGGAATCATCATTTGATAGTATAGTATCCTATTCAACCAGGTCTGATGGGTTTTGTTCACCAGGGATCACAACAAATTGAGTTCTCTCTCTCTAATTGTCTCTTTCAGTACTCTGTCAGTCCATATGTGTCTAAATACAAAATTCTTTCAGTCACAGCATACTGACAGTTACAAAAAGCAGGTTTACTCTTTTGCCACAACAGATATTTTAGATCTACATCTTCCCCTCCTGATCTTTGAGTGCTAGGATCTTATCTGTTTTTCTTCACTCGCTGTTCCCGTTGATCCTTGTGGCACCATGTTTTTACTTTAAATATATTTATTATCTCTGTTGAGCACCTGGTTGATTCTCTCAGATTTAAAAGGTTGCTGCAAAATGTTGATAAATGTTTCCTCTCCGTATAAACTACACATTCATCTGTAGGATACAGCGGATACAGCGGGGCTACAGCGGAGGATACAGCAGGGCAACAGCGGAGGGGGCAGTCACAGACAAGGCTAACTCTCTGACCCCTGGATAAAAGTCTGCTAAATGCCCAGATTATAAATTGTTAACCACAGTAGCCAAATGAGCGTGAACACAGTTTTATAGGTCAGTTGAAAGGGAGCAAGCATTACTCACATACTGAGAGTTGTCCAGTGGGGCCATTGTAACAGTTTTAAAGTTGTCCATCAGAGCTGAATCAAACTCCTGCAAGCCAGCGGCAGTATCAACAACATTGTCCTTCACAAAGATGATGACGGCCCGTAACATGAAGGAAACAAACAGATGCATATGGATGTAGTTCCTGGTACAGTGAAGACGCCTGTAGTGAGAGAGAAAATAGGATTGTATAAATATGTAAACTAAAATAAACTATATGAACAAACTAACAATTACAAACGTATTTACAGTCCAAATTCACGCAGACATACTATTACTATTACTATTAGAACTCAGGTTGTCTAATTATATTAGCAAGCTGAAGATTAGAGATGTAAACTGAAGATAACCTCACCAAGAGTCATATTTGCCTTTTTTTTTGTTTACATATAATTCTTACTAAAATGTCACGGATTACTGTAAAAAGCCTGTTGAACTCTCCAATAATTGGCCAATAATTAACACTCTGCTCCTGGACTTTCAATAACCGAAATGTCAACATGAGTGAATGATGAGAAAGAAGCTGATTAATAGCTAAAAGACAAGCACATCCCAGTCCCAGACCTACTAGGCTGGGTGCTGGATCCAAAAAGTTAAACAGTGTATAAAGAATAACATACTATTGTGTAACGTTTTGAGCCACCAGGCTCTTCCTCAGACCTGGTTTGAAGAAGAGCCTGGTGGCTCAAAATGTTACGTAAGTAAAATTTTGGGAGCAGCAATACTAGGGGCGTGTTCGGATATATGCACTGAGTGCACTGGTTTTCCCTCTGGGCGTTCGTTTATTGAGCTCACTTGGTGCGGTGTTGTTCAAAAATTGAGTGCGCTGCCCCCTTAGGGCACTGAGTGCCCGCACTGAGCGACCCTACCTCAGAAGCATTTTTTTTCCAGTGCGTCTCGTCTCGAGCGCTCCCCGGCGGTGAAAAATGTCGGAGGAAATGCCCCTTACTAACTTACTAACGCAAACCCCATTCACTTAGCTCTCATCCCGAGTTTATGTCACTGATGATGGTGATGTTTATTACCACTGTTGTAATCATGGTTTCTGCTGTTTTATCCTAATTTTCCATTTCCTACACTGAGTGCTTTTTCATGACTGACAATATTATTTTATTACGGACTGTTCCTTGCGCTTTTCTTGTTACTGTTGAATGAGAGAGAATACACGCACATCACGTGCTGTAGGTGCAAGGCTATTAGATACAGCGTGAATGAAAGGAGTAAGGCCTGTATGCTCCATGCATCCATACCAACATAGTAACATTTCAATCCTACTTGGATCTTCATCACGTCAATATGTTTGAAAACAAGGAACCACACCCACATTTATACAACATGCACAGCAATAGGCTAATATGCTCAATGATTGCAGGTGTGATTAACCATCCAAACCAGCCAAGGAGGTTAAAGTTGCAGTTCACACATCATGTCATGAATATAAATGTTTGATCAATAATGCCCCTGCCAAGTATTTTCCTCTCCCAAAAAAATCTACTGGATAAAGTAGTTATATAGTACCTTGAACATGGCTCTGTCTGTGCCCTCATTAACAATTCCAGGATCTATTAATTATGCCATTATGGCACACCTGCAGGAACAACCCCTAATGAATATGCTAATATGCCATGTCCCTGGAATCAACATGCAGAACCCCCCCGCATTTAAAAAAAAAAATAATACATTAATTAATAATAATAAAACACATCTCGGTCACACACTATGGCAAAATGCAATAATCATTTTAAATATACGTTTTAAAGTTATTAATTGAAGTTATAAATTAATTGCAATGTAAATAGTGTTACCTAGTGTTACCTAGTGTTACCTAGTGTTACCTAGTGTTACATAATGTTACAATGCAGGCAGTGATAGAATAAAGGTTGTGTTCTGTGCAAACTTTAATAGAATAATGACAGCGTGCGTGTGCGTCTGAAGACTGTCATGTGTTGTTACATTGGCCACTGAAGCGAGTGTGTCGTGTTTGCGCGCTAACACACACGTACATAGAGCTGCCGACGCTGATTCTTTCTCATGCTATAGTCTGTTCTATTTTTGGTGAAGAGGGAAACAGACCAAGTACAGAGCCAAAGGTCAAGTTTACTAAGTATTGACAGTTATTTATAGAAAAGATAAGTCTCAACAAACAAAAAACATTAATTTACGCAACACTGATCATAGTGCTGTCAAACAGTCTATGAAGCTATCTATGAAATCTATTGTAAAAGTTTAATCTGCAACACAATTCATACAATATGTAGCGGGGGTCCGTGCTTCATCTGTCTCTCAACTTAGGGGTCCTTGGCCTGAAGAATAGTGAAGACCCCTGACGTCATAATATCAAACATAGATCTTATAAATGATTCATCATCCCATTACAGTATAATATCATAATCGCCTACATTATGATGTTAAATTAAGCAAAGGAGGAGAAGCAATCTCATGCACAGAAATCGGGTTTAAAAACATCCAATATAAAGTAAGCTAGATAAAATCACAATAAGAAAAATATACTTTTCCTCACACATAGGGAATGAGGAAGCCAATTATTCACTTCTCTCAAATTTAAGCTGTTTATTATCATTTTTGCCAAGGTCTGGGATCTGTAGTTGTGGTCTCGGCCACCCTCAGCCATGGTTTTATTCGTTGTTGGTTGTTAAGAGATAATTCCCCAGGTTGGTAGCCTAAGATCAAGGGACATGGTGTTTTTGCTATTGCAAACAGAACATGGAATGGGCCCAGGACGAATATAATTGCACACAGCAGTACAAAGAACAGGAGAGGAGAGGTTATACAGCACGATAGAAGAATACGGGGATGACTTGAAAGGGCTGAGATATCAACGGATACAAATTGAGTGGTGTGGCATGTAAAGGGACAGACAGACAGACAGAGAGATTGAGCTTGAAAGAGCAAGTCAAGAGCATAACAGAGGACGGAATGAGTCATGACTCAAGGCTCATTTGAACAATATTGCTTCAGTGTCTTCCTCTGCAAACTTTCAGTGTACAGAAAATAACGGTATCATGCGCGCGCACGCGCGCACGCACGCACACACGCGCACACACACACACACACACACACACACACACACACACACACACACACACACACACACACACACACACACACACACACACACGCATATTCAGCTATGTCAAGATTTCTCAAAGTTCTACATTTCTTAGGGTTTCACTACTGCTGCTATAATAACAAAGTTTAATGACTCTGTCATCCTCTCTGTTATTGTGTCTACTCCCTCTCAAATATACAGTGCCTGATCTCTGCATTTTATACCAAATGCTTCCACCCCATCTGGTAGTTACTTTCTATGTGTGTTTTTTTCTGCTATGTACACACATATCTACTGCATATCTATCTACTGCATACTGCATTCCTATATGAACACTTGTTCATATCTACTGCATATCTATCTACTACATATCTACTGCATTCCTATATCAACACTGGTTCATATCTACTGCATACTGCATTCCTTCAGCTGTTTAGCTCGTGCATTGCTGCCTTGTTGTGTTTGTTATTGTTGTTTGCAGATGTACGCATTTAATGATTGAAGTAGCTCGTTATATTTGCTTCAGTCCGCAGATTTAATGTCATATGTTGAAGGAACAGCTTCTGGGGAGGTTCTAATTTAGCTATGAATATCTTCGAGTCTGTAGACCTTGCAAGACCTTATCAGATCCTCCGCTCACCTGAAGTATCCGATGATGACGATGGCCACTAGCAGAGAGCTGAAGGACAGAGCGTAGCCGATGGTATACATGACATAGAGCCTGTCAAAGAAGTCCTGCTGTGTAGACAGATACAGATACCGTATAGATCAGTGTTTCCCGACAAGTAATCTCTCAAGAACAGATCCCAAGCTGCGCTACTTCAAATCAAATCCAAAGGAAAAAAATATCAGAGGGCGCTGTTTTTCCCTTTTCTTTTGACGATGGGTTCCCAGATTGCCTAACATGGGGTCTAGGGCAGTGCAAAGGGGGTGGAGATAGCAATCAAAGGGCCTTTTCAAACCAACAAAGACGATTTTATGTTGCAGAAAATCATAAACTCTCCTGACCATTAAATAGCAAACTCCCACATGTAACAAATGTAACATTGTGAAGTACCATAATAACACTGTTAAGTAACCACATGAAACCTAGCATTTAAGCCCTATAGGCGAACATTGTGTGAAAATAGCAGATCTACAAGATGTGAGGTTGTAGATCTGCTATTTCCAATATTTGAGTTTGACGGTTCAGTATTAAACATAACAGAGTATCATTTGTCAGGGAGGATTGCCCTTTGCAGTGTTTTGTTTCAAAAATGTGTCCCGTCTTTAAAACCAGCATACTGCCATGAAGAAAAATTTCTGAACAGAAATTGTATTTATTCAGTGTAGGCCACAGTGAAATCCTCAGTGGTTATTTGATTCTGACAGGGTACATTTGAATTATCTCAGAAATGAATTGAGGATTTTGCAGTATTGACACCTATTGGAGGTCCAACACTTAGAATATTATTACAGTGCCTGATTGTAATCTGGTCTTGACTTTCTATGTGTGTTTTTTATGTACTCACGTACTATATAACACTTGTTCTCAATGTTGGTGTCCGGGGACCACCAGGGGTCCAAATAGACCCTTACGGGTCTTTAACTCTGAATGTGTACAAATAGAACCAAATGGACCAGTAATTTGTACACTCTCAGTGTTAAATTAACACTGAGGATTTCACAGTCTGGATTGGGATCCCAGAGATTAAATCAAAACAAATCAAATCAAATCAAATCAAATCAAATCAAATGGGTGTCAGTGGCCTGATGCATATCAAACTGGGGGTCCTTGAAATTGAAAAGGTAGAGAATCACTGCTATTGGCCCACTGTGAGTACCCAGAACACATGCCATTTCTAGAGACAGAACTTCAAAGGCTTGACACATCGTCGCTGTCGGGTGGAAAACTTTGACTAATTTGACCCTTTAGCCTAGTAGGGTCCCATGTAATTGTGTGGTTGCCTTTGCTGTTTTATGCCATGTTTTTAAACTTGGTAGCACTTTGAGGTTTGCAAAAATGTAAAATTATAAATAATAATTATTATTACGTGTATATCCAAAAACGTTTTCAGGATACAAATAAACTGTGTTCCATGTAGTTATTATGAAGGCTAGTCACAAGCTCTTCTTGATACTTTTCATTGTTTAAATATTTATCCTGTATTAAAATGGCCTAATTGGTGGGTGGGTGGATGTCACAAACGTAACATGCGGACCTGCGAGGCGTACCATTGCTCCGATCCGTACCAACCTTGGCACCTACACTGGTCAGGGGTCTGCCATCAGAATAGCCACACCAGGGGCGAGGCCCCTGGGTGCCACATGCTGCAACTGTTCACTTCCAGTTTTACCAGGAAGTGGTTATAGACACCCGAAACTCTGCATACCCCCCACATTTTTGGGTATAAGGAATGCAGCGGCAAAGACCGGAAGTGACCATTGTTCTTATGAGCACAACATAGGACTAGGTTTGAAGACAATTGTAAAAACAAACAGATGTATCCACTTTTTAGACATGTCATTATAGGTGAAATGTTTTTAAAGTTACTCAAAAATAGCAGAAAAAATAAATGTACAGTATAAAACAGGATCTAAGTGGTTAATGTACGTTTTGTAAGAACAATTCCAAATCTGAAAAGTAACTTAGACTTAAAAAGGGAAATGTTTGCCTCTGAGATGTCGTGGACTAGTACCTCAAAATGATACAGACCACCACTGGTCTGTGTTTGCATCCGCCAAAATAATGCAGCTGCAGCTAATGGATCAGTCAACCAATACTTACTTTGTCTACTTCGTTAGTTGGCTGGAGGAAGTGTAGGCACTCAGAGTAGTTGGCCCATGTCCTGTTCCCGCTCTCCACAACCACCCACGAACCATTCATGTCACATTTTCTATAGGCATGACCTACAAACGCAAACAGCATGTTCTGATTGTCATGTACTGTAGGACAGTGGTTCTCAAAGTGGGGTCTGAGGACCACCAGAGGTCCTTATGGGGGTGTGGGGGGGGTCCCAGCAAATTATGTTGATATAGCATCAGAAATCAGTTTAACCACTTTAAAACTATACAATGACTATTTGAAAATAGCCATTCTGCAAGCTATGCATCACAATGCGACACGTTGTTAGCTTATAGATCTGCTATTTTTGAAAAAATCATGAACTAAATGTGATACATTTTTAATAATGTTTAAACCTTTTGACAAATCTTGCATGGAGGTCCCTCCCTGGTACAAAATATTTTCAGATGGAGGTCCACGGGCAAATACATGTTAATTTGGGGGTTCTTTGAGAACCACTGGTGTAGGCAACAGGTTCTTCAACTTGTCAACTTTTCAGGAACTGAAGAAACTTTGGGCCTTTCTCTGTCATTTCCTATTCTCCTTATAAAAGAATGTCAGGCGAAAAGGGCACAAGGCGGGAGCTTTCCATCCCTTCTGTCCTTTGTATTATTGCTATGAGTACTGTAGATTCTACAGTAGTCTACTTGAGCTGAAACGTTTGGGATCCCCTGCTCAGTGGTGGAAAGTACATTTACTTAAGTACTGTACTTAAGTACAATTTTGAGGTATTTGTACTTTACTTGAGTATTTCCAATTTCCAATACTTTTACTTTTACTCCACTACAATTATTTGAAAACTTTAGTTACTAGTTACTTTTCAGATATAAATGATTACATTATAAAACACACATTAACCACTTCAGCCCTATGTTATACCAAGGCTATTTGAAAAAAGCCGATCTACAAGCTCACAACGTGTCGTATCGCGGCGCGTTGTGAGCTTGTAGATCTGCTTCAAATATTTTAGTACTTTTACTTTTGGTGCTTTAAGTACATTTTGATGCCAATACTTTTGTACTTTTACTCAAGTCAATTTTGAATTCTGGACTTTTACTTGTAACAGAGTATTCCTATATTGCAGTATTGGTACTTTTACTTAAGTAAAGAATTTGAGTACTTTTTCCACCACTGCCCCTGCTGTAGAACAGCATCAGGTCAATGTCCTTACCTTTATGGTTGAAGTCATAGATGTAGGAAGGGCAGGGAACATTTGCAACCGTGCCGCGGGAGCCTTGAGGCCAACAGATGAGACCATCCCAACCCGGAGGGCACAGCTCGTCTGGAGGAGAAATTAAAATCTCATTACTTTAATTTGACTGTGCTAATTGACAAACTTATTTGCTTTTTTTAAAGCCCCACTAGCGGGCGGGGCTCTAAGGATGCCAATGTTTATTCAGGTCCAACACTTTGGTCAGGATTTCTCTAGAACAGCGATTCCCACCATGTGGGTCGGGGCCCACTTGTGGCCCACTGGTGGGCCATAATTGGCAAAAGACAACACATTTAATGATTAAAGGTAGGGTAAGTGATTTACTTTTGTTAAAATAAGTGTTAAATAGCTCTATATTCTGATAGTACTCATTGCTATAGAGTGTTTGTTCAGTAAAAGGAGTCTCCTATGTCTCTCCAGCTCTTTATTAAACAGAAAATGCATTTTCAGTGCTCTCTCCTGATTGGCTTAAATGTTGTCACCTACCTAAAAATATATTTATATTCTGTTTACTAAAGAGCTGGAGAGACCCCTGTGACTGAACAAACGCTCTGTAACAATGATTACCGTACTATCAGAATATAGTACTTTAACCTTTTAACAAAAACAAAAAAAATACCACAGAATATCACTTACCTACCTTTAAATAACATTAATACTAAATAATTACATTAAGACAATGTCATGGTATTTTTTCTTTAAAATCTTGGAGGACATGTGGTGGAGATGACAGTAAATGCAGCCATGAGACACGAGAGGTGATATATGAAACACTGTGAAGATGTAAGCCGTTACATAATAATTACTGCGTGGTACTTTTATTCTGTCATTTAGTATGCATTAGCATACATTGTTATCGAGAGCATTAGCTGATGCAAGGTTACATTAGTGTGTGCGTGTGCGTGTGCGTGTGCATGCATACGAGAGAGACAGAGCGAACAAAAGGACAATGAGAGTACAAGCGAAGAGAGATGAAGTAAAGGAATGCTTCCACCACAAAAGTCTGCAGACTTTGATTGCTTAACCACTTGAACGGGAACATTTGCCACACGTTGTGAGCATGTAGATCGGCTAGTTTTTGGTGAAGAGATTGGTGTAGAGGTGAAAAAAGCAGTCCAAGTACAGAGCCAACTAATTTGATCCAAAAACAGTTTTTGCAAGTTCTTCAATTATATGTTAGGCTATTAAAGAATAACCCAGAACAAAGAAGAACAATCGAATGGAGCATCAACTACAACAGCAACAAACAAAACATAACAATAAATATATTGTGTACTGTGCCTGCAGGCACAGATACATGAAATTGTATTGGGTATTGGGAATGCCTGTGGGCCGAAACGTCTGTCTTATGAGCTGCTGCTGGGGGTGTTGAGACTATAATAAACATGATCCTAAATGGATGAAAGTGAGTGCTGGTATTCCTTTCTAAGAAACTGTTTCTGCCTGAACCGTGCACCCGATAGACATGTACTTTGAACTACTCGTCTGATGAATGCTTGCTTCTTTCTCTTTCAAAATGTGTAGTTACTTTTCCATTATGTAACTCCAAAGATGGACAAGAAATCTAAAATAATTGCTTCCCTTTCTTTTTAATGGAAATAACAAAAACGCTGGAGCTTGCTCAATGTGTGTGTGACCGTCCGTCCGTCCGTCCGTCCGTCCGTCCGTCCATGTGTGTGTGACCGTCATTCTGTCTGTGAGCAGATAACCTTCATCACCGATGAACCAATTGCAGTGAAACTGTGCCCACACACTCCATGGAGGCCAGAGCAGAACCTCTGCCCCAAGGTGCCTGTTATAGCGCCACCAGGAGGACAATTTTTGCAAAACACATTTTCTTATATTACTCGTACGGATTTTGTCCAAATGTCCTTGGATTATTACGCAACTCCCCACATCGATTTCCACCTGTCACTGGTTTCCAAACTTTGCTGGCCCACAATAAACTACCTGGCCTGGCGGACACCTGTGATCCGCCAAGAGCACAGGTCTCTTCTAGTTACATAATATTTTTCTCTGTCAAATGAAAACATTTCCCCACTCTTTTTTTATGATCTAATAAATGAATGCAGGCCTCCTCCATTCCTAAGTACCTTATTTTAATGCATGGACCAGTGCACCATGCACCAAACAGAATTATTAATCATGTGTGCAGTGTTTCACACTGACTTCTAGCCATCTGAAGTATGTGAGAAAATAGATGTGCTGATGAACTGAGTTGTCAATTTGACAATTCGTCCTTATTAATTCCACAGGGACAACCAGCAGAATGACAGATTCAATTATACACTCGAGGTACAGTAAATGCCTGGTGCCAGACATAATTTCATCCATTTAATGTACCGTGAAATACCGTTTGACATAAGTAAGAGGTTCAGATATTCTCTGTGGAGAGAGACCAAGGTTAAAAGACAGAAAAAGAGAGGGCCGCATGTAAAGATAGAGTAGATAATATTATTTTACTGATAGCTCAAGAGTGTCAAAAGAAGGTTCAAGAACACGCTCAAAAATACACCTGGTTCTGATTATACGCATTCAAATTGGACATAACCTCTGCCAATAGACCTATATCATTTTATAGTCACTGTTTGTAACATCTGCTATAACTTGTTTGATGTCAATACTTTTGTATTTTTAGTAGTAGTAACATACTGTACATTCCTTTTACTTGTAACAGAGTATTTCTATATTGTGGTAATGTTACTTTTACGTAAGTAAACACTCAACACTTCTCTTAGGGGTACATTTACAAAGCTTTTTGCTCCTCATTTCATACACATTATAATGTCACGGTCACCAGTGTTGGGATAGTTACTAAAACATAGTAATATGTTACTTATTACATATTACTTGTTTAAAAAGTAATGTAGTTACTTTACTTATTACTCCCTGCCAAAAGTACCTAGTTACTTATTACTTTAGTTACTTTTTTTTTCTCGCCCCCAGTAATTTGCATCCTTTCTCCCCAAAAGTCTAACTTTGCATTTTCAACATTAGCAGTTGTTTTTTTTCTCTTTTCTGCAGCCTACATTGTAAAATCCTCATTGTACACTCATTTGAATTATATTAACACTAAGACTTTTACAGTGTATGAATTCATAACTTACAGACTAAATGAAAACCATTTGACGACTATGAATTGAATACTAAGGACCTCAATGGAAACAAGTATTTTAAATGTATTTAATGTATTTTTTGCCTAATAAAATATTCAAATTCAAACACCTGGGCTCAAACAGATAATGACTCATCATGAGACACAATCTTTGAACAACTTCTGTTGTTTATTAAAGCTCCAAACATAAACTAAACAAACATAGATAAAAACATCTTCATAAACTGCTATATTTCTTTGTAAACAAAATGTATTCTAATAAAATACAAAAATAAAAATGCTCCCATAGCAACACATATCATCGTGGGCTAGGCCTATGTACTAGGTTAAACAAAACAGTTAAACAACAAAACCACTTCATAAAGTGCTTCATTTCTTTGTAAACAAAATTAATTCTAATAAAAATAAAAAGGCTCCCATAGCAACACATATCATCGTGGTTCGTGGGTGTAGGAAATGTAAACTTCAAAACAATCATTCTGACTGACTGATATTTAGTGCATCATTCAGGACACAAAAAAACATATCAGGAAAATAAATCAAAAGTGTGTTCCACTTGACCACTTCATAGCAGCCTACAGCTAGGCCTATGGACTAGGCCTACGGTTAAGTGGGCATTGGACAATATGCTGGTGGACCCACTTACAGCCAGCCTCTCAAAAACCTTTTATTTGACAGCAACCAACTAAACAACAAAACCTCTTCATAAAGTGCTTAATTTCTTTGTAAACAAATGTATTCTAATATATATATATATATATATATATAGAAAATAGCCGACCTACAAGCTTACGGCGCATCTTCATCGGTTAACAAGTCGCTTATAATAAGCAGACATGGCAACACTGTTTGATCCGGTTTAAGGGCGGCCCGCCCTTCCGCAGCTGATAATAATTCACACAGACATGAGCGCAACGTTTCCGTATCCGCTCTAGACCGGATCAGCAAGCAGCCTGCATAGCAACTCGATCCCAACCAGTCTACCATTATATCAATGGACCAAAAACAACACAGGATCAAATAAACACACTCAAACCCAGAGTACCACCGAGGCTCGTGAAAAAAAGTAATAAGTTACTTTTTGAAAAAAAGTAAAGGTAATATTATTACTCAAAACGTGAAAGTAATTAGTTACGTTACTAGTTACTGGGAAAAGGTAATAATATTACTTTAAGTTACATATTACTTTAGTTACTTCCCAACACTGACGGTCACCTACTAGAAACACAAGTGTTATTTATAAAACAGGCGCATCAGCCCGGAAATTCAGTTTGCTTGACATTATACTGTAAGTGCACCTCCTGTGTCACAGCAAAGTGCATGGTAGGAGATGAAACGTGTGGTTGATTACGCATTCGGCTGGTTTTCTCACACAATTTCCAAGGGTCAGTTTTGGAATGTCTCCGATTTTATAGAGCATGTGCAAACTAGCGCAGGCAGGCTTTATTAAAGGAACCTTGTGGTGGAGATGACAGTAAAATGCCGCAATGAGACACTTGAATCGGTGGTGAGAGAATCAAGAAATAATCAAAACATCGCTTATACTGTACCGCGGGTGTACGCAGTAATGTAACAATTAAGGAATCAAAGACAACCACAAATTCACATCTTGCAATAAAAAAAAAATCACACCCTGTGTGAAGGAAGCGGTGCCTTTGGGGCGGGCCTTAACTCATTTCAGTTCGTCCCTATTGGTGGTCTGAGTCCACTTACCAAATTTGTACTTGGTAGCATGCTGCAAACTGGAATAATGGCTGTTTAAAGGCCAGCCAATGGGCAGACAGAGGGGGCGGGGCTTAAGTAATTACAGTTCGTCCCTATTGGTGGTTTTAGTCCATGTGCAAAATTTGTACTCCGTAGCATGCTGCGAACTTGAGTTATGGCTGTGTAAAGGCCAGCCAATGGGAAGACAGAGGGGGCGGGGCTTCAGCAATTCATGCTCGACCCTATTGGTGGTCTAAGTCCACATACCAAATTTGGACTTGGTGGCATGCTGCAAACTGGAGTTATAGCTGTTTAAAATCCCGTGCTCATCCCGTGCTCATACGGGCGGACGGACATAACATACGCTGGGGGTCCCTGGACAGAGGGGGCGGGGCTTCAGCAATTCATGCTCGTCCCTATTGGTGGTCTAAGTCCACATACTGAATTTGGACTTGGTGGCATGCTGGAAACTGGAGTTATAGCTGTTTAAAATCCCGTGCTCATACGCTGGGGGTCCCTGGACCCCTCTTTGATAACCAGTGGCACGTGTGGCCAATGAGAGGAGAGATGGCATAGGCAATCTGCAAGTCCGTGTGTGTGTGTGTGTGTGTGTGTGTGTGTGTGTGTGTGTGTGTGCGTGTGTTTGTATGTGTTGCTTCTTTGCCGTGCTCATCCCGTGCTCACACAAACGGACGGACGGACATACGGACGGACGGACACGCAGACAAAGTCAAACGTAGAGCGGTTGGCACCGCTAAAAATTTAAATCAGAATCCTTGAAAACTTGGCCAACAATATCTGGCTTCTGGATAAATACGATCTATAATTGCACTGCACCATCACAGCCCACATTGTCGTGCATGCCTCATGATTGTGAATACACAGTTACGGCAGGGCTAACAAACAAAAGCCATAACACATAATACATTATATTTATAATCCCTGCTCAAAGACCTTCAGTGCCCTAAGCAGAAGCTTCCACAAACAGGAAACACACAATGAATGAGTCATTTTTAATAGAAGGCACCAGATCCCTGTCCTGCCATCCGGTTCATGGAGTTCATTTTGCTTTTCTATTTTCTCTTTCTTTTTGGAGATGCATTGTGTCCCCAAAATGTTTTTGGTGTTCTGTTATACAACAACAACAACAACAACAATAATAATAATAAGCTGATAATGATAATATGTAACCGATATGTAGCACTGTTTTAATACCCAAAGTCAATTTCGAAAAAGTTAAAATATAGGAAGAGTGTTAAAAGGGGGGTTTGAATTAAGTGAGAAAGGCACGTCTGAAGAGGTGGGTTTTGAGCATAGACTGTAAAAAAGAATGGACAAAGCCACTCCCCTGCTTTCTACAGAACGAAAATGAAGCCGATAGTTCAGGAACATGCATTCCTCCATCGTTAATATATACAGTTGGCCACGCCGGAACTCAAACGCTATTGGTTGAGACCAGACACGTGACCAGCGAACCGGAAAACACCCCCAAAAATGCTATTGGTTGGGTAGCTTGTCAATCAAGAGCGGGGGCGGGGAATGAATGCTATTGGTTGTGTAGGTTGTCAATCAAATCATCCCGCCCCTCCTGGAGCATAGCCTACTTTATCGTCAATTTTAGAATAAATGGGACCATAATTTAGCAAAACGCATATCATGATGATTGAAAGGAGACTTTAAACTAGCGACTGGAAGCATATAGAATTTATGACAATTTTTATTACGGTAAGAAAATCTAGTCTAAAGTTTGTCAAAAACCCATTCACTTGCGCTAAAATTAATTCTTTCTGACACTTCAGGTCGGCGCAGGGTAAAACAGCGCCACTCTGGCCATTCATAAGCTTCCGTGTTGGCCTCATCGTAAATATCCAAGCCTTGCCCCTTGGTTTTGAGGGCAGTTTTAACCGAGTCTGGATGTGATGAAGGCGTGAATTAGTATCTCTGGAGCATTGCGAAATAGGGTGGGACAAAGGCGAGCATGGAAAAGGCAAAAATGGAAAAAGGCTGTTTTGGTGATCTGGTTGAAATGGGGCTGAAGTAGAGGATGGGATCCAGGAGGACACCATGGTTACGGACTTGGGTGGAGGGGGTGACAACGGAGCCGTCAATGTTCAGGGAGAAATTATGAGTAGAGCGGGTGAGGGTGTCTAGACCAATGATGAGGATTTATTGCATTTGAGTTTCAGGAAGTTTGATTGCATCCAAGTTTTAATGTCAGTCAAGCAGGTGGTGAGGGTGGAGTGGGTGGTAGCAGTAATGGTTTTGGAGGGGAGGTAGAGTTGTGTGTCATTGGCATAGCAGTGAAAACGGAGGCCGCGAGGCCCGTGACGGCAAAGGATTTGTTCGAGAGGGAGCATGTATTGTAGAGGATAAAAAAGGAGAGGGGCTAAGCACCGAGCCCTAAGGGCTCAACATTCCACCTGTCCAGTGCACCTTTTAAGCTCAGCTTCAATGTGGCAAGAAGGCAGTCTCTCATGATGTAATCTGGGGTTGCTGTGTCTCCCTGATTCCTCTTTAATAGTTTCCCATAAATGTGACGTGCGAGTCAATTTAACAAGGTTAATCTCTACTGAATATTGCGTTTAGATGTTACTTTGGTGGGCATCCCTTTTATTTAATTGGATAACACTTTATTTTTAATAAGGTTACTCCCTGAAAATCAACAGGAAGTTAACATTTTTATTAAAAAAAACAAGCGTTTGTTTACGTGCTTTGATAGCTGTTTTACCGTACAATGTGAGTCAATGAGGAGCATATTTTTAATGATCAATTTTTAATCAATGGAACAACTATTTTTGATTTCTTGTCCACCTTTGGAGTTACATCATGGAAAGGTAACTACACAACCCAAACCTCTTGCCCTTTAAGTAAACTTTAGGATTACAATGTAAGCACTTTGTTGTCTTTACACACTACAGCAGTGCTTCTCAACCTTTTCCGGATCAGGGCCCACTTGAAAATCTCGGCAGCCATTAGGCTAAGTGGTTAAGTTAAGTGGTCAGGTGGGTGGGCATCGTGCATTTTCATAGTACTAATATGTTTTGAGCACATTTATCCGTTTTTTATGTAACAAATGAATGCAGGCCTCCTCCATAAAGTACTAGATGTTAAATCATGGGCCAGTGCAACACCAAGCAGAATTATGAAACATGTGTACAGTGTGTTCCACATTGACTCCCATACTGATTCCCAGCCATCTGAAAATAGACCTGCTGATGAAATGCACTGTGAATTCGACCTGCAATCACGATTACAGTAATTCCACAGGTAAAATGAGCAGGATGACAGAGGAAACTATATACTCAAGTCAACTGCCTGGTGCTGACATATGTCTGTCAGCAAAACGCAGTGCTGGTGGAACTGTATTATAATTACAAAAATACAAATTAAAATATAAAAACAATCAGAAAATGAATACACAAAGACAAATTAACATTGTAAAATCTAATGAAAATGTCCAGTCAAATTAAACAAATACACAAATGACAGTTACTTGGCAAGATATCTCTTGATGTATTAATAAGGCAGAGCATTCCAGAGTGCTATTGACCATATATAACAGTGAGTTTGTGATGTGAAATGAAATGAAGCAATATAATCAATAAATGAAGGCATGAACAATCTAATCAATCTGCAATGGAATAGATGAGGGCAATGCAATAAACCACTGATGCAATAAATGTCTGTAATTGCAAAGTATAGCCTTTCTCCGTCAACGTAAGGACGGGAAATATGTGTTGACAGGGGCCATTATTGAATATGAGCCGACAGAAGATGAGAGGATTGAATAAGGAGGAGGAGGTGAAAAGGGGGAAGGGCCTGACATAAATTATGCATAGCATGCAAGCTAGTTCAGACAGTATACACTTGAGAGGTTAAGGTGACTCTCCACCAAACAGACTACTTCAGACTACTTCAGCCTACAACAGACTGCAACAGGTAGTCTGTTGTCAAAAGTTGGCATTTAGTTCAGCAGAAGCAATAGGCCGATGTGCACATTGTTGTGCAAATGCATTTGAGCTGGCCTGCCAACGTTGCCAGGTCTGCTTATTATAAGCGACTTTGGGCTTGTTTTCCTGTAAAGTCGCTTGTCGATTCATAGTTGCTGGTTGCTTTAGTTTGGGCTTGTTTCTGAAGTGTAGTTGCTTATTTGGGCTAATTGCTTTCTAGATTTCTTTTTGAAAATAGCTGATGCAATGGGGCTCAAGTGGTGAAACTGGTCGCTTCTTTTGGGCTTTCATTCATACACCTCGCCGCTTGTTTCTCTCACAGAATCTGGCAACAAACTCAGCTCGTTGTTATAGATGTATATCTCCCTGCTTTTAAATGGTTGTCTGCTAATGTGCTGAGCAGGGAGTAATGTATAAGCAGAACCTGAACACCAAGATCAAATATAATATTCACACTTTTTTAAATAAAATGTTCTCAATTATGCAATAAATAATCTTGGACAAGAGTAGCTTCGAGGTAAATTATGATTATATAGTTATTAATTATATATCATTTGTGTCATCATTATTAATTATAAATATGTACATGTCATCTTATAATAAGGCATTTTTAAACAGATGTAAAGATGATCAGATATATTTGAACATAAAGGCCTTCTTGGTTACAGTTTTTGAAACTGCAGAAATCGGGGCGGGGGGGGGGACAAGATGGCATTTAAATGATCAGACAGAGTCAAACCAAAGGCCCGGGAATTTTGGTATTTTGTGTGTTCAACTTTGAGTGTTCTTGATGTCAATATGACAATATATCATCTCTGCCAGGCGGGCAGAGATATTGAACTTATCTCTCACAGAAAATGTAAGGCAGTTTCTGGGATGGTAGAGAACACTAATACTGAGATTAATCTTCCTTCCAATATTATCAAGATGGCATTTAAATGATAATTCAGAGTCAAGCCAAAGGCCCAGGTATTTTGGTATTTTGTGAGTTCAACTTTGTGTGTTCTTGATGTCAATGTCAAATTTATATAATCTCTGTCCCTGTCAGGCAGAGATATTAAAATCACTGCTCTTATCTATGTGTTAAATGGTAAATGGACTTCATTTATGCAGCACCTTTCTCCAAAGTGTTTCACAATGTTTTTCACAATCACCCATTCACACACACATTCACTCACCGGCGGTGCAGGAATCCATGCAAGGAACCAACCTGCTCATCTGGAGCAATTAGGGTCAAGTCAGTGTCTTGCTCAAGGACAGTTCAACACGTAGCCAATAGGAGCTAATCTTGCTAACTACTACTAAATCATTTCTAGTGCACTCAATTACAGAATATTTCTTTGAGAATTAATCATTTCAGTCCCAGCTATGGGAATAGAGCGGACAGCTGCTTCTGGGATGCTTTTGAAACAAAATAAAAATGTAAAACAAAAATAAAAACTAGTAAAAAGCTATAACTATAGAAAATAATGTAAATAATTGTATTTGAAAACAAAAAGCTAATCTAAGTAAGGAACAACTGTGTACTTGAATCTGCAGAAAGTTACTATAATAACTGTGTGTGTCATGAGAGTGAGCATAAAACACATTTTGCTTTAGTGCTGTATAATAACAGTATGAACGTATAATAACAGTATGATAAGGTTGGCAAAAAATATCACTTCAAACACTAGTCATGCTTTGTATGGAGAATATAGGTTGCTGCCTTCAGGAAGGAGATACGGTGTTCCAACATACAATAAGGTCAAACTGAAGAGGTCCTTTGTCCATCAGACGACATTGAGGCTTAATAAGGAGTTATAGGCCAGGGGTAGGCTGAATGGTGGACATTGCTTTTGTCTTTACATGTCTTTATGTATGAACTTTGTATTTTGTTGTTTTCTTGTGTCATGTCAAATGTGTGTACTGTTATATGTTGCATACATGGCTGTTTGGGTCGCAAGACAAATTTCAGTGCAAACTGACAATAAAGTATTATCGTATCGTATCGTACCTGTGGTGCCTGGGTCTCTGTTGGAGAGGTTTTGGTAGCACTGTAGTTTGATGTCGTAAAGGATATACATCTGCTCTTGAGCCGACAAGGCCCCGTCAGACCCCATCTGTAGAGTACAGGGAAAAAAAGATCAGATGAACTGGCGCACCCCAATTAACCGCACACATGCATGTGCAACTCACGGGAAATTCTACACAATGAATGAAGACAATACTTTAACATGCTCGGTGAGCGTGTGATTTGCATGGTGAGAATATCATCATTATTCATTACTCGGTAACAGGCATTGAGGTTGGCCGTGGTCGCTTCTTCTTTCAAGTAATTAATTAGGTATTAAGGCGGAGAATCTTCTTGAGGTTTACATGTTAATCCAGTGTTATTCATCTGCCATCCCTCTTTACCGATCCAGTAATCTATCCAGGAAAGTGAGCTCGCTGAGCCTGTATGCCCTTTTTATCTAATTTGTTCATTCATTTAGTGATACACATTACGCCTGGGATTATGCGCTGTCTATCTACTAAATCTTTATGCCGCTGAGCAGTCCAGAACAAATCACTGGTACTTAGCCATATGAACCCTAGCGTCCCAGTTCTCGGGTAAACCCACTTGCTATCCACTTTCCTTTATGATTTATGATCCACTTGAATAAGCTAGTAGAAAGCTACTGCTCTGCAAGTATAGCCAATATGAATTTGTGATTACTAATGTCAGCTAGTGCATTGTGAAGGTCTGCAGTGTTAAATGCACGGCCCAAGTACACTGCATTATATAGTACCACACATCACAGGTTTGAATTCTGGCTGGGATTGCTCCAGTGAGCTTGCCCATGGACAGTTAAAGTTGTGGCATATTGGTATTTTCTATGGCCTTAATTCAGAGACAGACCAGAGCTCTGCACAGATGCAAAACTGCTCCACAAAAAATTAAAGGTAGAACAGTGCTTACTCTTATTGCCACATGAAAAACACCCAAACAGTGGAAAAAGCGACAATAAAATTGATTTAAACAATGCTAAACTTTGGCTCTTTATTTATGCATTCATAAATAACATTTAGTAATCTGATACATCAGCCTGCTAAAGCATTTTGGCCAAAGCCTTCATCTTTGTGAGTGCAATGTCAGTTTTGTGTACATGTGTGCATGTGCATCTCAATGTGTGGTTGAACAGTATTTACTTGTGTATTTTATATATTAGTTTTCAAAGCCTTCATGTTTGTGCAATGTTGGTTTTGTGTCCATGTTTGCATGTGTATCAACATGTGCTTGTATGTACTGGCAATTGGCAATTATTTATTGTATGCATCCAAGCAGCAGATAAACACTCTTGTTTTGTCTTTATGCAAATCCAACAAGCACAGAAATGATACACACACAAACACAGATGCACGCACACACGCACGCACGCACGCATGTTGATACACATGTTTGCATGTGTATCAACATGTGCTCATATGTACTGGTAATTGGCAATTATTTATGTAGTTGTATGCATCCAAGCAGCAGATATCAACACTCTTGTTATGTCTTTATGCAAATCTAACAAGCACAGAAATGATACACACACAAACACAGATCCACAGATCCACACATACTGTACATGCACGCATGCGCACACTCACGCACACGCACACACACACACACACACACACACACACACACACACACACACACACACACACACACACACACACACCGTGACACACGCCACTGAGCAGTTCCATATCAGCATATCTAATAAGTCTACTCATTCTGAATGAATAATAATCTTGCCTATCATGAATGTTTGAAGTGATAATTACAGGTGTACTTACAGTACCTGCAGAAAGTGATATGCATTGAAAAGTGATATGCATAATTGATGAAGAAGGAGAGGGTACTTTTTAAGTTCAAAGAAATTGGAGGATATCCTTGATATTCACTGAAGAAGAGACAGACCTATTGAGTTGGAACAGGAGCGAAGACCGTACCAGATAACAATCACATCTGATGACTACTCCATCCCCCACACACAGCTGATAACAATCATGCCTGATTACAACTCTTCCCTTATCTCCTCCCCCCATATCAGTCAGTGATGAATATACTGTAAAACCCTGCTATGTTTGCCGGTCAGTCAGTGTGACACTCATCCATGCCTTCATCACATCCAGACTCGACTACTGCAATAGACCCCTTTACAGTGCCACCTCCTAAGTTCTCAAGAAACCTCAATATGTGCAAAACTCTGCTGCCCGCCTCCTCACCAGAACCCCATCCAGAGATCACCCCAGTCCTTCACAACCTTCACTGGCTCACAGAATCGATTTCCAAATACTGATCACCACCTGCAAGGCCCTCAACAACCAGGCTCCCCGCTACCTCTCTGACCTCCTCCAACGCCAAGCCCCCTCCCGCTCCTTCAGGTCTGGTAATGCCAACCTCCTGGAAATCTTCAAAACAAACAAATAAACCAATGTTTTTTTTTTCAGTTGCAGCCCCCTCCCTTTGGAACTCACTCCCACCTCAGATCAAAGCCGCCCGCACCCTTGCTGTGTTTAAAGCCTCAAACCCCACCTTTTCACACTCGCGCTTCCCGCCTAACTCAAATCAAATCTCCCTTTCTGCCTTTTAGATAGTCTTAGCTTAATGTTTTTCTCTTTGCTAAATTGTTTTCCTTTTAACAATTTCTCTCCTAATAAAGTTGTATATTTTGATTTGTTTTGTAAAGCGACTGTGGGTACTAAGAAAAGCGCTATATAAGTGTGATGTATTATTATCATTATAGAGTGTTCTGTCTCGCACACATGGCTTGCAACCTCTGTCTCGCTAGCCCTTCTTTCTCAAACAAACACTCAAACAACTTTTAAAAATGTGCTACTCACCACCATGGACCTCAGCAAAAGTTCAGATCTGGTGCTCCAGGTTTCCGAAGACAAAAAGATGTACCTCGCTCCTTGTGATTATACTGCTACTCCCAACACCAGCCTGGTTCTGCAGCTTATTCTCTTAAGCTACGCTCACTTCTCCCAGATGAGCCAATGGCTGCCTTCCCAGCCCCTTTACAACTAATATACTACCCTACAAAGCCGCGTGCAACAGACAGCAACTACATTGTTGGAGACACATAAGACACATAACACCTGGAGTGTGTATATCTGTCAGTCTCTTATGTCATCATGATTTGTGTGCGTGGGTATCTCATTTTAAACAAGCTTAGTGCTTCATGAGCCTTCCAATTTAGTAGACCTTGTATTGTAACGTCAGCAACGTCAGCATGCTTGAGGAAGCAGACATCGACTGCATCGCCACTATCATCATCAAACCTGATACACGCCTTCCAAAACAGGCTCTCTCTTTATTCACAGCTAAGTACTGGCTCACTCCCCCTGCCCCCAGCCCCTTTACCAGCCTAGTGAAGGGACTGCCTGCCTCTGCACTAACTATTCTCTCCATTCCCTCACTCGCTACTTACGGAGCTGCTGTCTCACAGCCTGTGATCTACCAGGCAACCTCGGCCACTATCACATTTTTTACTAAGTAAGGGACCATTAGATCTTCAGCTTAATGGCCCAATATTCCTCCACCTATGTTCAACCCTCATACATTATCTCTTTTCTCTTTATACAGTATAGACCTATTGGGACATGCGTCACAACTAATGGAACTATTGTGAAGCATAAAAGGACTTGTACTGTATGCAGCTCCATTAACACTCATTTTATCAACAACAATGGTGAAGTGCAATGAGCTTAGTGTTCAATAATGACATATCTCTCCTCCAGAAAGGTTTATGACAGAAATAACAATGTTTGCGCACCACTATGGCAGGTGAGGTGACTGAATATTCAATAATGACAAATCTCTCCTCCTGAAAGGTTTATGACAGAAATAACAATGTTTGCGCACCACTATGGCAGGTGAGGTGACTGAATATTCAATAATGACAAATCTCTCCTCCTGAAAGGTTTATGACAGAAATAACCATGTTTGTGCACCATGATGGCAGGTGAGGTGACTGAATAGTGTGTTGACCCCATAATCACAGCATTCCATCAGGAGCAGACTTGGGAGCATAAGGCAAGCGCAGGTACAGGGCCCTCCTCCCCCTCCTGAATGAATATCATTCTTTATTCATTCAGACCCACTAACATCACATTATGGGTCCGTGCACTGTTGAATAGCGCAACTGCTGCAAAGGCAATTGCCTAATGAAGGCACCAGCTACTGTCTGTAAACTCTTAAATACAAAAACAAACAGTGAATAAAACAGTACGATCAGTCATTATAGCCGTGTGCTAGTTCCAAGTTGTTCTTTACTAGAAGCATATGCTAGCAGGTGTGCTCAAACAGAGCGAGAAATGATGTTACTGTTGCAAGTTCATTAAATTATCATTAAAACATTTTAAGTATTATATTTTGCTTTGCATTTACAATAGACTACATTATTCTTCCTAATCCTGCTTCACAGCAGTCAAGTGTAGTAGTCTCAGCTCTGACTCTGATATAATAGGACTAAAAGGCCATTTTGTGTAGACATTTGTGGAGGCATTGAATTAAAACATGAGTTTATAAATCAAATTTGTTTTTTTTGTATTTGTTTTTAGATTTTTTTTGTGGCCCCAAGTGCTTACCTGATGTCACTCCAATTACTGAAACCTTTGATCAACCACAATGGTGGAAACAAGCTCAGTGAACTCTGTGGTTAGACAGTCTGCCCTGAGACTGGGAGGACGGGGTTCAATACCCTGCTCAGTCATAGCAAAGACTATAAAAATGGCACCCAATGCCTCCCTGCTTGGCTCTCAGCATCAAGGGTGGGATTGAGGCTTGGAAGAAATCCTCATGTTAATGTACACACCAAATACTTATAGGAAATAAATTGACAGGGCTATGCCCATCACAGCAAGCTATGCTGCAGACTAGAGTCTACAGCATAGCTTGCTGTGATGGGCAGAAACTGGTTAATGAGGAGCTGTCTCCTTTGCGTGTCCTCGCTGTCATCAGCAATGGTATCTGTAACTCTGAAACATCCTACATGTCTACAGTGTAGACATTCTCAGATGAAGAATCCACGGACCATGCCAAAGACTTACCAGAGGAACTAGCAGAAGATCTTTATGACAGTGATATGGCTGCCACCAAACATTGAGTTAAATGCCTGTGAAATATTTGTATGTAGAAAAGACAACCATGGCAGATAACTAAACAGCTGCAGTTTGGCTACAGTACAAGGAGATGATCAATCTAATCCATGCATTCATCAGTTGGAAATTGGGATCTTCATTTTGATACCCTGACAGACATAATGCAAATGGCCACCTCCAGACATCACATCATAGAGCATGTACCTCCAGAAAATGCTGGACTTGTGGTGTGCATGAATATGTCGGCACAAAATTGGGATGAGTACATGGATTGATGTATGCATAATAAATTGTCCTTTAATGTTTCATTCTTTGTGCAGATAAGAAAAACTAATTTGTATGTACAGAAAATTACTTTACAATAAATGGTTTCATAATAATGTGCTTTGTTTGGAATTGAAAAAAGAAAAGGTTGTTTCTGGGTAATTAAGGGTACCCTCAATGTGTATACTGCACATTGAGAACAGTTGTGACATCTGATGGTTGTTGTATTTAAGAACACCATAAAAACAAGATATGGACATGAATTATATGAAAATAGTATGTAAGAAGCAGAGATACACACTTAGTTGTGTAATGCTGATGCCCTAAAACCCCTGAATTTACCATGATCCACTAGGCTACTGTATATAATATAGAGATCACATTAAACCTTGAATGATTGCTATTGCAATTTCCCCTGGGTCAAACCACATATTTACTGGACTATATGAGTTCATGGCTTGTGCTGCATTCCCTAGCCTCTAGCAGCCTGTTTCACTACACATTCAGGTTTCAGCCTGGCTGGATTGTAATGGGATCATAATAACAAATATTCAAGGCAAATAGCCTTCTTGCCTGCAGATGTATATTTATTTGAATAGCCTATTTCTATTTGTAAGAAGCCAAGATACAAACAACATTAATACTTGCAGAAGCTATGACTCGATTTGGCCCAAGGCTACACAAACATGTTCAACTTGACTTTCGGGAAGTTTGCCCTTTTTATCATCTTGCAGAAAGAATGGCATCATTTCAAGCAATAACTGACTGTATGCTGCCCTCTAGCGATGTCATGTCTACGTGGAATTAGGCCACCTCTTGATTAGCCTGTCTTAATACATGTATGTCATGCCCCCACCATCCCTCAGCCCTCTATAGACTCCGGGCATAGCGACGTAACATGGTCGCCACGCCCTTAAATCGTGCCACTTCCGCCGCCATCTTGAGGGAATAGATTGACAGCTGCCACAAGTGTAGAGTAGTGTAGTGTAGTCTGTAGTCCTGTGTTTGTTGTCCAGCAAGTAGACGGTGTACATTATTATCTATCTCTAACTTGTCTGTTGCTCTAATTTAGCAATGGTACGACAGTGCTGCATTATCGGATGCAATGCCAAGGTTTCAGACATTAAATTAAAAAAGTTAAATTGCACACATTTCCAACCTGGAGGAAAAGCTGTTGGAGATCAGATGTCGGGGAGATATCAAAGAAAAGGCTTGGCATGGGTATCTTAAATACAAATGGGTATCTTACATACAATGAGATTGAGCTAACAGCTAAATTGTGTTTCTCTATGTGTCCAGTCTGAGAAACGTAGTCTAACGTGGGTCTAACGTGGGTGGCTCACGGTCACGGTGGCTGAGTAAACAGCTGTCTGTCTGTCAGCAAGTGTTCAGACGTCGGAGATATCAAATAAATGTAGTATGGCTTGGGTGTCAGCTGACGAAATAACATAACCTTCAACAACATTCCCAAACACATATAAGCCCAAACGAGCATGACAGCACACAATCAAACATATAAACATCTGTTGGAGGCGAGGTTAGGATCAGCATCAGCGTTGCCATGTCGGCTTATTATAAGCGACTTTGGGCTTCTTTTTATGTGAAGTTGCTTGTAAAATTAGTAGTTTTGTATGGCTTATTTATAAAGTGTACTTGCTTATTTAGGCTTATTTAGGTGCTTGCTTATTTAGGCTTTTTTTTTAAAACAAAAAAAATTAAACCAGTGGTTCTCAAATCTTTTCATGAAAATGTTTTGTGCCAGGGAGCATTTGTGTTGTTAGAATGTTTTAAAACATATTCCAAATGTTATTTATTTTATTGCAAGAGTTTTTTTTAATAACCTATGTACAAGCTCACGTGAGCTTGTAGATCGGCTATTTTCAAGTAGTCGATGTATCTAAGCCACTTCTTTTGGGCTTGTTTTCATAGACCTGGTTGCTTATTTCTCTCGCAAAATATGGCAACACTGATCGCAGGTAGCGTGCCTTTGCGTCTGCATTCAGCTTCTCTCTGTATGGTAACTCTCTGTCACGCATTGCCAGGTCCATCTTCTGTCCTTTACCAATAAATTCGCTGTAGTTCAGGACACGTCGTGACTCGTGGGTAACTGTCAATGTTGTTGATACTAGCTGTTGTTATGGAGCTCCCTTAATATGGCCACCGTAACTACTTCAGCCTAAGCTTGGCCACGCCTTTTGCCCGGAGTCTATAGCAAGCCATTGTTTTGTGTTGCATGAAAATATTGATTTACTATGAAGCGTTGGCAATAATACATAGAGCACTGTTTCTCAAACAGTGCTCTATGTATTATTCGGCAGCCCGATTTGTGTGGGTCGCGAGTAATCAAAAAATATTTTAAAAGGTTTAAATAAAGAAATACAACTTTAAAAAAAAGTTTTAACAATTCCAACATTTTCCAAAAGTATTTCATAGATAAAGTCAGAAAATCAAAAATGTTCCATTTAAAAAAAAGCTCACAGCTGTGTGTGCATTGTGAGCTTGTAGATCTGCTATTTTCACTAGTTTGGGTCCCGGGCAAAAGTCTAATTTCTCTTTTGGGTCTCGAGCTAAAAGGTTTGGGAACCGCTGGCATAGAGGGTAACATGCAGTATACATGCATTAGTACGTGGGTATCAAATACTGGAAATAAGCTCTTGTGTCGAGCGTACAGTGTCGGATCGGTTGTTTCCTTACCTGTGCCTCAACTAAAGCCCAGTAAATGAAGAACATGGCCAGTTTCCACAAGGAGTTATTCATTCCGTCAACAATGATCCTCTTAGTTCATCGGTAATTGAGTACAGCTGTGTGCATTTAAAAAAAAAAATCCTTCACTTAGTTGCTCTTCCAATAGACATTTACCTTAAATGTGAGTTATAAGTGTGTGTTCCCAGATCATCCTTCAGTGCTTGGAATGAGTGCGCAAATGACCAATAATGTCGCACTTTTACAGCTGGTGTCCCGAACTTAGAAAGGTTGTCATATTCCACACATTCCTTAGGTTCACAGAACTGATTCCTATCCTTACATGAATAATCTATTCATGCAATAAGGATAGTACAGCACTGCATCTTGTTTGGCAGCCCTTTTTGAGAGTGCTCGAGTGTTGTACTGTATGACTGCGTGCTCCAAAGTAAAGAGAAATATTTTGTCATATTTTAAGAATTTTCTCCACACAGAAAAATCAATTATTTTGTGTTAAAAAATAAATAAAACATAAACTGTTTCCTATCCTGTGCAGTGTGAGGGGAAACGAAGAGTGCAATCCTCATTTATAAAGTCCACTGTTTCTCGAGCCATGTATGATCTGCAGATACTCTCTGATTGATAACCTCTCTGTCTGAAGTTTATTGCTTCAGCAGCAGCCAGTCCTATAACTCTGTGGACAGGGTCGATCTGAAGCACGTTGCAACGATGCCGAGCTTTATTTGGCTTGTCTTGTGCGTTGTGTGAGCCTTGTTGTGACGCGCACAGAGGCAGTAATACACCACACCACGTGGGGTACACGTTTAGCAGTGAAAGTTATAGAAAGAAACGTTCACCTGTTGTTCGTATCAGCAGTGGTGGAAGGCAGTAGGCTACTCACATGTTTTACTTAAGTAAAAGTATCAATATTTCAATGTAGATAATCTGTTACAAGTGAAAGTCCTGTATTCAAAATGTACTTGAGTAAAAGTGCGAAAGAAAAGTAAAAGTAGTACTCATTGTGCAGAATGTCCCCATTTTCACAAGTTAAAAAAAAAACAATATTTTGAAAATCTCTTCTTTATGTATATAGGGCTGAAGTGGTTAATGTGTGTTACTGTTTTGTAATAATAATCTACATCTACAAAGTAACTAAAGTTTTCATATAATTGCAGTGGAGTAAATAGTGCTATTTGCCTCTGCGATGTAGTGGAGTAGAAGTAAAATTATTCAAAAATGTAAATACTGAATAAAGTAAAAAATACCTAAAAATTGTACTTGAGTACATGTACTTAGTTACTTTACACCACTGCGTATCAGTGAGACAGTCCACACTCTACCCTTCAGTGCGGATAGGCTACAATACAAACAAATTAAGCCTTACTTTAAGCACAAATACGTTTATGGCATGCTGGGTGAGAATGATTCTATAAGCATAGCCCTCTAATGTCTGACACTTTAGAGCACACGTCATGCAGTGCTTTCAGTATTAGGAGGAACAGTATGAGTCAAAGAGTGGATGCACGTGTCTAGCACGGTTCAGTCACACTTATTATTGTCATGCAGGTTTTATATCTATACTATCCTTCCTCTTTCAGCTACTTTTCAGCGGCTTTGCTTCTGAAGCGCTGTCCACGGTGCTGAAATATCGTCTGAAGGATGAAGACTGCGAAACACACCGTTCAAATATACCAATAGTCTCTAAATAAGGGGTCTTCAACGTTTTTCAGCTCAAGGACCCCCTAGATGAAAGCCAGATGAAGCAGGGACCCCCACTACATATTGCATAATATTGTGTGGCAGATTAAACTTTTTCATAGATTTCATTTTCCTCTACACCAAATCTCCGATAAATATCCAATCTACAAGCTCACAAGGCCTGGCAGTGTGAGACATTGTGAGCTTGTAGATATGCTATTTTCGATTAATGTTCACCATCGCACAAAGATTTGGCGGACCCCCTGTAGTAACTCTGAGGCACCCCTAAGGGGTCCCGGACCCCCTGTTGAAGACCCCTGCTCTAAATATCTAATCAAATAGTCGGTCTGATTAAAAAACAAACAACAAAACACTTAAATGAGTATAGATTAGGCTATGCTCTAGTCAGAATACAATTCAAGACATTCGAGAAGCTGGAATCCTGCACTCAGCACAAATTAGCTTATCTCCAAAGACGATATCGGCATTCCTGTTCACAACCCATTGATTAGTTTAAGATTTTTATTCGTGAACTTTTGGGATCCTTTGCGCAGCACTGTAAAGTGGAGCACACACCTGGGAAATCACCCGTGCTACAGTGTGTGTGTGTGTGTGTGTGTGTGTGTGTGTGTGTGTGTGTGTGTGTGCGTGTGTGTGCTTGTGCTTGTGTGGGTACGTGCCTGCGTGCGCGCGCGCGTACGTGTGTGCTCGAAAGTGTGTTGTTGGTTGTTGTAATGGTTGTCTGTTAAAGTGTAGTTCCTTTTGTTCTGTTTCAGCTGCACTTTGCAAAGTGCATGGGTCATATATGTATTTGTGTAGGCCTATAGTCTATCAGTTCGTTTCTATACGTAAATGTGTGGGCATAATTATGTGTTTGTCTAAAATTGCGACCCAATCTCTGACAAATAAACAGAACATCTGCGCTTGTGAATTACTGCAATTAGAACAGCAACTATCAAATATCCAAAGCACTTTACAATGCGCAATACACACGCACGCATGCGCGCGCGCGCACGCACGCACGCACACACACACACACACACACACACACACACTTTCATGTGCTTTTTTTCGGCAAATGTCTAAATAAAGTATATTCGATCAATCAACGCAAGCACGCGCACACACACACACACACACACACACACACACACACACACACACACACACACACACACACACACACACACACACACACACACAGTGGAGGAACCATCAGGACCAGCTAGAAGGGGCTCAGTATCTTGCGCAAGGACACACATCACTTCAACATAGAGGAGGATCTCTACCCCCTGAGGCTCAGGAGGCCAGCCTGCTCTGTAGGGGTGCACATATCTTGAGAACCACTTATCCAATCGACTTCAAACTTGGCGGCTGTGGAGTGTGGACCTGAGGAAGTGCAGTGTTGAAGTGTGAGGTTGATCAGATGTTCTCTTCTTGGGGCACACCAAACAGCTGCCATGGCCACTAGTGCTACTAGTTAGCCTAAGCTCACACAATTTGATTGGAGTGCACATGTCTCTTCTTCTTAGGAGTTCAACGATTCTGAGTCGTAATAACTTTTGTGGGAGCTGTCTGCTATGAATATTCTGTGAAAACATGAATTGCATTACGTCCACCAGAAGCTTGCAAAGTGTAAGAGCATATTTGGTTTGAGTTTGCATATTTTGTGACAGGTTTTATATTCGTATTCCCTCCTGCATGGTTTTATTTAATGGGTTTCAAATTTTCACCTTGAGGCCAAAATGAGACATTTTATTGATCCATCCCCCAAAGGCTTTTACAGTATGGTGTATGCTGCAGCTGCTCTGTATGTATCCTGCATCATATGTCTTAGCTATCCTCCCCTTTATCTGCCCACTGTGAATGAGAAACCCTGCAATTATTCAGTTGGGCTTGATATTAAATCTGACATACACGTCAATTAGGAAAGATGAATCAGCCAAGTGTATATAATTTGCACTAATAGTGACAGTGAAGTTAAAGAAATCTTAAAAGCACTTTCTTATCTTCCTTTGGAGCACAAACTGTTACCCATCGTCAAACAATTTAGTTTCTGGATTCCTCTCTCTTGCAAAAACTAAATCCTTTTTCCCCACCTCATTGAAAATAATCAGCGCCCTAAACATTGACACAACGTTTTGCCATCTGGTCCTGTCGGTTCATGTTCTCGAGAAGTATCAGATCAGTATCAAAATGTTCTTGTGTGTTAATCTTCTGCGTCATCTGCTGGTTTTGCAATGCTACTGAGGCACAGAAAAATGACTGTCAAACTGTCAGTAAAACTACTAGGGATTGCATTACATTATGGGAGACCAGAGATGCCCCAATGTCTCCTCATTTGAACTGTTGCCATCTGGATGATGATATGTATATTTTCACTAAAATAGATACAAGTTTTAATATTACGTTTTTAAACAGGTAATGCACTAGCAATGTACCCATATGCACTGTGACCACTCCTTCCTGGTCACAAAGGATGTCCAGCTGGTTTGACCCATCTTATTATTTGGTTAGTTAGTTAATTTAGTTAGTTAGTTAGTTAGTTAGTTAGTCCTTACATCTAATTTGTTGCAAGGTTTGAGGTACGTATGCATTTTGTGTTGTTGTAATGGAAAGCCTTGATGGTGCCGACATCCAATATCCCCAAGGAAACAAATAGAATATATCTCATCTTATTTCTCTCATCTTAACACTCAACCGAGCAAAGCATTCATCTTTTTGTCTCCTAAAACAGCTGGGAGTCTTAGCCTTAATTTGTTCAGGGGCATAAGGGCAAACTGATGGGACATGGCAGTCCATGCCTCCATAACATTCCTTCCCTCTGCTTAACAATAATGGTTCAGTGGAAATGAGCCGAGGCATCCAATTAAACTCAGATCCTGCTTAACAAGGCATACTCTGCCATTCTTGGGGAAGTTGGTCCAAGTTATTGTTATGCTTATGCTGAACATTGTCTGATTTGTGTTAGGCTACAAAAAGGGGCAGCAGTTTTATTACACAACAAACTAGATAGAACAAGAGAGTAATACAGAGTAATATTTTAGGTTTGGCATAGCACAGTGATTCACTATATTAAAGCATGCAATTAAAATCTGAAAGTTTGCTTTAAGTTTTAATTGATTTCGCACTTAAAATAAATCTGTACATGTATCCAGTAATTGATTGATTGATCTTTTCTTTTCTGAGGCTGAGGTTAGGGGTTATATTTCATGATAACAGGAAGTACCAGAGAGTGCATATGTTACAGGAAAATTGGCATTCGTTGGGAAATTGGAAAGGTGCTCGTTTTTAGGCGCGGGGCTCCGGCACGAGGCGGGGCTTTGATGCGAGGCAGAGGAGCGCTGAAAATAAAATGGACAATATGAGATAATGTGAGGGGGGGAGCGCTCCTTTTTTAATTTCACTGGTTTTCCAATTTCCCCTAACATATACATGTGAGAGAGACACAGCAGAAAATTCATTGTTCCAGTTGCTTAATAAATATTGAGTCTGTCAATTTGAATAAAAAACGATGCTATGAGCAAGAGCAGTGTGTGGGATTTTTTGTTAATTAAATACTTTTTTCATGATTGCTTCATTAGTACAAGAGTGAAAGCATGATGAGGGCAAAGTACAGCCTGATTTATAATTTGTTGAAAAATTATACAAGCTCACAATGTGTCAACACGTTGTGAGCTTGTATATCTGCTATTTTCGGCACGTGACAGATCGAGATAACTGGATGATGGAGGGAGATTATAAAATCCATTATATTAAGAATTGATATAAATGGGAGAAATGGAAGTGTGTGTGTGTGTGTGTGTGTGTGTGTGTGTGAGAAAGAGTGTATTTAATTTGTTCATGGAAATCATTTTTTACAAAATGATTTCCAAGATTGGGTCCAAACTATATGATTTCAGGCTTCTTATGTCTTGCACAAAGCTTTTATATTCCTTTGCACTTTTCAGATTCCAATTGGCCCACATCTTCGAGATCAAAAAGTAGAGTAATGAACAGTTCTCTTATTTCTATTCCAAGGAAGTTAGACTTGATGCTCTCCTCTTCAAGTACCCGAATTCAGAATCCCAGAGCAATACCTCAAACCAAACACAAACGCATTTGCCTTGGGTCTACATTTTACACAGGGTTGGGCAGTAGCTACTAGCTCAATTAGAGAACATTTCCCAGTAGCTTCACTCCAGTGGTTCAGAATGATATGATACAAAAGCTACATTACTTTTCAGTGCCACAACTGTGGAATAAACTCCCAATTGATGTCAGAAATGCAGACTCATTACCAAGTTTCATACTCCACATCACCCCCATAGAACTTCACTCTCCTTGTATCCCTTCTTGATGCTGGTTTACAACACACAGAAAAGCTAAGTTGCCAAATGGAACCGAAACTGGTCCTTCGCTCCTTCTGCCTTTAGACCTACTAGAGTGATGCCATACCATAGAAAAAGCATATATTGACGCATTGTGAGCTTGTATATCTGCTATTTTCCCCCACAGTATGGATGCTGGTGTTTAAAAAAACAGCAGATCTACAAGCTCGCAATATTGAAGCTCAGCTATTTTCGGCGAGGAGGTGGTGTAGTGAACTACTACCGGACCTAGTATGGAGCCCTGGGGGACCCGTATTTAAAACCTGCTCTGTCTGTTAAAGACTTTGACTTTTGACTACACCTTCATGGACTCATGGTGTGCTAGGATGTATAACTTTAACACATGCCTGTTATGGTTAACTGTTGAGAGCAAGTGAAGATAGATACATTAACTAAAATATATGTATTTTTTCCTTTTAAATAATATCATTTCTGTAGTTTTCAGTCTGCCTCAGTAGTGTATTTCCTGTCTGCATTGTCTCCACTCGGGCTCCATGCAGAATGAATCCTTTTGCTGCTGAGGTAATCCATGGGTTCCCAGATTGCTGCTGAGGTAATGAGTCGGCAGACAGAAGACAGGCTTGAAGATGACAGTGCCTTCGAACAGACTGTTCTGGCTGGCTGTCCACCTGCCTTTCACAATATGTCACATAGGCTTTACCTGTGTTTGATGTTTGATGTTTGATACCTGTGGTATCAAACATTTTTTATTACAAAGCCTGTGGGTTGCATTGGGAATTCCACATTTATGCAGTACCTGAGTTCTCAACATGTGGCCTAACTGGACATCTAAGCCATGTCACAAACAGACTGGGCTAATTTAACCAGGAGATTATGAAATTGGATGAATTCATGCAATTATCAATTTGGTTCAGACTTTTGCTTTGATGGGGTTGTTGTTCAACTGTCAATTAACCAAGTTCAATATTTTGAAATGATTGATTGAAAATGACCTAATTGTCTTTCAGTGCCTGTCATTTAAGTCCTCATTTAAGTCCAGGCCATATATCTCTTATCAGTGTGGAACAAATGAAAAAGAAAAATAGACCGACAGAGACCCTAGTCAACTAAGTATTTAAAACCTGCTCTGTAAGTTATTGACTTTGACTTTTGACTACACCTTCATGGCCTCATGGGCATGGCGCGCTAGGATGTATAACTTTAACACATGCCTGTTATGGTTAACTGTTGAGAGCAAGTGCAGATAGATGCATTATAACTAAAATATATGTATTTTTGCTTTTAAATAATATAATTTCTGTAGCAAGTAGTTTTCAGTCTACAGTACCTCAGTAGTTTATTTCCTGTCTGCATTGCCTCCACTCGGGCTCCATGCAGAATGAATCCTTTTGCTGCTGAGGTAATGAGACGGCAGACAGAAGACAGGCTTGAAGATGACAGTGCCTTCCAACAGTCTGTTCTGGGTGGCTGTCCACCTGCCTTTCACAGTAAGTCACATACTGTAGGCTAGATTACCTCTGGTATCAAACATTTTTATCAAAGCCTGTGGGTTGCATTGGGAATTCCACAGTTATGCAGTGCTTGTCGTCCAGCTCTCCTCGAATGCCCTGAGTTCTCAGCATGTGGCCTAACTGGACACCTGAGCCATGTCACGAACAGACTGGGCTAATTAAACCAGGAGACAGTATGAAATTGGATAAATTCTGCAGTTATCAATTTGGGTCAGACTTTTGCTTTGATGGGGTTGTTCAACTGTCGATTAACCAAGCTCAATATTTTGAAATGATTGATTGACAATTACCTAATAGAGCGTCGCAGTTCCCGCCCACTTCCTGGTGCCGGAAGTAAATACTCAATGCATTTTTCCCATTGACTTTTACAAAGATATTTATATAAATTAATTTAAGCCTAGAATCAAGCTATCCAGGACCCTGGTGAATCATGACCATAAAACGTTTGATTCTGTGAAAAAAAACTTTTTTGAAAACGGCAAAACAAAGGGTATTTATTAAATATAGTATATCATATCATTAAATATAAAATGAAATAAAATCACAGAAAAAAAGGTTTTATGGTCATGATTCACCAGGATCCTGGATGGCTTGATTCTAGGCTTAAATTGATTGATATAAATATTTTTGGAAAAGTCAATGGGAAAAATGCATCGAGTATTTACTTCCGGCACCAGGAAGTGGCGGAACTGCGACGCTCTATAGTCTTTCAGTGGCTGTTCTCCTTCCTCATTTAAGTCCAGGCCATCTATCTCTTATCATTGTGGAACAAATGAAAAAGAAAAATAGACCGACAGAGAGATAAAAAGAATGAGGAAGATTCAAATCAAACAAATGTATTAATCTCACTTGAAACTAATTGCTTTAGTGGAATTAATAATGTTGTTTGGATTTCATTGAATTGCCTCATACTTCCTCTCTTTGTTAATTTGTTTCCCCTTCGTTCCACAGTCTGTATGTTTATCTCACCAATCTCTTTTGCTCATCTTTCCCTGACTTCCTCTCTTTCCTCTCCATGTGACTCTACATCCCTCACTGTATCTCTCTCATTCCCTCTCAAACCTTTTAATTTCAAGGCCACAGACCCCATAACTGTGAGTGTACAAATGTACAGTATGAAGTACTCTGTCTTCACTACCACTTTACCCATGGCCTTTCTGCTGATCCCCCATGCACGCACACACACACACACACACACACACACACACACACACACACACACACACACACACACACACACACACACACACACACACACACACACACACACACACACACACACACACACACACACACACACACACACACACACACACACACACACACACACACTCCTCCACTGTATATGGCGAATGCCAATTATCACAGACATTTCTTGGCTTGGGCATTCCTGCAATCTGCAGGCTTCTCACGACTAGTTTGTGGACATTACAGAGGCTTCCAAATATAAACACAAGCAATTTAGTGTGTACCCAAGCTATAGCATCCTTAAAGAGTCTGTTGGAAAGCGTCTATGGCCAAAAATCTGTGTGTACGCGTACACCGTCGTGTCGGGGCGAAGCTTGTGGTGAGGTGTCGAAAGCCAACCCAGCAAGCTCGGTCAGTTTCGACCGTCAGGTGGAGAGGGGACAGAGAGGGGTGTTGTAGAGCTCTCTGGTTGGCGGCTTAGCCTTGCTAGGAAGGGTAGTGGCCAGGAACCCTTTGTCAAATGCAACACAGAGGTAGTGCTCGCGGTAAATAAATTTTCTCTGAATACAGCGCATTGCCATGGTATCGCTACAGCTGCATGTGTGCTCAAAATGCAGACAAAGCGTGGGGCTGTGTGCACGCATGCATGCGCGTGGCTCGTCTCATTCAAACACCAGCTGTCCGATTTTCTCTGAAACAAAACTAAGCGTATATGCTCCTTGATGCACCAATATCATAAGCACTTTCTCCTGCTTTTCTTCAAGGCGAAAAAGGTCTGGTACTTTAGCACCTTGGTAAGGAATGCCTTTTCCAGACTGTGGTCAAATGTACATCCCACTTATAGAATGGTCACTTCTCTACTGTCCTCATCAACGACAACATCTGGTGTATTATCTGTAACATCTGAAAAGCCAAACCTTGTAGTGAGGTGCCAAAAGCCGACCTAGAAAGCACGGTCAATTTCAACCGTCGGATAGCAGCGGGGTGGCGGAGAGGGGACAGAGAGGGGGGTAGAGCTCTCTGGTTGGCTGCTTTCTCAAATGTAACACAGAGGTAGTGCCCGTGGTAGATTTATTTTGTCTGAATACAGCACATAGCCACCATGGTATCGCTACAGCTGCATGTGTGCTCAAAATGCAGACACAAAGTGTGGGGCTGTGCTTCACTATTGCGCATTTTGAACATATCATATGTGACAGAGTTACAGTGACTGGATTATGGTCATGGTGCAGGCAATAAGGAGAAAATGTGTTAGGGTACCACAGAGAAAGATGAGTCTAGTTGGAAGAACCAGCAATCTGGCTTTAACTGTAAAAATCAACCTCTTCAACTGTATAATCTTTGGATATTGCATGAGAGACAGAATGATCTGCAGCAGGAAGGCAAGCTAGATTTCCTTCTAGTTTTAAACCAGTCCTGTGTTTTTATTGTTGTTGTGACATTACAAGGTACCTCTGTATACTAACTGTTGATAAATGATGTCCTGTATCAATAGCCTAACAGTAGTCCTCACTATGATCAAACGGTTGGTTATAATGTCCTCAGAAAGTACAGTGTCAGGTCCGAGTCAGGTTGAACCCAGTCCAGGGATACTCGGGTTCCTTACACAGAGGTCATTGAGGTTGGGCCAATGATTAGGCTTTCTTCTGAACCCCATGCAGGAAACTTGGCTCACCCTCTCTTCTACATCGTTTCATGTCTAGCAACAGAGACTATACCAAGTTCCCTTATCATGCACTGTTCAGCATATTTATAAACCCACCCTCCACTTTGGACTGGAGCCCTCAATTCCCATCAGGGGTCACCACAGCAGATCATCTGTTTCCATCTGCTTCTGTTCTCTGCATCTTGACAATACTTTTACTCAAGTCAAATTTTGAATACAGACCTTTGACGGGGGTGATGTGTATGAGCGCTTGTGCTAGCAACCATCTCCGCTCCTTATACACAGAGCAAGACGGCAGCTTAGGGAAAAACAGCTTTGCACAGTTAGTGTATAAGGCTACGTACACAATTACCTTCATATTCTCTCACCTGCAAACATTCACACCCTGATCTTTCCCCTATATGCGCCCTCCTCCCACTGTTTCTGCCATATTTCCAATGTTATTTGTACAGCTCTATTACAAATCCATTACATACACTACCTCACCTGTACTTAGGCCTATTTTGTGTTATTCATGACTTTGTTCCCCTAGCATCATGCAACGCCGTAGCCCTCTGTGTGTACATATATATGTGCCTACACAATAAAACTGAATTGAATCTCTGCATTCTATCTCCCCGTTTTCTGACAGTGAATGCGTTAACCTCTCATTTCTATGTAATGCACATATCTCTCTTTCTCACTCCCTCTATCGTCTCTGACCTTAACTTCCCCCCTTTCTGTCTCCTCATCACCCTCCTCTCTCTTCACCTTCTGTTCCTAGCTGAAAGTCAGACTAAAAGTCACATCCATTACCAGCATGTAGCTTTGTTAAAAAGCTTTTAGTAATCTTCAGGTTACAACTAATGTTAAATCTGATCTAGTATTAATACAGTATGTAAAACTATGGGTCATATGCATTTAGACAAATTGATTCCAAAAGCAACTGCAATTATGTTGTGAATAGTATGCTAGACCGCACACAAAAGCCTGAATAATTGCATGCTGCCTTATGTTGAAATGAAATCATGCAGCATGATGTTTTCGTTCGCTAGCTGAAAGCAGAACATCTATTTCCTTCTTTCAAAGAAATAAATGGAAAATCCATTATATGAGATATTATGTTAAAGCAGTAGCCTATGGTTTTGGTCAGTGTAATGAGTTGTGCTTAAAATTAATAAGTTATGAGGGAAATGCAAGTTATGTTTTCACTTGTGAGAAATAATGCAAAACAAGCCTACGTGTTTTTTCTTTTCTTTTTCAGTTTTTTGTTTTGTTTTTTTGTTTATTTTATTGTGTTCATCTTTGTCGTTGCAGTTGTATTCTGTGTATGTGTTATTGTTTCATTTCCTTTATTCTTGGCTTTTCTTTTTCATATTAAAAGGGACATCAAGATTTACAGTTGGTGACTGAGGATGACCTATCCTGTAACTCAAATCTCTTACTTCAGTGCAGGAGCTCAGTGGCCAACATTTGAAAGCTGTGGATGTACTGTGTATGTCCTAAAGGTCTGTTCTCTCTTAGAGCTGTATGAATATCGGTGCTGAATAAGAACATGTCATGCCAATAAAACCCTCTCATGGATAAACAAGGGAACCAGGAGACCTGGTCCTGCCAGACCCAGAATAAGTACTTTATAAGATCACTACATCACGGCTAAGCCGGACTTCACATGACGTGTCAGCCTGTGTCTACGCCCATGTATGGACGAAAGAGGGACAGACTTTTATAAGCCTTCACATGACGTGTCAGCCTGTGCATGCCCATGTATGGACGAAAGGGGGACAGACTTTTATGGCTGGGGCCTAAGGGCAAAGGGGGCATGCCCATGTATGGAGAAAACAGGTACAAAGCCTCATGTAGGCCTGACCCCCTGGGTCTGGCAATAAAATGAAAATCAAAACACAACAATAAAATTAAATAAAATGAAATATATAGCAATAATCCAAAGCTACAAACTTCATAAATGAGGCATTATCCTATAATTCCATCAAAAGACAAGGGAGACACAGCTATACTATACAAGTGACAATGAATACAAGACCCAGTTATTTTTGTGTTCACATTGTCAGTTCACCTGAAAGATGACTCAGCTCTCTTTCTGGTCAACTTCAGCTCTGATGGGGGCCTCAGTCCTCTTTCTGTTCCTGTGTTCCCGTTTCCGGACCGCGGGGCACCTCTCTGTGGACCCTGGGAAAATTATAATTTTTTTTTTTTTTTTTTTTTTTTTAAATAACTATAACCCTAACCTACCCCTAACCCTAAAACCGAAATAAAGTATGAAAAAACGGGGGGAAAAGTACCCGAATCCGCCCAAATCCGCGCGTGCGGATTTGTGGACCTTCAAGATTTGTTGTTGAGGACCCCTGCACTACAGTATATTCTGATAGTACTCATTGCTATTGAGTGTTTGTTCAGTAACAGGTGCCTCCCCGTCTCTCCACCTCTTAAATAAACAGAATATGCATTTTCAGGTGGGTTGTCAATCATCAGACAATCAAATCCCATTTATCAGCTTAACTTTTATAGTATTCTAGTTCCAAGTTTGTTTGCTCATTTCTTTGTGTAATCACTTGCTCTTGTTTTATCTGTATCCTGTGTGAGTTCTCTCTCCTGATTGGATCAAATCGGTATCCCGACCTGTAAATGCATTTTCTGCTGACTAAAGAGCTGGACAGACAGGGAGACTCCTGTTACTGAACAAACATTCTAATCTAAATGATATCAATGAGTTGGCTACTATTGGAATATGGTGCTATTTAACACTCATTTTAACAACAAAATATCACTTGCCTTGCCTTTAAGTGCAGTTGTGTCTGCTACAATATTGGATAAAATAAATCATTTTCAAACCCTTTTTGTATCATACTTTATAGCTACAAAATGTCGTTTACATAATGGAGCATATCCACAAGCCTAATTGGCTAAAAATGGCAAAAGGCAAAGTCTCTGAAGGAAGAATCACAACTTTTCATGAATTAAAAACAACTAAAACATTTTTTTAAGTATTTCATAACTAACATGAAAAAATCTAATAATTTCCATGAATTATAAAAAAAAAAACAATAATTTAGAAGTAGTGGAAAAAAATGGATCTGCTATTTTCACTAGTTTGGGTCCCACAGAACAGGCGCAAATGTAAAATTTCTCTTTTGGGTCTTGAGCTAAAAGGTTTGGGAACTATAGGTCTAGAGATTAGATTCATTTAACCAAATTCATTACTATAAACAATTTATGCACATTCAAAAGACCTATCTAAGACCGATATGTATCTAACAATACAACTGTGAATGCTCTGTGATTTGCATTCTTCTGTTCCCTGGCATGAAGCTGGAATGAGGACGATTTGATGACATTCCAATCAAAGCAGAACTCAATCAAGTTTTGCTTCAGAAAGTGGCAACCATACAGTAGTTCCATTGCATTACGGTCACATGCACATTAAGGGGATTATAATGTAGAGGAGCGTTCTAAAAAAAAATAATATCATGGAAAATAAAAGTTTTTCCTTAATGTAATTCAAAAGGTGAAACTCTCAGATTCATTACACATACGTGAAATATTTCAAGCCCTTTTTGTTTTAATCTTGATTATTACAGCATACAGCTCATGAAAATCTAAAATCCAGTATCTCAAAATTAGAATATTACCATAACCAATGAAACATTTACTTAAAATACAGAAATGTCAACCTTCTGAAAACTATGTCAGACGCGTGCATATATGAATTCAATGTCCAGAGCAAGTTGTCTCTTTGGATATGTCAATCCATTTAAGCTGTTTCGTTCCACAAATCCATAAAGATAACAAAAACTCACTTCATATAAAATAACATTTGAAAGCTGCCAGCAACACACGGCATGATATGGCACGGTCGAAAACTGTGTGGCCTTCTCTCATTGCCCACCTGGCCGCAATCACCCACTGCCAGGTATAAATGGTAACCATAGTAACCACCCACTGACTCTGATTGACATGACGTCATCGTCATTACCAAGGCCACGCCATTAATTTAAATCAAACAAAACTAAATAAACAGAAAGGCAATTTGGCTCCACACACTCACTAGGGCTCCTTTTACACAAATTATTACTGTACATAAATGCGGTGTGGCACGGAGGCAATCAGCCTTCAGCTCATCTGCATTGTTGGGTCTGGTGTCTGTCATTTTCCTCTTGACAATACACTACAGGTCAGGTGAGGCGAGTTGGCAGGCCAATAGCACAGTGATAAGCTAAGGCTAAGTTCAAGTCTGTTATCCTTGAATTGTATGGTAGAGTAGTGCTGCAGTAGCTATTTTCGCCTATACACATTGTCTCATTCATTGTCAATTGAACTATTTGGGTCTGCACATTGATTTGGTATAATCAAGTGTACACCCAAGAGAGGGTTCTCTTGGGTGTACACTTGGCACAGTGTTATAATACTTTCCCACCATTGTGGAGACTGGGCTTTGATTCCACCGCAGAGCCTCTGAATAATAGAAGCATGGCTGTGTCCGCAGGTGGGAAGCTGGTATAGGCTAATTCAATTTAACTTAGCTGAGTGGCATGGAGTGGCAGGATGGCTCATCCATGATTTTTCAGTTGTAGAGGAGACGCGTGCGCGCGCACACACACACACACACACACACACACACACACACACACACACACACACACACACACACACACACACACACACACACACACACACACACACACACACACACACACACACACACACACACACACACACACACACACACACACACACAGACCTGAATTTTACCGGCCACATCAAATTACAAAGTCAACCTACCGCATACCAATGATTCAAGGACTTATGTCTGTGATTTGGACAAATGATTCAACAATACAGGTCTCCCTAAAAAAAGAATGATCAGAAAAGTGCTGCTGATTCAGAACACTGCTGCTCGAGTCCTTACAAAGACCAAGAAAGTGGATCATATCACTCTAGCTCTCAGATATTTACAATGGCTTGTGGCTCACTGTCTGTCAAATAATTGATTTCAATATGCTATTGTTGGTTAGAGGAGAATTCCGGAATAGCCTTTTCCTTACCTTTATATGATGTTAGGCGACTATGTCCTAGGACGAGTGGTAGAACATTTTCATAACTCCATCCCGAGTCCACCCCAGCTAAAAACCCGAGCCGATTTATGCCCTTATGCACCACCTGTAGGCTATGTCTAACAAACTTCTTTGAAGTCTTACTTTTTTTTTAAATCAATCAAAACATTTTCCTTTCTTCCTCACTCTAATTTTATTCTCTTATCTTTATCTCCGACAGGTCGGAGAGTTATGCCTTTGCACCTTAGCCAGGCTATTTGCACCTGTCTAATGCCAACAATCCTGAACAATGAGAAGCGTGGAGTCCGCACTCCAGTTACATGGAAAATAAATAACCACTTTATTTGCAAAGCATGACAACGTTTGGCTCCCTGAGGGATGTTCTTCAGGTACATTTTAACATGCACACCTGTTCAGTCCCTTTATAAGTCCTTTGTCCCCCAATGTGTACCTCCCCCACTGTGTGTACTAGCCTACATATAATCACCCACATACAGTACGGGGAAGAAGATGAAAATCAGACGTTTTATTCAGGGGCGTCATTTGGGCTCACAGGGGGTGACAGTTGCCACCTAGCGTTTGCATCCAAAATATAATTTTGTCAATTTACGCATATTTTCTCCACCACAGAACGTTTTAGATGAATTGCCCTCTGTGTGTCTGTAGTAAAGCTTGATTATACTAAATTGCAATGCAGTATATCAAGGCAAGCCCTTAAATCAAAACCAAAAACGTCCATGCGCACAGATGTGCAGACACAACGAGTGGTCCATCTAAATGTGAGACAAACAAAAGTATTATATTCTACTTTTCATTTCAATCTTATTTGTCAGGTAGGAACCTCTCTCTCTCTCTCTCTCTCTCTCTCTCTCTCTCTATAAAGAGATGTTCCTCTAAATGTGTTTAAAAAAAATAAAAAATGTATGTGCCCTTTAGGCCATTTCAGCCCCTGCCTCTAATTTTCTCTGCACGTCCCTGAATAGTTGATACATCAACATGCGTGTTATTTCCCATCTGGCTAGTTAGTCACATATTCTCTTGTTTGACTGCGCCCATAAATTAAATTTAAAAAGCAATGTTCCCATGTTGAACCCTTAGGTAATGACAAGTCAGACACACACACACACACACACACACGCACACGCACACGCACACGCACACGCACACGCACACGCACACACGCCACTGAATGAGGGTAACCAAAACTAACCATTAATCTCTCTTCTCTATACCTAAAGAGACATCAAGTTAACAGAGATTAAAGCCAAAACGAATCTCACAAATATCCCTTCACTCAAGTTTTTAGTTTCAAGTTCAGTGTGAAGAAGTGACAACAAAAAAACAACTCAAGTGCTGTATGAGGGCAATGACATCATCTGTAATATGTGGCTCATGTGCCTTTAACCACTTGAACCTCAGCATCCATATTCTGGGGGGAACATTAGCCAAAAAATAGCAGAGCTACAAGCTCACAACATGACACGTTGTGAGCTGGTAGATCAGCCATTTTTGGCAAAGAGATTTGGTGTACACAGGGGGGAAAAGCGGTCCAAGCACAGAGCCAAATCAGGTCCAGTTCACTGAGGGTTAAAATCTTGTTCACAGTTGGCGAAAGAACCTACTCTGTGTGGAGTTTGCATGTTCTTCCCGTGTCTCTCAGGGTAGTTAATAACCTCACAAAAACATGTAGTAATCCTGGTCGCTATACCGCCTCCGCATGACAGCCGGGGCGCCTGATGGAGGGGAAGGGAACTGGTTGGAATAACATGTTCCTTCCATGCGCTACGTCCTACCGGGGAAACTCCCCCCTGTCAGGTGACAAGAAGGTCAGTTGGCTCTCATGCATTGAAGGAGGCATGAGCTCGGCCCTGGCCTCCCTAGGCTGGTGAGGGGAGTGTAGCGCCCAGGATCACTTAGATAATTGGCACCGGTTGAAAAATAAGGGTTACAAATATATATATATATATATATATCTTGTTAACTAGCTGTGCTGATTGTGGCTACAGCCCCGCCCAACACACCTATAAAAACAGTTGGCTTCAACCAAAGCCATACTCTCACAATGCAACAGTAGTCTCAGTGTATCACTTTGGAAGGCCTGGAGATGACTGGTGGTCCTGTTAGAGTTTTAGTTTAGTGGTTTGTAGTTAGGGAGAGTGGCTAGGCCGATGGTCCTGTATTGGATTGGAACTTTTGGTTATTTTTCTTTCTTGATTGACTCGAGTCCTGAGCGTAATCCTCATAGAGTTAAAGGTAACCCTACTTAAAATGAGGAAACTGACTGGCCTCATCCACTTATTTCCTCAGTGGGTTGAACAATCAATCTGAACTTTTGTGCATGGCATATGAAGAGTGACAAAGACCAATTTTTTACTTTTCCCAAAACCCAAATTAAATCTATTTATACTCTCATTCAAGATTACTGTGGGGAGTGAGCGGAGTAGTGGCAGGGCTAAGTCATGGGCAGGTGCTTCCAGTTGTCTAAATGTGCAGTCCTCCTTAAAGGATTAGTTCACCCAAAAAGTTACTTATTTTCTATCAATTACACACCCCATGAAGCATTGAATTCATGGAGATTTTTTGTTTGTTTTTGTCACACTCCTGAGTCAATAATTTGATAATAAAGATGCTAATGTATCCGGTAGGAGACACAAAGGAGACTTGTGTCTCCTACCGGAGAGATGGCGGGTTGTCAAATTATTGGCTTAGGAATGTGATAAAAACTAAACAAATCTCCACGAAAAAAACTAAACAAATCTCCATGAAATCAATGCTTCATGGGCTGTGTAATTGATTGATTTTTGGGGTGAACTACTCTTTAAAAGTAGCATGTTGGACCACTGTGGTCAGCAAAGTGCAGAAGAACCAAGTGCAGAAGAACCTTTCTTCTTCTGTCCGGGTCAGCATCATGACGTTCCCGATATCTCCTTCCTTGCCATCTCCGCTCCTTTTGAGCTCATTCCTAGTAAAAGACTAAAAGCTCCCTCACACTTTAATTGGCAGTCCAGGTAAACTAGGCTTGCTGGCTTGCTGATACTGATATCCCAAAAAAGTCCATATTGTCCACTTACCATGCATGCAAAGAACTTATTTGGTAATGTGTCACTGAAACATCAGGGTTTCTTAAGCCCTTAATGACAGCAGGTACACATGCAAAATGTTCAATTATGCTTATGAAAATAGAATATACATGATCAAAATGGCCTGTTTTATCAAATAACTTGTGGACAATAAAATCTCATGATCTTTTTTTATTAGTATCATTTAACCAGTTATTACACACACTGTAGTTTGCAGAGCAGTGTGGGACATGCCAAAATCACATGTATCCAATGAAAGTAAAACTGTATAAAAAGAAGGAAACACATTTCAAGAGACGTATCATTGTACTGATAAATGTGTGTGTAAATGTTTGGCCATTTATAATAAGACCTCAAGAGTTTCATTATTCTGCTACATTTTCATGATGATTGAGTGATTCTGATGAGGACACCAACGTGACTTCATAGTGATATTAACTCATGTAACAGAACTGGCAGGATAGCAGTTGGCAGGGATGAAGGAATATATTCTACACTGGTGTGGTGACAAAACTAACACTGTATGGCTGCCTCCTAGTGGCACAATAACACCGCGTCAATCAGATGAGCACGATATTCCAAGTAACTTTGTCCTACATTAGATTATCTGAGAGGCGGTCAGGCGGAGGTAGCAGCACACAATAAAATGCATCAGAAGTGCAGATGGCTCTTAAAGTAGCAATACCACAATGTATATATAATTAAGAAAGTATGCAGTGGTGGAAAAAAGTACAACAATTTGTTACTTACAGTAAGTAAAAGTATCAATACTGCAATATAGAAATACTCTGTTACAAGTAAAAGTCCGGAATTCAAAATGTACTAAAGTACAAAAGTATTGGCATCAAAATATACTTAAAGTACCAAAAGTAAAAGTACTCATTATGCAGAATGTCCCATTTCAAGTTTTCAAATGCATACAAATTTTTTGAAAATAGCCGATCTACAAGCTAACAATGCGTCATATCGCGACGCATTGTGAGCTTGTAGATCGGGTATTTTCAAATGGCCGAAATGTATATAGGTCTGAGGTAGTATGTTTTGTAAAAATAATCAAAATCTACAAAGTAACTAGTGACTTCAAATAATTGTAGTGGAGTAAAAGTACAATATTTGCCTCTGGGATGTAGTGGAGTAGAGGTAAAAGTATTGGAAATTAGAAATACTCAAGTAAAGTACAAATACCTCAAAATTGTACTAAAGTACACTACTTGAGTACATGTACTTAGTTACTTTCCACCACTGAAATTATGTTGGTGGATAAAGGGAAGGTCTACAATCTGAAAAGTGCCTAAGGGTACCTTGAGGCCCTCTGTATGAGGTAAGTTAGTGTATAATGATGATGGTATCAGTCCAAATCACCGGTGTCTTTCAAATAAGATCATTGATTCCATGTTTGTATGCTGTTTGTGTTGTATATAATTATGTCTATAATATGGTGTTCATTTTCATGCAGGCCCTGTGGCCTCAACAGTGGTGATGGGCCTGCCTTCGATCTTTGCATATTTATTTATTTATTCTAGCATTTCTTGCTTTATAAATTCATTTATTTATTTATCTATGACAGTTTTGGTATTCCATACTAATAGGCCTACTGCCTGCTTATAGCCAACATGGGAAACCTACATTTAGGGTTGTTGATGGTCTGAGGACGTCCACTCTGTCACTTTTTTTGTCACCATGTAAAGTAAAGTAAAACACTTTTTTGCATCCAACGAGCCTCAATGTTCATTTGTCAGTGTTCTAGCCTATTTTGTTGTTCCCTGTTGAAGCTACAGGCATGAAACTTCATATAGGTGTCTCCTGATGAGGAACAACTTTGCCACTTTGACCTTTTACCCTTTTTTTTACCCTTTTTATCCACCATTTATAATTTAATGAAAAACGGAACAAATGTGAACTTGAGTTTTTTTTGTGTTGAACAAGTGAGAGGACCACACAAACAGCTTGATGACTGTTTTGTTTCATACTGCGTACTTTTAGAACTATAGAGGCAGACAAAATGTGAACAACAGCCAGACATAGATGGTTTAATGTTGACATAAAACTTAACTTAAACTACTCTCTTAAATAAAAGATTGATTTAAGTCTCAGCACTTACACACAGCCATGGCTAGTCTTACGCTGTATAAACTAGGCTTGATACTGCCACCTATTGGACTGATGGGCACATTACATCCTTATGTAATAATGCTTATACAGTATAACCTCTAGTAGACTGGGAAGAAGGGGGTATCACGCACCCCCGGAAATATAGGCTACTTCTGATCAGCGTTTCAAATTAAGTTAGCACTGCCAGTATCAAAAAACCTAATACGTATAGTAAAGGCGTGGCTTCATTTGGATTTCGGATTTCACATGGCCAGCCTGTGATGTCAGTCATCTATGATGACACCCTATCCAAGCCCCTTGACTTCCATTATAAAATTGAAGTGAAATATTTCCCCAAAAATTAAAAAAAAATAATAATGTGAAACACATGCGTGAACACACTTCTGTAGTCTACTAACAGAGTGCAAAGGAAATGTTATTGTGGTTATACTGTAGATGACACGGTCCATCGTATAATAAAGTATAAATTGGCCTGAATGCTCCCTAGATCAGTGGTTCTCAAACTAGGTCGGGACCCCCAGAGGTAATTGAGGGGGTTCTAGGGGATCCCCAGCTAAATGATTGATAGTTCGGAACCAATTGGACCCTTACAGGCCTAACTATAGGAGGGATTTTGGACTTTGTGCAACATTGTGTATACAGGGTAGGCCTATCTGCACATTTCTAAAGTGACAATTTAAGAACTTTTTAATACATTTTTAATACCTCAAATACCTCAAAAGTAGTCAACAAAATGTACAATAAACAATTGTCAAACATTGGCCAAATTGTCAAATATTACGGAAGAGGCGAAATAGCCGATCTACAAGCTCACAAGCCTCACTATTTTCACAATATTTATTTGTGGCACAGAGTCAAACAAAATGTAATGCCTCCTACCATTCCAAGTACTTGCATACTGTATCATCATTATAAGAAATAATAATAATAATGATAACTAGAAAAAGTGCTCCTCGGAGCACAACTCTCCGCCAGAAGACTTGTGTTGGTTCGAAGGTCGCGAAGGTCGCTATCCCTCTTGTATATGTAAGTGTCCTATCCATCCTGTCTGGGTAAGTGTCCTCTTCCGTTCATTCTGTGTAAGTGTCCTATCCCTCCTGTCCTATCCGTCCTGTCTATGTAAGTGTCATATCCCTCCTGTCTATATAAGTGTCCTATCTGTCCTATCTTTCCAATAAGACAGATAGGAACAATTGGACCGCGACTACTTGACTACTTCCGGTTCGAAGGTCTGGGAGTGAGCTAGTGGCCGGATTTTCGGTATTGGAATCTGGCTTATCACAGTGACACATGTATTTATAGGTCGCTATCCCTCTTGTATATGTAAGTGTCCTATCCAACCTGTCTGGGTAAGTGTCCTCTTCCGTTCTGTCTGTGTGAGTGTCCTATCCCTCCTGTCTGTATAAGTGTCCTATGTCATATCCCTCCTGTCTATATAAATGTCCTATCTGTCCTATCTGCCAATTATGTATCAGCCATGCAGCCATTTCATGGTTCCCGTCTCACCTCACTCTGACAGTGGCGGAGACACTGTCAGAGTGATGCCATGTATATATAGGCCCGGTGGCGTCACTAGCCAATCAGATCACAGTATTTCACGTGTCACGTGAGGCTTGACCAATCGGTGTGTCATGTTTAGAAAGTGAAAACGCAGTGATAACAATACTCTCCTGGCGGAGAGTAATAATAAATCACTGCACAAATCATTCCATCTTTTCATTCCGCTCCTTCACCTGCGGCCGCTTCGCCGCATTGAAATCGGACAAAGTCCAGGACTCGGGCCTCCTGCCCTTTGAGGAACTGCGCCACTGTCCTGCTGGGGTCTGGGAGGAAGGTCTGGGGCAGCAGGCGAGTCTCGCTCTCACCACAAGGCAGATCATCCATGTTGCCCAGGGACACAGGTGCCTCCCCCACCACATGTTGACCCAGCTTACGCCCCAGAGCCTCCTGAGACCCCTCCTTTCCACCATGGAACACCACCAGGGCACCATAGCGGCCCATGGCCATGTCACTCTGGCCAGTCACACCGGCATGCACATAAGACCCAATCTGACAGCCGGCAGGGACCCCCACTGTCACTGCCCACCTCACTGCCATGTTCTCACCCAGACGACCTATTGTGAGAGCCACCTGGTCAGCCAGTGAAGTTCCTTCAGTGACACTAAGTTTACTCAGCTGATCAGCTGCCAGCATATTCTTTACATATCCTGCCTGGCCTTGATGTTTCATCCGGTGGTGAGCCATGGCGGCAAATGCCACATCCTTAACCAGTCGCTGGAACTTCTCATTACGGGCAACAAAGTCTGTCTCACAGTTTACCTCCACAATAACTGCAGCTTTGTCTCCTACAAAAAGACCAATCAGACCCTCTTTTGCTTTCCGCCCCTCCAGCTTGTTTGCTTTGCTCCAACCTTCTTTCTGGGCTTGATCGTGTAACCAATTCTCAGCCTGCGTTATGTCATTGTCAAACTTCTCCAGTGCTTTCTTGCAGTTTATGAAGGTATAGCCAGTGCTCTTTCGCAGCTTCATCAACAGGGATTTCTCAGCAGCCAGAAGGTGACAGCCGGTGTGTAAGGATTGCACATACTGGCAAAGTCCCACCTTCGAAAACGTTCTTAATGCTCTAAAAACATACATTAACAACATTGTTGTATTTATGTTCTTTATTTCTTATGAAAGATAAACCGGGATGTCATTAAAATGCACGCTGTGTGACAGCTCTGTGCTGTCGCCGGCCAAACCACTCTTTATCACGTCGATCACCTCCTCTGGGTACCGTTGTGTCTTTTCCCGAGACAATAGCATCTTTAATGTCTTTAGATATTTTTCTCCACTTAAATATTGCTGATTTCACTGGACCAAACCAGTGATTGGTGACATCATTGCTGATCACTGGTTTGGTCCAGACATCATTGCTGATGTCACTGGTTTGGTCCAGACATCATTGCTGATGTCACTGGTTTGGTCAAGTGACATCAGCAATGATGTCACTTGTTTAGATGTTGTTTGTTTAGTTATCATTGGTTGAAATGTTCATGTGCATGAGACAACTTAATTTAAATCACCTTTTCCTAAAGAATTAAGCAAGTAGTGTTTCAATGTGATAGTCATGTGCTACCCAGTGGTTAAAGTAACTAGTACATTTACTCAAGTAGCCTACTGTACTTAAGTACAATTGAGGTACTTTAACTTTGCTTGAGTATTGAATTACTTGATACTTTGTACATGGATCTCTAAGGATGAGACTGGAAAACAGAAATTGCACAGGGCAAATATGACAAATAACTGAAATATACAAAATGACTGACAATGACACAATAGAGCATAGTGGAAATAGCTGATCTGTCCCCAGACCCCACTTTGAGAACCACTGATTCAAAGGGTTAATAATATATTATTGCAATAAATGCACCGTCTTAAATTCCCCGCACTCATAATGAAAGATGTCACTTGTGAATTGTTTTCAATCTTGTCCTTGGCGTTCAGCTGCTGAGAGGAACAGATTAAAAGTTGCAAATTTGCACTGGAAGTGAACAAAATGAACAAATCCAGCACAATACACTGATGTTAACTCACTGAGGCGTGCATTAAAACCACTTAAGCCACTTAATTTCAGTGACTGCATGCCGATGATCAGTGCTCGATCGATCATTCCTGCCACCAATCCCCTCAGGCCGAGGTTGGTACGTTGGTTCGTACACTCACAGAAATGTTGGTGTGACATGTCAGACTGTGCAACAACATCAAAATAGTGTACAAATATGACAAAATATGAAAGAACAGACTGCATCTCCTGTGGATGACCACTGATCACACCATTGATGGATCCTGGGGCAACAACTTCAGACTCAATTGAGTATGTCTTGCAGCCCTGCATCACCCAACCTTTTTCCTAAAATACCTAGGAAGGACATGTATGAAACTCACCTATAGTCTAATCACTAGACGCTTTGTCAAGTCATCATCTTTCCAGCGGATTTGCTGAGCTTTGGCATATATAGCTTGGTCAAAACTAACACTACATGGTCCAGTTCTAGCTGATCAGCAACTTCAACACCTTCAACCTGTATGTCTCCCTGCTATGGAACACTTTCATGCCTCCTTTTTGGGCATCCCAAGTTGTTGAAGGGCTAACAACCAGTTTGTGGGTATCCAAGGCTGCCAAATATAAAAACAAATAGTCTGCACCTATAACCTAGCTCTGAGATGGTATGTAGGAGTGGTTCATATTTAATGACCTTGGTCAAAAAGGCTTCGTCTAGGCTAGTGTCAAAGGTGCAGGCTATCTCTCTTCCCTGGACTCTTCATCAACTACAATATCATCTGGTGTATTAGCTGTCAAAGATGTAAAGATGTCTGGGTTATCACAGAGATGAAACATGGATGAAATGACACAGAATGTTTGTACATTCTCACTGTAGATGCATGATATTTTTACATGTTTATTTTGTGTAAAATATATATATATATATATATATATATATATATATTACTGATAAATACAGTTTAGTACCCATTGACAGCCCAATATTGACATGCATGGCATTTGCAATCTCTCACTTGTCCATATTGTCAATTATTTCAGTCTCTCATGTTAAAATGCCCCCCCTGTGTGTGTCTCACCTGCTGACGTTTCTGCAGACTGTTTGACGCAGGTTCTGTAGGTATCCCATCTCGTCTGTGTAAATTCCTGAACCTCTTCTTTCTGGACAGATATGAGTTGCATATAGCATCGTTTCGATTACTTTTTGCACACTTTGGAAGCATGTTTTCTATGTTTTGCATGTTTTCCTCGGACCCAAGGGTCGCCATGTTGGTTTGTAGTGAAACTAAAGCGGCTTCCCTATTGGTCCATATGCTAAAAAAAACACCACCCAGGGGTCATCAACATGCCAGCTTGTGATGGACATTTTTCTCAAACTACATTTTTGCCACAGTCTCATGGACATACAAAATGAGTGGTCAATAATATTACCATAAATACTAATTTACTAGTCCAGTAGTCACGATGGAGAACACAGATTGTGTTTTAAAGAGGGGTAGTGGTTAGTCCTCATCACTTTGTAATTTATTTATTTTATTTTATTAAGTGGAAAGCTGAGAGGGAAGGCGTAGATGGAGCAATTTGTAACCATATTTCAAAAATTGCTTTAAAAGTCAAGTGTATTATTGTTATCTCCATGGCCATCAGTGATTCACTGATTGCTTTGACCTTTTCAAAGCATTAAAGGAATAGTTCACCTAAAAAATGACATAATTTCTATCAATTACCCACCCCATGAAGTCTTGAATTCATGGAGATCCTTTGTTTTTTTACGCATTCCTAAGCCAACTACTCCTTTAAAGAAAGAGACAGTGAAAAGTATTCATCCATCATTATAAAATCTAAGCTTTTAAAAACAGACAGGGCTCAGACAGATTTTTCAAGACCCAGTCATTAGGCATGCATGTTCTGTATCCGCCACTGTTTGGTACCTGGTTTAACAAGGTTTGAATACCTGTCTGGCAGTGTCTTTATTAGAGTGTTAATGTCAAAGGGCATTTTGAACCCGTTTATCAGTTAAATTGTTTGCGTATAGTCACTGCACTTTGGCTTTGTAGGGCAGTATAGAAGTGTCAGTGTCCTACCTATTCTGAAGAAAACCTGGAGACTGGCAAGTCAGTATACTGGCTCTGGCGTTAATAGTTTTTCTAATCAAAGATTTGCCACAGACATGGACAAGTCTTGCCACGGACACGTTTGTCCCTGTATAGTAGTACCGACTTTAAACACTGATTATTACAAAACTGCTGGATAACATGAGGAGAACCTTTTGTTTCTACTAGAACTAGAGAAAAGGCAACTCAAACAATATGACGTCAACAGAGAGGTAAGGTGTCAGCCTCTCCCCATGGCAACACACACTTACCAGAGCTGTTCCCTTTATATAGTCTACTCAGACTCCACCCTTGGCTATCTAATCAACCAACCCCAGTGCAGTAGCAATCCACCCAAGATGATCCCCATGTATTAATCAGCTCTTCAGGCACCACACCCCAATACACAGTTAGGCTTCTAGGAAACAAAAGCATATTCGAATTCCAGTCACAGCAAATGGGCACCTCCTGTGGGACTGAGAATCTACAAGTGCTAAGCATACTACAGCATAACATACAATGTGTACGGCTGAACATTAGGAAATTAGTCTGTCAGGCTGCTCTGTCACAATCCATCATACATAGTTTTAAGAAAAGTAAATGGGGGTTGGGGGGCAGATAGAGGGAGAGCAAAGAGAGGAATACAGAAAAGAAGCATAAAAGGTTTCGTAGTGACTGAGGTCTGAATAGAACTTAAATGTTATCAAACCATTTTTCTGTTGGAGTCTTCCATCTCTTGTTTTAATAGTACTCGTGACGAGGGCCTCAATCTTCTGACACAAAGTCTGCGGTGTGCCGGGATGGTCAGTCTCTCCTGAAAAAAGTGAAAAATGTTTTTGAGAATGTTTTGAAATGATTAAAAACAAAATGTAGGCAACAAAAATAATAACGAAATATTTACCCGGTGTGACCCATAAAGATGTGTCCACGACCCACAAATGGGTCCCGACCCACTTTTTGGAAACCAGTATGTGTCCACGACCCAAAAATGGGTCCCAACCCATTGTCTGGGAACCAGTGCCCTATCCCGACCTATTATTTGGGAACCAGTGCCCTATCCCGACCCACTGTTTTTTTTTCCTCGTACCATCACCGGCAAAGACTGAAACGGATACAAAAGTCTTGGCAGTATATTCATCTTAACCCATCACCATTTTCAACACACTATTTGTCCAGGGCTGAGCGTTTACAAACTTTCGACTGAGTTTCTACAAATCTTCTTACAATCTTCCATCTTCACAATAAATGAGAAAACCTCTGTCTGTCATTCTGTCTGTCCCCTTCCATTTTTCTCCTCAGTGTTGACCAATCTGAACTTGCACATGGACCATTTGCATATGAAGTGAGTGAGGAAACCAATCTCTCACTTTTCCAATGTTTTATTAGCAACTCAATCAAGACTGCTGTGGGTGGGGAGAGACTCAGATATTACTGCCACATGGTACTTGATTGACAGGTGTTTCCTTAGAATGAGGCCATGACATCTTCTGTATTGTGGCATATCTTTAACAACCTTTCCTCTCATCAGCTGGCACACCTGCAGCTCATTCCTGATTGCAGCTGTAGCCCCACCTAACAGCTTAAAAAGCTGGCCTGCTGCACACTGCAGTGAGAGACAGACCCAGCCAGTACAGCACACAGTTGTCCCCCTCTATGTTCAGTTTGGCCGGCTTCTCCAAGTCCTTTTGGTTCCCTGAATTATTTTCCTTCCTAAATTGTGTGGTGTTCTTTTTATGTTACTGTTCTCCATTTAAAAGTGCTTTAACACTTAAGTGAATCAACTTAGAATATTTAAAAACCTACAAAACTCATCATGAGAATTGGACATAACTGGCTCAAAATAGATATAGGGGGTCTGAACCAAGAACTGCAAAAACAATTTGGATCGTTCAATGTAGTCCGAGTCTGAGTGATCCATGTTGACAGCACACCCAATCAAAATACAGTAAATGACATTTATTGTATACAGTGCAATGTATTATTAAACATATGTACATTTCTTGGCATTCTACACGTCTTCCTCGTATGTTACAAATGATGTTCAAATAAATACACATCCAGTCTAATGGCATATTCAACCAATTGTATTATACAAAAAATTAAACACAAATGAGAAAAGCTGTCCATTAACTTTCGGTCATAATGGTCTGGCCACTTGAGCCAGGTTGTGCCACATCCTGGCTAGAAGTGGTCGGAGGAGATGAGTTGGTGTTTGGAAGGTTCTGACCGTCTAGATCGCCTTGTACAATGACTCCTCTATCCATGGAGGAGGGAGGGAGGCGCACGGCGCCGATCCGAGTGAGGGGGAAGGGAAAGGGAGGCGCCGAGCCGAGCCGGAAAGCCACACACATGGAACAGCACATCCATAATGACCAGTTGATTAGAGGAAGTGTTTGTATATTTCCTCGTTTCTCCTGCCATTGTATTGGGGGTACGGGTACCTACATGTACCCTGCCGTTTGAGAGTGAGGGGTGGAAGAACATAAATATTAGTGTATATTAATACATACAAATATAGCTCTAATCAAAATGTCATGTTAACACTTTTAATACTTAAAGCTGTCCCTGTTCTACCCCAGATTTGAACCCGGGCCTCCAGCGCAAATGCTGAATTTTTTACCACTGAGGAGGGGGGAGGGAGGCGCGCGGAGCCGATCCAAGGGAGGGGGGAGAGGGGGGGGTGCACGGCGTCGGGAGGAAGGGGAAGGGAGGAGGGGGGAGGTGCACGCTGCCGGTCCAAGGGAGGGGGAGGGAGGCACAGGCTCCGAGGCGAGCCGGAAGGCTGCACCTTATTGACCAACACATCCACAATGACCAGTTGAATAGAGTAAAGGCCATTGCACACAGGATGCGATTATTGCGATTATTAGGCTCAGACAGGGTGCGTTTTTTTCCGTGCGAATAATCGCATCCTGTGTGCAATGGCCTTAAGTGTTGGTATATCTCCTCGTTTCTCCTACCATTGTATCGGGGGCGCCGCTACGTTTACATTGACCCTGCCCTTTATCCAATAAGGTTCATGCATTGAATGAAGCAAAAAGTAAAATCGCATGACTTAACCCTTTTGTCAGGTCAAGTCTTAATCTGTACTTTAACAGTACAGGACAGGAGTCCCTCCACACTAGTGCTCTGGTTTCTAAACAATCAGCACAATGAATGTGTAGAATTACGATGTTTAGGTATTATCATTCCAAACCTACAGTATGTTCTTGCAATTCTAAATTCAACCAACCAGTTGGAGAAAATGCAGACAGAGGCTTTAACCTTTGAATTTATTAAATATCCGAGACCATTAGTTTTATGGAAGATGCTTCTGAACATGTATTACTAGTTTGACCACTTCAAATGAGCTGTAATCTTACAATAACTATATCTACAATATCTCACAATAGACAAACCTTTAATGCTACTAATGATGGTAACTGATAATGTATGCACATACTATGGCCAGTTAGGGTTATCCATACATAATATACATTATAGGGTTAGGGAGACCTTTGTAGATACACTGTGTCAATCTATTACTTTTGGCTAGAACAGTTGTCAAATAATATAAGAAAGAGGCAAGAATTGTGAAAATAACCGATCTACAAGCTCACACCGCCTCGCACATGTGAGCTTGTAGATCTGCTATTTTCACAGTATTTATCTATGGAACCGAGTCAAACTAAATTGAATGCCTTAACTCCTACATTCCAAGTGCTTGTCAGGGTGGTGGGGGTCCCCAGTTCAAATATGATTATTTTTGCGGGTCGTGGCTTGAAAAGGTTGAGAAACACTGGGCTAGAACACAACATACATTATGCACTTTATTTCCTGTGGTCAATTAGTGTTATATTTACCTTCGTCATAGCTGGTCCATGTGCATTTCTCTGGTTTTACGCCACGAATGAGTGTTTGGCTTGAAGATAGCAAAGAGGAGATAGGAAAACAGAGGAAGGAAGTTACTCAGGTTAGTAGTGTCAGCTAAACTGCCAATGCAATGTAAATGTATTAATGTCTACACTATGGTAAATCTTTTATAAGTTTTGTTACCTCTGCACACATATGACGTGCAGGAAGTTGGTCTTCTCATCGGGCGTGACACAAAGCACTTCATAGTCGTCACCTTCGGATACCTTGGATCCATGCATTGTGAGATAGTACAGTGAAAATCGGTACCAGCTCGAACCCATACACCATGTACTGGCCGTACGGGAATAAGGCCTCCAAGGTGGCCCGTGCAAGCAGCTGGACCACTGTAATGTAACTGTAGCGTCAGCCCCCGTGTCGATTTTGAAGGTTACTGGCATGTTCTCACCCAGACAACCTATTGTGAGAGCCACCTGGTCAGCCAGTGAAGTTCCTTCAGTGACACTAAGTTTACTCAGCTGATCAGCTGCAAGCATATTCTTTACATATCCTGCCTGGCCTTGATTTTTCATCCGGTGGTGAGCCATGGCGGCAAATGCCACATCCTTAACCAGTCGCTAGAACTCTCATTACAGGCAACAAAGTCTGTCTCACAGTTTACCTCCACAATAACTGCAGCTCCTACAAAAATACCAATCAGACCTTCTTATGCTTTCCGCCCTTCCAGCTTGTTTGCTTTGCTCCAACCTTCTTTCTGGGCTTGATCATGTAACCAATTCTCAGCCTGCATTATGTCATTGTCAAACTTCTCTAGTGCTTTCTTGCAGTTTATGAAGGTATAGCCAGTGCTCTTCCTCAGCTTTATCAACAGGGCTTTCTCAGCATCCAGTGTGGCTCCATCGACAGCTTGAGCTAAAACAAAAACCTCCTGCCCCACCACAAACATTTTGAATTACAGATTGATCACACCTGCTCTTATTTACACACCTGCTACATAACATTACCCTTAATTAAGCACAAATCCCCCCCAATACTCTTACAATAAACCAAAAAAGAACGATATTCAAAGAATTACATTCAGGCTTGGAACAATTACTCTAAATTGTAACTTAAATTGAAGGAGCCTACAAGAAATGCTATAATCTCAAAAATATATTTAAAAAAAAAAGATCTATAGTTCTTCTATTTGTTTCCTTTTTTTCTTCACCCTGTCAGAAACAAGTATTGAAAAAAGCATAGAGAAAAAAAAACTCTGTAATGCCCTTTTGTGCCCATTGTTTAAATCCTTGGTCATAGATTCCCGGTTTGAAACTTGAGTCCTATAGAGACACACGGCCGGAAGCGGAAGGTCTACAAATTCACGCCCACTTTTGACACTCGGGGTCCGTTAGAACGATGAACTGCAGCTCTCAATGCAATCTCTATGAGAGGCATTGTAAAATACCCTAATTTCACTGGTTAACTACTGAAGCTGTAGCGATTTTTTTTTGTGTTCTAATAAACTGTCCCATTTGTTTAATTTATCCTTTTTAATGTCCCATATCTGTCATCTCGATATACTACCCACAATATACTATAATATACTCCATCAGTATGTCAAAACCGCTAGCATCGGAGATTTAGAGTTTAATGGCCGCATGGTATATACGTCACGGACGCATCCCTTGAGGTTTTCAATACCCAGAAAACTGGCGAAAGTGTCCGTTTTCAATATGTTTTGGTCATTATCTCTGAAACAGAAGGTCCAATCTGCTCAGTTCAAAGCTTGTTGGATGCGTGATTTTGAGGACGCAATGACACATTTTTTTTTGTTTTGTTTTGTTAGGGGAGGCGAGATCTTAGTTGGGCAGGCGACCGCCGGCCTGTCCTGCCTCTACAGTGGGTAAACCACTGGTCAGCGCTCGGCGCTCGTAAAGGCAGTGATGTCACTGAAATGCGACAACTTGTCTGTCTGCCGTCTACCCTCTGCTGTGTTAACATTATGGGTAACTCGTTAAAGTGACAAATTAAATGTGAAACACATCAACTATTAAGAAAACAAGAAGATATGTTGACAAAGACACTCCATACATTTGGAAACATATTTTTATTTAAATCAATATCGTCTCCAGTTAATGTAGGAATATTTTAAAAGTAGGCTAACTCTCATGTCCTCTCATAGGGAATGCATTGAGAGCTGCAGTTCATCGTTCTAACGGACCCCGAGTAGCGGCGCTATCTCAAAAGTGGGCGTGAATTTGTAGGCCTTCCGCTTCCGGCCGTGTGTCTCTATGCCAACCAGCTAAGATTTTTTGTTTCTTTCCCTATTTGTATTTTTTAACTATTCTATTCCATATTTCAGTTGTAAATCTAGTGATAGGATCCAGGTCTTTCTCCAATTTCATAAATAGCTCTTTATTTGCCATAAAATGTTGTACCTGGCATCCTTTAAATTCTATTTCAATATCCTTCCATTTCGTCCATTAACTTTCGGTCATAATGGTCATAATGGTCTGGCCACTTGAGCCAGGTTGTGCCACCTCCTGGCTAGAAGTGGTCGGAGGAGCTGATTTGGTGTTTGGAAGGTTCTGACCGTCTAGATCGCCTCGTACAATGACTCCTCTATCCATAGAGGGAGAGAGGAGGGAGGGCCACGGCGCCGATACAAGGGAGGGGGTAGGGAAAGGGAGGCGCAGGCACAGGCGCCGAGCCGAGCCGGAAAGCCACACCTTATGGACCAACACATCCATAATGACCAGTTTCTTACCCCCCCCCCCCCCCATATAAACCTTGATATCCATTTACCTCATTCCATGAATTGTTTTTTTTTCCTCGTACCATCACCGGTAAAGACTGAAACGGATACAAAAAGTCTTGGCAGTATATTCATCTTAACCCATCACCATTTTCAACAGTCCAGTAACTCGATTTGTCCAGGGCTGAGCGTTTACAAACTTTCGACTGAGTTTCTACAAATCTTCTTACAATCTTCTATCTTCACAATAAATGAGAAAACCTCTGTCTGTCATTCTGTCTGTCCCCTTCCATTTTTCTCCTCAGTGTTGACCAATCTGAACTTGCACATGGACCATTTGCATATGAAGTGAGTGAGGAAACCAATCTCTCACTTTTCCAATGTTTTATTAGCAACTCAATCAAGACTGCTGTGGGTGGGGAGAGACTCAGATATTACTGCCACATGGTACTTGATTGACAGGTGTTTCCTTAGAATATGGCCATGACATCTTCTGTATTGTGGCATATCTTTAACAACCTTTCCTCTCATCAGCTGGCACACCTGCAGCTCATTCCTGATTGCAGCTGTAGCCCCACCTAACAGCTTAAAAAGCTGGCCTGCTGCATACTGAAGTGAGAGACTCAGACACAGCCAGTACAGCACACAGTTGTCCCCCTCTATGTTCAGTTTGGCCGGCTTCTCCAAGTCCTTTTGGTTCCCTGAATTATTTTCCTTCCTAAATTGTGTGGTGTTCTTTTTATGTTACTGTTCTCCATTTAAAAGTGCTTTAACACTTAAGTGAATCAACTTAGAATATTTAAAAACCTACAAAACTCATCATGAGAATTGGACATAACTGGCTCAAAATAGATATAGGGGGTCTGAACCAAGAACTGCAAAAACAATTTGGATCGTTCAATGTAGTCCGAGTCTGAGTGATCCATGTTGACAGCACACACAATCAAAATACAGTAAATGACATTTATTGTATACAGTGCAATGTATTATTAAACATATGTACATTTCTTGGCATTCTACACGTCTTCCTCGTATGTTACAAATGATGTTCAAATAAATACACATCCAGTCTAATGGCATATTCAACCAATTGTATTATACAAAAAATTAAACACAAATGAGAAAAGCTGTCCATTAACTTTCGGTCATAATGGTCTGGCCACTTGAGCCAGGTTGTGCCACATCCTGGCTAGAAGTGGTCGGAGGAGATGAGTTGGTGTTTGGAAGGTTCTGACCGTCTAGATCGCCTTGTACAATGACTCCTCTATCCATGGAGGAGGGAGGGAGGCGCACGGCGCCGATCCGAGTGAGGGGGAAGGGAAAGGGAGGCGCCGAGCCGAGCCGGAAAGCCACACACATGGAACAGCACATCCATAATGACCAGTTGATTAGAGGAAGTGTTTGTATATTTCCTCGTTTCTCCTGCCATTGTATTGGGGGTACGGGTACCTACATGTACCCTGCCGTTTGAGAGTGAGGGGTGGAAGAACATAAATATTAGTGTATATTAATACATACAAATATAGCTCTAATCAAAATGTCGTGTTAACACTTTTAATACTTAAAGCTGTCCCTGTTCTACCCCAGATTTGAACCCGGGCCTCCAGCGCAAATGCTGAATTTTTTACCACTGAGGAGGGGGGAGGGAGGCGCGCGGAGCCGATCCAAGGGAGGGGGGAGAGGGGGGGGTGCACGGCGTCGGGAGGAAGGGGAAGGGAGGAGGGGGGAGGTGCACGCTGCCGGTCCAAGGGAGGGGGAGGGAGGCACAGGCTCCGAGGCGAGCCGGAAGGCTGCACCTTATTGACCAACACATCCACAATGACCAGTTGAATAGAGTAAAGGCCATTGCACACAGGATGCGATTATTGCGATTATTAGGCTCAGACAGGGTGCGTTTTTTTCCGTGCGAATAATCGCATCCTGTGTGCAATGGCCTTAAGTGTTGGTATATCTCCTCGTTTCTCCTACCATTGTATCGGGGGCGCCGCTACGTTTACATTGACCCTGCCCTTTATCCAATAAGGTTCATGCATTGAATGAAGCAAAAAGTAAAATCGCATGACTTAACCCTTTTGTCAGGTCAAGTCTTAATCTGTACTTTAACAGTACAGGACAGGAGTCCCTCCACACTAGTGCTCTGGTTTCTAAACAATCAGCACAATGAATGTGTAGAATTACGATGTTTAGGTATTATCATTCCAAACCTACAGTATGTTCTTGCAATTCTAAATTCAACCAACCAGTTGGAGAAAATGCAGACAGAGGCTTTAACCTTTGAATTTATTAAATATCCGAGACCATTAGTTTTATGGAAGATGCTTCTGAACATGTATTACTAGTTTGACCACTTCAAATGAGCTGTAATCTTACAATAACTATATCTACAATATCTCACAATAGAAAATAGTCAATTTGACAAACCTTTAACGCTACTAATGATGGTAACTGATACTTTATGCACATACTATGGCCAGTTAGGGTTATCCATACATAATATACATTATAGGGTTAGGGAGACCTTTGTAGATACACTGTGTCAATCTATTACTTTTGGCTAGAACAGTTGTCAAATAATATAAGAAAGAGGCAAGAATTGTGAAAATAACCGATCTACAAGCTCACACCGCCTCGCATATGTGAGCTTGTAGATCTGCTATTTTCACAGTATTTATCTATGGAACCGAGTCAAACTAAATTGAATGCCTTAACTCCTACATTCCAAGTGCTTGTCAGGGTGGTGGGGGTCCCCAGTTCAAATATGATTATTTTTGCGGGTCGTGGATTGAAAAGGTTGAGAAACACTGGGCTAGAACACAACATACATTATGCACTTTATTTCCTGTGGTCAATTAGTGTTATATTTACCTTCGTCATAGCTGGTCCATATGCATTTCTCTGGTTTTACGCCACGAATGAGTGCTTGGCTTGAAGATAGCAAAGAGGAGATAGGAAAACAGAGGAAGGAAGTTACTCAGGTTAGTAGTGTCAGCTAAACTGCCAATGCAATGTAAATGTATTAATGTCTACATTATGGTAAATCTTTTATAAGTTTTGTTACCTCTGCACACATATGACGTGCAGGAAGTTGGTCTTCTCATCGGGCGTGACACAAAGCACCTCAGAGTCGTCACCTTCGGATACCTTGGATCCATGCATTGTGAGATAGTACAGTGAAAATCGGTACCAGCTCGAACCCATACATGGTCGAACACACCAGCTCGAACACACCATGTACTGGCCGTACGGGAATAAGGCCTCCAAGGTGGGCCGTGCAAGCAGCTGGACCACTGTAATGTAACTGTAGCGTCAGTCCCCGTGTCGATTTTGAAGGTTACTGGCATGTTCTCACCCAGACAACCTATTGTGAGAGCCACCTGGTCAGCCAGTGAAGTTCCTTCAGTGACACTAAGTTTACTCAGCTGATCAGCTGCGAGCATATTCTTTACATATCTTGCCTGGCCTTGATTTTTCATCCGGTGGTGAGCCATGGCGGCAAATGCCACATCCTTAACCAGTTGCTGGAACTCTCATTACAGGCAACAAAGTCTGTCTCACAGTTTACCTCCACAATAACTGCAGCTCCTACAAAAATACCAATCAGACCTTCTTATGCTTTCCGCCCTTCCAGCTTGTTTGCTTTGCTCCAACCTTCTTTCTGGGCTTGATCGTGTAACCAATTCTCAGCCTGCATTATGTCATTGTCAAACTTCTCTAGTGCTTTCTTGCAGTTTATGAAGGTATAGCCAGTGCTCTCCCTCAGCTTCATCAACAGGGCTTTCTCAGCAGCTAGTGTGGCTCCATCGACAGCTTGAGCTAAAACAAAAACCTCCTGCCCCACCACAAACATTTTGAATTTACAAATTGATCACACCTGCTCTTATTTACACACCTGCTACATAACATTACCCTTAATTAAGCACAAATCCCCCCCCAATACTCTTACAATAAACCAAAAAAGAACAATATTCAAAGAATTACATTCAGGCTTGGAACAATTACTCTAAATTGTAACTTAAATTGAAGGAGCCTACAAGAAATGCTATAATCTCAAAAATATATTTAAAAAAAATGATCTATAGTTCTTCTATTTGTTTCCTTTTTTTCTTCACCCTGTCAGAAACAAGTATTGAAAAAAGCATCGAAAAAACAACAACTCTGTAATGCCCTTTTGTGGCCATTGTTTAAATCCTTGGTCATAGATTCCCGGTTTGAAACTTGAGTCCTATAGAGACACACGGCCGGAAGCGGAAGGCCTACAAATTCACGCCCACTTCTGACACTCGGGGTCCGTTAGAACGATGAACTGCAGCTCTCAATGCAATCTCTATGAGAGGCATTGTAAAATACCGTAATTTCACTGGTTAACTACTGAAGCTGTAGCGATTTTTTTTTGTGTTCTAATAAACTGTCCCATTTGTTTAATTTATCCTTTTTAATGTCCCATATCTGTCATCTCGATATACTATAATATACTCCATCAGTATGTCAAAACCGCTAGCATCGGAGATTTAGAGTTAAGTGGTCGCATGGTATATACGTCACGGACGCATCCCTTGAGGTTTTCAATACCCAGAAAACTGGCGAAAGTGTCCGTTTTCAATATGTTTTGGTCATTATCTCTGGAACAGAAGGTCCAATCTGCTCAGTTCAAAGCTTGTTGGATGCGTGATTTTGAGGACATTAAGCACGCAATGACACATTTTTTTTTTTTGTTTTGTTAGGGGAGGCGAGATCTTAGTTGGGCAGGCGACCGCCTGTCCTGCCTCTACAGTGGGTAAACCACTGGTCAGCACTCGGCGCTCGTAAAGGCAGTGATATCACTGAAATGCGACAACTTGTCTGTCTGCCGTCTACCCTCTGCTGTGTTAACATTATGGGTAACTCGTTAAAGTGTCAAATTAAATGTGAAACACATCAACTATTAAGAAAACAAGAAGATATGTTGACAAAGACACTCCATACATTTGGAAACATATTTTTATTTAAATCAATATCGTCTCCAGTTAATGTAGGAATATTTTGAAAGTAGGCTAACTCTCATGTCCTCTCATAGGGAATGCATAGACGGGTTTCCTGTTAGTAAACATGAGAGGAATATGACCGCGCAGAGGAGGGGGAAGCCTATGGGTGCGTTTGGAAATTACGCACCGGAGCACACTCGCCTATTAGTTTGTATTGGCCAGTGCGCTCACTGCCGCTCAGGGCTGTATTTTCGAACGCGCCTTTCACCCGGGCATGCGCAGATTGCGCATTCTGCTCTGTGATGACGTCGCGCGGAAATCCGTCTATTGAGAGCTGCAGTTCATCGTTCTAACGGACCCCGAGTAGCGGCGCTATCTCAAAAGTGGGCGTGAATTTGTAGGCCTTCCGCTTCTGGCCGTGTGTCTCTATGCCAACCAGCTAAGATTTTTTGTTTCTTTCCCTATTTGTATTTTTTAACTATTCTATTCCATATTTCAATTGTAAATCTAGTGATAGGATCCAGGTCTTTCTCCAATTTCATAAATAGCTCTTTATTTGCCATAAAATGTTGTACCTGGCATCCTTTAAATTCTATTTCAATATCCTTCCATTTCGTCCATTAACTTTCGGTCATAATGGTCATAATGGTCTGGCCACTTGAGCCAGGTTGTGCCACCTCCTGGCTAGAAGTGGTCGGAGGAGCTGATTTGGTGTTTGGACGGTTCTGACCGTCTAGATCGCCTCGTACAATGACTCCTCTATCCATAGAGGGAGAGAGGAGGGAGGCGCACGGCGCCGATCCGAGGGAGGGGGAAGAGAAAGGGAGGCGCAGGCACAGGCGCCGAGCCGAGCCGGAAAGCCACACCTTATGGACCAACACATCCATAATGACGAGTTTCTTACCCCCCCCCCCCCCCCCCATATAAACCTTGATATCCATTTACCTCATTCCATGAATTGTTTTTTTTTCCTCGTACCATCACCGGTAAAGACTGAAACGGATACAAAAAGTCTTGGCAGTATATTCATCTTAACCCATCACCATTTTCAACAGTCCAGTGACTCGATTTGTCCAGGGCTGAGCGTTTACAAACTTTCGACTATGTTTCTACAAATCTTCTTACAATCTTCTATCTTCACAATAAATGAGAAAACCTCTGTCTGTCATTCTGTCTGTCCCCTTCCATTTTTCTCCTCAGTGTTGACCAATCTGAACTTGCACATGGACCATTTGCATTTGAAGTGAGTGAGGAAACCAATCTCTCACTTTTCCAATGTTTTATTAGCAACTCAATCAAGACTGCTGTGGGTGGGGAGAGACTCAGATATTACTGCCACATGGTACTTGATTGACAGGTGTTTCCTTAGAATGAGGCCATGACATCTTCTGTATTGTGGCATATCTTTAACAACCTTTCCTCTCATCAGCTGGCACACCTGCAGCTCATTCCTGATTGCAGCTGTAGCCCCACCTAACAGCTTAAAAAGCTGGCCTGCTGCACACTGCAGTGAGAGACACAGAACCAGCCAGTACAGCACACAGTTGTCCCCCTCTATGTTCAGTTTGGCCGGCTTCTCCAAGTCCTTTTGGTTCCCTGAATTATTTTCCTTCCTAAATTGTGTGGTGTTCTTTTTATGTTACAGTTCTCCATTTAAAAGTGCTCTAACACTTAAGTGAATCAACTTAGAATATTTAAAAACCTACAAAACTCAATTATCATGAGAATTGGACATAACTGGCTCAAAATAGATATAGGGGGTCTGAACCAAAAACTGCAAAAACAATTTGGATCGTTCAATGTAGTCCGAGTCTTAGTGATCCATGTTGACAGCACACACAATCAAAAAACAGTAAATGACATTTATTGTATACAGTGCAATGTATTATTAAACATATGTACATTTCTTGGCATTCTACACGTCTTCCTCGTATGTTACAAATGATGTTCAAATAAATACACATCCAGTCCAATGGCATATTCAACCAATTGTATTATTCAAAACATTAAACACAAATGAGAAAAGCTGTCCATTAACTTTCGGTCATAATGGTCTGGCCACTTGAGCCAGGTTGTGCCACCTCCTGGCTAGAAGTGGTCGGAGGAGATGAGTTGGTGTTTGGAAGGTTCTGACCGTCTAGATCGCCTTGTACAATGACTCCTATCCATGGAGGAGGGAGGGAGGCGCCGAGCCGAGCCGGAAAGCCACACCTTATGGAACAACACATCCATAATGACCAGTTGATTAGAGGAAGTGTTTGTATATTTCCTCGTTTCTCCTGCCATTGTATTGGGGGTACGGGTACCTACATGTACCCTGCCGTTTGAGTGTGAGGGGTGGAAGAACAGAAATATTAGTGTATATTAATACATACAAATATAGGTCTAATCTGTTAATCTGATCAAAATGTTGTGTTAACACTTTTAATACTTAAAGCTGTCCCTGTTCTACCCCAGATTTGAACCCGGGCCTCCAGCGCAAATGCTGATTTTTTTACCACTGAGGAGGGGGGAGGGAGGCGCGCGGAGCCGATCCAAGGGAGCGGGGAGAGGGGGGGGGGGGGGGGGGGGGGGGGGGGGCGCACGGCGTCAGGGGGAAGGGAGGAGGGGGGAGGTGCACGCTGCCGGTCCAAGGGAGGGCGAGGGAGGCACAGGCTCCGAGGCGAGCCGGAAGGCTGCACCTTATTGACCAACACATCCACAATGACCAGTTGAATAGAGTAAAGGCCATTGCACACAGGATGCGATTATTGCGATTATTGCGATTATTAGGCTCAGACAGGGTGCGTTTTTTCCGTGCGAATAATCGCATCCTGTGTGCAATGGCCTTAAGTGTTGGTATATCTCCTCGTTTCTCCTACCATTGTATCGGGGGCGCCGCTACGTTTACATTGACCCTGCCCTTTATCCAATAAGGTTCATGCATTGAATGAAGCAAAAAGTAAAATCGCATGAATTAACCCTTTTGTCAGGTCAAGTCTTAATCTGTACTTTAACAGTACAGGACAGGAGGCCCTCCACACTAGTGCTCTGGTTTCTAAACAATCAGCATAATGAATGTGTATAATTACGATGTTTAGGTATTATCATTCCAAACCTACAGTATGTTCTTGCAATTCTAAATTCAACCAACCAGTTGGAGAAAATGCAGACAGAGGCTTTAACCTTTGAATTTATTAAATATCCGAGGCCATTAGTTTTATGGAAGATGCTTCTGAACATGTATTACTAGTTTGACCACTTCAAATGAGCTGTAATCTTACAATAACTATATCTACAATATCTCACAATAGAAAATAGTCAATTTGACAAACCTTTAACGCTACTAATGATGGTAACTGATAATTTATGCACATACTATGGCCAGTTAGGGTTATCCATACATAATATACATTATAGGGTTAGGGAGACCTTTGTAGATACACTGTGTCAATCTATTACTTTTGGCTAGAACAGTTGTCAAATAATATAAGAAAGAGGCAAGAATTGTGAAAATAACCGATCTACAAGCTCACACCGCCTCGCATATGTGAGCTTGTAGATCTGCTATTTTCACAGTGTTTATCTATGGAACCGAGTCAAACTAAATTGAATGCCTTAACTCCTACATTCCAAGTGCTTGTCAGGGTGGTGGGGGTCCCCAGTTCAAATATGATTATTTTTGCGGGTCGTGGATTGAAAAGGTTGAGAAACACTGGGCTAGAACACAACATACATTATGCACTTTATTTCCTGTGGTCAATTAGTGTTATATTTACCTTCGTCATAGCTGGTCCATATGCATTTCTCTGGTTTTACGCCACGAATGAGTGTTTGGCTTGAAGATAGCAAAGAGGAGATAGGAAAACAGAGGAAGGAAGTTACTCAGGTTAGTAGTGTCAGCTAAACTGCCAATGCAATGTAAATGTATTAATGTCTACACTATGGTAAATCTTTTATAAGTTTTGTTACCTCTGACGTGCAGGAAGTTGGTCTTCTCATCGGGCGTGACACAAAGCACCTCAGAGTCGTCACCTTCGGATACCTTGGATCCATGCATTGTGAGATAGTACAGTGAAAATCGGTACCAGCTCGAGCCCATACACCATGTACTGGCCGTACGGGAATAAGGCCTCCAAGGTGGCCCGTGCAAGCAGCTGGACCACTGTAATGTAACTGTAGCGTCAGCCCCCGTGTCGATTTTGAAGGTTACTGGCATGTTCTCACCCAGACAACCTATTGTGAGAGCCACCTGGTCAGCCAGTGAAGTTCCTTCAGTGACACTAAGTTTACTCAGCTGATCAGCTGCGAGCATATTCTTTACATATCCTGCCTGGCCTTGATTTTTCATCCGGTGGTGAGCCATGGCGGCAAATGCCACATCCTTAACCAGTTGCTGGAACTCTCATTACAGGCAACAAAGTCTGCCTCACAGTTTACCTCCACAATAACTGCAGCTCCTACAAAAATACCAATCAGACCTTCTTATGCTTTCCGCCCTTCCAGCTTGTTTGCTTTGCTCCAACCTTCTTTCTGGGCTTGATCGTGTAATCAATTCTCAGCCTGCATTATGTCATTGTCAAACTTCTCTAGTGCTTTCTTGCAGTTTATGAAGGTATAGCCAGTGCTCTTCCTCAGCTTCATCAACAGGGCTTTCTCAGCAGCCAGTGTGGCTCCATCGACAGCTTGAGCTAAAACAAACACACAAAAAAACTCCTGCCGCACCACAAACATTTTGTATTACAAATTGATCACACCTGCTCTTATTTACACACCTGCTACATAACATTACCCTTAATTAAGCACAAATCCCCCCCAATACTCAATACTACAATAAACCAAAAAATAACAATATTTGAAGAATTACATTCAGGCTTGGAACAATTAGCCTACTCTAAATTGTAACTTAAATTGAAGGAGCCTACAAGAAATGCTATAATCTCAAAAATATAAAACAATAAATTATCTACAGATGTTCTTCTATTTGTTTACTTTTACCACTGGGCTAGAACACAACATACATTATGCACTTTATTTCCTGTGGTCAATTAGTGTTATATTTACCTTCGTCGTAACTGGTCCATATGCATTTCTCTGGTTTTACGCCACGAATGAGAGCTTGGCTTGAAGATAGCAAAGAGGAGATAGAAAAACTCAGGTTAGTAGTGTCAGCTAAACTGCCAATGCAATGTAAATGTATTAATGTCTACACTATGGTAACTCTTTTATAAGTTTTGTTACCTCTGCACACACATGACGTGCTGGAAGTTGGTCTTCTCATCGGGCGTGACACAAAGCACCTCAGAGTCGTCACCTTCGGATACCTAGGATCAATGCATTGAGAGATAGTACGGTTGAAAATCGGTAGAAAATCGGTACCAGCTCAAGCCCATACACCGTGTACTGGCTGTACGAGAATAAGGCCTCCATGGAGGCAAATGCCACATCCTTAACCAGTTACTGGAACTTCTCATTACAGGCAACAAAGTCTGTCTCACAGTTTACCTCAACAATAACTGCAGCTTTGTCTCCTACAAAAAGACCAATCAGACCTTCGTCCTTCCAGCTTGTTTGCTTTGCTCCAACCTTCTTTCTGGGCTTGATCGTGTAATCAATTCTCAGCCTGCATTATGTCATTGTCAAACTTCTCTAGTGCTTTCTTGCAGTTTATGAAGGTATAGCCAGTGCTCTTCCTCAGCTTCATCAACAGGGCTTTCTCAGCAGCCAGTGTGGCTCCATCGACAGCTTGAGCTAAAACAAACACACAAAAAAACTCCTGCCGCACCACAAACATTTTGTATTACAAATTGATCACACCTGCTCTTATTTACACACCTGCTACATAACATTACCCTTAATTAAGCACAAATCCCCCCCAATACTCAATACTACAATAAACCAAAAAATAACAATATTTGAAGAATTACATTCAGGCTTGGAACAATTAGCCTACTCTAAATTGTAACTTAAATTGAAGGAGCCTACAAGAAATGCTATAATCTCAAAAATATAAAACAATAAATTATCTACAGATGTTCTTCTATTTGTTTACTTTTACCACTGGGCTAGAACACAACATACATTATGCACTTTATTTCCTGTGGTCAATTAGTGTTATATTTACCTTCGTCGTAACTGGTCCATATGCATTTCTCTGGTTTTACGCCACGAATGAGAGCTTGGCTTGAAGATAGCAAAGAGGAGATAGAAAAACTCAGGTTAGTAGTGTCAGCTAAACTGCCAATGCAATGTAAATGTATTAATGTCTACACTATGGTAACTCTTTTATAAGTTTTGTTACCTCTGCACACACATGACGTGCTGGAAGTTGGTCTTCTCATCGGGCGTGACACAAAGCACCTCAGAGTCGTCACCTTCGGATACCTAGGATCAATGCATTGAGAGATAGTACGGTTGAAAATCGGTAGAAAATCGGTACCAGCTCAAGCCCATACACCGTGTACTGGCTGTACGAGAATAAGGCCTCCATGGAGGCAAATGCCACATCCTTAACCAGTTACTGGAACTTCTCATTACAGGCAACAAAGTCTGTCTCACAGTTTACCTCAACAATAACTGCAGCTTTGTCTCCTACAAAAAGACCAATCAGACCTTCGTCCTTCCAGCTTGTTTGCTTTGCTCCAACCTTCTTTCTGGGCTTGATCGTGTAATCAATTCTCAGCCTGCATTATGTCATTGTCAAACTTCTCTAGTGCTTTCTTGCAGTTTATGAAGGTATAGCCAGTGCTCTTCCTCAGCTTCATCAACAGGGCTTTCTCAGCAGCCAGTGTGGCTCCATCGACAGCTTGAGCTAAAACAAACACACAAAAAAACTCCTGCCGCACCACAAACATTTTGTATTACAAATTGATCACACCTGCTCTTATTTACACACCTGCTACATAACATTACCCTTAATTAAGCACAAATCCCCCCCAATACTCAATACTACAATAAACCAAAAAATAACAATATTTGAAGAATTACATTCAGGCTTGGAACAATTAGCCTACTCTAAATTGTAACTTAAATTGAAGGAGCCTACAAGAAATGCTATAATCTCAAAAATATAAAACAATAAATTATCTACAGATGTTCTTCTATTTGTTTACTTTTACCACTGGGCTAGAACACAACATACATTATGCACTTTATTTCCTGTGGTCAATTAGTGTTATATTTACCTTCGTCGTAACTGGTCCATATGCATTTCTCTGGTTTTACGCCACGAATGAGAGCTTGGCTTGAAGATAGCAAAGAGGAGATAGAAAAACTCAGGTTAGTAGTGTCAGCTAAACTGCCAATGCAATGTAAATGTATTAATGTCTACACTATGGTAACTCTTTTATAAGTTTTGTTACCTCTGCACACACATGACGTGCTGGAAGTTGGTCTTCTCATCGGGCGTGACACAAAGCACCTCAGAGTCGTCACCTTCGGATACCTAGGATCAATGCATTGAGAGATAGTACGGTTGAAAATCGGTAGAAAATCGGTACCAGCTCAAGCCCATACACCGTGTACTGGCTGTACGAGAATAAGGCCTCCATGGAGGCAAATGCCACATCCTTAACCAGTTACTGGAACTTCTCATTACAGGCAACAAAGTCTGTCTCACAGTTTACCTCAACAATAACTGCAGCTTTGTCTCCTACAAAAAGACCAATCAGACCTTCGTCCTTCCAGCTTGTTTGCTTTGCTCCAACCTTCTTTCTGGGCTTGATCGTGTAATCAATTCTCAGCCTGCATTATGTCATTGTCAAACTTCTCTAGTGCTTTCTTGCAGTTTATGAAGGTATAGCCAGTGCTCTTCCTCAGCTTCATCAACAGGGCTTTCTCAGCAGCCAGTGTGGCTCCATCGACAGCTTGAGCTAAAACAAACACACAAAAAAACTCCTGCCGCACCACAAACATTTTGTATTACAAATTGATCACACCTGCTCTTATTTACACACCTGCTACATAACATTACCCTTAATTAAGCACAAATCCCCCCCAATACTCAATACTACAATAAACCAAAAAATAACAATATTTGAAGAATTACATTCAGGCTTGGAACAATTAGCCTACTCTAAATTGTAACTTAAATTGAAGGAGCCTACAAGAAATGCTATAATCTCAAAAATATAAAACAATAAATTATCTACAGATGTTCTTCTATTTGTTTACTTTTACCACTGGGCTAGAACACAACATACATTATGCACTTTATTTCCTGTGGTCAATTGGTGTTATATTTACCTTCGTCGTAACTGGTCCATATGCATTTCTCTGGTTTTACGCCACGAATGAGAGCTTGGCTTGAAGATAGCAAAGAGGAGATAGAAAAACTCAGGTTAGTAGTGTCAGCTAAACTGCCAATGCAATGTAAATGTATTAATGTCTACACTATGGTAACTCTTTTATAAGTTTTGTTACCTCTGCACACACATGACGTGCTGGAAGTTGGTCTTCTCATCGGGCGTGACACAAAGCACCTCAGAGTCGTCACCTTCGGATACCTAGGATCAATGCATTGAGAGATAGTACGGTTGAAAATCGGTAGAAAATCGGTACCAGCTCAAGCCCATACACCGTGTACTGGCTGTACGAGAATAAGGCCTCCATGGAGGCAAATGCCACATCCTTAACCAGTTACTGGAACTTCTCATTACAGGCAACAAAGTCTGTCTCACAGTTTACCTCAACAATAACTGCAGCTTTGTCTCCTACAAAAAGACCAATCAGACCTTCGTCCTTCCAGCTTGTTTGCTTTGTTCCAACCTTCTTTCTGGGCTTGATCGTGTAACCAATTCTCAGCCTGCATTATGTCATTGTCAAACTTCTCTAGTGCTTTCTTGCAGTTTATGAAGGTATAGCCAGTGCTCTTCCTCCGCTTCATCAACAGGGCTTTCTCAGCAGCCAGTGTGGCTCCATCGACAGATTGAGCTAAAGCAAAAACCTCCTGCCCCACCACAAACATTTTGAATACAAATTGATCACACCTGCTCTTATTTACACACCTGCTACATAACATTACCCTTAATTAAACACAGGGAGGAGTCTGCATAATCTATAATAGGCTACTGTATATCTTACAATAAATGCAACAAATCTCTGTATGTATGTCTGTAATCCACGTATCTCGAGAACCGTTCAACTGCCCTAATTCAAATTCGCCACACACGTCACAGGCGACCAAGGGAGTGCAGTGCCCGGCGTCGAGGCGATCGGATAGGCGGTTGTCCAGAACCGCCAGAAAAGCCTATGGATTGATTTGGCAAATTCCACACAGGTTTTGGAGTGTTCATGGTGTTAATGTCCCCAGAGACCCACAACTAATGTGGATTGCAGTGGCAAATCAGAATTGGAAGAATTTGTATAATATTAAGTAAACCGCGATTCATTTGAGGAATATAACAAATACGTCAGCTGCCTCAGCTGGTGCCATTGACTTGGCAGAGAACCCCCCAGGACATAAGACATGGCAAGGAGGATGCAGTTGAATGGCTTAGTATCAGCACTAAACTTTGAGCCTGGTGATCCATAGGCCCAGCAGTGAGCATGGCCTCAAAGTGAACTGTGGTCAGTAGCATATCGGCCAAGGGCCTCAACACTAAATGAGGAGAAAATGAAATCAAGTTGGGAGATTTTCTTTTTTTATAAGACTAGACCTGTGCCCGTCGGTCACCGGCCTACTTGGGAACGATGCAAGTTGGGAACAATGAAAATAGGGAATGCATGCCCCACGCTGTTATGCAATACCTGTTATACCCGTTGTCATAGCACCCGTTGTCTCCCTTTTGTGCCCATATATGGAGATCTCTGTATCTGTGCGTCTGTCTGTCTGTGTCCCTTTTATGGCCATATATGGAAATCTCTGTGTCTGTCCTTGTCCCTTTTATGCTGATATATGGAGATCCCTGATGTTATCAGTATATGCCCATATATGGGTATGGCCATATATGGGCATATGAGGGGGGTTGACAGTTATGGAAAGTCCTTGTGCAGTGGGTCTGTGGAGAATATGTTGAGAATGTGTGAAACTGACTGTGTGCAAACTGACTGTGGAAAGTGGACTGACGAACTAATCAAATGGCAGGTGTGTGGAATTTGCCAAATCAATCCATAGGCTTTTCTGACGGTTCTGGACAACCACCTATCCGATCGCCTCGACGCGGGGCACTGCACTCCCTTGGTCGTCTGTGACGTGTGTGGCGAATTTGAAGTCGGGCGGTTGAACGGTTCTCGAGATACGTGGATTACAGACATACTACATACAGAGATTTGGTGCATTTATTGTAAGATATACAGGAACCTATTATAGATTATGCAGTATGGCCCAATTTTTTTTCTGCAAGACACTTGATTATCTATCTGTCTGTCTGCAGATCCTATTGCTTGCATGTTAGACTGCAACTTTTACTTTGAAGGACAAAGACCACGTGATCTGACATGTGGTCATTTGTTTTGTTGAAAAAGGTAGATTAAAAGATGACTGACATTTCAAATAATAACCATTTCAGACTTTTAGATTCCAGATGAATTAAGAAAAACAAAGATAAATAAAGAGCTTTTTCCTTTGTCAGTCCCAATTCAAAAAATGACAAAATACTAATCAGAATATCAGAAATATTTAGCAATTTCTAGATTTTTGGTGGGCTAGAAAATTGGAAAAATAAAGCCATTCTTTGATTTTTGTTCTGGGATGAAAGAAATGGAAAAACACTTCCTTAAGAGCTCTTTTCATTGTCAGTCCCAAATCAAAAGACGCCAAAATATTAATCAGAATATCAGAAAAATTGAGCGTTTTCCTGATTTCTTTTGTGGGCTAGAAAATTTGAAAAATGAAGCCATTATTAGATTTTTGTTCTGGGGTGAAAAAATGTCAAAAACCTTTTTTAATAGCTTTTTTTCAGTGTCAGTCCCAAATCAAAAAACGCCAAAATACTAATCAGAATATCAGAAAATGTATCATTTTCCAGATATTTTGGGAGACAAGAAACGTTTAAAAATGAAGCAATTTTTGATTTAAGTTCTGAAACGAAAATCTGTAAAATAGACTTTTCAGAAGTCGATTCCAATTGAATCTCAGATTATACTAAGATCCCAGACCCTTTTTTGTTCTTTCTGATTAAAACTTTGACAGATTAATATTAATCAATCCTCTGGAGAGCACAGCATCTTTTGCACAGTAGTACGTCCTTTTTTGCTTTATGAAATTAATTCATTTTAGGGCCTTTCTGCCTTAATTTGTATAGTGCACTGTAGAGTGACAGGAAACGGGGAGTTGAGTGACACGCGGGTAGTCGGGTTTGAGAATCGAACCCGTGACTTGCTGTCTAGCTGCATTAGAACCTTTATGTGGTGTGCACCTTAACCGCTAGGCCATCAGCACCCTCATTTATTCATTTTAATTTATCAATCATTTTTTTACCTGAGGTTCTGCAGAGTCACTTCCTGGAGTGCTGAGGGTCCAGGGGTGGTAGGGGAGGGGTGGTCGGACCAACCTCTCCACAGATGACCCCACTGCATCTACAGCAGTGGTTCTCATAGTGGGGTCCGGGGACCCCCAGGGGTTCTTAACGAGAGTCCAGGGAGTCCCTAGCAAAACGACTTAATCATTTAGCATAAAAATCTGATTAATCACTTTAACCCTATAAAACATTGTGGAAATAGATGATCTACAAGCTCACAGCTTGTAGATCAGATATTTCCACTTCTTTTGAAATGTTTGAAAATGTTTCAACAAAGAAACGATTATGCAAAATATATGTGATTATCTCAAATAATTGTGATTAGATGATAATGGGAAGGATAATGTTTCAGGTATGAATGTACCATCGCAGAATCAGCTGTGCTATTTATTCAAGTAAATTGGAAGGCAAGTGAGTTAAAATGTCCTGTCACTCACCCATAGAGTTCCAGACCTGTAGCCAAGTCATGGGTCTGAAGCTGGAGACCCGCGTGGCCACACTCCTGCTCCCCGCAGACAACCGATTGACCATCCAATTGAACCCGCTGACCAGCCTGTTCACCACCGCTGTGCCCAGTTACAGACCTGTAACTTCGCCGCATTGAAATCGGACAAAGTCCAGGACTCGGGCCTCCTGCCCTTTGAGGAACTGCGCCACTGTCCTGCTGGGGTCTGAGAGGAAGGTCTGGGGCAGCAGGCGAGTCTCGCTCTCACCACAAGGCAGATCATCCATGTTGCCAAGGGACACAGGTGCCTCCCCCACCACATGTTGACCCAGCTTACGCCCCAGAGCCTCCTGAGACCCCTCCTTTCCACCATGGAACACCACCAGGGCACCATAGCGGCCCATGGCCATGTCACTCTGGCCAGTCACACTGGCATGCACATAAGACCCGATCTGGCAACCGGCAGGGACCCCCACTGTCACTGCCCGCCTCACTGCCATGTTCTCACCCAGATGACCTATTGTGAGAGCCACCTGGTCAGCCAGTGAAGTTCCTTCAGTGACACTAAGTTTACTCAGCTGATCAGCTGCGAGCATATTCTTTACATATCCTGCCTGGCCTTGATTTTTCATCTGGTGGTGAGCCATGGCGGAAAATGCCACATCCTTAACCAGTTGCTGGAACTTCTCATTACGGGCAACAAAGTCTGTCTCACAGTTTACCTCCACAATAACTGCAGCTTTGTCTCCTACAAAAAGACCAATCAGACCCTCTTTTGCTTTCCGCCCTTCCAGCTTGTTTGCTTTGCTCCAACCTTCTTTCTGGGCTTGATCGTGTAACCAATTCTCAGCCTGCGTCATGTCATTGTCAAACTTCTCCAGTGCTTTCTTGCAGTTTATGAAGGTATAGCCAGTACTCTTCCTCAGCTTCATCAACAGGGCTTTCTCAGCAGCCAGGTGACAGCCTGTGTGTAAGGATTGCACATACTGGCAAACTCCCACCTTTGAAACGTGTGTTCTTAATGCTCTAAAAACAAAGGTTAACGACATTGTTGTATTTATGTTCTTTATTTCTTATGAAAGATAAACCGGGATGTCATTGAAATGCACACTGTGTGACAGCTCTGTGCTGTCACCGGCCAAACCACTCTTTATCACGTCAATCACCTCCTCTGGGTACCGCTGTGTCTCTTCCCAAGACAAATAGCATAATGCCTTTAGATCTTTTTCTCCACTTAAATAAGATTGGTGACATCATTGCTGATGCCACTGGACCAAACCAGTGATTGGTGACATCATTGCTGATGTCACTGGACCAAACCAGTGACATCAGCAATGATGTCACTTGTTTAAAGGGATTGTAGGCAAGTTCAGAGATAAAAAAAAGAAAAAAACTGTTGTCAAACATCGCCCCTCCACTCCCCCCCCCCCTCCTCATCAGCAGTTTGTTTCCCCGACCACCAGGGGGTGACGCAGGGGGGACTTCTAAACGGGCCATGCCGAAAATAGGTTGCTTTATTCGGATACAATGCGTGTCACTGGCCGCCCGGTCCACCCCTGCCGGCTCTCTGAATTTGTATTTTTAAATAGGCTCTGTCATGATAAATTGACCACATATATGAAGTTAAACAACTAAATTCTATCCAAACAATATCTTAAAAGTAAATTCCTCAAAAAAGAAGTTTGAGAGCGTTTTAAAACCGAAAGTAAAAAGTAAAAACTGACCACAGAAAACAATGGTGGCTCGTTCCATTTTTGTCGGCTGCACTCGGTTCCATTCGGTTTCACTCGGAACAGTTCACACGGACAGGGACACGCACATGCGTGCGTTAATTTACGTCCCGGACAAATATAAACTGTAGGGAAAATACGGATTTCAGAAAGAGGACTGTGCAATGCAGGAAAACACCCCAGCATCATTATATAGTGGCTGATAGAGGGGGAAAATGCAATATATATATATATATATATATATATATATATATATATATATATATATATATATAAATCTTTTTTTTAATTTAGGTTTAATGTTGCCTAGAATCCCTTTAAATGTCGTTTGTTTAGTTATCATTGGTTGAATAAATGTTCATGTGCAGGAGACAACTAACACATTTAAATCACCTTTTCCTAAATAATTAAGCAAGTGTTTCAATGTGATAGTCATGTGCTACCCAGTGGTTTAAGTAACTAGTACATTTACTCAAGTAGCCTACTGTACTTAAGTACAATAGAGGTACTTTAACTTTGCTTGAGTATTAAATTACTTGATACTTTGTACTTGTACTCCACTTCATCTCAGAGGCTAATATTGTCTTTTGTACTCCTCTACAATTATCTGACATACATTTTGAATACCAGACTTTTACTTGTAACAGAGTATTTCTGCATTGCAGTATTACTACTTTTACTTAAGTACAAAAAGTGAGTACTTCTTCCACCACTGGTCTCACCTGTCCAACATCTCTTGTGTTTCAACTGCTCCTTGTCCATTGTCTGTCTGAACATGGATCTCTAAGGGTGAGACTGGAAAACAGAAATTGCACAGGGCAGATATGACAAATAACTGAAATATACAAAATGACTGACAATGACACATACAGTACAAATAAAAAAAAAAAAATACTATTGCCAATATAAGCCATAATATTAATACATGTATACAATAGAGCATAGTGGAAATAGCTGATCTGTCCCCAGTCCCCACTTTGAGAACCACTGATTCAAATGGTTAATAATATATTATTGCAATAAATGCACAGTCTTAAATTCCCTGCACTCATAATGAAAGATGTCACTTGTGAATTGTTTTCAATCTTGTCCTTGGCGTTCAGCTACTGAGAGGAACAGATTAAAAGTTGCAAATTTACATTGGATGCAACAAAATGAACAAATCCAGCACAAAGACTGATGTTAACTCACTGAGGCGTGCATTAAAACCACTTAAGCCACTTCATTTCAGTGACTGCATGCCGATGATCAGTGCTCGATCGATCATTCCTGCCACCAATCCCCTCAGGCCGAGGTTGGTACGTTGGTTCGTACACTCACAGGTACGAACAGAGAAATGTTGGTGTGACATTGTCAGACTGTGCAATAACAGCAAAATAGTGTACAAATATGACAACATATGAAAGAACAGACTGCATTTCCTGTGGATGACCACTGATCACACCATTGATGGATCCTGGTGGGCAACTCTTGCAGCCCTGCATCACCAAACCTTTTTCCTAAAATACCTAGGAAGGACATGTATGAAACTCACCTAGTCTAATCACTAGACGTTTTGTCAAGTCATCATCTTTCCAGCGGATTTGCTGAGCTTTGGCATATATAGCTTGGTCAAAACTAACACTAAATGGTGTGTGTGTGTGTGTGTGTGTGTGTGTGTGTGTGTGTGTGTGTGTGTGTGTGTGTGTGTGCGTGCGTGTGTCTTACCTGCTGACGTTTCTGCTTGAGAGAGTTGATCCTTCTGCCATTTCCCTCTCACATTAATGTCTTTTTGTCAATAAAACTCCGGTAGCATGTTGCGAGAAACCCAGCATCCTCAGGGTTTCTTATCAACGTCCCTCACTAACTAAGCCACTGTTTGACGCAGGTTCTGTAGGTAGGCCTATCCCATCTCGTCTGTGTAAATTCCTGAAACTCTTCTTTCTGGACAGATGAGAGTTGCATATAGCATTGTTTCGATTATTTTTTGCACACTTTGGAAGCATATTTTCTATGTTTTGCATGTTTTCATCGGACCAAGGGTCGCCATGTTGGTTTGTTGTTAAACTAAAGTGGCTACCCTATTGGTCCATATGCTAAAAACCCCACCACCCAGGGGTCATCAACATGCCAGCTTGTGGAGGACATTTTTCTCAAACTCCATTTTTGCCACGGACATACAAAATGAGTGGTCCATAATATTACCATAAATACTAATATACTAGTCCAGTAGACACTATGGAGAACACAGACTGTGTTTTTAAAAAGGGGGAGTGGTTAGTCCTCATCACTTTGTAATTTATTTTATTTTATTAAGTGGAAAGCTGAGAGGGAAGGCGTAGATGGAGCCATTTGTAACCATATTTCAAAAATTGCTTTAAAAGTCAAGTGTATTGTATTATCTCCATGGCCATCAGTGATTCACTGATTGCTTTGAACTTTTCAAAGCATTAAAGGAATAGTTAACCTAAAAATGACTTAATTTCTATCAATTACACACCCCATGAAGTCCTGAATTCATGGACAGTCTTTGTTTTTTTTACGCATTCCTAAGCCAACTACTCCTTTAAAGAAAGAGAGTGAAAAGAATTCATCCACCGGTCATTATAAAATCTAAGCTTTTAAAAACAGACAGGGCTCAGACAGATTTTTCAAGACCCAGTCATTAGGCATGCAGGTTCTGTATCCGCCACTGTTTGGTACCTGGTTTAACAAGATCCAGTCATTAGGCATGCATGTTATGTATCCACCACTGTTTGGTACCTGGTTTAACAAGATTTGATACCTGTCTGGCAGTGTCTTTATTAGAGTGTTAATGTCAAAGGGCATTTTGAACCCTTTTATCAGTTAAATTGTTTGCGTATAGTCACTGCACTTTGGCTTTGTAGGGCAGTATAGAAGTATTACACCACTGGTATTTCTGCAAGAATTAATTCAGTGTCCTACCTATTCTGAAGAAACCTGGAGACTGGCAAGTCAGTATACTGGCTCTAGTGTTTTTAGATTTTTCAAAAATCATATCAATCATATCAAAGTCTTGCCACGGACACGTTTGTCCGTGTATGGACACATTGATGACCCCTGTATAGTAGTACCGACTTTAAACACTGATTATTAAAAAACTGCTGGATAACATGTGGAGAACCTTTTGTTTCTAGTAGGGAACAACTAGGGAAAAGACAACTCAAACAATATGACTTCAACAGAGAGGTAAGGTGTCAGCCTCTCCCCATGGCAACACACACTTACCAGAGCTGTTCCCTTTATATAGTCTACTCAGACTCCACCCTTGGCTATCTAATCAACCAACCCCAGTGCAGTAGCAATCCACCCAAGATGATCCCCATGTATTAATCAGCTCTTCAGGCACCACACCCCAATACAAGGAAACTTCCCCATAATAGTCCATGAGCCAGAGCCCCAAAATTGAGCAATGATTACCGAAAGAGTGGGCAAAACCAAACCTATATTAAATTGTTCATAGGGTCAATACGAGTAAATAAATATATGATAACCTTTCCACAGGAGCAGCTTTTTCATGGTTATCACACATTTTGTTATTTTCCCCATACGTACATGACAGGTGAAAAAATGACAAAATTTAAAAAAAGAGTTATCATAATGAAACTTCCTGAGTTGATTACTTGCATGAAGACAATGATTTATCGTATTACAAGTTTTCTTTAATTGTATATTTAAATATGCAAATTAGGCATTTAGTCCATGAGCCAGAGCCCCAAAATTGAGCCAGATATTGAATATTCCCTTGTTAAAAACCTTTGACTCCAACATCTTAACAAAATGAAATAAGAATGTAGACTCTGGCTTTGTCCAATGTTCCAATGTTGATTCTGGAAAGTTATGCAAATTCGGGCATATTCCTAATGCCAAATTTGCATATCTAAATATACAATATCAGAAAACTTGTAGTACAATAAATCATTGTCTTCATGTAAGTAATCAACTCAGGAAGTTTCATTATGATAACTATTTTTAAAATGTTGTCATTTTTTCACCTGTCATGTACGTATGGGGAAAATAACAAAATGTGTGATAACCATGAAAAAGCTGCTCCTGTGGAGAGGTTATCATATATTTATTTACTCGTATTGACCCTATGAACAATTTAATATAGGTATGGTTTTGCCCACTCTTTCGATAATGAAATCTTGTCTGGCTCATGGACTATAACAGCATCTGTGCAGATAAACAAAAGCATATTCGAATTCCAGTCACAGCAGAATGGGCACCTCCTGTGGGACTGAGAATCTACAAGTGCTAAGCACTACAGCATAACATACAATTAATGTGTACGGCTGTACATTAGGAAATTAGTCTGTCAGGCTGCTCTGTCACAATCCATCATACATAGTTTTAAGAAAAAAAAATGGGGTTGGGGGCAGACAGAGGGAGAGCAAAGAGAGGAATACAGAAAAGAAGCATAAAAGGTTTCATAGTGACTGAAGTCTGAATAGGCCTTAAATGTTATCAAACCATTTTTCCGTTGGAGTCGTCGATCTCTTGTTTTAATAGTACTCGTGAGGGCCTCAATCTTCTGACACAAAGTCTGCGGTGTGCCTGGATGGTCAGTCTCTCCTGAAAAAAGTGAAAAATGTTTTTGAAAATGTTTTGAAATGATTAAAAACTAAATGTAGGAAACAAAAATAGTAACGAAATATTTACCCGGTGTGACCCATAAAAATGTGTCCACGACCCACAAATGGGTCCCGACCCACTTTTTGGGAACCAGTATGTGTCCACGACCCACAAATGGGTCCCGACCCATTGTTTGGGAACCAGTGCCCTATCCCGACCCACTGTTTGGGAACCAGTGCCCTATACAATCATCCCGCCTGGTGCAGAGCAAGAAGACACCGTCAATAAATAATAAAGTATACCGGTACTCTCTTTCTTGTTCTGCATCAGGCAGTATTGTATAGGGTGTATACATCTGACACCCAATACAATCATTCTACTTGATGCAGAACAAGAAGAGAGTAGCACGGTAAGTTATGGCATCAACACAAATCACAGGTAACGCAACAGGCGACAACAGAGTGGATGTTACAATAGTCACCAGATTGTACCAGGATGCTGCAGATGTTCTATCAGTCAGCAACGGCTAGCTCTCTTCTTTGCAAATGCAAATTGCAATTAGCAGGAGGGTTAATGATAGATTCATCTTCCCAAAGGGGACAACTAATAGACTTAGACAGTCCTTTGTGTCGCTAGCTATGAAGATGTATAATGAGGCACACGATGCTCGCTCAGTTTGTTCAATAGACTCGGGGAAAACAACAGTTCTGTACAGTAGTGGACAATGTTAGACATGCTTAATGTATGTTCTCTTGTATGTTCCTATGGCTTGCACTATGCAAACACTGCTGAGAGTGTATCTGTTGTATATTGTATGCTGTATATAGTATTTTATTGCCAATTATTGATGGTGTTGCATTGATTGGTGATATATTTCTACCATGCTGAATATACAGTACTTTTTTTTCTTCACCCGTAACCTCTTTTTTAACTGCTGTGCTGTCTTTGGCAACTGATTTTCTCTCACAGGATCAACAGAGGTCTTATCAGGGACGAGGTCAACCCGAATACACATTTTATCCTAACTATATAGCATTAGTACGAATTCCCTGGACCAAAGTTTGTTACTAGTGTACTTAGATATGTAGATAACACATAGTATTGTGAGGATATCTGTAACACTTTTGGTAAACAAACCACCAGTTGAAAAATAACCATTTAACCACTATCACCCTCTGTACTTGGTCCCCTCCTTTACCCCCACTATACCAAATCTCTTTGGCAAAAATAACCAATCTACCAGCTCACAACGTGTCTCCTTGCTTATGAGATGTTGTGAGCTTTTACCTTTTCTATTTTCTTTTAATGTCTGCCTATTTTCCATTGAATCTTAACCTATTATGACATGCACAGAATAGGGAAGCTAGGGTTCCAAGCCTAAGTTTAAGAACCACCCATTTGCTTTTTTTGCCCCACATTTCTCAATCAGGTAAACAAAAATAAATTGTAAGTGGTCATAAAAACCTGACATCATTCAGATTTTAATACATATTAGATAGTAGTAGACAGGGGAAGTCGTGTAAGAAAAGCAAGCTTTTTTTCAGTTGTTCTCCAGCAGAAGAGTGTAACAGGGTAACAACAGTAAAAACAACAAAAAAGACAAAGAAAATGTTGCTTTATATAGCAATACTAACTGGGTATATCCTGTTTTAATCAAGGATCAAGAAGAATTCTGCATGGTGCAAAAATATTTGTAGAAAAATCAGAGCCATTTAAACAGCAGTAGCAGTTTCACAAACTAAGGCACCGACAATGGAGACCCGACAACACCGCTGAACCAAAGGGGTATATCAAGAGAAGCAGGCTAACTCATTTAACCATAGGACTGGGCGATATGGACAAAAATATGATATCACAATATTTTTGACAAAATACCTCAATACGTACACATATATACATTATGTATTTATTTTTCCCAAAAATGATTTAATATCGATATATTGCCCAGCCCTAACTTCACCAGATATCTCCAAGTGTGATCGTGAAATAACAAATACTCTAGCACTGCAGGTATTGAGATGAACACAATATGAGATATGACCAGAAGGCATCCGCGAGAACCAATATCCAAGTTCAAGCTGGCAAACTATATATAATATATAAATGAATCCAAACATTGTGAGCTTGTAGATCTTTTAGCTGCACAACACCAGTGTATGAGCGTATTGATTATATAGGCCTAGGCTATTTTGGAGAATGTTCACCTATTTTCACCTAACGACAAGCCTAGAGATGCCAGGGTTAATGTGGTTAAACTACCCTGCAGTCTTATGCTGTCACAAACACAAAGGTCTGATACACATCTATATATACAATTTGAATCCTGCGCCATGTCGGTTGTCCGTATGCGACGCCAGTGTGACGGTGTGACGTAATCTGACATCACGATGACAACGCCAGTGTGACATCACATGACATCACATCCTACCTATAAATTCTAGGATGCCGTCAGATCGCACCAGTTCGACGGCTTCCATAGTGATAAATAGTAATAATCTATACAAGGAACTCTCTCCACCACAAGAACTCTCTCCACCACAATGACGACAACTTCACCAAAGCCACAACGGCTGGAGATACAACGCCAGACATGGCGCACTGCAAAGTGAACGACGCGTCACGCTAGACGTTCGGGCCGCGTAGCGGCCCGAACTTCTAGTGAATATACAATCATGGTCCCTAAATGTAACAATCAATTAAAGCAAAGACATAACTTGTTAAACATGCCAACACATCCCTCCAAGGCGTTGGAACCACAATCTACGTCTACATTCTCCAACTGCCAAAAACTCCTGATGAGATCAACACAGCAAAGCGTAACGTTCATCTTGTCAATGATGCTTCTTTGTCAGTGAAAAGATCTTTGCATTCCTTTTACCGGGACATATAGCCTTTTGGAAAGTGTTTACTGTCAAAGGCTTCTCTTTAGTCCGTTTGACATATAACGGTGCTTATTTTCTATCCCAAATATACCATTACGATTATGCAGAGAAGTGTGATAGCATGTACAGCTGACTTTTTAAAGGGTTTTCCTGTGCATCAAGACGGTTCAGCTCATATTGGTGAACAGTTCTCACCCTGCCCAAATAGCCACAGATGAGGGGTCTCTTCTTCCTCCCTCAAATATGTGATGTCACAGTAATGTACAGCTCCACTTAAAAAGCATAGGAAATGTCAGGAGAGGGAACAGCTTAGTAATGTATAAACACATTAGTAAAGAAATCACAATGATTTTGTTTTTGTTTATTATGGAGGCTGAAGTAATTTTTTGAATTTAAACAGCATTGTGCTACAATTATTAATCCTTTTTTTTTTTTGCATATTATGTGCTCTGAAAAGCTTTCTCTCCCACTATATGATGGTTTGGTTTCATAATCTTATGGCTCAGAAACCCACGGCCCTGAGAAGGCAGCGCATAGCATGCACAACGTAATTAGCACTCAAGGCAGCCTTGTTTTATTGCACGTTATGTTTGTGTTTTAATTTGAGCATATGTCTTATTACTTTGTTTCGATTGTCCATTCCTTACTGCACTGCATTTCCCAAACTCCACCGTATGCAATACCTCATACAGTAGAATTTGAAAGAGAGCACACATTTTAACTCGATAAGCTGTGAAAGATTAAACAAATCTTCCATCTGCCCACAAACTTGAATCTTGAATGAACTGAATGAGCTGCTGAAAGTTGTGTACCTTAATGACAACACTTCATGTGGTGCCTGGTTTGGGAAGAGTTGTTCATGTTCACAACTATGGAATAAACTGTCCTAGGACACAAAGATAACACACGCGATCGCGTGAACTGGATTGTATGAGTTGGAAAAACGTTTTTTTTCCATGTATTTAACATGTAGTGTTCACTTAGTGATGTAGTGAGGATGCTTATGCAGTTCCAAAGCAGTAAAGGGGACGTGCCTGACTGGCGACTGAGTTGCAGCACGGTTTGCTGCTCTCCACGTCACTCTAGTGGTGCAGCAGAGATGCACAGGTTGTTTAAGGCACAGGCGACCTGTACAATCTTATCAAAGGTGGAGAGGCTGGACGTGCGCTCCGAGGCTGTGGTAAAGGGGCTTTCCACAGGGCCGGTGAGCATGGCGTATCTCTGCTTCACCATGGAGATCACCCTCTCCACGTGGCAGTGCACGCTCAGCACCTCTGGGGAACACGAGTCTACCAGCAGGGTACTTCCAGAGCTCCCATATGCTTCTCCTCCTCCTCCCTCGCCAGCTGTTCTGAACAGGGCCCCGCGGGCGGCCACGGACTCACCAATATCCAGGTCCCGATTGGCCAGCACAACGTCGCCAGGGAGGAGCTTGCACAGGAAGCCACAGCCCTCAGCCAGGTTCTTGTCGCTGACACTTCCCAGCACGCCCCTGGAGACAAAGGTGACCACCCCCTGAGGAGCCACGCCTATCAGGTACTTCAGTATGTTAATAGTACTACTGCCTGTACCCTGGTGGACTGACGGAGGTGTAAGCAAGGCCGTCTGCTGCTGGTTGGTCCGGGAAACGGGCTCCTCAAAGGGCACAGTGAAGCAGTCTATGATGACAGCGCAGTCTGGATGCGTGGAGCGCAAGGCAGCGGGAAGGTTCTTCCGGAGCTCGGCCCTGGAGGGCCAGAAAACGGCCGTGGGGACCAGGGTGGAGGACATGATGTTGACCATCCGGTGGACTGTCCTGGTCACCGTGCCGACTTTCACACCAAAGCGGTAGGCAAGGTCCTGGTTGCGCAGGTCCAGGCGGAGCCGCATGAGAGTCAGGAGAAGCTGCTGGAACTTGGTGAGCTTTACGTTCTTCATGCCGTCCATGTGGGGCGCCAGAAGCCACATGACGGTCTCCAACACAAAGTAGTTGGGCAGACCCGTGTAGAACTTCACCTTCTCTGCATCATTCTTCAGGGAGGTCTCCGAGAGCGACATCTTCTCCGCCGACTCTCTGAGACTCTGGTTCTCTTTCTTGAGGGCTTTCAGGATGTCCTCAAAGTTCAACGGCACCACGTCCGATGACTTCTGGGCAAACTTTCCCCTTTTGCTGTCACTCGCCAATTCCAGGTCGTCATCATCATCATCGTCGCTGTCATCTCCATCGCTGCTGGCAGACGAGGAGGCACTCTCCTCATCCCCTGCCTCCTCCTCCTCTTCACGTGCCTGGGTCTGTCCGTGTTCCCCCGCCAATGACCTGCCTTGGCCCTGGAGGAAAAGCAAGGCGTTGGCGGCCTCTACTTGCGCTTCCTGCTTGTCTACCAGTTCAAAAGCACCAGGTTCCTTCATCTCTGGGGACAAGGGGGTGGCGGTGAACACAGAGGGGACATAATCTGGTGACCGCGGGTTCTTCACCTGCTTACCTGAATGTATGGAGAGAACAAGACAAGGAGTGGTGGTCAAAGACAAAGAGAATACAGTATGTAAAAAGTACATTGCATCACCCCCATAACAGAAGACTGTTAGATTAGATGTAGTTCAGAATTCTAACTGTCTATTATAAAGGCTATATTGTATAGCCTATGGGGAGATGACAGTGGAGAGGGTGAAATTATCTGAACAGTCATTCTTTCTTAAACATCACTGGTCTAACTTCTAGCCGGTGAAATAACAGGGGAATAAAACCTTTCCTCTTTTTGCCGAGGATGCCCTGGTCCTCAACACTGTTTCAGCAGTGTTGCCATGTCTACTTATTCTAAGTGACTTTGGGCTTGTTTTTCTGTAAAGTTGCTTGTAAATATTGGTCGTTTTTTGGGCTTATTTCTAAAGTGTAATTGCTTATTGTGCTTGCTGTCTAATTTAAATGGTTTAAATGGTTTAAAATGTATTTTTAAACCAGTGTCTCTCAAACATGTTCAAGTCAAGGACCCCCAAATTAAAATGTATTTGTTTGCTGTCACCCATCTGACAGAAAATATTTTATGCCAGGGACCACCATACAAGATTTATATTCCAAAAATATATCAAATGTTTAATTTTTTCTTCAAGATTTAAAAAAGAAATAGCAGATCTACAAGCTCACAACTTCTAGATCGACTATTTTTGTTTTACATACAAATAGCCAATGTATACATTGTTTAAAGGGCGAAGGGCCTCGCTTCTTTTGGGCTATTTTCATGGAACTGGTTGCTTGTCTCTCTCGCAAAAAAACTGACAACACTGGTTGTCAGCTTGCAGATCTGTTCTTTTTTGGGTCGAGATATGGCAGTACAGTAATACAGCCTACAAAATGGGTCTTTCTACCAGATCTGTAGAGGGCGCAGTGGAGTAAATAAGATAATTTCAGTCTGGTGGACATATATTATTTTTCTGCCCAAAAAGTGTATTATACAGAGAAGGTGGGGTGCTGAGAGGCTTCCCACCCTGGAGAATAGACTTTCAACAACACAAAACAGCCTTTGTTTCGGTGAGAAGCGAAATAGTTTAGTTTATTTCTTACTAAAGAAGGAGACCCACGGCAGTGGAATTTTCGGTCTATGAGCAGAGCAGCGCGCCTGGCAGAGCGTTGAGGACTCACTAACACTCTGAGATAGCTGTAGAATACAACTCTCGTAGACGTATTTATGATTCTGACGTTTTCAATCTACGAGAGCTGTAGGGTTCATCCCCCATGGACACAGGGACTTATAGCACTATACCCCGTAGACACTCCAAACATGTACAAATTGAAAATAAAGGTGCTTACCCCCACGCCCCAAATGTTAACTCTCGCTACGGGGTAGTAGTTTAATGTAATAATCCATATATTTCAATACAGAAGTGTTTTAATGCCGTCTGTGGCCGATTCTGTCGGATGTTCCCAATGGGCGGTAGTGACGCGCCCATCTGGTGAAACCCGGAATTACACTCAATGTAAACAGTAAGTAAACGAGGGTGAAAAAATGGCGTTCGGCCACATACGGCATTAAAACACTTCTTTATTGAAAGATATGGAGTATTACATTAAACTACTATCCCGTAGCGAGAGTTAACATTTGGGGCGTGGGGGTAAGCACCTTTATTTTCAATTTGTACATGTTTGGAGTGTCTACGGGGTATAGTGCTGAAAGTCTCCGTGTCCATGGGGGGTGAACCCTACAACTCTCGTAGATTGAAAACGTCAGAATCATAAATACGTCTACGAGAGTTGTATTCTACAGCTAACTCTGGACCAGAGCTAGATGTTGTACCTGAGATGAAGTGAGTGCTACAGAGGCGGCTGCCGTCGTTGGGCGCCCATCCCTCCCGGTTGACGGCGGCGATCCACCGCTGCTTCCTCTCAGGGTCCCGGGGGAAGCGGTAGAAGGAGAGCGTGGTGCCCGGGGTTCTTCTGTTCCTGCAGCCGGCCACCACGCACGTGTGAACCATAGTATGTTAAAGAAGACTCTCTCTCCTCCACCCACGGTATAGTATCGTGGTGTGTGTGTGTGTGTGTGTGTGTGTGTGTGTGTGTGTGTGTGTGTGTGTGTGTGTGTGTGTGTGTATGTGTGCGTGCGTGGTGGGGTTAGACGTGTATTTTTTTTTCCTTTTTTTTTTTTTTGACTCCCAAAATGGTGGTCAGACTACTGGTGACCAGTGTTGCCAGGTTTTGTGAGAGAAATAAGCAGCCTGGTCTATGAAAGCAGGCCAAAAAGAAGCGGCTAGGCCACATGAGCAACAGGGGGCGGGGGGGTCCCTGGCACAACATTTTCATATGAAGGTCTTTCTCTTTGGATACATATATTAAATATATAAATACAATATTTGAGAGCCACTGGTTTAAACAAAATTTGGAAACAAGCCCAAAATATGCAGCTACATTTTAAGCAACTACATTTTAGAAACATGCCCAAAAAAACGCTATCAATATTTACAAGCAACTTTACAGAAAAAGAAGCTTATAATAAGCGGACATGGCGGTGACTAGCGAGAGAGAGCGAGAGACAAAAATGAAAAAAAGAAAAAAGAAACACGTTCCCTAGCCTAGACTTTCTCTAAAAGGAAAAACAGCGCCCTCTGCTGTTTGTGGAGAGCAGAATCAGCAGAGTGACTCTCGGACCAATCCACTTTGTAAGGTTGAATATCCGGTACGTTTTAATGTTCGTTTGTTTTGTATTAATTTATCTACATAATTATTTGTTTGATCTTTATTTGTATGGTGTTTTTCTGTGTTCATTTTAATGTTATAATAATTAAAAAACAAGGAAAAATAGTGCTTAGCCACGACGTCATCAGGGTTGCCATCTCCGCTTATTATAATCGACTTTGGGCTTATTTTTATGTAAAGTCGCTTGTAAATGCTGGTAGTTGCGAGTTGCAGTTTTTTGGGCTTGTTTCTAAAGTGTAGTTGCTTATTTTGGGCTTGCTGTGTAAATGTTGATTTAAAACCAGTGATTCTTAAACATTTTCATGTCAAGGACCCCCAAATTAATATATTTGTCTGCAGACCCCCATCTGAAAGTATGTTGTGCCAGGGACCCCCATACACTATTTGTGTTGTTAAAATGTTTCGAATTCATTTTTTTTCAAATGGCAGATGCGACCCGTTGTGAGCGTGTAGATCTGCTATTTTCAATTAGTCGAAAGGGCTCATGTAGCATAGCCGCTTCTTTTGGGCTTGTTTTCATATATCTAGTTGCTTGTTTCTCTCGTTGAACCTGGCAACACTGCCCCTGACAACGTCATCCGTATGCGCTCTGTGTTTGTTTTGAGTGTTGTTGCTGTTGCTGAAGTAAACGACCGCGATACAACATTTGTTAAAACCGACTGTTGTTGTTGGGTTAGGGTTAACTTTGAACTTTTTTCCCCAGAAAGTGCACGTGCACGCGCAATGATGGCTGTGGTGGAATCCAGGGTGACACAAGAGGAGATCAGGAAAGAACCAGAGCAACCAGTGGACAGAGAGAAGGTTGGAGCCAGTGTTGCCATGTCACATTTTCTATAAAGTTGTTTTTAAATATTGGTAGTTGCGGGTTTCGTTAAAAAAAAATCCAAATATTGCACATTTTATTGCAAGCGTTTTTGAAAATAGCAAATCTACAAGCTCAGATGCGACGTGTTGTGAGCTTGTAGATCGGCTATTTTCAAATAGCCGATAAAGTGCTCAAGCTCATGTGGCCTACCTAAGTTGCTTCTTCTCTAGACCTAGCCCTAGAATGTCTGTGATCTTACATACATTTCAAGTATTCCAAATACACAGTCATAGATCCCCCTCGTAGGCGCGCTGTGTAGTGACGATCTGCGCGGCCGTAAAAGTGCTCTAAACTCCGTCTGTACTCACCCAATAATTAATTCCTAAGACTTGGAGTCATTTTTTGTCCTCTAGTGTCATATCCATTTGAAAGTTCTGGCAGAAAACGTGTGTTTAGTCAAATATCTCCACTTTTCCACGAGCTTCACACGGACGACTGTCTGGATGCGCTAGGGGGGCCGACTTGAGTGACGGACCCATTTACTTGTGTGTTACTTACTCTAGACCCTGCTTGTTTTCCTAGACCCGGTTGCTTATTTCTCTCACTAAACCTGGCAACACTGGTTGGAGCCACCCCACTCTTTCACTATGAATGCTAGAACTGAATAAATACTGTGCCTATTTCAGTGGTTCTCAAACCTTTTTGGCTCAGGGCACCCCTGTAATTAAACTTTTCATCCACAGCACCCCTGAAGTATATAGTACCTTTATACATTTATGTAATATTACATACAGTACGTAAATAGGTCAATCCTTCCCCCTAAGACACAATATGTCACGAGGAAAACTTGAGAGAATATCCGTTTCCATTAGGACAGATTGAATATAACTTTATACATGACGTTTAACCATTTGAGCCAGCGTCCATATTATTCTGGGGGGAGCATTCACCAAAAATTGCAGATTTACAACACGTGAGGTTGAAGATCTGCTATTTTTGGAGAAGAGATTTGGTGTAGATTGTGGTTAAACTGAAGTGATATTGATAATTTCCAAATATTATCAAAGTATACTGCGGCACCCACTTTGAGAAACCCTGGCCTATCTTACTCAAATAAATGCAGCAATGCCAGCCCCATTTTTGTAACCCTGTATACTTTTTGGGTATTTGGGATGACGCTATTCCAAAATACAAAAAAGGCACCTACTACAAGGTTCTGAAAGGGGGGGGGGGCTACAAAACCACAATGTAGAAGTACACGGTTACAACGATCAAAGTCCTGTATTCAAATTTGTACTGTTATAGCCTTGGATCAAGACTACCATAGATGTATTTTAGCGAGTCTGACTTTTGCTTTCGTATCTAGATATGCAAATGTCAAAATCTATAAAATAAATCTGTGATAGTCTTGATCCAAGGCTAGTACCCCTGGGTCTTAGTGTATGTTTTGTATTAATAATCTAAATATGCAAAGTAACTAAAGCTGTCAAATAATTGTAGTGGAGTAAAAAGTACAACATTTGCCTCCATATTAGGACAAGACTGACTTCATCAACATGACGTCCGAGTTCCACAGGGAAGTCACACTGTCCTGTTGAGTTACATTCCTGCTTTGTCTTGTCTCTCCAACCAGACATGCCCTCTCCTGCTGAGGGTCTTCACCACCAATAGCGGTCGACACCATAGGATGGATGAGTTCACCAGAGGCAACGTTCCTGCAAATGAGCTTCAAATTTACACCTGGTAAAATACCTGAATAATCTGAACTTTATTGTATTTTTTTGTGTGCAAGCTCTCAACATTAGAATAGAGAAGAAAGGAACACAGAACAAAAATAAGTGGAAGGCACAGTCAAATACAATTTACAAATACTTGTGAAGGTGGTACAAGCTGGTACTGTGATGTGAATTTACTGATACACAGTAAAATCCTGAATGTTAATTTAAGAGAGAGAGAGAGAGAGTGTTACACTCTCAGAGTTACAAATTGAGGATTTTCCTGTGTAGGTTTTGTGCCATGCTCCTTTGAGAAGATGCTTTATGATTTTCTCTGTGTTGTTTCCTCACAGGACGGATGCCACATTGAAAGAGCTGACAAGTCTTGTGAAAGAAGTGTATCCCGACGCTCGCAAGAAGGGCACACATTTCAGTTTTGCCATAGTCTTCCCCGACCTGCAAAGACAAGTCTACAGGTAATCGGTGCAAAAGGCAAGCTTTGCTGTTGACCACAGTGGCTGGAGTGGACGAGTTCCAAACCACAGAATTTTGTAATCCTCCCCCTCTTTTGTCAAAACAATAGAACAGGCTTTCCAAAACGCCAGGTAGTTAACTGGCCACAACAAACCTTAAAAAAATACACAATATGGTTCTCTCACCTTTTGACTGTATATCCATAGTCCACACATGCAAAAAAATCTTACATTTTCTAAAGTAAACAATAATGAACCTAAACAATGATGTGGGAATAAATGGTAGGTATCTATGTGTGAGTGGAGTGTGGTGTGTGCAAATGTATAAATGAAAATAAAGGCAGGAACCCAAACAAATGCAGCTTGTGTGTGTGTGTGTGCGCATGCTCCAGGTTAGGCCCAGTGGCTGACTTAAAGAATGGGGTCCACCCCATTAATTAAACTTGAATTAACAATATTAAAGTTAACTACTCACCCAATGTAGTTAATGTATGTGTAGGCCTACAGGAAAATCTATACAGGACTTTGTACATTACTTTGGCTGTGCCTTCCTGTTCATTTTGTTGTTCCTTCCTTTTCTTCTCTAGTCCGTTTTACTATTCTAACTCTTCCTGTAACTGCAAATGATGTTGAGAGCTTGCACAAAAAAATTCACCCACTTTTACACCTGTAGTCGTGTGATGTGACAACAAAGTTTATTCTGATTCTGAAGTGAATTAGAGTAGTTTTTGTGACACTGCCTTCTTTGTGTTTCAGAGTGAAAGACATTGGCAACACTGTGTCAGGTCAGAAGGGCACAGATGATTCTATGACGCTAAAGTCCCAACGTTTCAGGATTGGGGACTATTTGGACATAGCAATCACCCCACCCAACAGAGCCCCGCCGATACAGGGTCTGAGACAGGGTATGAGACCCTTCTAACGGTTACACCTTCGACATTCAGACTACAGTGAACACCTGCCTTGAGTTGTAGATTGAAACTGGGAACTTTCTTATGTGGAACAGTCAGTCACTCTAGCCTGCAGGTGACGATGTTTATCACCCAACTGATCTTAAATTGTTTGAGGAGTGCTTGGTTGGCAGGGATGTGAGGTTTTTATATTAGCCGTTTAGATACACAACTCATATTTGTCTCAAGGTGCAGTGACTGCAGTCACACTGGATGCGATAAAAATAATTTGGATGCAACAGTTTCCCCACACAATGGCGGTTGCGTTCACACCCAGATGTGAAGTTTCCCCCCCCCCCCCACACACACACTGACAACAAAAATATTAAGGACACATTACAATTTTTTTTTTAAGATAATATAAATTCATACAAATAGTTTCATGTAAACAATGCATCTGAAATAACAGGTATACCATTCACAGCATTTTGTAAATACTTTGAATGAAATTGTGCTATTTTTGACAAAGTTATGGCCGAAGACATTTATTTTAATTGCCTCCAAAATGTACTAAGCGATTAAGGTAATCTAGGGACCATTGCCCACCTTTCCTGGAAATAAGTCATTCCGTGCAGATGTGTTCAGCTGAGACAAAGGCTTATCATACCTGCTGATTCAAACTCTAGAAATGAGTGGGCTTTTCTACATTTTGTGTAACCAAAGTTTTCTGTGTCGAGTGCAGACACTGCTCTTCTGTTGGAATGCTGTGAATTAAAAGACTTTGTAATATGATGTTCTATTCATACATTAAAACTTAATGTGTATGCATTTAAAACCACAATGGAAATAAGTATTTCACTCCGTTAGTTTTGATGATCTTGCAGCTCAAGAGTGCAAGGCCCTAGAGCATGTAGGCAATCTTATAACGAGGATTAGTGAGGGCCATTTATATCAAGTTAGGCTGAAAATAAATGAAGTGGTCCTTTAACTGCACATTTGTCAAACCCCAGGATGACCGGATGTACACCTGTAAACATCAAGAGACCGGGCAACCCGACAGACAAGTGGTTCTCAAACATTTCATGGCAAGGAAACCCAAATTGATATTAAGCCACAGACCCTCGTTTGAAAATAGTTTGTGCCAGGGATGCCCATAACTAAAGATTTGTTAGATTAGCCTTTACACAGAATTTTAAAACTGTGGTTGGTGAGATGACATTGAAGAGAATGAAACCTATGATTATGTCACTTACATTGAACTTCTATAGCTGATGAAATAAGTGGAAATGTTCCTATTTTTGCTAGGGACCCGCTGAAAACCCCTAAAGGGCCGCGGGGGTACCCAGATGGACCCCACTTAAAGAACCACTGCGATGGGAAAGTGGTTAGGCCACCGTCTCTCTCCACATGTACCTGTACCTATTGAAAAAGGGTGGGGGGAAAAGGGGCTCTGGTATGGAGTTACATTTGTGTCTTTATTACTCCGGCACCTATGAGAGGGTGGAAAGGGAGAACCACATCTGGAGTTTGTCAGAAAACATGAGTTACAGCTAAAAGTGGGAAAATGTTTTGTGGCCTTATAAGATATAGTACTAGAAAAATTTACTTTAATTCGTAATAGTGCAAGAACTGTCTATAGCCATGCAATTAATAAATCAAGCATGGGAACAGTACCTGTAAATGGGAGTTAGATTTATAGATCTAGACTTTGGCTTTTTTGTGTACCCCCCCTTCCTTGAAACCCCTTTACTCCTTGAGCTGCAAACATGAAAAAATGTAAAAACAAAGAAAAAAAATTAAAGCATAACTTTGAAGAAAGATTGTAAATAGTATTGTTACCGTTCCAAGTAAGCAAATAAGTTGCTGTTCAAGGGCACGGTTGATGGTTATATAATGGAATAATAAAAAGACAGGGACTGTACAGCTCACTTGTAACAAAGTCCGTGGTATAGGGTGGAAGTAAAAAAAGCAACAGAGGCACTCTGATGCAATTAAATCCTTTATTAAATAAGTATAACTTTTAAACATTGCAATTAAACATGCTAAACATCATTTATTGTCAACAAGAATGAATGAACAACACCACATAACAATCGTTCAAGACGCAGTCAGGTGTTCATTTGGTGATCAGCCTGTATTCCGAGTTCATCCCCACACCTCGGACCTGCCTGAGTCTGTTGAGCTCTGTGAGGCAGAGGAAGTAGACTGGAGCCTTGCTCACAGTGTCTAAACCTGCCATCCTCTTCAGGTCCGACATGCTGAACTCCTCATTTTCATCTGCAGAGGGCACCAAAGACCAACAATGACATGGATTATGATCAGACTGAATGGCTTGTGGAGAAAACTGTTGAGCACATACACAACGTCCTATCTCTCTCCACTGATAACGGTGCAACAAACTTATGTTGTTGCCGTCAGGCCTAAAGATATACAAGGAATGTGTGTATAGATCACGCAAACGTAGCGAAAACAGCTGATCTACAAGCTCATGGTGACACGCGGTTAGCTTGTAGGTCTGCTATTTTTGCAATCATTTGAAAAGGTTTTAAAATTAAAGTGGTTAAGTCGGTCTGAGTCCATTATTTGAAAACGTTTTAAAGTGAAAGTGGTTAGTCGGGAGCTTTTGACTATTAACTACATTGGAACACAGGTTATTTTTTCCTGACAGCGATACTATATAATATACAAGATGTATAACAATATGCAACTCATAATACAATCAAATCACAACTGATTTCAAACAAAGGTGTTAATAATTGGGCACATTAACATTATCATTTAAAATTTGTATCTATCCAAAAGTGATTTGTGTTTATAATATATTCGTTTGCTTACAAGTTAATGTTCTCAAAAAATAGCAACTTAATCAAATCTTTTTTTAAGTTTTTCAAATTTATTTCAAAATTTGGCACTTTTCTTTACAATATATTGGTCAAAAAAACGTCAGCCATCTGTGGTCTAAGACTTTCCAAAATGGGGATCAGCCCCAGACAAGACGAGTGCTGGACTCGTCTTTTGTCGTGACATTCTTGTTGTAAGCCAACTCCCGAGGTGAAATTGCGCCGTCACTTGAGATGATGTATCTTTTACAAAGTGACACGCCAGACAATGCACTGTATATTTCACTTCCAGCCCAGGTTCAAGCCAGGCCCAACTTCAAGGACTGCTGAATGACAAATGGCTGTCAAGTGTATTGCTCAAAGAATTGTCAACTGCATACTGCAGCGGTTCCCAACCTTTTCTGAGTCAGTGCCCATTGCCCACTTGAAAATCTTGAAAGTGTTCGCGGCCCACAGGTTTCCATTCATCAGTATTGCAATGAAAACTAATTGTTCAAAGAAAGAAAAAAAAACACCATGATAAAATCGTAATGTTTTGCCAATCATTTGGAAGCCCACTTGCAATATCCTCAGTGGGCCCAGGTCCACATTTTGGGAATCGTTGGCATACATTAAAGCGTTTGAATGTGGTTGATACAGTGTAACGCAGCCCTGGGTGTCAAATTACTCTTAGGTTAATCTTATGTTGCCACTTAAGCTGGATCCTTTTCAAGTAACGCATTGAATAAAACACATTGGAAAAGATACTATGTATTCAGCTTTCATGGTCCGTCTGACACATTTAGATTGCCAGCGTTGCCAGTGGACAGTGACAAATTGCCAATTACACACAGTATGCAGGGAGGACTGGACGAAACCATGCAAATGGGACAATAAACAGCATCCCTGTATGGGTCACAGATTAGAGCCTGGCACTAATGCTGCCATGGTTAGGGGTTCTTTTCCCAGTCAGACCCGTCCATACCAAAGCGCTTTGGACAAAAGCCACTTCACTTAATGGCATTACACGAATGTGTGTAATTTTGTGAGTGTGCAGCCAGCTGTTGCTGTAAAAGAGCATCTGTCCTTGGACAACATTCTCTTGATAAATGACTCATGTCCCTGGAGCCACTGTCCCCGTGTCTCCCTCTCACCAACTAATCGGTCTCTGTCTTACAGAGAATGGGGTGGCCTGTCTGTGGAAAATAGAAGATAGTGTAGTGGTTACACCCACCTAAAGCCTAGTTCAGACTGAAGATTCACAAGGAGAGGAAACCGGTTTAAGCCCGATTCATACTTGCGTTGTGAACTTGTAGGTCTGCTATTTTCGGCACGCCACACCATCATATGACGGAGCACACATTTAAGCATTACAGTGACAAATTGCAACGGTCTGAATTGCCCTGAAGACCCCCAGTCTCAGGACCCACACATACACCTTCCTCATCTATCAGCGAAATCAAGCAGAGCCTCCTGGTGATAGACTCCCCAGTCCCTGGAACCACATCCACCTAGTCTGGTATAGCCAGAAGATCAGAGATATCTGCCTACTGACGCATCTGGGGAAATCTAAATGCATTTAATGGACAGTAGAGTTGTTCCGATACCAGTATCGGAAAAGCTGCCGATACTGCCTAAAATGCAGGTATCGGCGAGAAAGACAGTCTTATGCTATTCCGATACCACATAATTTATCACATGACATTTCATTTAAAGTAATATTTTGATTGCTTCAGTTGATGTTGCACGACTGTTTTATACTCTTCCCATTTGCATTATAATTTTAATAACTTGTGTAGTTGCACATTAACAATTATTAATGGAGTTTTTATTTATTCCTAGATCAGTGGTTCTAAAATCTTTTTAATTTCAAGGACCCCCATAACTCTGAGAGTGTACAAATCGAACCAAATGGACCTGTAAGACACAAGTAATTCTCAGAGTTACAGACCCGTAAGGATCCATTGACACCCCCCCCCCCCCTGCCACAACCAATTTATTGGGCAGAAAACAGCTCACCATGCTCTTCCAACTAACCGTGTGAGTCTGCAGCAGCTTCGTTGAGCTTTTGAACGGCCTGGTTGAGGCTGGACAGAGGCATCTGACGAAGGTAGCCGGGCAGGCGCTGGAACTCAACCTGCGTCACCTCGAACATGACCTTGGATCTGGAACAACATTACAGACAAGCCCAAACACACACGTTTGTAATACTATACTTAGTTGTGAGGACATCAACATTTTTAGCACAGTCATTTTAAAAATACCATTTTTAACTCTGACCCTAAATCCTGAGTTGTACCGTGTCGCGCACCAAAAATAGCAATACCTAAAACCTCTAAATGTCATCCTAAACACAACCTGACCATTTTCCCAGCTGTAAGCTGAAAAGTCTAAAAATATGTCTAAACCATAAAAACAACCATTTGTCAAATTCTACAATACTTGAGGGGACATTTGGCCCTCACAAGTATAGCAAGACACACACAGATAGACCTGGTCTTCGTTAAATGAGATCAGGTCATAGAGATGTATTAAAGTTATGGCCTTAATTTCAGTATCTACAAAGAATAGTCATTTTATATACTGTACATGCATTTAATTAACCCAGATCAGCCCTGATTCGTGTTAACCCTTATTCCAATGCGGGGATTAACCACTCGTTTGTCGGCGTATGACAAACAGTGAAAATAGCTGATCTACAAGCTCACAGCGTGTCGCGATGCAATGTCTTGTGAGCTTGTAGAGTCGCCGTTTACGCGATATGTGAACACGTTTGAGAAATCAGCACAAAATGGGGATGCCAAGGTTAACGTGGTTTATCATTTGTAAAATGTTTGATCAGCTTACCGGTTTTCTTTTCCTGGAGGTCTGTGGTTTGGCAACACCGTTTTGGATTGTGCCAGCAGATGCTAAGGTATAAAAGACAGTGATAAAATGGATTAACTGAAGAAAAACAATGTGACAAAGAACAACAATCTGATGCTTCCATAGTTTTATCTGTGCAATGCCTTTCTGTAGAAAACACCATATAATTTACAACACCCACTAAATTCAGGTAATTGGAACATTTCTTTTTATTCCCCCAATATGGATTAACTTATGAATAGCTTTAGACAGGAGTTGTTTTCTTGCATAAAATCTGTACTTTTTCATAGGTTAATATGCAGGTAACTATATCGGAACAAGGCCACTGCAAAGTCTTGCTAAGAAAAACTGCTGAACTCAGCACACCGTTAAACCTTTTCACGTTTTTAGAGTCAGGTGCTTGATCCAAAAAAAGAACACGGTAGTGGATGGCAGTATAGATGGAACCCTTAAGTTTGCACACAAATCATTTGCAAAGGCAGACTCTATAAAAAGAATGGTGCAACGTTTGCAACGCACATGAGCAGGAGGAGACTGTGGTTCAAATCTGGGGGTAGAACAGGAAAGTTACATGCAAGAATGAATCACCAAGGTTCATGATTGCATAAAATGATGTGGCCAAATGGCAGACTTACCTGAATGTTGGTCAGTGTTTCAGAGCTGAGGTCTGGCATCTTTGGGCTCATGCCGCTCATCATGGGATCGTCCAGCTTCAGACTGGCAACACTGGGCAGCACCGGCTCCGTTTGCCCAGTTACAACACCCCTCTACAGGGACGGAAGGAGGAAAGGTAGGAGAGAAGGATGAAGGGAAGAATGACAAATGAACAAAGAAACAAAGTCAAAAATGGGTGGCATTTCAGAAAAGAAAATGGTCCAACAATTTCTTGGGTGGCAAAATGTTCCCTTTTACAACTCAAGTGGTTGAAAGCGTTCATATTGCATTGACATTCACTATTATATTATGGGGCAAACATTAACTTAGTCTTCTGATACAAGCATTTTACTGTGGTGGAACCAGTATTTATAATTAAGATTAATTAAAAAAGATCAAATCTCAGGATCCACACAGGAACAGTGTGGCTATAATGTGAACCTCATACTTCATGACTAACTTGGGACAACATTTGTCTATGATGACATATCTATGACTCCAAATTTAGGCACGGTTTCAGCCCAATGAGAGCCCTGTTGACTTCCATTATCAAATTAAAGTTAGATATTTCAGAAAGTATAAAACATGATTTATTTTTATGGAGGCACTTCCATGGCCTACTGGCAGTGTGCACAAGCATTTGGCACGGATCGGTCCAGTGGCTTGCAAGATTAGCTCCGGACACAGACAGACACTCATAGATGGCTAGTCTCCTGTAGAGCCTTGCTGTGGGAAGAGTTTACAAATACACTTATCCTTCTATCTATATTAAAACTGCCTTGTGGGTGGACGTTGGGTGGCGATGAACGGCGGTGTCATAAAAACACCATGCCTATTTACAGTGGTGCAAAGGCGATACGGACAAAATCAATCATCACAATTCTTTTAGCAAAATACGTTGATAATCTATTGTGACGATAATACTTTTTTTTTATAGCGGAAAACTACAAACTCACAATGCATCTCGTCTTTCAAACATTTTTGAAACACTTGCAATATCAAGATATTACCATATCCAAAATCCCATACCATATCTAGTCTCATATCACGATATTGATACATCGATATATTGCCCAGCCGTAGTTGGTCTAGTAGTGGGTACTACTCAGCACCCAGCTGTTGAAAGCCATGTGTCATGTCCAAGTCGGACAGAGACTCTAGTCTACCTGCTTGTAACCAGTCGTTGTTACTCTGCCTATAGCCTGACCTCTACTTGGTTGCTTGCAGATGTACAAGCTACATAGGGGTTACGATGTGATGCGTTCTTACTGTGGCTGCAGGCCGTGGACTGCGCCGCAAACCAAAATCCCACTCCGGCGTCTCGGGCGTGTGTACGACATCGTCAAGCGCCATTTCTGGAACGTCGTACTCCCAGGGCCTCTGGCCAGGCTTTGTGCGGTTGGCAGGCGTGGGAAGATCCGGGATGCTGGTGGCCCCTGTATGTTTCTCACCCTGGGAACCAAAGTACAACGGGTCATTCAAACAAAAAGGATTTTACAGTGTATACTGGGCTCCAGTATAGTGTAGTTAAGTGATTTGCAATCTTTTTAATTTGAAGGACCGCCAGTTCGAAATGCATAAGTCCACGGAACCCCCCCCCCCTCCCCATTTGATACAATTAGTTTTTGCTCTGGGACCCCAATCTACACTGTAAAATCCTCAAGAACTATGAGTGTACAAAACAGAACCAAATGGTCATACACTCCAGAGTTACAGACCAGTAAGGGTCCATTTTGACCCCTGGTGGTCCCCAAACCCAACATTGACAACCAGTGGGCTTACAGACACATGCACACGCTTTATGTGCTCGTCTAATTCTTATGGTTCTCATTGTTCTGTAAAGCACTTTGTAACCTTGTTTGGAAAAGCTCTATACAAATCCATTAACGTCATCATTTACTGTATACCATTTTGCGGCCGAGCGCTCTGTTGAGGTAGGCCGATTCAAACTGAGGGACCTCAGGAGACTTCAGGGGCATGGTCAGGGGCTGCTTATTCAGGAAAGGGGTCTCCTCCGGTGGAGGTGAAGAGGCGAGTCCATACACTCTTTTGTTCCGGATACGTGGGAGAGAATATACTTGGTGGGGCGGGGTAGGAGATGGAAACATTCGATCTAGGGGAGAGAACAAAAAAATATATAATACAAGAGCAAGTTCAACACTGTCTGTCCCAAATGGTAAATATGCATTAGTTTGCATTAGTGCCTCATGACGTGTTAACTATCTAGTACATGGGTTACAATGACACGCGAATGACGCCAGTGGCATACGTATCGATACAAGAGGCTTGACAATCAGTTCAGAATTGTGAAAAACAATATTGTTATACTCATCTCTAACACTCTTTGTACAGCCAAGTTTGCATGGAGACATGAATAAATGCTCACAATAGACGAAATACAACAAGAATATTATATTATTATTACTTGAATTAATATTGTTCACTCAATTGCAATCAGATCCTGAACAGAATTATAAATTCAATAGTATTCTTTATGCCAACCAAAATAACCTGTCAAAATGGCTGCTGTGAAAAGAGTAGTGTCAAATTGCCTAAAAATGGTCCAAAGTCTAGAAGTACAGAAAGAGATGTGGACCCCAGGAAGAGTAGCTGCTACTTTGGTGGCAGCTAATAGGGATCCAATGTAAATCTCAATGTCATACCAGGTGAAGCCAAGTCATCAGTCCCAGGGTGGTGTGCAGATACAGTTGAGCTGCACATGACAGAAGAACTCATTTTACATCCTTTTTTCGACACAATAATATGGCAATGAAAAAAAGCATTCACATGCAACAAAGAATCAATTTGGCCTAATGTCCCTTTCACACAGAAAGTCGCCCTTACATCTGCCAGCCCTACATGATTAATGGGCACAATTAAAATATTAAGCAAAATAATCTGCCAGCCCTGGCTCTAGTGCATCAAGAAACAGACTTTAACCATAAGAATATGAGATTTTATTTATATATTTATATATATATATATGTATATATATATATATATATATATATATATATATATATATATATAGAAGGAAAGAGGGAGAAGTGACAAAGAAAGTAGAGGGAAGGGAAGCAAAAACAACTGTCCTTATATTTGCGGCTGAGATAATTTTTTACTGCATAGAGGATAAAGAAATGAAAACTTAGCTTGAAATGTGTTTAGTGAAGCACAAATATGCCTCAGTAGACCATTTTTAAAACACATTTTGTGTTTCTTTGTCATCATTTACACATCATTATTTGACACGCAAGGTTAAAGTTATACATTTAGTCTTAATCTCAGTGGACCTTATACTGTCGTACTTTGTTGATATCTTCAGAATCAGTTTTATTGTCACTTCCATAATACACACTAGGCAGCAAAATAAGCGCAACTCATTGTCACATCTTGTCATTGAACTCTAGGGGCAACTCCTGGTTATTAAAAAAAAGTAATTAACAATAGCTCAATAATGTTTTCATGCAGCTCAAGTACTGCACCCCAAATTTGAGAAAATATCCCAGTTAGTATTTTAGAGATATGGCGGGGTCACATTTCCTTAGATTTCCTCCACTGACAAGCTTACCTCTGAGCAGCCAGAAGCTCAACCCCTTTCCTCTGCAGATCCATGGTGAAGTCATTGTTCAGACACATGGTGTGTTCATACGCGCCGAAGTACGGTGCCTGGGGCGAGTGCAGCTCGTCGTCCATCTGCAGCGTGCACTTGGGCGTCTTGGGTGTGGCACTGGGCATGTACATGGAGAGTGGAGAGAACGGTAAGGGGGCGGTGACGTCGGGCCCCTGAAGTCTCTTCCTGAGGTCCAGCTCCGACAGGCCAAAGTCGGAGAACTGAGGGGTGCGCAAATACCCAGAGGAGGCGGCGGCTGCGGCTCCGCCCCGGTCGGCTCCACGAAGCTCCGCTTCGACTGAATTGTCTGCAGCGCCTTCAACCATCCTCCTCCTCAGGTTGGCCTCCGACAGGCCGAAGTCAGAGAACTGAGGGGTGCGCTGGAGGTCTGCCGTGCAGGCTGCAGGGTGAGGGTCCGGAGCGGGTGGGTCCTCTCCAACCTTCTGTGCATCTTCAGCTCCTCGGCCTGCTTCCTCATCATCCACCTCCTGCTCTGTTCCTCCTTTATTTGTGGCGCCTGACTTCTGATCACAGGCTTCTACAACAAGGGGTGGGGGGTACAATACAGTTGAATCCTTCCCTACAGTAAAAAGGCTTAATGTTTGATAACAAGCAGTGCCACATATACCACACTAGGAAAAAGGTTTTGCAGTAAAAATGACTGTCCATCTCATTTTCTTGGTGCAGATCTCCCTCTTTAACCACTTAACCCATTTAGACCTGAGGCCGATTCTAAAAACGGCTTCTAAATCCTGACCCAAGTTTTCTGAAAAACTTGATATGTATTGAAAAATTACAAAAAAATGTATGTTGCATAGCAACAGGAACCCCAAAAGGGGTTCCCATCTTGAAAGGTATAGTGACAAATAGTGGTTCAGCCCCATTTAAAAAAAATCTACTCTACAAGCTCACAATTCAGTTAGTAGATTTGCCTTCTTTTTTTTTCATTACTTTGCCTATAATGGCATGTCCAAAATTGGGACACAAGAAAGTTGTCTGTGACATGACATCTCTGCATACTTCACCTTCACCAAGAAATCCCACCAGCTACCCTCCTTTACTTACTTAGTGTTTTCTGCCGGTTTTGGGGAGCCTGGTAGCCGTACTTCTCACTATGTTTTCTAATCGTATCCATGTCTTCGCCAACTTTCCGTTTCATCACCATGCATGCATCAAGGAACCGGTCCACTTCCGTCACCCGCTGCCTCTGTTGCTTCAGGTCAGCCTGCACCTGAGACTGTATGAAAACATGTGATCATGGCACTGTGGTTCACTTACTGTAATGCAATTCATGTTGGAACAGTTGAACGTTAAACACTTAGTTGACCAGGGTCACCCAGGGCTGTATCAAGAAAGACGTACGTCACACCGTTTGCCATAGAATAGGGTCGCTAGCGTTCACCGTTCAACTGGTTAAAGTCTGTTTCTTGACGCACTAGAGGCAGGGCTGGCAGATTATTTTGCTTAATATTTTAATTGTGCCCATTAATCATGTAGGCCTGTCAGATTTTGCTTAATATTTTAATTGTGCCCATAAATCATGATTGTCACCAAACTAATTAAGATTATAATCTTCTTGCTCGTTGTGTTTATGGGTTATGCATTTCTTTGGTAGTATGTAATGACTTTATTGAGCCTGATGGATGGAGAGATAAGCCCAGAATGGCTGGTAAAAAACATGATAATAATGGATTATTAGAAGCCATTGGTGATATTCCATACAATCCATGTATAGGGCATAGCAGTGGTGGCCATTTTGTGGTTCCACAAAAAAAAAAGACTATTTATAAGACTATATATTTAGATCAATTATTTTAAACCTAGAATCAAGCCATCCAGGCTCCTGGTGAATCGTGAGAAACATTTAATACATACCGTTTGTTTTGCGGTTTTCAAAAAACGAAACAAACAAATATGCACAAAATCAAATGTGTTATGGTCATGGTTCACCAGGAGCCTCGATGGCTTGATTCTAAGCTTAAAATAATTGATATACATATTTTTGGAAATCTCTATGGGAAAAATGAATGGCCTTTTTTTGAGGGAAACCACAAAATGGCCACCACTGCTATGCCCTATTCCATGATTCCATCATGTAATTTATGAAATATCAGCTATTTTAGGGACTTGGCTGTACAGTGTTGGTAAGGTGCAACAGATAACCAAATAAGATATCTGGATGAATTCCCAAGTTTCACTTTTACACAATAAAACTTTTTCTCAATTCCTCCAGATTGACATGAAACAGTAGGGTAGACACATTGATCCCATGAAGGAAATTCAGTTGCTATACTGCATCACCATTGATTGATTGATTGAATACTTTATTTAGAAAGACATGGAAACAGTACATGGAAGTACAATTCACAATACAAGGTCCTCTAAACTGGATCGCTCAAAAAAGCAGTGGCTTATTTAAAATGAGATCCCCATGCACTCAAATCATGATGAAATGCTACAGTAAGCTAAATACCACAGTAAGAAACGGGACAGATAAGAAAAAGATACTAAGCAAAGACTAAGCTTCAGGAGTACACATAATAAAAACAAGAGTAAACAACAAACGAGTAGTAACGTATAGTAGTAGCAATAGGATTCAAAATACCAAAAAGAAGATTTAAAGTCTGGTCTGGCCGTTTGCACTTGGACGGTCCGAGATCTGCATAATGTATTAGCCATTAGCAAATGACTTAATTACTAATGAATTGCCAATTAAGGTTCTGTTCCATGACTCCCTTTGACCTGAATTAACACAATCTTAATTAATTAGTATCATTAGTAAAACACTTGCATTTATCCTATTTAAGGTCAAAATGGCTGCTGTGAGGTTAAAGGGGGAGAATGACAGCCAAGACTGATTTTGTAGTCCACCCACATTTTACACCCACATGAAACATCATTCTGAAGCACACCAACAAGAGTGCTAAAATATGTTTCTAAAAGTAATGCGTGGAGTGGGCCATTTTCGCTACTCTTCATGAGCATGGCTTAAGTGGTTAACGTGTCTGAAGTGTGGAAGGTTTAAGCTTTGTCAGATGTAAGAAGGAAAAGGTTGGGAACACAGCCTGAGGTAGTCTCAGGGGCCCATATACTCTGGGCCCTAACCTGCCTATGTGTTCCAGTTCCAATCATGTCTGCCCATTTATTTGTGTCATCACCAAGTTACAATTTCATTTGTTTATCCTGTATGAGTTCTGAGCTGGAGGGAGAGAGAGACCCTGTCACTGAACAAATTGTATGAAGTAGTTACCAACCTTAAATTCCTTAACTTCAGAGCTCAGCTCATAACACGCCCGCGTGGCTCTCTCTGTCTTTTCTGGGGGAAAAATACAAAAATACATTTAAGTTTAATCAGTGGTTCTGAAACGTTTTCATGTAAAGGACCCCCAAACTGATATGTAATGTATATGGCTATGTTATGTTTGTGCCATGGCCCCCGATAAAAGATTTGTGTTCATTCTAATTTTTTCAAGATTCTTTTGAAAATAGATCTACAAGCGAGCTTTTTATAAGTAGATACTCGGTTTAAAAGGTGTTAAGTAGTTTTCCTGGGGCCCCCTGGAACCACCTCAGGGATCGCTAGGGGGACCCCGGATCCCACATTGAGAACCACTGAATTAAAGTAGGGTACGTGATATTTTTGTGTTAAAACAAAAGTTGTTTGTTAAAAGGTTAAATAACCATATATCGAGAGTAATCATTGCTATAGTGCTTTTGTTCAGTAGCATCTTCAGGTGGGTGGCAAATCTTTAGCCAAGCAGGAGAAAGTAGGACTCATTTTTCAGCTTCAATTTGATAGTGTTCCAGTTCCAATTATGTCTGCTCATTTATTTGTGTCATCACTTCCAATTTCACTTGTTCATCCTGTATCCTGTCGTGTGAGATCTCTACTGATTGGAAAATGCATTTTCTGTTTAATCAAGAGCTGGAGGGGGCGGGGGAGACCCCCCGTTACTGAACAAATGTTATACTAGTCTTGGATCAAGACCATCTTAGATGTATTTTATCAAGTCTGACTTTTACTTTCGCATCTATGCAAATGTCAAAAACGATAAAATACATCTATGATGGATAGTCTTGATCCAAGGCTTACTATACCAATGAGTACTATAAGAATATAAAAGCAATTTAACACATATTCTAACAAAACAATATCACTTACCCGGCCTTTAAATAACAGTTTGTGAATAAAACAAATGTTCCTTCCATTCATCATGTTCAGTGGTGTAAAGTAACAAAGTACATTTACTCAAGTACTGTACTTGAGTACAATTTTGAGGTACTTTTACTTTACTGGAGTATTTCCAATACTTTTACTCCACTACATCTCAGGGGCAAATATTGTACTTTTACTCCACTACAATTATTTGAAAACTTTAGTTACTGGTTACTTTGCAAATATAAATTATTACAATGTAAAACATACAATATTAAAACACTTTAGCCGTATTTTATACCTAGGCTATTGGTGACGCCTTGTGAGCGTGTAGATCTGCTATTTTAAAACATTTACTTTTGGTACTTTAAAGGACGACTTCACCACTTTTCAACATATCTTCATATAATAGGTCCCAGTGATGTTGCTAGGTTTTCAATGTAATGGGTCCTGGGATGCAAGGGTGGTCTTTTAGATGGGTCCCAGGGACATTTTATGGGTCCCACAAAAATGCACAGCGTTTAACTCGTGTTTCATCTTATATGGTTATATTCATGTACATGTATCTGAAAGAAAAGTACACAATTCCAAATCCGACAACTAGTACTTGTAGTACTTGATTTTTTTTTTTACATTAACCACTTGAATCCTAGTATCCCTTTTCTGAGGAGAACTTTAGCCAAAAATAGCAGATCTACAAGCTCACACTTGTGAGCTTGTAGATCGGCTATTTTTGGAGTTATAGGTGTGTAAAGGGAAAAAAGAGCAGCAAAAGTTTATCTGAAACACAATTTTATACAATATAGAGGGGGTCCCTGCTTCATCTCTCTCTCAACTAGGGGGTCCTTGGCCTGAAAACACTGAAGACCCCTGCTCTACAGGGAATTATTTGATATCTGGCTGCACGGAAAGACACAAGAATCACAGCTGCCATTAATTAGTGCTGTTCAATGTTGATTGCCTAGTGGTCAAATTGGGGTCAACGAGCCATCGTTAACTTGCTTTGAAGTTGAGCTGTAAGTTGCGCAGCACTCTGACTCTCTCCCTCTAGCAGCACTCGCACTGCCCTGAGACAGAGAGAGAATACTTCTCCATACGGCGGTGTTTTACCGAGATTTTTCTTGTTTTCTGCACTATGCCTTGTAATCCGCGGACGGCTTTGAAATCCACGGATGGCCTTCAAATCCGCGGTAATTTCCGCTAAATTGTAGTGCGTCCCATGGACGCAAGACGGTGCCATAAATGCGTCCTTTTTCAATATGGTGCGTCAGAGACGCAGGACGCAGGCCTATGAGCATCTCTGAGGTCCTCACTAATGCTCATGATAAAATGGTACAATTTTTTTCTAATCAGTCTGTGTCTCAGAGGAGGGCTGTAGACAGTTCAGAAACCCGTCTACCAGTGACATCAACGATGGGAAATCCAAGCTAATAGAAACTACAGGCTTTCTATTCCTGGAAAGTTGCAATGCAATAATAGATCCCATTGTTCTCGCCTTAATAAAAATCTGAATTTAAAAATTGTTATCTTTTTGGGGGGGGAAATCCTGCCTAACGATGATGTCACTGGTAGACGGGTTTCTGGACTGTCCACAGCCCTCCTATGAGACACAGACCAAGTAGAAAAAAATTGTATCATTTTATCATGAGCATTAGTGAGGACCTATTATATGAAGATATGTTGAAAAGTGGTGAAGTTGTCCTTTAAGTACATTTGGAGTTGGATACCAATACTTTTGTACTTTTATCTCAAGTACATTTTGAATTCCGACATTTCACTTGTAACAGGGTACTTCTACATTGCACGTATTGATACTTTTACTTAAGTAAAACATGCGAGTACTTTTCCCACCACTGATCATGTTCATGTTGTTGTTTATACCATGTCACTCACCGTCGTCATCCTCGTCGTTGCGGGTGTCATAAGCTCTCTGAAGCTCTGCGCTTTGTGTCTCCAGGTTGACAGCAACCTTTCGGAGTTTAGCGAAGAAGCGAGACGTGGGGTCCATCTTTGCGTCAAACAAATACAGTCAAAATGTCAACTAAATGTTTCGTTTTCAATTCACTCCTGCTACAGCATCTGTCTGACAGTCTGGGGGAGAAAAAACGCTGATTATTTTGAATGAGGCGCCGCGCCTTGGTTTAATACATCCGGGTCAGTGTTGCCAGATTCTGCGAGAGAAATAAGCAACCAATTATATGAAAACACAAGCCCAAAAGACAAAAGAAAACATAAGCGCTGCTATTTGAAAATAGCAGATCCACAAGCTCACAACACGTCGCGATGTGACGCGTTGTGAGCTTGTAAATCTGCTATTTTCTGTTTCTTTATCTTTCGCATTTTAATATTTTCATTATTATGGGGGGTCTCACTGGCACAAAATATGTTATATTAATTTGGGGGTCATCGGTCCTTGACATGAAAATGTTTGAGAACCACTGGTTAAACAACATTAGGAAACAAAGAATCCCGAATAAGCAAATACACTTTAGAAACAAGCCCCAAAAAACTGCAAACCCGCAACTACTCAATATTTACAAGCAACTTTACAGAAAAATAAGCCCAAGGTCGCTTATAATAAGCGGACATGGCAACACTGGTCACTGTAAACCCGAAGTATACTTCGTTGCACAACGGTGCCGCGTGCCAAAATATCCGACCTACAAGCCCACAACTTGCCACCAATGTGACGCATTTTGGGCTTATAGGTCTGCTGTTTTCGTAAATCTGGGTTTAACGGAAAGACAGTTCGTATTCCTTTGACTGACTAGGTTATGCTGCCGCCTAGCGCATTGGAGGCCAATTGCAAGAGAGGACAAACTGATTTAAAAAAAATGTATTGAATATTTTATTAACATAGTTTGCAAATAGTACAGTGGTGCGATTTTACAATGATGCTAAAAAGGAGACCTCGTATGAGCCCTTTGGGCTTCTTGCCTCCTCCTGGCACTTTTCCTTTTTATATTTTGTATACTGTTTTTTATATTGCTTTTACAATTTGTGCTAAGTAAATCAATCAAATCAAATCAAATCACAGACTAGTGAACCAGTCAACAATAAGTTATTTCAAACTTATTTCAGTGTTCGGAAGAAAGTCTCCACCTACACATTTCTTTATTTTCATAAACTTTGTTTAGGGGTTTTATTGTTAAGTTTAGTCACATGAGGAGGCGGTGGTCTGTGGAGACATCTTATCAGATGTTGATTATTTTGGAGAGTGAATAAATACTGAGGGAAGCATGAAGGTCAACACACACACACACACCTGTCCTGAACAGAAGCTACAGAACAACTGAGAACTTTACCAGAGGGCTCCACATTCACCCAGAAAATAGGTAGGCCCATGCATGTGCCATATTCTGACTAGATTATACCTTTACAGTGTTACTATGAATACATACAGTATATTGTATGTCAAGCTTTCCGCCCGACAGTAAATATATAATATATGATTATTTGTATTTTTCTTATAAATTGCTGTTTGTTTTTTAAAAGAGCTCTACTCATAGTTACTCAGTGCTCCAGCCATGGCCATGTTTGGAAAGGTTCTGGAGCCAGTGGGCTACATGCAGACCATGAGGTGAGCTCTTCTCTTTTGTAAATTCTAACTAAGACAGATTGAACATAACAAAAACACCGAAAGAATGTTGTTCGTATGTAGGCTACTATACCACTGTTTCTCAACTGGTGGTCCATGGCATAATTACAGGTGGTCCATGGAGAAATGTTTTAAAAATGTTTAATATACATTATTATGCAGCATATTGTACTTTTGTCAAATATTATAACAAATATTTTAAAATAATATTTCACAAGTCCATCAAATCTTTGATATAATATAATATAATAGTGTCGGGGGGAGCTTGAAATGAAATAATGACTATTAAAGGAGTAGTTCACCCAAAAAATTACTTATTTTCTATCAATTACACACCCCATGAAGCCTTGAATTCATGGAGATTTTTTTGTTTTTGTCACATTTCTAGGACAATAATATGATGACCGGGTCATCGGTCAGTAGGAGACTCTGCAAGTCATTAAATTATTGGCTTCGGAATGCGACAAAAGCTAAAACATCTCCATGAATTCAAGGCTTCATGGGCTTCATGTAATTGATAGAAAATAAGTCATTTTTTGGGTGAACTAGCCTACTCCTTTAAGAGCTTGATATACTTTGCACTGCAGCACATGATTGTGTATGCGTAGATGTGTGACCAGCACCCAACTAGTGTAAGTCTGGCTTTAAGATCATTAAGGGTTTACATATATTTTTTTTTAAATGAAGTAACATAGAAATGGCTGTGTTATGCATTCTTCATTCTACTGATTATATATGTTTAAGGGCTCCTAAAACATTGTTATTAGAACAATTCATATTCATTGAAGGTTGACATTGGTTTCGGCATGGTAGAATGGGAAGGTCCTTGAGAATTGTTCAAAATATGCTAGTGGACCAGAACTCAAAAAAGGTTGAGAACCACTCTAAACAAATGCCATGTACACATTGAAATGTGGACATGGGATAGTGAGGAACAATAACAACTAAAAGGACTTTTTTTATTTTAGAATTAGCGTGTTGTCACCAGGACTCTAAGCCTAGAGTCTACAAGGGCAGCAAGGTTATTGACCTGGACCTTGTGAAAGTATGTAAAAAAATTGTAAAAGATAGCAATCAAATGAAATTGCAATGTTACTGTAAACTACCACAAAGTAAATACTGCAAAGTAAAAGTGTAAACTAAATGCTGTAAAGTTAAACATCACGTTGCTGTAGTAGAATAAAGTGACAAGGATCTTCTTTGGTTCCGTTGAGGGTCCTGGTTCAGGGGATCTGCTCGTACATGGGAGGCACCGCCACGGCCGAGGACACAGAGCTGGTGAAGAAGAATTTGGACCACATTGACCAGGAGCTGGGCATATCGGGGCAGGGCCTCATGAACGACCCAGAAGTCCATCAGCTGGAGGACGACCTGGCCGTGGTGTACTACCAGCTGGGCACTGCGGTAAGGCCGCAGGGGGGCGGTTGGCGGTTGGCATGAGGCATGCCAACAGCGCATAGGGGGAAGGTGCCCTCCAACAAGGACTTCTAGATTAGATTAGGTTGAGTTTATGAAGGCCTTTTGACTGACAGCATGGAGCATGCAGCCTGTTCAAACTGAGTCAATTTGATAAAGATATTTGAACATTTCTCAGATGTCATTTAAATGTTACATTTCATTTGCCTTGTTTTGTGACGCTGATTTAAAATATTTGACAGATCACTTTTTTTTAATAGTATCGACAATAATAATGCTGCCTCTAAGAGCTCTAATGCCATGCTATTTTCATACTGTAAGCTGTCGGTTGAGAGTGTACAAACGGACCCGAAAGGGGCAAACTAATACTCTGAATCTTGTGTATTCATTTGTCCTGTGGACACATGTTTATGTGTCAATGTGACCCTTCTATTATGGGAGACTCTCCAGGACACAAAGCACCCAGAACACTACTGTAGGACATCAAGCCACGACAACTACAGGAAAACTGCACGCACAAATAGTATATGTACTAGGTATATAGAGATAGATGTTTGGAAAATATCAATGGCCCATTTAATATTAAGAAAGATTTAAAAAAAAAAGGTGTCATGACATTTTAATCATCTTTTCTCAGTCAGCATGTCAATGGTAGCAGTGGGTGATGCTGTCCTTGAGCATTAATGACAAAGATCAACTGTCCAGTGTAGCATAAGTGCAGGTGTGGATGGGGGGCGCGCTGGTCCTGCGGTCCAGAATAGTTTGAGAGCAACTGAACTAAACTAATATTTAGTAGAAGTGTGACCTGTACACATGCTTACAGCTGTGCTGTTAACCAATTAAGTCCTATTTTACACTTTAAAAAATGTCATTCCAACAGTCCAGTCTTATGCAGCGTGTCGTCAGATTGGCTATTTTCACTATTTTGTTCTTATTGTTTTATATGATAATAATAAAAAAGGAATGGTTTTGGACATACAAGATTTCCAACTGACAACAACGATATGTATATGTATTATGCACCTCAGGTTAGGGCCCAGCCGGAGTTTGCCAAGCGGGAGAAGGAGGTGTTCTTACAGTACGTCCAGGACTACCGTCTGGAGAGGCAGCTGACGGCGCTCTACAACCGCCTGATGGGCGTGTCCACCCTGACGGACCAGCCCACGCTGCTGGAGGTGCTGGTGCAGAGCCGCAAGCCCAGGCGCTGGGAGATGAAGGAGTTCTGTGTGAAGGTGGGTGGAGGGAGGGAGGGTTTGCTGGAGTGGACAGGCGGCAAAAGCCTTTCTGTCTGTCTGTCTGTCTGTCTGTCTGTCTGTCTGTCTGTCTGTCTGCCTGCCTGCCTGCCTGCCTGCCTGCCTGCCTGCCTGCCTGCCTGCCTGCCTGCCTGCCTGTCTGTCTGTATGTCTGTCTGTCTGTCTGTCTGTCTGTCTGTCTGTCTGTCTGTCTGTCTGCCTGCCTGCCTGCCTGCCTGCCTGCCTGCCTGCCTGCCTGCCTGTCTGTCTGTCTGTCTGTCTGTCTGCACCCAGTCAACAGACAAGGCTCCTTGCTAAATATTGTTGAAGTGATGATATGATGAATGCAATGCATGTTAATTATATATTGCAGTGTGTATATGATGATATTTGGTATTCCACGCACGCACGCGCACACACACACACACACACACACACACACACACACACACACACACACACACACACACACACACACACCAAATGATTTCTCTACTGTACGTGTGCTTTGTGTACACAAAGGCAGACATGTATTCATACAGTACACAACAGATAGATGACAGGTAGAGGTGTAGACAAGCACCATTGTAAAAAATAATCAGTGGACTCAAGTATTCAAACATACAAATTACCAAGTACATTTTCTTTTCGTCGAAGGTACAATATTTCTTCTGTATTTGAAATGTAGCGGCGTAATCAATTCATGAGCTAATACTCATAGTTACTGTCCTCCTCCACCACTGGCTACCTTCAATTAGGAGGCTAGAATTACATGAACATCATGCCAGACCGACAGCCTTACATAAAGAGGGTGCAGATATGCCCAATCCCATCCGAGCGTCTATTTTAAAAAAAGAGGGAAAAAAGAAAGAGATGAGCACAGCTGTACAGGATTAAATATTCAGACTGTTGTCCAAAATGATAAATGCGACAGAAACGCATCTCAGTCCCTGGGGGGAGGAAACGCATGCTGCATCCGTCTTCTCAGTATGAAAATAAACTAAATATTTAATTCTGCAGAGTTGTGACCTACTGTTATCTTACTTGCATGCATGCTTAGGTTTAGGCATAGTTTTACTGAGGTTAGGGTTAGGGTTAGGGTTAGATTTACGCATAGTTTTACTGAGGTTAGGTTATGGGTTAAGGTTAGGCAGGCATAGTTGCAAAAACGAGAACTGTCAATCACAGCGACTACTGACCAATTACAGCGGGTCTTGCCTAGAACTGCGGTGGGATCCATAATAACGTGCCGTTAGAGGCTTGGGTTGGCCATAGCTGAATGGGAGAGTCTCTTTTCCCTGGTGTTTCGCTCCGGTTGGACAGGGTTTTGAGGTTAGGTTTAGGCATAACTTCTGTGAGGTGTAGGGTTAGTGTAGATAGGTTAGGCATAGTGTTTGTGAGGTTAGGGTTTAGGGTTAAGGTTAGGTTTAGGCATATTTTTTATTCATAAGTTAAATGTTAGGGTTTAGGCACAACCGGGCAACACACCAATGAAAGAGGGAGTCCCGTACCTGAATGGGTAGAATGGGAACATGGGAAACAGGAGGTGCCAGGTTTGATTCCTGGTCCCGGCTATACGTCGAGGTGTCCGTGAGCAAGACACTTAACCCCTAACTGCCCCCCCCCTGAGGGCTCATCAGTACCATCTGAGCAGTGGGTGAAGCTGAAAACTTTATTTCGACCACGGGATTAGCCAGGCCTCCCCTTTCCTTTCCCTAAAACATTTAGAAACAGCAGATTTACAAGCTCCCATTTGTGAGCTTGTAGATCGGCTGTAGAATCATAGTCTCGGCCACACAGACAATTTCTCATTATGCCATGTGGCGTACACACACAGCCCAATAAAGCTGCCATTTATGGCAGGATAGGAAATAATCCAAAAGAAGAATCAAATGAAAATGAAGTGTGTGTGTGCAATAATAAAGCTGTGGTATTGTGTTACTGCCGCCAGCAGCGCCTCTCGTTTCCAGTCTGTTAACCACTTTGTTGTTGTACGACTGTGTTGCTCGCCAAAATTAAATAACTGCTTTCCATCTAAACAAATGTGACACATCATGTGAATGAATGAGCAGGATGCTCGGTCAGAACACAGATGCTTAGCTACAGGCCAACAACACACCCTAATCATTCATTCATTCATTTGTCCTCAGGTGAGATTTTCTTTAATCATTTTCTCTTCCTCACGTGAATGAAATCCCACAGCAATTTCTTTGCATTCCTTTTCCATTTTTGAGTCGTTTATCGTTGTACAAATAAATAAAGGTACACTATAATGGCTGGAGAGGGAACCAACTTGACCTTGTGAAGTCATTGAAGCACAATGAGGCCTGTTGACCTTTAAGAACGTATCAGCCACAAACATGGACCATAGTTGATAAGCCCACACGTCATAGTAGTTCCCTCCAACACACAGGGTGTGTGCGTGTTCGTGTGTCTGAGATATTGGGGGGGAAAAGTGATACACACTCTTACAAAAAAGCTGATTATATAAAACAAAAATAAAACATGCACTTGATAAAGGACAGTAGGCAGTGTTACATCTTTTGATTTGATGATGGGAATGAAATGAGCTGGGGAGGTCTGTTGTCTGTTTGGAGAAAAGAAGTGTTTGTGGATAGTCTCATGAGGCCAAGTGTGCTTTCCTGTTTAACTGAGTGAGCCAAATCAGTCTTAAAATAGTCAGTGTCCTGTTGTAACTTGCTAAACAATTCCCCAAATGCAGCAAACTCCAGTCCTCTGTTTCTCAAAACAGGTTATCAGAAATATCTGCTGCTACGAAACTAATAATTTATAATGATACAAAAATTAAGATCTGTTCTCTGCTCTCACAACTCTCATTCCTTTCCTCTTGCCTAATCTCTCTCTCTTACTCTATTTCTCTCTGTTCGTGGGCACTAATCTGCTCTTTTTTACGGTGTGGTTCAGTAGGAGGCTAGCCGTGTACAAGTCTCTGTGTGTGTGTGTGTGTGTGTGTGTGTGTGTGTGTGTGTGTGTGTGTGTGTGTGTGTGTGTGTGTGTGTGTGTGTGTGTGTGTGTGTGTGTGTGTGTGTGTGTGTGTGTGTGTGTGTGTGTGTGTGTGTCTGTGTGTGTTTGTCCGGGGCGGAGCTAAACTTGCAAACCACATGACTGATCAAGTGCCAAATTTCGTGTGTACACTGCCAGTCATGGGACTCAATTAGGGCTGAAACCTTGCCCAAATTTTGAGTCCAGGGGCGTCAATTGGGTATGGCAAGGTACCTTGGCTCCAGGAAAATAAAGGGGGGGGGGGGGGAATAAAACATTTTTTAAAAATCATGAATAGTAGCCTATGCAGGTGTAAGACCATTGTGTTTGTATTGTGTTATAGGTATAATGCATAGTTTTCTATGCATTTCGGGGGTTTGGGGGGTTTGACCCCTGTGCGCCCAGGATAGGTGTGCCTTATTTTAATCTCTAGGAGTTGCCAACCCTAACCCTAAGGGGCGGCCATAGCTGAGTGGTTAGTGAACCCGCCTAAGGAGCCAGAGGCCCTGATTGCTCCAGGTTCGATTCCAGGCCAGGCCAGCACATGTGTCGATGAAATGAAATTTGTCCCTGAGCAAAACTCTTAACCCCTAATTGCTCATAGGTTCTCATTGGAAACAAGACCGCAAGGACTTTCATGAACGACCTGTTAAAAGGAATTATCCTTATAACCTTGCCATACTGTACCTTATCTTTTGCTGAACTGACGCCACTGTTTGAGTCATACCTCACAGATATGTCACAGATGATTGACGTCCTAGACCTAGATGACTGATGTCACACAGCCACATGAAGCCATGCGGTTCCCATGTGGGTCTCGAGATTCACATAATTTCATTTATTTGTATTTGTATGTATGACGATGATATTATCTGCGCTCTCCTATAGATCAACTTTGTGGTGGGCACGGGGCTCCTCTGCCTGTTCACCCAGGCCTCCCTGACCGGCCGGGACCAGGGCCTGCTGATGAAGACCTGGTCCGACCGCATGGGCGCCCTCTACAGGAAGATGAAGACCACCGGGTGCCGCTGTTCCGGCTACTTCCTGGAGCAGGCCGAGGAGGACATCCAGCGGGATCTCCAGGAGGCCGTGCGGAAGCGCGCGGCGCCCGACGAGGCCGCGGCGGGCATCCTCAAGACCCTGGAGAAGAACTACGACTGGCTCCGCTGGGCGGTGATGCTGCACCCGGCCGTGGGCCCCCCGGAGGACGAGAAGGTGGGCGACAAGACGGAGGACAAGAAGGAGGAGGACAAGAAAGAAGACAAGAAGGAAGAGGAGGGCGAAGGCGAGGGCGGGGAGGAAGGCGAGGCTGGCGCTACTGCCGCCACCTCCACCTCCAACGCGACCGTTGCAAACGCCGCTCCTCCCGTGCAGAACAATCACTTCCTGTCGGTGGCGTCGGAGCCGCCCAGCCCCCATGTGGTGGCGTGCTACCGGGACGCGCCCACCTCCCTGGACAAGAGCCGCATCCACCAGCTCATCGTGGACCTGGAGTGGAAGATCCCCAACCCGCCGCCCGAGGTGTACGCCTCCATCGAGGAGGACCCGGGCAGGGCGCGTCGCTACCTGGCCGCGCGCATGCAGACCAAGCTGTGCGAGGGCCTGGGGCCGGGCGTGTCCGTCCACGTGGTGCCCGGCAGGATGGAGATGAAGTGCAACTTCCCTCAGGCGTCCTATTACCTGTACGAGTACAAGCACCGCCTGGCCTCGGGGACCGTGTGTGTGTTTGGATAAATATAGAGAGAGGAGAGGGAGAGAGAGAGAGAGAGAGAGCGAGGGAGGGATGGAGCTGTGGTGGAAAAAGTACTAAATGTTTTTACTTAAGTAAAAGTATCAATACTGCAATGTAGAAATACTCAGTTACAAGTAAAAACATTCAGAATTCAAAATTTACTCGAGTAAAAGTACAAAAGTATTGGGATCAAAATGTACTTAAAGTTACCAAAAGTACAAAGTACTCATTATGCAGAATGTCTAAAATGTATAAAAATCTTTTGAAAATAGCAGATCTACAACCTCACAACACGGCGCTTAGCGATGCGTTGTGAGCTTGTAGATTGGCTATTTTCAAAAGGCCAACGTTTAAATAGGGCTGAAGTGGTTAATGTATGTTTTGTAATAATAATCAAAATCTACAAAGTAACTAGTTTTCAAATAAGTGTAGTGTAGTTTCTCCCTCTGAGATGTAGTGGAGTAGAAGTATTAGGTATTGAAAATTGGACATGATCGCAAAAGTAACTCAAAATTGTTCTTAAGGACAGTACTTAAGTAAATGTACTTGTAAATGTTACTTTCCACCACTGAGAGAGGGACAGGTGAAGGGAAGAGAGAGGTGAAAGAAAGAAAAGCGAGGGGATATAGAAAGCAAGAGAGAGAGATGATGATGAGAGAGACCGGCAGAGAGCGAGTGGGTAAAGGACTTCTAGTCGTTGAGGTCAGCACAGTTTTTTTTAGGTACACACTATAATCCTCTGTGTTAAAGCTGCACTATGTAACTTTCAGGTCCTGCCCCGCATTTTATTTTGCACAAGTGCTGAATTTTTACCGCTGAGCTAAGAGAGCCTGCCTGGTTGCTCAGCGGGGGAATTACATTTTTGTAAAGTAACACTTGTCAACCGGTCATGTCAAACCAGAACACAGGATCTAAACGTCTCAATAGAAGAGCAGGGAGACCAAATACAACCACACCAATGTATAAGTTATATTGTATTAACATACTCTGTAAAGTTACATACTACAGTAGTACAGCTAATTTAAATGAAACCAAATGGATCCGTAAGACTCTATTTGGTTCCATTTTGTACACTCTCAGGATTGCAAATGGCTAAATCAAAGGGTTTTACTGTGTACATTATGTGTGAATATACGTCCCCTCCACTCTCCAGGAAGCCATCTTTCATATTCAACTCAAGCTTACAAAGCTGTATTTTTGTGTATCAATGTATCAACAAATCCAGTTGACTTTATGTGGTATTTACCTCCAGGTTATTATATAAAGGTTAAATAAACATTGCATCAAATTAAATGCCATTTTAGAAAAAAAATGTTTTGTGAGATAACTGTGATGAATATTGTCCAAGTGTTAAGAGTCCAAATCACCCGTATCTTTCTCATGCAAAGAACATTATAACAGATGTGTCACTGTCACTGTCATCTGCAATACCTTCTCTGCACCGTCTCTCACTGTGTACATGTCCTACCTATGTATACAGACCATAGAGTTAAAAAATCACACCCTGTGTGAAGAGAGTGGTGCCTTTGATGAGCCCCGTATTGATGTTGTCATCAATGTTTGTTTATTGGACATACATACATACATACTTACATACGGACGGACACACGGACAAAGTCAGATATAGGAGTGGTTGGCACCACTCAAAAATAATAGAGAGGGCACCAGAATGCCCGCCCATCCACTTGTATGGAGTTGCTCACCCAGCGCATACTCCCTTTTCACCCTTTCTTCCGGGTTGGGAAATGTGATGGGTGGGCCTATTTGGGGCCTATGTGACGCGTTTTGCGTCACCTCTGTGCGCAAGCTTGTGAGTCGAGCCCATTGGTCGAAACCGTTTTTGCTCATTCATGTGTCTGGCTAGCCTGGTTCCAAACCATAGACCCCGCCCACTCTCTGAGTGGACTGCTCCTCTTGGTCTGGTGTCATAATGTGAGCCTATGGCTTTTCACGGTCGAAGAAAAACCTGTCAAATCAGAGTCGGAGGTGGGAGTGGTCTAACGACAAGCCAATCAGCGAATATCTGCTAAAACAAGCTGTGCGATGACGTCAGATGTAGGCGGATCCGTGGATCTCTTGTGATTGGTTTAGGGAAATTTGAATCCCCCCCCTGGTAATCGCGGACACTGCAGCCAATGTCAGACTGAAGCTCCACGCAGATTCAGGCTGATAATCAGGCTAGTGTCTGGCCCCAGCTGTAATAAGCTGCAGTACCTATGATTGGCCAGCATGTCCAATGCGCTTCACTGCTCCCTCTCGGTTCTGGGGGCTTGAGACAGACAGACAGACAGACAGACAGACAGACAGACAGGTTAATGCCCACTTGACTAAATGTCCAGGTGCTAGCCATGGTCTCATATAACTTTATTGTCCATCGTATTCTGTACATTTGGTATTTGTCAGGGTAATCTACACAATCTTAACTTCTGTACAATAGATACATAACCCTAATAATAATAATGCCCGTAAGTCTTATACAAGATCAGTGTCCATGTCATTTCTGTGCAACATCCATGGTACTTTGTATAACGTTATTGTCCACCTCATTCTGTACAATATAGGTAAATATTGCTAGCCCGTGGCCTTAAACAGCGTCACTATAGGATTAGGTTGTTGTGTGATATATAAGATCATTATATTGGTATAGCGTCTAGGATAATATGGTGTGACGCACAGCTATAGAGAACCGAAGTCTGACACCACTGCCGCTAGAGGCCGCTATACCCCCCTGGGGCACAGTAATTATTTCTATTGAAAATCACATAGGATCATCTTAGATCGCGTCATATAAGAACCGTGTTCCAAAAATAAACAAACCAGCCCTGTGATTTTGAGTAAAATATGAAACATTGAGCGGATATGAAACATCAACAGACAGTGAAAAAGCACTCATTTATCCAAAGTAAGAATATGAAAATAAATACATTTTCTCCGAACACTGACATTATCAAATGTGTGTGTGTGTGTGTGGGGGGGGGTACCAGGGGGTCCCCAGCTAAATTAGTTAACATAGCGTCACAATCATTTTAACCACTTGGCTTTGGTTATTCAAAAATAGCAGATATACAAGCTCATAGCGCGGCACCGAGTGCCACACTATGAGCTAGCTTGTAGATCTGCTATTTTTGAAAAATCTTGAAAATGTGTATATACCTTTGAATATATATATTTTTTTTACTCAAATCTTTGCTTCTGTGGGTCCCTGGCACAAAACATTTTCAGACGGGGGTCCGCAGCCAATTGTATATCAATTTAGGGGTCCTTGGCATGAAAAAGGTTGAAAACCACTGAAACGACACAGAGTCACATATCTGCCACAGTCGTGGGGCTGATTCGTTTAATTTTGGAACACGGTTCTTATATGACGCGATCTAAGATTTCCCTATGGGACTTTCAATAGAAAAAACACTTTCCGTGACCCAGGGGTAGCGGAGGTGACGTCAGGACTTCAGAACTCTATATTGTCCGCCATTACATTGTACAACTTTTGGGGGCAATAGTTCTTGGCCCCCCGACACAGCTTTATTGTCCACCTCGATTCTCTACAATACAGTAGATAAATATTCAAGTAATGTCCCCCAGACACACATTGGTTCTGGAGTAGAACATCTGGGGGTTCGAACAGTCACATTCGTATCCATCTGCTTCTGTAGAACATCTGGTTATAATGTCCATAGTCATACTGTATCCATCTGGTTCAGTAGTAGAACATCTGGGGTATTATCCATCAGATTCTGCACAAGAGCTCTTATCTCTAAGGTCTACCACACCGGTTCTCAACGCCGGGTTTGGGATACGTTGAGGGGGTCCAAATGAACCCTATTGGGTCTGTAACTCTGAGAGTGTATACATATGGTCACTATTTGTACACTATCAGAGTTAAAGAGATAGTTCACCCAAAAAAATACTTTTTAGTATTAGTCACCCCACTTGAGACTTGAATTCATGGATATTTTTTTTGTTTTTGTCGCATTCCTAAGCCAATAATTTGATGACCAGCGGATCGGTAGGCAGCGGTTCCGTTAGGAGACACAGACTCTTTGTGTCTCCTACCGGAACCGCTGCCGGTCATCAAATTATTGGCTTAGGAATACGACAAAAACAAAGTATTGATGAATTCCAGTCTCCATGGGGTGAAAAAATGTCATTTTGTGGGTCAACTATCCCTTTAAATTAACACAGAGAATTACAGTGTAGATTGGGGTCCCAAAGATTTAAAAAAAAAGAAGAAAAAAAAGACCCGTAAGGGTCCATTTGGCCCCCGGACCAGACGTTGAGAAACAGCGGTCTGTTAACTAACATATCGTTAAGCGATCGTCCTCCTCGTGTAGAATCAGCTTTTCCAGGTCCTTCCTCACATCTGTGAAGTACTCCAGGGCATCCTGCAGGCCCTCCCAGGACAGGCAGTAACACTGGCAGTCCGTCATCGCCCGCACCGTGGCCAGATGTCTCCCTCTGGTCAACATACACATCTCTGGAGGGGGGGGGGGACACACCAATTAACCCATTTAGACTGGGAAAACATCTGTCTGACTGTGTCATTTTTAGATTTCTTTGACAATTCAAAAATCGTGAAAAAAGTGTGCAAATCTTTGAATATATATATATCTTAAAGCGAAATGTTTTTACTCAAATTGAACCACTGTTATAGAAATATAAGTTCAAAAAAAATATATACATATTTTTTTTTATTTTTTTACAAAGATTTGCACAAATGTTTCACGATTTTTCAAAAATAGCAGATCTACAAGCTCATTTCGCGGAACTCGGTGCCACGCTATGAGCTTGTAGATCTGCTATTTTTTAATAGCCAAAGTATAAAATAATGGTTAAAGTGGTTAAAATCTAAAATGATAGATGCTTTTCCGGGTCTTAATGGATTAAAACACACACACACACACACACACACGCACACGCACACGCACACGCACATGCACACACACACACACACACACACACACACACACACACACACACGCACACACACACGCGCACACGCACACGCACACGCACACGCACACACACACACGCACACGCACACACAGCGGCCCCGACCAGTGATGCAGCAGCAATGAGCATAATCACAACGAATAAGTCGAGATGTCAGAGATTGAATCCTAAACTTGAAAAAAAGAAAAATGGGTGAAAAAATAGACCTAGCACCAGAAGGGATGATTTGGAAATGGGGTTATGGTAGTTATATAAAACTATAATCGGCACAACATTTTAGTTAACTGAAATGAAAATATATAAAACTATAGGTTTTACAAAAAACGAAATGGTGTATTTACAAAACTAACAAAAATCATAGATGCTGGAGCTTTACAAGCTCACAATGAGTCGCATCGCAATGCGTTTTGAGCTTGCAGATCTGCATTTTTTTGGTCCTTGTTCAGTCTTGCCCTTGACTAATGAATAGCACAATAAAAAACTGGAACTGACCTTAGAACTATTTAAAGTTTGGTGTGACCGCGCCCTAAACTAGCAAACCCACTCTTAAGAACTAATAAAAAACTAAACTGAAATTGCACGCAAAAAGTCAAAACTAAATAAAAAATGAAAAATAATGAAAAATGAAAAACTATAATGACCTTGTTTGGAACCTGTTCGTACAGCCTCTTTAGTGTTACTTAACCATTACTAATTGTCAAATTGATTAATATCAACTCACAAGCCCCCAACCCCCCACAAACCCTGGTCCTCATAATCCCCCAGTATTGCTGGTTTTCTGCCCTACATCAGGTAAAAAGCTCTGTCAGCTGAAAATTATACAGCAGGTCTTGGCAACACATTTGTTCTTAACCTTGAAGAAACTTGAAAAACTCTTTTAATAGATACATTTGGACCTTTCTGAAGTGGTCCATTATTAAAGGAGATATTTTAACTTGTGCTGACTTTGTTCTTCTACCACTGAATGGGACATTTCAACAGACCTTTTCATTTCAAGGTCTAATCCATCACTTTAACCACACATAACCACATTTAACCCTATTCTGAGGCAAACATTCAGTGAAAATGGCCCATCTACAAGGTCACAATGAGCTTGTAGTTTGGCTATTTTCGGTGAAGAAATGTTGAGTAGTACGAAAAAAAGAGAGGACAAAGTATAGAGTCCATAAAGACCCTGGTCAACCATGTACGGTATATAGGGTTTAAGTGGTTAAGAATAGGGTCTGTTAACTGCGGTAGTTGTGTGATTATAATGGATTTACAAAGTGTGAAAAGGAGGCAACTTCAGAATAGGGAAGCTGTGTGGGTTAATACGTGTCAAACTACTAGTGAATTAGTTATAAGCAAGACCTCACTTTACGTCGGTGAACATATTCTGAGTTCGAATAGAATGATGTATTATTAATTAGTTATTAGGACACTAAGAAGTAAGAACTCCTGTCATTTTGTGTTTTGTTACATAAGAATAGACCATATTTTAAATCACTATTCTTGTAGTACTACCACCTTATGATGTGCATACTGCATACTGAACAGAGCGTATTAATTCATGTAAAACAATGCCCATCCTTCCTTTCGTACTATCAATAAGTAGGAATTATGAGGTAATTGTAAAAACTCTTAGTTAAAGCTTAGTAGTTGTATAATATGGTCGTGCAGAATAAGGCATCAATAAATACTACTCCTTAAAGGTAGGGTAAGTGATATCGTTTGGTTAAAACAAAAGGTTATTTGTTAAAAGGTTAAAGCACTATATTCTGAGAGTAATCGTTGCTATAGAGTGTTTGTTCAGTAACAGGGTTCTCTGTCTCTCCAGCTCTTTAATAAACAGATAATACATTTTCAGGTGGGTGGCAAGATTTAAGCCAATCAGGAGAGAGTAACCATTTATCAGCTTCAATTTTATAGTGATCCAGTTCCAATTTTGTCTGCTCATCCCTTTGTGTCATCACTTCCAATTTCACTTGTTTATCCTGTATCCTGTGTGAGTTCTCTGTCCTGATTGGATAAAATTGGTATCCCGGGCTGAAAATGTATGTGTTTATTAAAGAGCTGGAGAGACGGGGAGACCCCTGTTACTGAACAAACACTCTATAGCAATGAGTACTATCAGAATATAGAGCTAGATTTAACACAAATGTTAATGAAAAAATATCACTTACCCTACCTTTAATGTTTAAGAATAATCGTTAAAACTGTCTTTGGAACAATGTGTGGTTCTGGATGTCTGGACCTCATAGTTAGTGCATGTATGTGTTTATGCAGGGTAAGTGTAAAGTGTATGCCTACAGTGTAGACTTGACACTGACTTTTTTGGTGAGACTCAATTAATATTTATACACAACAAATGAGTATTTTTCCATATCTTAAGCGCGGGCAACCAGCCCTGGCAGCAGTGTTGGAGCGTAACATTAGTACATAAGTACATTTACTCAAGTACTGTAATTAAGTACAATTTTGAGGTAATTTTACTTTACTGGAGTATTTCCAATTTTTCTGTACTTTTACTTCTGATCTACAAGCTCACAACACGTTGTGAGCTTGTAGATCTGCTATTTTCAAATGATTTTTGTACATCTATCTATACATTAGGAAAAACTCCCAGTTTCCGACGCCACTGATTTCACTGTTTCGGGATAAACACAACAACAACATATCACATGTCACTACAACACTAGCCACAACGTGCGCGATTCATTTACGCATTGCGTAGTCTACTTTTCATTGCTCACTACACATTTGCCTCCTCGGAGCATAATATTCTGTTGCCAATACATTTGTACTTTTACTCAAGTAAAATCTTGAATTCAGGCCTTTTACTATTTTTACATTGTGGCATATTGCTACCTTTTCTTAGATTGGAAATCTGAGTACTTCTTCTACCACACTGACTGGCTGACTGGCTGTGTGTGTGTGTGTGTGTGTGTGTGTGTGTGTGTGTGTGTGTGTGTGTGTGTGTGTGTGTGTGTGTGTGTGTGTGTGTGTTACCTGCAAAATAGTCTCCGTCACACAGCTCCTTCTCAAAGGAGTCTGCTGTCTCCATGAGGACCGTTCCATGGTCTATGAAGAACATGCGGTCTCCGGGTGCGTTCTGGTGGACGATGACATCACCCTCCTGGTACATGTTGTACTCCATTTTGAGGAGAACAGAGTTGAGGAACAATGGGTCCCTGTTCTGGAAAAACGGCACCTTCTCCAGCAACCGGAGACACATCACTGTCAGGAGTTGCTGAAACACACAAGCACACACACACGCACACCACGCGTGCACGCACACACGCACGCACGCACGCACGCGCGCGCGCGCGCGCGCGCGCGCACACACACACACACACACACACACACACACACACACACACACACACACACACACACACACACACACACACACACACACACACACACACACACACAGAGAGAGAGAGAGAGAGAACACGGTTAAGTATGACATTGACGAGACAAAGTATATGGGAAGAGAACTGAATGTTAAATGTAAAAATTACATTTAGAGCTTAATATATTTATCCTCCCCTATGCTTCACTCCCTTCTCTGTCTCTCTTCACTGTACAGACAAAACATAAATTATCTAGAAAAAGTGCTCTTTGGAGCACAGGTCTCCGCCAGGTCAGGTAGGTTATTGTGGGCCAGCAATGTTCGGAATTCAGTCATTATAGAGGTGAGTGGAATCTGTAGAAGTTAAGGGATTAATGTTGATGAACTTATTGCCAATCAGGATGAAATATGACTCTCTGGCCTCCAGGGAGTGTGCGTGCACAGTTTCACACGATCGGTCCAACAGTGCCGGAGATTAGCTGTTAACACACAGACACACGGACGGACAGGGGCTAAAACATAGTCTCGGCCACGCCTTCGGCCTGGCGGAGACAATCAAATTTAGACAAAAAAGGAGTAAAAATAATTGGCTACTCTAAAAAAAGAGAAAGAGAAAGAGACAGAGAGTGTGTGCACCTCTTTCAACGCCGTGGAGACAGTGTCCATAACTTCCTTCTCGTCAAACCATTTGCCTCCGTAGCGGAACTGATAGTAATTGCTGATGCGCATCTGCAGTTCTGGCGGCAGCTTCATAAAGGCCATATAGTGTTCCAGTCGGCTCACCTGTGGAGAAACGTATGGCCGTTGTCAAGTGAGTCAACCTTCCCTGACAGAAAAGTCACATTTGTAGTGAATGCTTGGATAAGGATCCCTTGGCTTGCATAGGAGGGATGGTAGATTCCTATTTTTAGCCGTGTTAGTAGCAAGAGGGGGGCCTATATAATCAACGTCTGAACTCTTTTCGGCTTGGTAATTATTACATACTGCATACTATGTCTCTAGCAGATTCATTGAGCAGATTACTGAGTGGTTGGGGTCTGGCGTTCAGAACTCAGAAGAGTCCGGTGGCAGTATGTATTACTTTCATTCTCTTCTTGGATTATCTTGTATTATTATAAATGTTTATGCTGACGTGTAGCTGTATTGTATTGTTTTGTCTACCCCGAGCAGAGCACGCACCAAGAGAAATTCCAATCAATGTTTCATTGAAATGGATATCATATGAATTATTGAGTCT